>NC_140068.1:132238651-132838651 GCF_964194135.1 Talpa europaea | reverse complement strand
AGACACATCGCCCAAGGCAGTGATAGTGAAGGCAAAGATAAACAGCTGGGACTACATCAAATTAAAGAGCTTCTGCACAGCAAAAGAGACAATAACAAAAAGAAAGAGAAACCCCACTGACTGGGAGAACATTTTTGCACACAACACTAATGATAAAGGACTGATCACAAAAATCTACAAAGAGCTGATGAGATGCAATAAAAGCAAATAATCCAGTCAAAAAATGGGCAGAAGAGCTAAAAAGAAACTTCTCTGAAGAAGAAATGCAAATGGCCAACAGGCATATGAAAAAATGTTCAACATCACTTGTAATCAGGGAAATGCAAATCAAAACTACCATGAGATACCATCTTACACCAGTGAGAATGGCACATAAAAAAGCTAGCAAGAACAAATATTGGCGAGGTTGTGGAGAAAAAGGAACTCTCCTGCACTGCTGGTGGGAGTGCAAACTGGTCCAACCACTATGGAGAGCTGTGTGGAGATTTCTGGACCTACTAAACATAGAGCTTCCATATGATCCAGCAATTC
Source organism: Talpa europaea (assembly GCF_964194135.1). NCBI lineage: Eukaryota > Metazoa > Chordata > Mammalia > Eulipotyphla > Talpidae > Talpa > Talpa europaea. The sequence goes on along the minus strand of NC_140068.1, from coordinate 132,838,120 downwards.
CACTTCTAGGTATTTACCCAAAGGACACAGAAACATCAATTTCAAAGAGCACCTGCACCCCTATGTTTATAGCAGCACTATTTACAATAGCTAAGCTTTGGAAACAACCCAAATGCCCAAAAATAGATGACTGGATCAAGAAGATGTGGTACATATACACAATGGAATATCACTCAGCATTCAAAAAAGATAAACAAATGCAGTTTGCAGCAACATGGATGGCGCTGGAAGGGATCATGCTCAGCGAAATAAGTCAGAAAGAAAAAGAAAGATCTGGATGGTCTCACTCATAGCAGGAATTTAGAAAACTTAAATAAGAGACCAGGAAAAAGACTAATCAATACAAAGTAAGAATCAAAATCAACAAGCAACTATAAACCAGAGACACACTATGGAGTGGGTAGGGAGGGACGGGGAGAGGAAGGACTAGAGTCAAAATAAGGGGAGAGCGCAATTGTATGGGGAATATAACCATAATGAAAATGCATACATTGTGCAAAGATGAAAAATGATGTAAGAATTATATAAAATAAAATATTAGAAAAATACCTGTACCCTTACGTTTATTGCAGCACTATTTACTATAGGCAAAACCTGGAAACCACCCAAATGCCCAAAAATAGATGACTGGATCAAGAAGATGTGGTACATATACACCATGGAATATTCTCCTTTATTTTTGACGCAAGCAGTCTTTTGTCTTATTTCGGCTGTAGCTGCTGCCTGCAGAGCCAGAGCCTGAGCACTGGGGTCTCCAGGACGCGTTGGCGGCAGGGGATGTCTCGGCTGAGCCACCATGGGTGCCCGAGGTGGGCACTGTGGAGGAGCTGATGGGGGAGGGGATGGTAGTACTGGGTGAGGAGGAGGTGGTGTGGCGCCTGCAGGAGGAGAAGGTGGTGCACCTGGCTGCTCTGGTGCAGTGAGGCCACCTCATCTAGGAGGTGAGTCAGCAGCTGCAGGGCCACCTAGATCTGTGAGTCATGCAATTTAACAGGTACCTGCAGGCTGAGAACTGCAGGCTGCACGACCTCTGCTGCTTTATGTGCAGGCATCACACTGTGTGCCAAGGGCAGCTCCTAGGGGCCCCAGCACCCCAGGTGGTATGGACCTTGGCGGTTGTTAGCAGAAGCTGAGCCAGATGGAGGGCTGCCAGGAGGAGGGGCTCTGCCTGGCATTGGGTGAAAAGTGGGCACCATGCTGTGGTCCTGTTGGCGTGGGATGGGGGGCTCTCCCACCAGGCTGGCACCCAAGTTTGTCTTGCCCCCGTGCTGGCTCCACGACCTGGACTAAAGATGCAGTTTTCTTTGTACTGACACCTGCCTGAATTGCTCCCCAAACGCCAGAATTGTGTTGGGGCTGTAGATGTGGACACCGCCCCAGCCCAGGGGCCGCTGGCTTTGGAGGGTCCTGTCCTGCCAATCTACTGCCAGCCTGGCTTTCAGGTCTGTCAGCTGGCTAATGAATAACCACCATTTTACTGGACTCCAGACTTTCTCTAGCAGTCGAAGGAGTTCCTTTTTGATGTCCCTCACAGTAAATGACTGCTATTTTGGCTGGACACCAGGTTGCTTCTAGCAACTGGAGGATTTTAGCATCTAAAATGTCCCATGCATGTGGATGGTGGCAAACACATAGCGAGAATCTCTAACTGACAGATCTTTTGCCTTGAAAGGTGCAGGTGAAGGCCCAGGGTTTTGCAGCAAGGACTACCTACACAGAGAGTTGTGTTTTTTGGTTTTTTTTTTTTTTTTTTAACTGAGGCAGCATTTTCAAGCTTAACTGAGTCTTTTGATGTGTCCAGGGGCTCTCCCATTGGAAGCAAAAAGGCTGACTCATGACTGTGATGCAGAGACAAAAGATGTGGGGGTGGGGGCAGGCAAGTGGAGAGTGCAGGACAGTATCTGGCCTCTCCCTGCATTTTGACTGGCAGGAGTGGAGTGTCCCAGGGAGACTGACACTCCATCAGGATGCCTGCAGCCTTAAGCCTGTTGATGTGCTCCTGAATGCCAAGTCTAGTCTCTAGAGGGATCAGCTGGACAGGGACTGTGCTGGCCTTGAATGACTGAGCCTGTTCTGTCCTAGTCTCAGGCCAAGACTGCCATCCCGATGAGGGAGCTTTTATCCTTGAAGGGCTCTTATTGATATTTCCCCCCTTTTGGTGGTCCCTCATGGCGCTGCTGAGCTGCTATTTCAGGACACTTATTTTTCCAGTGGGCCATTTGTTTGCAATAGGCTTACTGGTGTGGCTTCAGGGGAACCGGCTGTCGGCCCCACCAGGGAGGACCCTTCTTATAAGTCAGGTCGGGCTTGTTCAGGACGGCAGCCAAGAGGGAGGCCTTTCTTTCAAGGTGGCTGTCTGTCTCACGGCAGGTCTCACAGTCATGGTTGACAAAGGCTTTATTGGCAACCTCCAGTAACTGAGCTGTGCTCATGCCAGCAAAGCCCTCTAGCTTTTGGAGTCTGCAGCGGATGTCATTGCTGCTTGAGCCATGGAGGCTTCATTAACTATTCAGTGGTTGTCTAGTGACTCTGGATCAAAAGGTGTGTAAATGTGGAAAGTCTCACACAAGCGCTCACAGAAATCACCCTGGGATTCATCAGGTTTCTGACTGACAGAAGCAGTCTTAGACATGTTAGTTGGCTGAACGCTGTGGTGGCCACGTACGACGAGGACCTGACACCCTCCCTGGCCTAAACTACAACTACAGACCCAAGTAGGTTGGAGCTGAGTGACTGTCAACCATGAATCAATATAAGGAAACTGGTTAGGGTGGTCTGGGGAGCCTATCACAACTTTCCACACTGCCTGGACTATGGGGATGTCAAGAATTCCTTCTGGCGGCCATTTCCCATGGAAACGAGGGCATTCTACCTGGCACAGGGTCCAAAATTTCTTAGGGGTCAAGACAACCCCATAATCTTCATGGAACCCCTTCTTAAAAGTTTTGATCATGCAGTCAAGAAAAGAGGGTTTACTCTGAGCCCCTCCCCTCCCATTGTGTTCGATGTCGCAACAAATGGAGAGGGGAACACTCATGATCTTGCCTGGCCGCACTTCTCCCGAAGTTTTAATATGTGTCTTGGCTTCCGGTGAGCCCAAATAACTCCTGGACTACTGCCTTGAAAAGGTCGCCTATAGGCCTTATGATGTCATCATGGAACTGCAGGACAAGACCACTCAGATCTTGTAACTGAAGTCGTGGGACTGTTACATACACTCACACACGCACACAGAGGCTATGCATTCCACCCATCAGACAACTCTACCTGGCCCCATAAGGGGGCGAGAGAGGTGATAAGCAAATCTTCTGTCCCATGGAGCAGGCTGAACTAGAACCAGGGCCCCAGGACATTACCTTATCCAGAAGTCTACAGGGATCTGTCTGTCCACCTCTCTTTGCGAGTCCTGGTAAGGTATGAAAGTGGTATCCCAGCTCTTCTCACCTCAGGAAGGGGGATCTGACAAAAAAATGGGTGGTGGCACCTTGTTTACTGAATCACTGGGCACAGCCCCAACTCCAGACCGGTGGCCAAAGCAACCAGTGCGGCTGGCTTCCCAATCAGGGAACCAAAAATATTACAGCAATTTTCCAGAGAAATCCAATGGCACTCAGAAAGGTGGAGAGGGAGACATTTAATTATCACATCAGTGGGCTCAGTGGGATCACTACCCAAAGGGCTGAGCTCCCAGGAACAAGAATGGCAAGTGCCATTTATACAGTTTGTATGAGGAAACGTGCTACCCCATGCATCATAGCATAAACATTCTTTGTTGTTCGGGAAGGGGGTTCAAGGGAGTCATGGCTACCACCTCAGACAAGCAGTGCAGTACACCCAGCAACTTCTCTCCAGCAAGCAGCAGGCTTGGGAAAGCAACAGAAACTAAGCATCAGACTCCCCCAAGGCTTGGGAAACATCCTGCTTCTGGTTACCATTGTGTTTTAATAAGGGGATCATGAATGGATCAAGAAGTTGTGGTACATTTATATAGTGGAATACTACTCAGTGATCAAAAACAGAAACTCAGGCCATCTGGGGAATATGGATGGGGTAGGAAGGGATACTGAGCTTGATAAGTCAGAAGAAAAAAATAAATATCAGATGGTTTCCTTATATGTGGGATATACAGAAATCAAACAAAGGGTCAGACTAAAGACAAAACTTGCAACCAGATCATAGATCTGAGGCACACAGCAGGGGGAAGGGAGAGAGATAGGACTGTAGTGATGAATCATGGGTGCTGTGATGGTGAGAGAACTATAAGGACTACACCTGAGAGAGAAATCAAATATTATACAAAAATTAACAATGATGTAAGGGAACAAATATATTTAATACAAATGTTATATCAATCACTGACAGCTAAAAAACAAATAAAATGAAATAAACCAGAGGATACTGAGGTTGCAAAATGGGGGTGAGAGAAATCCTATAACATTCAGTCCCACACAAGGCAGAGCTCTCTTTCTATGATAGAAAATAATATTGAAGAAATTCAGGTGAATTACATTAAGTGATAACATTCTCAATAGTCCACTACATCCTAAGATGTCCCACTCACAGCTCCTCACAACCTGGCCCCATCCTCTGGTGTGTCCCAGGGAATGAGAGACATCCCAGAGTCCTGGGAACTGTTGCTGCCTGAGGAAGCACAGAAGAGATCTGGTCAGAGTTCAGAGATGAGACCCTCAGAGGAACTAATGAGGGTGAATCTCCCTAGAGCTCCCTCTACACTGTCCTTAGGGGCTCAGGAGCCAACCCCTGATCCACACTTACCTGTACCCTGAGTGTAGCTTCCTCCTTGTCCCCCTGTGGAAGATACCTCATGTGAGACAGGGGAGGAGTCAGGCCATGGAGTCCTAAAGGAATCTCCAAGTCTTGGTCACAGGGAAATTTCAAGAACTGTGACTGAGGACCCAGGTCAGGACTGGGATATATGAAGAACGGATATGAAAGGGGATTGGAGTCTTTCCTCAGCAGGGTCCTCCCCCGATGACATTTACAAGGAAACAGATCCCATCACCACATTTATAAGGTGAACAATTGGTGATTCATTTTCATAAGTGCTTTACAAAAGAGTGAGTGTTAGCAATCAGCTCCAGACTGGGCAACACATGTGTGTGGATCATACTCCCTACTAACCAGGAAGGGCAAGTTCTGCCTGGGACATGAAAGCCCCCAGTGGACAAGATCTCCCACTCCCTTCCCTACCTGAGCGCTTCTTCCTCCACATCACAGCTGCAGCCACCGCAGCTCCAGTGAGCACAGCTCCAAGGAGAACCAGGCCAGCAATGATGCCCGCAGTGGGGATGGAAGCCTGAAGAGGGGGCACTGGAAGGGAAGGGAAGGGAAGACCCTGAGCCCCAGGAACATCCTGACTCTCTGAAGATCTCCAGAAGGGCTCCTGATTCCCCCAGGAGGCTCTGTGCCCATGTCCCCCTCCTTACCCCATCTCAGGACTAGGGGCTTCAGCAGCCCTTCATGCTGCACATGGCACATGTATCTCTGCTCCTCTCCAGAAGGCACCACCATAGCCACCCACTCTTCTGGAAGTTTCTGTCATCCCCAGGCCTGGTCTCCACCATCTCTTTGTCCTGGGTCAGGTCCTCCCCATCTTGCTGACAGGTCAGGGTGATGTCCGCAGGGTAGAAGTCCAGGGCCCAGCACCTCAGAGTGACCTCATGCTCAAAGGTGGGGTGGAGGGTCACCTGTGTCTTTGGGGGATCTGAGGAGAAGGGTCAAAAAATTCACAATTTCAGTTTTTCCTTCCTGGACACTGAAGCATCCTCACTGATCATCCTCAGAACTAACATGACAATTGATTTGGAGGGAGGAGGCACAAAACCCAGAAACCAGCCTAGTTTGGAGAATATGTGATAATACAGGGGTAGTTTCTCAAAGGTTATTTGCAAAGTGAAACCTGAAATAGTATCAGGGAATATTTCCTATTCTGTTACATTTCCATAGGCTTCCTTGCATACTGGTTGGAACTTGTGCTAATGTATGATTTTTTTAAGGTGATACATTGTTTCACTAAGTTACATAGATCTTTAGTGTTAATTACACTGGAATCAAATTATTAGAAAACAGGCCTCCCTGGTGGCAAAGGCGGTTGAGCGCCACACTGTGAAGCTGTCCACAGCCTCTCCAGTGCTGTTTCGATCCCCACTGGCCTCGGAGCAACCCACATGACAAGCAGACCTCTCCTGTCTCACCCGCTGCTCCCCTCAGCAGTGTACCTCGGTCGATCTGCCTCTTCTGTCCCCGGCTCTGTCTATGGTGATTCCTCTCACCCTCTCACGCATTTGGCCTGTACCCCAGCTCTTGTATAAATAAAATACAATCTTAAATAAATAAATAATCTTTTATTTTTTAATTGCAAATCCCTAAAGAAAAATTAGTACTGTACGTTGTCAAGTAGTGATGGCACTCAATTTTCCATAATTCTGGTTTTCTCTGAGAATAATATTTTATCAGGCAAAATTACTGTCATTTGTCAATTGTCTGTTGATTTTCCTCAAAAAAACAACATTCATTTTGAGGAAAGTGAATGCTAATTACCCAAATTTAAATAACCTCAGTTTTTGTCATCTATCACTTCAGGTAAGATTGACATTGCCACAAATAAAAGAGTCTAATAAATATTTTTCCTGGGCCACAGAAGTGCTCTGTGTGTCCTTCCAGGTCATCACACCAGATATTTTAAAATGTGGATTTGAAGATGATGCAATAATGAAGATCACTTTTAGTGCCTCCCTGGTGGCGCAACATGTTGAACGCAGTGCTGTGAGGCTGTCCACAGCCTCTGCAGTGCGGGTTAGATTCCTGCCCTGCCAGGGAGATACCCACATGGCACAGCAGACCTCTTCTGCCTCACCTGCTGCTCCCGTTTTGGTGGTTCTGCCTGTTCTGCTCCCCACTCTGTCTCTGGTGAATTCTCTCACCTTCCTGTGCTTCTGGCCTGTACCCCAGTTCTTATAAGATAAACAAATCTTTTTTTTTTTTTAAAGAAGATACCTTTTAATGCTTTTTCAATGACATTTTCAAGTGAAATTGGCTTTAATGTTTGTCTCTGCAGGTAAGTGCTGGTAAGGAATCACTACTTCTGCAGTGGTACTATGAGCTCCACTCTTACTAAATTTTACCTCAGCAAAAGCCAAAATAGTGAAATGACAAATGGTGTCTAAGTGATGTTTTGAAAACAGTTTTACCTTATGGATCCCATGAAAGGTTCTGGGTGACTTCAAGGGTTCCACAGACCACACTTTGAGAAATGCTTTTCTCGGGAAACCAGGGAGCATCTCCCAAGTATTCTCTGCCTTTGCCTCCTCTTCACTTCCCAGCATCCCTCTCCCTGGCTGGCTCCTGCCTCCCCAAGCTGCCTCCCCTGCAGATACAATGAAGAGCAGAGAGAGGACCCTGGAGACGTGGAGCTTGCACTGTCATGAGAGACGGACACTGCGTAAAGGTGACAAAGATACGTGTAAACCCGACATGAGCCAAGGGCTGGGAGGAAGGAGCATGTTTTTTGTGAAAGCAGAGAAGCAGGAGCCCTAACAATATTATCAATAGTATCAAGAGATTTAAAATATATATATATATATTAAAAACAAATTAAGCATAAGGAAAACAGATTTTATTTCTTCCCACAGCTGTCACTCCCACCCCTGACACAGGTGCTCTGGCCCCACAGACCAGCCTGTCCCCTCTGCCCTCAGCCCCCCTCCACATCCTGCCCCAGGACCAACCACATTAAGGAGGCCTATAGCCTAATCTTCTCTTGGTCCTGTTAGGGGGAAAGGATGTCCTGAGCAAACTCCATACTGCCTTTGTGGACTCCACCCCACTCCATCAAGACACTGGGAATTACAAATCCCATGATCCCCAAAGGGAGGTTGTGAGGACCTGAGGGTGGAGTTAAGCAGCCATGCTTGGGTATATAACCAGCCATGTGGGGTTGGGTCAGCGTCTTGGCTTTTTGCCAGCTCTCCACGGGTCATTGGGATTCCAGGTCAGCAGAACGAGTAGGACACATTTATGAATTTATCTCCCTCTTTTTCTCCCTGAGTTATTCATTTTCCATTTCACCTTCCCTTGTAAATAAACCTTTTATTAAACTTGTGTGTGCCTGCAGTTGAGCATTAATAAGTCCCTTTTAAGCATGTGGGTGAAGACCCACAGTCAGACAACCCGTTTCATATCGGGGTTGTCCTGTAACAAACAGCTCTGCCCCAGCCTTACCCTCATCTTCTCTTCCCCTCATTTACTATGCTCTGAAGGACAGGCCTTCCCAAGATGTTCAGGTTTATAAGGGGCTCATCTAAGAAACCACTTCTATAACTACCTAGTATGAAATTAGTAGTCATACCCCAAATTACAGTTATTTCAACAAACAAGGTTTCAATGTGAGAAACCATCCTACATTACAGAACAAGTGGTCTTCATCATATGAGTCACACTTTCCTTTCCATATGAGTCACCTCCTCTCTCCTGGAGGCCCCAGGCCCATCTCTCTCACTGAGACACTCATTTAGGTACAGATCCCTACTCATATATGCACATATATATGTATAAAATTTGGTTATTTTCTAGTACTAAAAAAGAAAGAAAGAAAGATTTTATAAATTTCATGTGCTCAGAATAAGAGTTCTTAAAAATTAGACATTTGATCATAGAAATGAATAAATTGGTGAACTGAAATATTAAAATCTCACTCCCACTAAATAATGTAAATATAAAATAAATGACAAGCAGAGAGAAGACTTACAAGAAATTGACTCTGTCAATCAGGAGATACCAAGAAGTTACTACAAGTTTCTGAAAGAATGGACAGTGGAAATGAAAAAAATTCAAGAAAGTTCCTGAGCATTCATAGATAAAATGTTCACGCTTTGTTTCCTACCCGGTTCCTCCTATAGAGGATGAGCAGCCCCACACCATGACCCACCACCAGGAACTTTCAGAAAGAGGCTGGAGAAGGACAGACCTTGGGGCCCTCAAGAGACAACTCAGGCCTGGAGGCCAGAAGACCCTGGAGCCAGGCCTGCCCAGTCCTCAGGGGAATCCAGCCCAGACTCCATGTCAGGCCCAGGCAAGGGGAGGCGCTGGGGGCACAGAAATTCACTTCAGCTGTGCGTAGTCTCAGGGGTTACTTTCCACGTCCCTCCTCTAGTGGGCAAAGGACACTAGTGGGCAAAGGGGAAACAAAAATGATGGACACAGGGAACAGGACACAGGAAAATCAGCCACAGGGGAGCGGGGACAGGAGAGTCCAAGGGTGAGGTGAGGGATCTGGGCCTTCAGCCCTGCCCAGGTGAGCAGGCCCCAGGCCCCTGGAGGCAGGACTGAGGCTGTGGGACAGGGGTCTGCCCAGGATGAAGTGGGCAGAATAGCTGGTGTGTGTGTGATATGTCCATGGAGATTCTGTCCCTGGAGTGGTCTTGGGGGTGATTAGGAATGAGCACAACAGGAACTAAGCAAAAGAAGGAACAAGATAATTATAACCCCAAGGCCAATAAAAAAATCACTTCAAGAAGGAAAGGTGTCCTGGTCTACTCACTGCTCAGCTCTGACTTGCTCTCACATGGTCGTAACCATGCAAACCCTGGATCCTGGTGTGTATCTCAACAACCTGCTAGAGGGGACTTAGGGGGCAAATGCCTGTGCTGTGGATCTGAGGGCCCACCTCCCAGGCTTCCCTGACACTCAGAGCCAGCTCTCGAGGCCTGGGCAAGAGGCCTGGGTGGTGTGGGCAGGGACGTCTCCAAGCTCCTGACGGAAATTTACCATGTGAAGGAGCAAAGAGAAGAGCAACCTTCAGGGGCCCTAGAAAGGCTGCCAGGAAGTGACAAGGCCACTCTGGGGAGGTGCTGTTGGAGGTTTTGAAGAATAGGCTGGAAGCCTTGACCTGCCCACAGACTGTGGCCACATTCACTGCTCAGACGTGTTTTGTTTTTTTTTTCCTCATTTTTTTTAAACACTAATCCTAATCTTAACCTTAACCCTCAGTGTTGTATTTTATGAACATTTTCAAGCACACAGAAAAATTGAAATAACAGGGCATCCCCTGGTGGAGCAGCAGTTGAGCCCTTGTGCTGCGAAACTGCCCGCAGCCTCTGCAGTGCCGGTTCCATCCCCAGCCCACTGGCGAGGGTCCCACATGGCGCGCAGACCTCTCCTGACGCCCGCTGCTCCCCTCAGCAGTGTACTTCGGTCCTTCTGCCTGCTCTGCTCCCCGCTCTGGCTCTGGTGAATTCTCTCACCCTCTCGCGCTTCTGACTGTACCCAGTGCTTGTGTAAATAAATAAATAAGTCTTTAGAAAAAAAATGAAATAACAGTGCAGAGCTCACCACCTAGATTCCAGCATTAGCATTCGCCACATTTGCTTTATCTTTATCTTTATCCATGGATCCATCTCTCTGTTCATTTATCTTATTTTTTTGATGCATTTCAAGTTAGTTGCAGATATCAGGGAGTACATTTCATTTCTCAATACTTGAGCATTCCAATTAATAAGCAGAGTTCAAATCAGGTTTGAGATAAAATTTCATTGGAAAAATGCACAAATCTTAAGTTTACTGCTAGAGGAGTTTTGACCCTTGTCAAGAACATTATGTATATTATTCTTTTCTTCTCTTGGAAACAATGAACATTTAAACAATTTAGTGGGGTGTTACATTTAACAATATACTTTATTGGTCCCTCCACCTTTTGAGTAACTACCATAGTCCAATCTCAAGCCTCCCTGGCCCCTCCATTCTCAGCACGTTCCTGTGACCACACTCTCCTTGGAACAGAGTCCATGCCTGAGTCATCTTCATAGTTATTTATTTTATTATATTTATCCTAATAACATTGATTTCCAAACCCTATGTATATATATATTATATGTGTGTGTGTGTGTGTATTTAGGGATTATAGTTACAAAACTCCAAAATACATGTTATTGCCCCATATAAATGTGATATATCAATAAATCTTTCAACAAATAAGTTTATCTAACTCTCCCTTTTCCTTTCATCCACAGGCTATTAGTCAACCATAAGCGGCAGCTTAGCTGTTTTCATACCTTCACAGCCATACATGACCATTTATATCTACGGTAAATATTGTAATTATCAGTTTTATTAGAACAACTTGTCCTAGCCAGCCCCAGAATCTGTCCTCACAGATTTTCTGTCCCCCCTGGACTGGCTGCTGGGTCCCCTCCTTGGTTTCCCTGCTCCTCCATTCAGTCACCACAAATATTGTCCTGGGAGCTGGGAAAGGCTCCCCCTCTGTGTCCTGGCATCTCACAAGCCCCTGAGACCCGCCCTCCAGGCAGGTGCCCGACTGTGTGTTCAGACCCATGGAAAGGAGTAGGGGCAGGACGAGAGATGCTGGGCGTGGGTAAGGGTGACTAAGCCACGGGATCTCTCCCCTCCCACTTGTGGGTGCAGGTCACCTTTCCCCACAATTATGTGACCCAAAAGGGGTGCCTTTTGGCTACAGGTCAGAGATGACAAAAAAGGGGGGGCTTTTCCTGTCATTTTCTTCCAGGTGGATAATGAGGCCTCCATTGCCTGCTCATCCCTGGACTGTGTCCTCAGATCTTCTTTTGAACTCCTGCCTGGCCAGCTCATAAACTAGAGAACAAAGAAATCCTAGGGGAAGTTGGGAGTATAAATTCCAATTCTTACACCACAACTGAGGCAGGAGGTAAAATGCTGGAGACTAAAGTGAGAGACTCACAGCAGCTGACGGGAAAGCTGCCTTTGTTTTCAGTGACACCAAATGAAAAACAAGGACTTTGGGAAACTAATGTAAATCTTTTGTCTCAGTTTAAAGCCAAAAAACAATTATTTCTTATAAATGCAAACTTAAAATACATGTTTTCTTATTAAAGAATATTACAAGGACCCCCAAATTACCAGGGACTGTGGGCCAGTTAAAATCCATTAGGGTGTCCCATACATTCTGGAAAGGTTTGTCCCCGTTGTCATTTGACTCAAAGTACTTTTTAATTACTTCTTGATCTCCTCTTTAATCCAGTGATCTTCCAGTAGGGTGTGGGTTTCAATCTCCATGAAGTGGGAGGTTCTTGCTTTCTTTTCATGGTTTATTTCTGGCTTGATGCCTTTATAATCAGAGAGGTTAGTTGGAATGATTTTGATCTTAATGTATCTGTTGATGTTTGTCTTGTGACCCAATATGTGATCAATTCTGGAGAATGATTTGTGTGCACTTGAGAAAAATGTGTACTCAAATTTTTTGGGGTGCAGTGTCCCGTAGATGTCTGTTAAACCCATGAGGTGTAGATCTTTATTTAGGGTTCTAATGTCCTTGTTTATTTTATGTCTCATTGATCTGTCCATTGGTGACAGTGGGGTGTTGAAGTCTCTTACTTTCTATATATTTTCTCTAATGTCTGTTTTCAGAGTGATAATAATTGCCATATATATGTTGGTGCTCCTTCATTTGGTGAGTATATCTTCACCCACATGTTTATTGCAGCACTACTTACAATAGGTAAGATTTGGAAACAACCCCAAATGTCCAAAAATAGATGACTGGATCAAGAAGATGTGGTACATATATACCATGGAATATTACTCAGCATTCAAAAAAGATAAACACATGCAATTTGCAGCAACATGGATGGCGCTGGAAGGGATCATGCTCAGCGAAATAAGCCAGAAAGAAAACGAAAAATACCAGATGGTCTCACTCATAGCAGGAATCTAGAAAACTTAAATAAGGGACCAGGAAAATGAATAACTATAAGAAAGTGAAAATCAAAATCAACAAAAAACTATGAACCAGAGACACTCTATGGGGGGTAGGGGGCAGGAGGGGAGGGATTGGGGTCAAAATAAGGGGGTTACAATTGTATGGGGAATATAAAAATAATATTTATTATAAAAAATAAAAAAAATAAAATCTTTAAAAAGTAATTATAATAATGGCATACCCTGGGTGCCAGAGGAGAAACTGAGCCACAGATCACTGACATGAATGACCTGCTCTGAGTCTATCCAGGGGTAGGCCTAGGGCTCCTTTTTCCATCAGTGATACTATGACCTCAGTCTCGTCTCTAGCAGGGGGAGAGGTCCTGGAGGGACACACATCTCTGGAAGCTCTGGGTCCCCACAGATGGGAACTGTGGGAGTCTCTCTACTGAGTCATGTGCTCCTCCCGAGAGAGTGGACAGCAGGCTCCTGTGCTGGGGGAGAGGCTGCTCCTCAGACATGCCACTGATGGTGACATTGTCTTACAGGGACACTGCACCCTGGGGTGGCTGGAGAGTCCTTGAGTGAAAGGGACAACTTTCCCTCTGCAGGAGGAGGGCGTCTGGGCTATGAGGATCACCAGGGGCCAGTTCTGTGCTCTTACATCCCAGAAACCAAAATGACCCTGCAGAAAAATCCTAAATTTACAAGTAACCTTGGATTTCATTTCTGCACCATCACTAGTGCAGAAAAACAGGTCATTATAATTTTTCTTTTAATAAATTTTATTTTATTTTTTTTAAATAATAAATTTTATTTTTATATTCCCCATACAATTGCAGCCCCCCCATTCTGACCCCAATCCCTCCCCTCCTGCCCCCGCCCCCCAAAAAGTGTCTCTGGTTCATAGATTTTTGTTGATTCTGATTTTCACTTTCTTAGTTATTCATTTTCCTGGTCCCTTATTTAAGTTTTCTAGATTCCTGCTATGAGTGAGACCATCCGGTATTTTTCTTTTTCTTTAAGTCTTTTAATAAATTTTAAAGAGAAACAGCCCCAATCTTTGATTTCTGAGGACATGGGCAGACCTACACTTGTCTCCAGAGACACAGCTTTCCCACGGTCACTCATTAGAACCAGCTTGGAATTGGGCATCAGGGGTCCTATCATATTAGTCAAATGAGGCATCGGTGAAGGGACAAGTGTGTCAGCCTCCCCGCATCACATCATGTGGGTCATGAGGATGGAAGGTCTGTGTTCCCCGCATGTCCCCGGATCTGCCCACTGATGACAGGACCAGCCATGGCAGGTGCTCCAGGTCCTAATCACCGTCCATTTCCAAACACAGCACCCCCACCCCCGCCCAGATTCTGACCATGCAGGGTGTCCTCACATATGGAGCCTGGGTCTCTGGGAAGGGGCTATGAGCACCCTGAACCCCCAAACAAAAACCTGAGTGCGTGAGGCTGTGCTGCGGAAATGGACTTCCCTCCTCACAAATCCAAGAACAGATGAAAACCCTGAGCTCAGAAAAAGGACTAGGCCAAGGCCCGGGAAGCCGGGCTAAGGAAGCCGCCAGATGCATGTGAGCCAGCCCGTCTGAGTCTCGGCTATCACTGGAGCTAGAACTTGGGCTCTCAGCAGAGGCAGCTCAGTGATATATTATGTTCTTTGTTCCAATTATATTTCAAGTTCCTTCCCGTAAATGCCCTAGGAACCCTCAGTTTCAAGTGTGCCCTGTGCTGGGTCCCGTGCTGTCTGCACACGTGCTCGAGGCCCCACATTCATCCCCAGGAGGGAAGACGTGACAGGGCAGGTCTCTCTCCCCTGTGACGTGATTCCTCTGCTCACTAGAGGAGGCAGCAGAGGCCCCTGAGGAGACACTCGGGGACTCTCCTGGGCAGGGCTGTGAGGGAAGGGCCTGCATGGACACCACCGCCTTCCTCTGACACTTTCCCTCTAGTTCCTGAAGATACAGAAGAAAATAATCGAAATCTCAGTTACAAATTTTCCAGAAACAAAAACACATTCTGACAAAGCTTTATGCTTTCCAGGGCTCTGCACTGAGCTGAGTGCTGGAGGCGCTGGTAGTCGCTGCTGGAGACCAGCTCTAGCTAGAAGTCGTGTCAGGGATCTCAGAAAGGAGAGGACGGCGTCGGTGAAATTTTTTTCAAAGGGCTGAGGGGAAGTGGAGCGAGGTAGGAGTGAGGTAGACACAGATGCTCTCTTTGGTGCAAGTATCTCCTCCTGAGGGTCTCAGCAGGTCTTTATTTATACCTTAAGGTGAGCAGTGAGATTACTTCAGCATAAGCATCAAAACAGAATAGAGGGCCTCCCCGGTGGCGGTGGCGCAGCGGTTGAGCGCTGGGTTGCGAAGCTGCCCGCGGCCTCTGCATCGCCGGTTCAATCCCCGGCTGCTCCCCGGCCACCGGAGGAGGGTCCCACATGGCGCGCAGACCTCTCCTGCCGCCCGCTGCTCCCCTCAGCAGTGTACTTCGGTCCTTCTGCCTGCTCTGCTCCCCGTTCTGGCTCTCGTGAATTCTCTCACCCTCCCGCTCTTCTGACCATACCCAGTGCTTGTATACATAAACAAACAAACAAACAAACAAACAAATAAATAAATAAAAATATTTGGCTCTTTAAAACAAAAAACAAAAAACAGAATAGAGACAATCATTACATATTTTCTCATGAACATACAAAGACCCTCTTGATCTCATATTACAAAAGGACACTTCTTTAATCTGATTAAGAAAAGCAACAGGGGCAATTACTCTCCTTGGTACAACTCATTTTCTAGCATAATCAATTGTCTAAGACAGTACCATGTTCAGTAACAATAAATCATCCTGTCAAGCCTTCCTAATTTTGGGGTGGACATGAAAGTCCACTGTTATGCTGTATTACTAAAATCAGCCCATTCCCTAGCACTCAATTCATCTAGCCTATTATCAGTTATTTCAAAGTGATCTAAAGTAACTCATCAATACTATTTCAGTTCTACAGAAATCTAACTTTTAACTAGAAATACCTAACCTCCTCACAACCTGCGAATTGTTGGCCTTTCACATACACCAGGAATGTACTATTGCCACAAACATGTACCCCCCCAGGTTAGGCTATGGTTTCCAAGCACAGCTGGTTCAGGGCAGCGTGTTCTCCATAGTTCTCAGGACCAAAACATTTCTATCCTAACTATATCTTTAACAATTTTTACTTCTTTTGTGACAGTTCATGCGTAAGAACAATAAGCCAATTGTCACCTGGGTCCGAATTAGGGTTTCATAAGCCAATTTATAACTAACTTACATTTGCATTAACCAAGAACAAAGAGGAGAGCATTAGCAGGCATTGCCATGGAGACTCCCTAGTTCAGATCTTCTTTGGGAAGTGCAAGAACTCCCCTCTTCTGGGAAGTACAACTTTCCCTTTTCGGGGGAGCACAGGAATTCCCCTCTTCTCGGGAGTCGCCCCCAATGCCCGGACCATGTCAAGAGACAGCATGGGAGGCGCAGCCTGCTGCAGGTTGCCCCCTCAGCAGCCAGGCAGCATCCCCTAAGGAAGCCCCTCAACTCTTAGCAGTAGGGGTGCATGGAGGCCCCCTGGGAATGCTTCACAGGAAGGCAAATTCCTGGATGAGATCTTCCAAACAAGGGACCCCAAGTTCCCCAGGTGCCTCAGTCACTGTGTTGTCTGTGGGGACACAGTCTCATTCCTGCCCTTGGCTCCTCACCTTTGAGGACGATCCCCAGACAGACCTCAGTGTCAGGAAGCCCCAGTGACATAAGAGCCCACGGTGTGAGGAGATGAAGCACATTCATGGGTTGGGGGGTCACTCTGACAAAGACACATGGGGATGTGTTTCAACAGGGCCCTGTGGGGGTGTCCACACAGTAACTCACCCCAGTGAGCCTTTGGATGTGAACAACATGAGCCAAGCAGCGTGTATCCAAGTCCTGGGGTTTCGCCTTCTCTTGTCTGAGGCTTGGGGACGCTTTTGCCCCCAGAAATCATGCAGATATCATCCTTGTCCTTTAAGTCCGTGGTGTCAATAAGAGGAAGGGAGCAAAGGTGAGTTTACTGAAGAATAAGTCTCAGGACTGGAACCCGGTGCTCCAGATGTCTTGGCAAAGCTGTTCAAATTCTAATATTCATGATGAGAATTTTATACAGCTACTAGGAAAACATCTTACACTTCCAAGGATTTTTACAGAGAACAGCCCGTAACAAATGAAGACTGATGTGCCACCTGATAGTGAAGCTGATTCATGTTGGGACAGCTTACTGGTTCCACCCCAGCAAATCCAAGCAGCCCGGCAGCCGCCTGACCTAATGGGAACCTGCCCACAGTCTACTTATAAATTTTCTTTTGTTGAATCTCCTAGTTTGACTTTGTTCTCACTTATTTTTTAATTTTATTTATTTATTTATTTTTAAGATTTATTTATTTATACAAGCACTGGGTACATTCAGAAGTGCAGGAGGGTGAGAGAACTCACCAGAGCCAGAGTGGGGAGCAGAACAGGCAGACCGATGAAACACACTGCTGAGAGGAGCAGCAGGCGATACAGGAGAGGTCTGTCGCGCCATGTGGGACCCTTGCCACCGGTCGGGGATCAAACTGACGCTGCAGAGGCTGCAGGCAGCTTCGCAGCCCAGCACTCAACTGCTGTGCCACAAGGGGAGGCCCTTGATCTCACTTATTATACTTAGAAATGGCCTAGACCTGGTTATTGTCAAGTATTTCTTTGTGGGTTTACCAGGTGGGAATTCCACATCTTACGGTTGAAGAACACTGGAACAGTTTTCAGGTAGAGAAGGAGATCAGTGACAAGACAAACTTACAATTCTCTAATCTTACAAAAGTTTTTTTTTTTTTTTTAAAGATTTATTTATTTATTTATACAAGCACTGGGTACAGTCAGAAGTGCGGTAGGGTGAGAGGATTCACCAGAGACAGAGCGGGGAGCAGAACAGGCAGACTGACAAAATGCACTGCTGAGGGGAGCAGCGGACGAGACAGGAGAGGTCTGTCGCGCTATATGGGACCCTCCCTGGTGTCCGGGGATCGAACCGATGCTGCAGAGGCTGTGGGCAGCTTCGCAGCCCAGTACTCAACCACTGCGCCACCGGGGGAGGCCCCAAAAGTTTTTTTTTTTATATATAATTAAAATCCACAGAAGTAGTCACGATGCCTTTTTCTCAAGACCTATAGGTTATCTCGCTGTAGATGCTGAGAACAACTCTCAGGGACGCTCGGAAACTTGTGGATCCTCTGTGGGGATCCCAGCACCAGAACCTTCCACAGAGTGGGGAGGTAGCTGCTGGCCAGCTCCCCAGTGCCCATCACTCAGAGGGAGGAGAAGCCTCCTCAGGCTATGGCCTGCTTGTGACTTACTCTCTTTAGCTCACCAGGGGCTTCACCTCGGGGTCCTGGTGCTTGTTGCTGCTGCTGAAACTGCTCCCGGATTTTCCTGGTGTTGCTCTCAGTCAAAGGACGTGGTCTCTGGAAGAAGAAATGGAGGGTTGGTCACCGCGGAGGGAAATTCACTTAAAAGAGGGAGAAGGGGCAGAAACCTGCATGGAGTGACTCTGCCGTTGGGTGAACCTATTAAGGGAAAGTTTTTTTCAGTAGGTTCATAAGCTCACCCAGATTCTGTTGTTTTTGTCAGATCACTGTGAAAAGCTGGAGAACAGATGCAGTAAAGAACAGGATCTCAAATGAAGGAAAACTGAGTTTGAATCCTGACTCTGCTCTCAACAGTGCCACCTTATCACATCATAAGTGTTATAACTTCTCTAATCAGTTTTATCACAAGTACCATGAAGGGTAATAAGTCATGTGAGCATCTTGAGGACACAGCTATGGGCCTGGAAACTACACCCCCTTCCACCTAAGGAAAAGAAAGGTCAGTAATTTGGTGACTCCACACACTCCCTCCCAGGGTCAGAGGAAACCCAAACTTAGAGACCCTCCTGCTGGCACCTGTGAGCAGCCTCTGATGAACAGACCCTTCTCCCTGACAAGCTGAGGAAACAGGATGAGGGACACGGAGGACCCAGGATCATTTCTGGAAGTGACTGGGCAGACCAGTTTGCAGTCACACCATCCGTGGAAGAGGCTCCATTCCCACAGCATCCTCACCAGCACGTGTTGCTTCTGTTTGTTTGTTTGTTTGTTTTTAATATGGGCCATTCTCAATGCTTTGGTGTCTCATTGTGGTTTTTTTTTTTTTTTTTTTTTTTTTTATAGAGGCATTTTTTTTTTTATTTGTTTGTTTGTTTGTTTTTTGTTTATACATGCACTGGGTACAGTCAGAAGCGCGGGAGGGTGAGAGAATTCACAGAGCCAGAGCGGGGAGCAGAGCAGGCAGAAGGACCGAAGTACACTGCTGAGGGGAGCAGCGGGCGGCAGGAGAGGTCTGCACGCCATGTGGGACCCTCCTCCGGTGGCCGGGGAGCAGCCGGGGATCGAACCGGCGCCGCAGAGGCCGCGGGCAGCTTCGCAACCCAGCGCTCAACCGCTGTGCCACCGGGGAGGCCCTCATTGTGGTTTTGATTTGCACAGATGAGTAGGTCAGGAGATGTGCTATAGACACAATGGGATACTACTCAGAGAGCAAAAAAGATAAACTCTCATCATTTGCAGCAACAATGGAAGGACCTGGAAGGGATTATGCTAAGTGAAACTAGTCAGAAGGAAAAAGATAGGGCTTCTCTGGTATGGCAAGACGCTGCACTGTGTAGCTATCTGCAGCCACTACAGCATGAGATCAATCCCCGGCCAGGGAACTGCCCACATGGCGCAGCAGACTTCTCCTGCCTCATCTGCTGCTCCCCTCAGCAGTGTATTTCAGTCAGTCCGCCTGTTCTGCTCCATACTCTGTCTCTGGTGAATCTCTCACCCCCCACAAGTTTGGTCTGTACCATAGTTCTTAAAAAAAAAAAAAAAAAAAGGAAAAAGATAAATATCAGATGGTTTCACTTATAGGGAGGATATAGAGAAATGAACTAAAATCAGGAAGAAGATAAACCTCCCAAGCTGTTGTAGATCTGATGCACACAACAGAGCAGGGGAGGGGTAGGAGTCACACAGGGGAGGGAGGAGCACAACGCACTGTGGTGACGGATCACAGATATCAGCGTCGGGGAGACCCATGGCCACTACACCTGAGGGGAGAAATCAAATACTGCCTAAAAGTTAATAATAACATAAGAAAATAAATATAAAAAATAAAAATATTTCAGATGTGGAGAAAAAATGCAGGACTTTGTCTTTCTAGAATGGTGTGAGTTAATCCATAATGGGGCAAGTCACCAAAGATTTGTCACAAAATCTGAATGACAGTAATAGACTTCACCTTATAAGACCTAGAAATTCCCCTTCTGCAGCACTGGTGACCGTTGTGGTTAGGATCGTTGTAAACCACATCCTTCTGGTCCTCAGAAATACAAAATTCCCCTTTCCCCGGGCTGCTCACAAAACCTCATTCCTGTGCTGTTTTCTCTCCTCTGGGCTCCAGGGATGGGGCCAGAGCACAAACTGACCAGGAGACAGTGGGACTGCTGTTCCCTCTGGGGTGCTCCTGGCAGTGTGGACAGCACGTACTCCTCTGTGGGTCTGAGAGTGAGTTGGCTGTTTGCTTGGTGCCAGTTGAGCTCCAATGAGATTAGTCCATTTAGAGCTGTCAATGGTCTCAAAAACCCTGAAAGCACCTGTGAGAGCTTGAATCTGCTGGGTCCATTTACATTTCTGGCACTGTATTCATAAATGAAACACCTGCCAGTGTGTCCAGATGCCTGAGTCAGGTAGTCTCACACAGGAGCATAGGCTGCTGTCATTCAGAGCCCATCTGATAGGCCCAGAGGCTACCCACAGTAAGGTCCCCTCTCCCCACAGCATCAGGGATCACAGTGGGAGTGGGCTTCAGCAGGGCCAGATGCTCACCTGAGTATCCAGAGCCGGCACCCCTCTATCACAGGCCACCAGGCCAGTCTACCACCTGCCGCAGCACAGCCCAGGTCAAGGCTGCAAAGCTCTGGGATGCCCATGGGCTGGCTGCACGCTGAGCTTGGGGCCTGGCACACCATGGACCTCTCATTCTGTGGCATGTATCAAACCTTGCTGCTGAAGCAACCTCCGCAAAGCCGATCAAACCCCACTGATGCCATTGGGTAAACCTATTAATGCAGCTACTGGAAAATGACCACTGGCCAATTCTGACCCCAGCGGACAATCTGCCCCCACATCCACTGGGGCTACTGTTCCCTCTTGGGTGGCTCCTGGCAGCGTGGACAGCCCATGCCCCTCGGTGGGTCTGAGAGTAACTCGGCTGTGACAGGCCTGGCAGAAGCTGTGGCCACAGCAGGTGCTCCCTGGGCCCCTGTCTCCAGGCAGACGCTGCAGGTCCCCTCTGCCAGGAGGGTCCAGTCGTGGCCCCGAGGTCATGACTGTCCAGCAAGGTGGGTGAGGAAGGGGAACAAAGGGAGGGCAGAGGAGACACTCGGGGAGGAGGTTACCACACCTGCCCTGGTCAGGCTGCAGGAGCCGCCTCCCTGCCCCGCACACTCTCACCCTCTCCAGTCTCTGCTCCCCACGGCGCCCCAGGCCTTTCTCAACATGGACCCTCACCTGCCTTCTCTGCTCCCCACACCAGGCAGGGAGGGCTCACAGGACCTGGCATCACCTCCACTTTCTCTTCCACCCCCTTTCCTGCAGCCAGGAGAGCAGACAGGGGCTGAGCGTCCCCTATGTGCCAGGCCCTGAGCTGAGACTCACAGGCATCAAGTCACCATCCTCACCGCATCCCTAACCTCACTACACACAGGTGAGGACACTGAGGCTTTGGGGGGGAGTCCCTGTGCAGGTCCCACCCACATGCTGGGGGGACGGCCTGGAGTCCAGGTCCAGGGTGAGGCCCACGCCCCTCAACACCGGCTGCAACAGCTCCAGCTCCTGCCAGTGCCCAGCTCTGGACCCGCCCCGCTCCCAACACCCAGGGCCCTCACACTGTCTCCTTGGGATGACTCACCTCCCTGTCACCTCCTGCTCCCCCGGGGCACAGGTCACCTGTCACCTCCTCAGGGAGGAGGCCCAGCAGCTCCCAGGTCAGGGGCCCCTCGCTCTGTGCTCCCCGGGGCTGTCTCCAGCTGCACTCTGAGTTACAGACACACTGAGTCCCTGGACAGCTCACTCTGTGCCCCAGTGCCTGGCAGGTGGCACCCCAATATATGTCATTTGAATTAAGAAATTAATAGTTATGCCAAAAGCAGCTCAGGAGGACTCTTGTTTCTAGTAATGGTGGGTTAGGACTTTCACACCAACCAACATACTGAAAACAACCATGTATTGTGTTGGGACTTGCCCTGCTTATGCACACAGAGGTCTCAGACATTTCCAGGGCTATGATGTGAAAAAGTGTCCTTATTCTATTTGAACAGAGGTCAGAAATTGATTATTCTGTAGAAGTTTGGGGGCCCAGCCACTGTCATCACCTCCCCTCTCTCCCCACACATCTCCCTCGACCACAAGAGCAACATCAGGAGGAAATTTTTTATAAGACTTCACAATAAAAGGGCTGCCTAGGCAGGTAGTGGGCGCCCATCACTGAGAGGACCCAACCCTCACTCTGGATGTTGTCCAGTGATTGTGATGATGAGAAAATGAGAAAGAAACAATAATTTCACCCCCTCTAATGTTACACCTTCCTCCAGGAGCTAAGGTAGACCCTGCTCCATCTCCCCTCCCTTCCTGGACTGTGGACAAAGGCTCAGCTCAGGAACTGGGGTGACCTGGGCTAACCCTGACCCTGGGCCAGGCCAGCAGGACACACACTTCTCCCTCCCCCTGTGGGACTCCCTCCAGCTCTGCTCTACAGAGAAAGTAGCTGCAGCCCATGGAGGAAGTGACCCCTGGGAAACATAGGGGCTGCCAGGCTGGAGCTCCCTGACTCTGAGGCCAGTGGGTTTTCTATAGTGACCCCAAAGGAGGTGAACTTGAAGTGTACATTGGGTACTGGAGGAGGGAGGTTTCAGAGGTGGGGGTGCTACCACATCCTAGCAGGGGTCCTGGAGTGGGGTGCTACCCAGCTCCTTCCAGCTCAGTCCAACCAAGACATATTTCTAAACTTTCTCCTCTTCTTCATACCCATTGCTTTCTCAGACCTGCTCAAAATAGCTTCTCGATGGAACTTTTGCCATCGAGGTGTTGTCCTGACATTCATTGCTCTTTGTGGAATTTGAATTCATTCATGCTGGGCTTGATGTGTAATTGTCCTCCCACTGTCTATGCTGTGTGCCGTGTCTCTCCTGTCACACACACACACACACACACACACACTCCCCTCTCCTTGGGAACCAGATCCTCACTCAGCACTGGGGTTACTCTGACCCTCTGTCTCTGGTCCCCTCAGAGCCACCTTCTCTGCGGTGTCTTTACTCAGCGGTGTCTGAGCAGCCCCAGGAGTCCCTGCACCTCCTGCCTCTGACCTCGTGGGAAACCAGCCCCTCAGCCTGCATGACAGTGAGGAGGCGAAGGCAAAGTCCGAGGTCAGTGATGGATGGAGGAGACAATTTACTCTTTTCTTGTATTTTCTTTTTTCCCTCATCACTGTATTATTTCTATGGAGGCAACATCAGCTTACACACTGTATGTGTTCAGAGGCACAGGGTCACCCTCCTCAGATGTTTGTTCCCACATCACACCCACCTAAGGGCACCACAGTCCTCCACCATAGTCCATGAGGCCCTTTTCTCTCTTTGTGTCCTGCTCTCACCCTCCCTCACCCATAGGTTCAATTCTCCAGTCATAGTTCTAGAGTTTGTTATGATTTATTTCATCTGTCCTTGCTTTGTTTCTTTCTATTTCACATATGAATGAAATCATCTAGTATTTGACTTTCTCCTTCAAACTTATTTCACTTAGCATCATCCCCTCCACATCTATCCATGTTTTGCAAATTTAAGGCTTTATCTTTTTCACAGCTGAGTAGTATTCCATTGTGTATATCTACCACCTCTTCTTTGTCCACTCATCTGTCACTGAGCACTTAGGTTGTTTCTACATTTGGTTATTGTGCACAGTGAACATAGCAGGCACATATCCTTTGGAATTAGTGTTTTTACCTCCTTTGGATAAATACCAAGGAATTGAATACTTGACCATGTGGAAGGTGGTATTTTGAATATTTTGAGGAACTTTCATTCTGTTCTCCACAGGGGAGGGACTGTAACAGTGGGGTATCCATAGGAAAGGAAGGTTCCAGTTCTCCTGCCCCACCTCAGGAAGGGTGGAGCCCACCAGGGATGAAAAACTAAAGAGGAGGCAGAAGAAATGAGGTGGGGAAGGAAAATGGAGGAGGCACATGGAGCAGAGGGACATATGAAGAAGAAACCACACTTGCTTCTGAGCTTTGGGCTGGTGCCAAGGACCAGGGGGGACATGAAAGAGACACTTAAAAGAGACAAAGACGTGGGTGAGAGATCCAGGGAAGCCTGATGATGGCAGTGCTGCCCCTTTTCTGTGAGTCCCCACCAGAGGTGCCTTAGACTGTGGCAGGCTTTCGGGCCTCAGCAGTCCTGCTTTGGGCCAACCCTGTTTGGCTGGGCATTAGCCAAGAGGGGACGAGAACTTTGGGTGTTTCATTTGGAAACTATTTTAACTATATTCTTTCTCTTCTCTTTCTCTATTACACACTAATTCTCTATTGCACATGAATTGTATTATCATACTTTTCTATTAAAGGTCTTACACACTGTTCTATGCTTTGTCTATGCAACCGATGACAGTACCCACTTAGATTCATCAGGTTTGAGGGTCCAGGGAACCCCTCATTCAGCACATTAACAGGAGCAGTCTCCATCCCCACCCATAGTGTACCAGAGTTCCTTTTCCTCCCCACCCTACACTGGGTCATGCTCACAGGTGTGAGGGGGCATCTCATTGTGGTTTTAATTGGCTTTTTCCTGACAGCACATGATGACAAACATTTATTCATGTACATATTGGCCACACGTATGTCTTCTTTAGAGAAGTGCCTGTTTAGCTCTTGTTTTGATTGGGTTGTTCGTTTTCTTGTTTTGGGGTCCTTGGTGGGATTTGCTGCCCTTGGTGTCTTGGATCTCTTTGGTCTGGGGTGGGGGGGCCATAAAACCTGTTTGTGGAGTTTGTTCAGGACATCCTCTCCCCCTAACAGAACCTACTACATTTGCAACTTTTCTGTAAATGTAACAGTATTCTTTATTTTTTTTTAAACAACCCTCAACACTTAATAAGTTGTGGAAGGAAAAAATTATCTACTTTCCTGTTTTCCTAAGTTTTGTTATCCAGGAGCTGGAGAGAGAAAAAAAAGAACTGGGAAGAAAAGCTGGACTCCTCACACTCAGGGCGGTCTCCGAGTCTCCTCTCCTCTGAGCCCTGCTGCTCTGACTCCTCACAGGGCATCTCACCCCCATGACGCCGCCCTCCAGGGCCCCCAACTCTGCCCACCTCAGCCCCCGCCCCGTCCTGGCGGCTCCACCAGAATCCGGAGCAGCGCGGCAGCGCCCCCGTGTGGCCACAGGGCTGAGCACAGGAGCCCAGAGCGGCCCTTTTTCCTGCTCAGCCAGGCCCTCCCCAGGCTCCCTGGGCCCCCAGCGGCAGGACAGGGATCTGCACACAAGGGGGCGCCCAAGTGCTGCATCAGTTTTTTTGCTTTCATTTTCAAAATTTATTTATTTATATATATTTTACGTCATTGCTAGTTTTTTACATGATTTATTTATTTATGCATACAAGAGCTGGGGTACAGGCCAGAGGTGCGTGGGCTGAGAAGATTCACCAGCGACAGAATGGGGAACAGAACAGGCAGATAAACTGAAATACACTGCTGAGGGGAGCAGTGGTCGGGTCAGGAGAGGTCTGCTGTGCCATGTGGGTAGCTCCCTGGTCGGGGATCGAACTCATGGTGCAGAGGCTCCGGATAGCTTCATAGGTTGCGTCTTAACCCCTTGTGCCATCAGGGAGGCGGACTTCTGCCCATTTCTTGACTGAATTGTTTACTTTGTGTTTGTTGAGTCTCATCAACTCTTTGTATATCTTTGTGATCAGTCCCTTATGAGCTGCATGTAATGCCAACATTTTTTTCCCAATCAGTGGGGTGTCTCTTTGTTTTGGTTAATGTCTCTTTTGCTGTACAGAAGCTTTTCGGTTTGATGTAATCCTAGGTGTTTCTCTTTTACTTCACTTTCTTTGCTTTGGGTGATAAGACTTTAAAGATGTCACTGAGATATGTATCTTGGAGTGTTTTCCCTAAATTCTATATATTTTATGGTTTCGGGTCTTATATCCATATCTTTTATCAATTTTGAGTTGATTTTTGTGCCTGGTGGGAGGTAGTGGTCTAGTTTCATTCTTTTGCATGTGGTGGTCCAGTTTTCCCAGTCCCACTTATTGAACAAACTGTCCTTGTTCCATTGTGTCAGTTTAAGTGTCATATTTTCTAGCCAGTTGGTGACTTTGGACTTAGGAGATAACCAGGTCTCCAGGACATAACAACTGGCCCTTAGGTTCTGGGCAAATCCCCAAATATATAGGCTGCTTCAGTCTCTTGGGATGGAAACTTGGCTTCAGAGTTTTTGTACTTTGTTTCTGCTTCTGCTTGCAAGGAAGAAAGCCCTTCCTCCTGGGAATCACCTTACATTCTCCATCCTTTGGATGAGGAGAGGGCCTAGGAGAGCCCCAGGGCACTGGCTAGGAAAATGGGGAGGCTCCTGGAAAAGAGAGCAGAGGATGGAAATGGGGACTTTAGGGAACAGAGGTGGAAAGGGGTACAATAGGGAGCCAGAGAGGACCAGGCGAGAGGAAGGGTCAGCATGGGGCACACAGTGAGGAGGAGGTCTGTGTGGGTGACACGGGCTCTCACTGGGGGCTGGAAGTGTCTCTGTCTCCCCTGCGGGGATGCAGCAGTGCTGGCCTGTAACTGCCCAGGGAACTGCGCACATCTGGGGCCTTGCCCGTCCTTGTAGGGCCGGTGTAACCCACACACACTCACATGCTGGTGACGGAGAGACGTGTAACAGGGTGATGTCCAGGGGAAGATCCAGGTTCCCTGTCCTACCCAAGGGAGGGTGGAATTGAGCAGGGAGAGGAAGCTGGAGAGGAGACTGGAGAAAGGAAAGAGCAAAAAGGAGACCTGGAGGAGGCACGTGGAACAGAGAGACACTTGAAGAAGCTGCACGTGCTTCTTGATCCTGGACTGAGTGAAACAGACGTGGGTGAGAGATCACAGGGAGGTGACAACAGCTTTTATCTTGGTTTTTCTCTTTTCCTTCCAGACTTGCCTGTCTCTGACTCTTTTCTATGGGTCCCCGCGGGAAGGTGCTTTAGACTGTGACAGGCCTTCCGGCCCTGCTCTGGGCCAACCCTGTTTGGCTGAACATTTACCCACGAGGGGATGGTGACTTTGGATGCTTGATTTGGAAACTTTATTCTTTCCTTTTTCTTTGCTGCACACTAACTGTGTTAAAGATCCTTTCCATGAAAGGTCTTACATGTTTTGTCTTGATGAGGCGGATGGCAGAGAGACGGGGGGAGACAATGGCTAAGGGGAGGCCACCCTCCTGTTCCAGAACATTCCCCTCAGCTCCTCAATGCTGGGGTGTCAGGGAGATTCAGGGAGCCAAGAGGAGGGCAGAGCAAGACCTGTGCCGCCCTGGAAGACCAGCCCTGGGGGCTGATTCTGGGGCTCCAGGGCCCCACTCCCTGCAGGCGGGTCAGAGTCAGCCCCGCTCACAGCTCCAGGCTGCTGGACAGCCCCTCTGTGCCGTGACCCTGCAGACACCACTCTGGACATAGTGTGAAGAAAAAAAAAAAGAACAGCAAAATTAAATGGAATCTAAAAACAGTAAAAAATAATTTTTTAATCACTGTATTTTGAAGAACACTTCCAGGGGACATAGAATTCTTGTTTGACACCTTATTTCTATCAGGACCTTGGCTGTCACTCCAGCTGCTCTGGCCTCCACTGTTTCTTGTGAGAAAACAGCCACTGATCACTTTATTGCCAGAATTTTCTAGTGGTTTTGAAGCAGGGGCAGAGAGGGCCACAAAGAGGCCACAGGGTAGGAGGCCAGATGGAAGGAACGGCCAACCCTGCTCAGGCTCTCAGACCAGGGAGCCAACAAAGCGCCAAAAGGCTAAAAGGCCAAAAACCAAAACCAAGAGCTACAGACCAACAAAGGACAGTGTCCTGTAAGAGGACAGGTCACTGTGGGTCTCACCTGCGAGCACAATTGCAAGAGACCTCAGGCTCCAGGAACAACAACTGAAGTAGGAAGTTTCTCAAATCTGCTGCTTGGAGGAGTCTGCCGCTTGGATTCTGCTGCTTGCTGGAGCAGAGGAGTTGCTGGGTGTGCTGCACTGCTTGTTCACAGGGGTAGCCATGAATCCCTTAAACCCCCTTCCTGAACAATAAAGAACCCTTATGCTATGATGGGTGGGATAGCAAGTTTCCTCATACAAACTCTATAAAACCCTGCCATTTTTTACTCCTGGGTGCTCCACCCTTTGGGAGTGATCCCACTGAGCCCGCCGGTGTGACAATGAAATCTCTCTCTCCACCTCTCTGAGTGCTGTCTGACCTCTGGGAAATTGCCATAACACAGCCATGGGGTTTAGTTTACAAACGGGAAACAAAGAGTTCACTGCATCCACAAGTGGTGGCTGCTCACCCAGGGCATCAGTGATGGTCACCACCAGCCCCCAGGGGCACTGGACAGCACTGGACAGTAGTGATGGCCATGACGGGTCCCGCAGAGGCGGTGTCAGAGACACCCAGTGTAAAGGCTCTTTGTGAGCAGTTGGGTTACACCAGCAACACATAGCTCTTTGAGACGCCAGGCCCAGGGACAGGTCTGAGGCCCAGCCCGTGACAGAGTCCTTCGGCTTCTCTCCCTCCTCGGAGGGTGGCTGCTGGTGTTGCTTTTCCTCTTTCTTTGGAGGCTGGAAACATCTTCTTTTCTTCAGGGGCTGGCACAGTCTCTCCTTCTTCTTCAGTGCTCTCTTGTCTGCTTTTCTACTTTTCTCAGGGCTGGTGTCCTCGTCTCCTTTCTTGGCGGGGCGGGGTGGGGGGCTCCTCAGCTCCCTCCAACCCTGGTTTTTATCCTCTGTCACCCACAAGTCTGATGGGACCATTTAGCACCAACCAGTTCACACCTGATTGGCCCATTACAAACGGCAGTGACTGGGCTCTGAGGAGCAACTGCCACAACTGCCTGTGGTGGAGAAGCAGGTGGAAAACACCATTGTCCTGCCACTCCCACTGCTGAGATGCTGGTTCCAGTAACAGTTCTTACCAAATTACTTCAGACTCAGCAGCTAAACCACAAAGCTGGCACAGTCTCTGGGGGAGGGTGGCAGGAGGGGCCTCACTCAGAGGCTCCAGCTCTGGGTCCCACGAGGCTGCGATGGGGACGAGATGTTGGCGGCTCTGAACGGCCGTGATCAGCGTGGAAGGACCTGCCTCAGAGCTCCTGCATGTGGCTCCTGGAGAAAACCCTCAGGTCCTTGTCCTGTGGGCGTCCCCTTAGCTGAGTGTCCACCATGTGCAGGGAGTCACCCCAGAGAGGGATCAGGAGGGGAGCCCGGACGGGAAGTCTCAGCCCCTGGGAGCCTGACTGTGACGTGGCGCGTCCCTTCTGCTTCATTCTCCTCAAAAGGAAGAGCCAGCAAGTCAGACACACTCATGGGGGGGAACTGTCTCCCCTCTTGTATTCACCAATTCTCCCCACAGAATTGGTGAAAAACTGCAAACCAACACAATAGACCTTCTGGACACTAATTATTTCTATTCTGCCCACGTGAAAAATAAATTGCCTCCCACCTAAGGCTCCTAAAAGTCTCTTCCATCACAGAAGCAGCGTGACGTCCAACATCTCATCATGTGACTCAGGACCACGCAGAGGAGGCTCCTTGAGTGCATCTGTGCAGTGAAGCCGTCTGTGCTCAGCTTCTCATGGGCTGAGGCAGTTTCCTGCCTCACAAGCCCTGGATGCGGATACAGTGGAGGACAGACACAGGGCAACTTGTACACCCAATTTTTAATATGTTTCTAAAGCAATTTAATTGAGATATAACTTATAACCTTTAAGTCACTTGTTGAAGGCTCACCTCTCATGTCCTTTTGGTAAGCACAGAGCAGGGCAACCATCCCATACTCTATCTTAAGAACATTTCCGTCACCATAACATTGTTTCCTGGGCCTGGGCCCATGGGCACCACCCCCACCTTCCCCTCCCCAGCCCTGGGCAGCCAGAGCCCACTCTCTGCCTCTGGGGACAGGCTGGGGACTTCTCTCTAAACACATTCCAGGTGACTCTGCTGACACAGACCTGCAGTGGGGTTCCCTAGCGCAACATATACCAGTGCCCAGTAACATGCTCCACTGGGTGCTGGGGTCACAGAGAACTACGTGACCCTGCCCTGGAGGACCTGCAGCCTGGGGTGTGTGAGGAGAGAAGGGCTGCAGTAGCTGCCTCAGAGGGGGCCAAGGGCAGAGCCAGGGAGGTTCCTTCATCAGCAGGAAGGGGACATGGGAGCTGGGTCTTGAAAGCCAGATGTGGGCACAGGAGCAGAAGTGGTTCAGGGAACTGATGGAAGGCCGACTACGTGACCTCAGCAGTTACTTTCTCTCTGTGACCTCTGGGATTCCTCCCCACCACTCTGTGAATTGGGCCTTGACACTGTCCTGACACCCTTCCCCCATTCCCTTTCAGAAACAAGGACATGGAGATTGGGGCATTATGGTAGTGCCCAGGTCTAATCCCAGCCACCTGGCTAAAGTCTGGGCCTGCTGCCCGACACAGTCCTGAAAACTGACCAGGGGACCCATGAGGCAGTGACCCTGGAGCCATCACCACCCTCTCCAGATACCACACATTTCTTGGAGCTGCATTTGACTAAAGACAAAAGGACAGTAGTAAGTCATCATGTACATCATGCTTTATGTACATGAATTGAACTCACCAAACAAAAAGACACAGAGTGACTGGTTGCACCACAAACAGAACCCAACTTTATGCTGTCTCCAGGAGACAGGATCAAGAAAGTTCTTGGGAAAAAACACAAGAAAATGGGGCGCCCCCAAAATTGCAGGGGCTGCCACATAAAATAAAATAAACTTCCAGCTAAAAAAGGTAACAAGGGATAAACATCATATGATTAAGGAATCCTACATCAGGAAGACATAACACTCATCAATATGCATGCACCCAAGGAGCAGCAAAATATATAAGGCAACTATTAACAAATCTAAAAATAGATATTGGCAGCAACACAATAGTGGTAAAGAAATTCAACAACCCAATTTCATCAAGGACACATCCACCTGACAGAACTCAGGGAAACTATAGCTTTAAGTGAGGAATTAGACCATGTGAGCTGAATAGATATTATAGGGTGCTACACTCCAAAAAAAGCTAAATACATATTCTTGTCAAGTGCACATGGAATAGTCTCCAGAATACACCACTTGTTGGGTCACACAACAAAAGTCAATAAATTCATGATGACTGAAATCATGTAAGTATCTTTCTGTTCACAATGGTATCAAACTAGAATCAGCCATAAAAATAAATCACGGTGGGGGAAATAATATGTAGAGACTGAACAACACACTACCAAATGACTCTTGGATTAAGGAGGAAAGCAACCAAGAAATTTAAGAAATTTAAAAATACCTTGAGACAAATGACAACCTATCAGTGGGCAAAGCACACGCAGCACTAAGAGGGGAATATAGTGAAATACAGGCCACAGAGCTCAAGTAAAGAATCTAACCTTACACCTAAAAGAACTAGAAAGAATAAATGAAACCAAGATACAGTAGAAGGCAAAAAATTAAAGCAGAAATAAATGACACAGAAAATCAAAGACCAAAAAAAATCAAGGAAACCAAAATCTGGTTCTTGGAAAAAAAAATAAACAAAATAGACCAATATTTTACTACACTTTCAAAGAGGAAAAAAGGAAAACAAAACTCTAATAAATAGAATAAGAAACAAAAGTGGAGAAGTTACAGCAGACTCCTTAGGAATAGAGAGGATCGTAAGGCAACACTAAATATCTATCAATAAATGGAAAAACTCAAATAACCTAGAAGAAACTGACACATTCTTAGAAGTATACAACCTTCTGAGACTGATTCAGGAAGATTCAGAACAAAGCAACTACAAGCAAAGGCACTGAAACATGAATCAAAAGTTTCCCAAAAAACAAAGCCCGGGACCAGACATTTTCAGTGACTTCTACAAAATCTTTCAAGATGAACTAATACCTGACTTCTCAACTCTTCAAAAAACAGAGGAAGAGGTAATGCTGAAGAACACATTTCACGAGGCCAACATTCCCTTGATACCAAAAGCAGAGAAGGACATCACGCAAAAAGAAAGCTACCGACCAATCCCTGATGAACATAGATGCAAACATCCTCAACAAGACCTTAGCAACCAAATTCAATTATACATGAAAAAAGATCACACATCATGACTGAGTGGGGTTTATCTCAGCAACACAAGGATGGGTCAACATTTGAAAAAATCCTTTAGATTTCTGCTCACACCAATAAGAATGTCTACTATCAAAAGTCAAGAAATAAATTTTGTGAGGATCAGGGGATAAGGGACCCCTGTGCACTATTGGTTGGATGTAATTGGTGCAGCCATTTTGGAAAACAATGTGGCAGATTCTAAAAAAAATCATAGCATTACAATATGATCCAGTATTTCCACTTCTAGATATCTACCTGAAGAATATGAAAACACATTCAAACCAGACATTGCAGCACTATTTACAGAAGCCAAAATATGGAAAACACAAGTGCTGGAGAACAGATGAATAGACTAAGAAACTGTGATATATATCTCACATTTATATATATCATACACACACACACTCATTCATGCACATACACACACACAATGGAATAGTACTCAGATATTTAAAAAGATGAGATCTTGTCATTTTCAACAATATGGACAGAATTTGAGGGAATTATGCTAAGTCAAATGGAGAAAGACAAATACCGTGTGATTTGTGGAATATAAAGAGGAAAAAAGCAATCAACAAACACAACAAAATGGCAGTCATCAGAGGAGAAGGAGGGTGGAGGGAATATCTTGGTGGAGGATTGTGATTGGACTTTTGCTAATGGGTATGAGAATGCGTACACGTCACTTCTATGCAGTGTGTAAATTAATGTTACCTCAGTAAAAGAAAAAAATAGAAGAAATAGTATCCTGCAGCCTGCTCTCTAGTCAGTGTCCTTGACCTGAGGAGGCCTGGGAAGGACAAAACTGTGCTGTCCTCAGTAGTCCCCTACACCTCCAAAGAGCCACTTCTCACCTGTGCTGCCCCAGCATGGCCTGACACCCTCCTCTCTCACCTGGAGACACACAGTCTAGGCTCTCCTGCCACCCCCAGTCTGAGCCCCTTTCACCTGGGAGCTAAACCAGGTCCTGCTCAGCTCACAGGTTGGCAGGGTTTCCCCAGGCCCACAGTCACCCCCAGTCCCACAGGGTCACCCCTTCCCAGGCTTCTATCACCCACTCCTCTATCCCTTCCTCTCCCTCTGCTTCAGCTGATCCTCACCTTTCACCCCTCCCACTCCCAACCCCCCATCCTTGCACACCTGGCACCAGCCAGCTCCCCACAGGCTGTTTCCTCCATGGAACCCTCACCCCCAATACCCCCTCCCCAGGGCGTTGCTCCAATCCTACCATCTACACTGACCCCCTTGATGGACACAGCTGCCCCCACACCCCTCCCTCCTGCTGCCTGACCTGCTCCCTGCCTGTCCCTTCTCTCAGCCCCTCTACAGGTGGAGGTGGGGTAGGTTTCTTGTCTTTATTATTCACTGCATGAAAGCAGCTCTCTGAATACAGTGAATCTGCCTGTTCTATATATAGCACATAATATACAAATATTGGTGGAGTGAAATGAATTAATAACTTACAAGTGTTTCCAATACAAATAAATCAAAAGCAAAAAATGAGGAGAAAGGTATTTTCACATTTTTGATAGTTGACTTTTTAAAACACCATGAATCCCTGACTGAGCAATTGTTATCCCTGCCCCTCATGTTACAGCTCAGTGATTGCTCTTAACTGTGTCATCATATGAGTGGTTGGGGAGCACCCCAATCTTTTTTTTTACATCATTCTTCATTTTTGTACAATGTATGCTTTCTCCTCATGTTACAGGGCAACGCCAGATATAAAATGGGTTGCCTGATTGTGGGTCCTCACCCGTGTACTTAAAGGAGACTTAAACTGCAGGCCCACACAAAAAGCTAATCAAAGGTTTATTTACAAGGGAAGGAGAAATGAGGACATGAACAACCCAGGGAGAAAAGAGGGAGATAATTTAATTTAAATGTGTCCTACCCATTCCGCTGACCTGGAATCCCAAATGACCCGCCAAGACCAAGTGCTGCCTGGCCAGGAGAGTGAGCCGAGAGAGACCCCCCCACTCACATGGCTGGTTATAAACACCAGCTGAGAAAATGGCTGCTTAACTCTGCCCTTAGGTCCTTGCAATCTGCCTTTGGGGATCATGGGATTTGTAGTTCCCAGTGTGTTGATGGAGTGGGGGTGGAGTCCACAAAGCCTGTATGGAGTTTGTGCAGGACATCCTTTCCCCCTAACAATTCCCCCCTTTCACTTTTTGCCACCATTTCCATGGCGATGAAGATCAAATGTATGGATGCTGGGGTACAGTTTAGATGAAAAGTTTTCAGGTTTCCAGTTTGAAAGAAACCAGTATCTCCAGGTATTGTCCATTGTGGAAAGCAAAAGTCCTCCACTCCTGGAGAAGAGTTCATCAGTGCAAGCCAAAGGGGGGGGGGTGGGAATCTGGAGGCATTAGCCAAAACAAGACAGCAAATACATCAAATCACAGGGGAAAAAATCTTAAAATTGGTTCAACTTGTGTAAAAACAAGTTCTCTGCACCTTGATCCCAAATTGTTTCAGCAGCATGGCAAAAATTTGCAAACTAAATCTACTTTTAAACTGTTTTACCCATTTTTGCATAAAATCACAGGGCAGAATAACTAAGCAGCCATTTTAGCTGGCTTTGTTGGAATACTCCATATAGGATCAGAGTGAACTCTTGACATCCGGTCCATGCAGGCTTCAAGAACAAAATTGGTCTCACCAGACTCCACCTGGGCTTTCGTCTGGTCGAGGGTACCAGGGCTTTTTCGTTTTCTGGGTTGTCCAATCCTGCCAATGAAGGCAGCTTCCTCACCTTCTTTGGAGGTCTCTGGAAGCCAAGGAACAAAGCAGCAGGTTCTCCTCTTCTTGGTTTGGCTCTGTTTCAACTTCCTGGAAGAACTCCACTCAAAGCCACACAATGAAACTCATGTCCTTTTTTTTTTTTTTTTTTTTTTTTTTTAAGTTTAAGCAGACACAATCCCTATGGAAGTTATGCCATAAAGGCAGAGCATGCTCTGAGTGTGAAAGAACACAGTAGAGGCGCTCCATAGAGAGGAAGAGAAGATGGGATACCAGTTTCCCAACAAAACACTGCAAGTTACCTGCCCCCTCAGGGTAGAGAACCAGCCAGATTTCCTGGGGGAGGGGCTGCAGCTGCAGGATGTGCCCCACCCCCACCCCAGCTCTCAGTACAGCCCATCCCCCAACTCCACCCCACCCAGGGGAGGGGAGCAGGAGGAAAACTTGGACTCAAAGCTGCCCCCAGAGAACACGCCCGAAACATCATCATCCCCCACAACCCCCATGCTACCCTTGGGGAGGAAAAAGATGGGGCGGGGCTACAGAGTACAGTATGGTAGGTGTCCCTGGACAACCCTGGGGGACACTGGACACCCTGCAAGAAGGACTCTGACCGCCCCTCCTGACTGCCTCTCCAGCCCCTCAGGGACTGTTCCTACTGCTTTATCAGAGCACACTGTTCACTGTTCCCTGTTCTATCTTCTCGGATACAAATTGTCCTGATGCTGGTGGGTTAATCATTTCCTTCCCTCTTTAATGGACAGACACCCCTAACTTTTTTAATTGTTTCAAGTGCTTTTGAAATAGTTTCAGGTAAATACCTAAGGTTGCCAAAAGACAGTGGAGAATGAATTGAAAATACAGCTACTGATGGGAAGAAGTAAGCCCATTTCTCTGACGTGCAATCCAGTAAAGTTTACATTGACAAGGTTAAGATGAGGGGGTCACAAGGAAAGCCTCTTCCATAAATGGTGCTGGGGACACTGGACAGCCTCGTGCAAAAGAATGAAACTAGACCACTGTCTCCCACTTCACACAAAAACCAACTTAAAATGGATAACAGGCTGGGATGTAAGACCAGAAGCCATAAAATACATGGAAGAAAACAAGGACAGAACACGCCATGACACACATGTCAGAGCTATCTTTGTGGCTCCGTCCCCTGCAGCAAGGAGAACAAAAGGGAATGTGAGAGCCCCTAGGGGCTCCCGCACACTCAACAGCTTCTGTATGAAGGAGGACATAACACATAGAGCCCTGACAGGGCAGACAGCAAATATCTACAACTGTTAGAGGAATAGGCCTGGGTGCTGCTGCCCGACACTACCAGAAAGCCATAAGCAGAGCCAGGAATGGAATCTACAGGAACTTTCACTTTTCAGATCACTGCCCATTGATCTGAGAGAATGGGGGGCATCGCACCCTGAAGGGCCCGTTCCCCCATCTCATCTCCAGCTGGTCTTGTTATAATCAGTTACACACAGACAGTCACAGCAAACAGTCGTCAGAACAACCCATCACAGTTGCTGCTCCTGGTATCCAGCACTTTCACTCCCGAACTCATTATCAGCCCCTGGCTTCACCCAGACATTACACTACCATAGTGAGTTTGCATGAATTAAGCAAGAACAGAAATTATTAAGCAGACTTTAATTTTGCTTTGTTGGAATTTCATACAGGAACCCTCAGACTGAGAGCTCCTAAAAGCCACGAGTCAGGGTTCAGGACCATGCCAAGTTCTCACCATCAGACGTGGCCTGCGGCACCTTTATCTTTGGGAAAATCCCTCTCGAGGCTCCCAAGACATTTGGGGTTTCTGGGCCTGTCAAGGGCCTTCTTATCCTCATGACAGACCCTTTGTACCCGTAAAACAGGTGCCAGGATATTGTTTCCTTGTAGGCTCTGAGATCAGTCTGGTTTCTGAAAACACAACATTCCAGACCAAGCCTTGGCAAAATCCCTGTATTTCCAGCTATCTATTAAAGGGGGGTGGGGGGAAGGAGGGGAGAGAACATTACTGGATTTGTTCAAACACACATTTTGAAACCAGAAATGAGAACATTTAGTAAAAATTTTACATTTTGGGGGGAGAGAGAGAAAAGCAACTGTTTCAGCTTGCTCATAAAAAGATACAAGATTTATGAGTCAAATTTTGCAG
The DNA here is from genome assembly GCF_964194135.1 of Talpa europaea. Lineage (NCBI taxonomy): Eukaryota > Metazoa > Chordata > Mammalia > Eulipotyphla > Talpidae > Talpa > Talpa europaea. The sequence goes on along the minus strand of NC_140068.1, from coordinate 132,800,986 downwards.
TTTTCTTTAGTTTCATGACACACCTGTATTTTTTTTCTTAGTGTGAAAGAATTCTTTAAAAGAATTAATGTGCATGGAGAGAAAAGAGAAGAAAAATCCAGACAATTATAAACCAGAGACATCCTGCAGGGGAGGAGGAGGGAAAGGGATCAGAGGGACAGAGAGAGGAGCACAGAGGACTGTGGTGATGGTGCACGGGTGCCTTGGGGAAGGAAATTCTATGGGGATTCAATTGAGGGGGTGGGAGAAGCAAATATTGTTTAAAAATATAAAAAATGATAAATGTTAAAATAAAAAAAATAAATTAAAGAAAAGAAAAGAGAAGAAAGAACACAGGGAATAAAACACCCAAAGTTCCCCATCCCCTCGTGGGTAAAGACCCAACCACGCACCCTTAGCCCAAAGCAGGGCCACTGCGGCCTGAAAGGTCCCCCGAGTCTCAGGGGCCTTCAAGTGTGAACCTGGGAAGTGGATGGAAGGAGCCATGGGTGTCTTCCAGGCATCTCCTTCCAGGTCTTTAAGTTCCTGGTTCAAGACCAAAGCCAAGAGGCAAGGCAGCTTCTCCACACTTCTCTCTCCTGTGTGTCCTCCCCGTGCTCTCTGCGCTGACAAACACTTATGTTCTTAGCAAATTGTCCGTCAGAACAGCCAGTAACAGCTGACACTCCTGGCATCCGTCGTGATCAGCCCCAGAACTTGCCGTCAGCCTCCCAGTTATCCTGCCCCTGGTATGTCAGAGGGCATCAGTGTCCGGCACTCTTTGGGGCATCATCAGGGCAGGATCTCAGTTTAAAACAAGAGCTTTAGCTCAAAGAAAACAGATCATGAGTCATGTAGAGTGTACATGCATCGTGTGTGTGTGCAGATTCCTGTTCTAGGTATTGGCCCTTCCTTCCTGGCCCCCTCTCAGAAGGACAGAGCTGAGGTAGAGCACAGGGCACTGCTTGTGGTTCTCACCTGTGTGCTCAGTTGCAAGCACTCAGGCTCAGGGAACAGCAATGAAGTTTCTTTAACTAACAGGAGAGCAGGGAAATAAAGAGTCTCTAAGGCCTCAGAGGCCGGCTGTGTCACCCCAGATAGTGTCTGCAGTGTCCAACAGAGCCAAATTAAGGCTGCCTGTGTAAGGTGGTACAGTCCTGTCAGGGAGGGCCTGGAACTGGGGGCATGGCCACAAGCACTGGGCCAGGGTCCAAGTCACAGTGGCAGCTGGAGGTGCTCCCAGGGGGTTCTCCCCTCTGAGGAGACACCCCAACAGGCACAGCCACAGTCTGAATGCCGGGCTAGACAGGAAGGAGGCCACAGCACCAGGAGGTGGGTCCGGACACTCAGCAGCAACGACAGGTGTCAAAGGTGACCTTACTGCTGTAGCCCCATCTGATTCCTGTATTTGTGTTTCCTTGTTTGGCGCTGAGCCTTGGCATTATTAAACAAAGTGAGATTTTCTTAATGAATGTGGTGGGTTAAAGCAAAAGGATATAACCTGGTCCCCCCAATCATTTACTTTCTCTCCATCTTTTTAAAAATTATGGTTCAGACAATATGAGTTACAGATTCACTGGCTGGAAAGACACAGTCACCTCTTAGGTCACCCCTGGTGTTTACGCAGGAGGTTGGTTTCTCTTGGTCTCTCAGTATGACCATCCCTCAGCAGGGCCCTCAATGCAGAGTTTCAAATGCTACCATTGCTATGTCTCCTGGCTGGGTGTAGATTATTTTCCCTCATTAAAAATATTTAATAATTGGGCAATAATCTGCTCAGTCTTTGTAAACTCTCCATGGAATAACTTTCAATTTTTACCATTTCCAGCCGGCGGCTGTGCTTTTCTTCTGTCACCTTCTTTCACAAAACTGCAGCATCAAGTACAAGATCCATCTCAGACCCAGCAAACAGCAGAGGCTGGGGACCCCGTGGTGGTGCAGGTACAACAAGACACAATGGGGGACTCAGTCAGCAGGAGTCAGGATTTGTGGTCAAATGAGCCTGACACCAAGCTAGAGAGGGTCCGTCCACCATTTAGCGCTGCCCGGCCAGGAAGCCTGGGCTGGTCTGCAGCCCTGGTCAGCCCAGCCTGGGGCAGCTCCACATTTACTTTTGAAGTTTGGCTTAATCCGGCCCTTCATTTGGTTTCTGTACATCCATACATAGGTGATATCATCAGGTGCTGTCTTTTTCCTTCTAACTTTTCCCTCTTCCATCCATGTTGCCGCAGGGGCATGAGTTATGTTTTCTGACCGTGGATAATATTTCATTACACAGGACACACATCACCTGTACATGTACATACATGTATACATGTAATCTCGGATTCTTCTTGATTTGTCACCTGTCTGGGGCATTCAGGTGGTTCCCATAGCTTGGCTACTGTAAATAGTGCTGCAGTGGTGACGAGAGTGCAAGTCCCTTCACAGGAGAGTATTTATCCTCTGTGAGGAGATCCTCAGTGTAGAATTGCTGGGTCCAAGGGCAGAACCATATTTACTCTTTTAAGAAACCTCAATACTGTTTCCATAAGGGCTAGCTCAGTCTGTATTCAAAAACAATCTAGGACTGTTCCCTTTTTCCATGTCCTTGCCAGCACTTGTTGTTTCTGGTCTTTTGGAATGGGCCGTTCTTGCAGGTCTGGAGTAGTTTAAACCGGGGTATCATAAAGCCATAAAATGTGGGCAAAAATACATCCTGTAACATTCAGGCCAACACAAGGCTGTCTCACACCGTGAAAGAAAATAATCATGAAGAAATTCAGGTGAATTACCTGAGTGTTAACATTAGCAATAGTCCACTGCATTCTCAAGATGTCCTCCTGAAAGTGTCCCCCTCACCAAGGGCCAGCCTCGCTGCTTCAACCCCCACCCCCACTGCAGGCCACCAGGGTCTCACCTTTAGGGGCTGAGATACACTTCTGAGCCCTGGGACTCTGCTGCCCAGGGGAGAACACAACAAAACTTGGTCGCGATGAGACCACAGGAGGAACTGATGTGGGTGACTCCCCCATGGGCTCCATCTACACTGTCCCCAGGGGCTCAGGGATCCAACCCCTGACCCACACTTACTGCAGCCTGAGTGTAGCTTCCTCCTGCCCACCTGTGGGAAGAAACATCATGTGAGACCAAGGAGCAGCCAGGTCAGAAGTCCTAAAGGAATCTTCTAAATCCTGTACCACAGGGAAATTTTCAGAAGTGAAACTAAAAACCCAGGTCAGGATTGGGAAAAATAAAGAAAGGAGGTGAGGGGGGGCTAGACCAAATGCCCTCTGGGCAACACACATGTGTGGATGGTACTTCCTATTAGCCAGGTATGGCAAGTTCTCCCTGGGACTTGAAAGACCCCAGTAGACAAATTCCCCCAGTCCCTTCCCTACCTGAGTACTTCTATCTCCTTACACATGAAGCCACCTTGCATCCATGGCTCAAACTCACAAGAAAACCGAACCAGCCAAAAGGACCATGGTGAGGATGGAAAACTTAAAAGGTGGCACTGGAACGATAGCGAAAGTCAGACTCTGACCCTGAAGCCTCAGCCTGACCCTCTAAAGGTCTCCAGAGGGGCTCCCGGTGGCCCTGAGCAGAGCCTCTGTGCCCACACTCCCCTCCTTAGCCCATCTCAGGACTTGGAGCTCCAGCAGGCCCTCATGTTGCACATGGCATGTGTATCTCTTCTCTCCAGAAGTCACCTCCACAGCCGCCCACTTCTGGAAAGTTCCATACCCCCAGGCCTAGTGTCCACCAGCTCCATGTCCTGGGGCAGGTCCTTCCCATCTCGCTGCCAGGTCAGGGTGATGTCTGCAGGGTAGAAGCCCAGGGCCCAGCACCTCAGGGTGACCTCATGGTCAGAGACGGGGTGGCGGGTCACATATGCCCTTTGGGGGCCTGAGTGGGAAGAGTCAGAAATTTCATGCTTTGTGTTTCCTCCATGGACACTGAAGCAGCCTCATGTGACCATCCTCCAGTGGACAGAACAGTATGTTTGGAGGGAGGAAGCACAAACCCCAGAAACCAGCCTGGTCTGGGAGTCTGGGATAGCAGGTGGGAGCCCAGGGTGGGATGCAGGTCTCTAAGCATTTTGCTGCTGACTTGGGTGGAGGGTGATGACACAGACAGGCAGGAGTGAGATCTCCAAAAACGCTCTCTGACCAAAAAAAAAGATCTCGAGAGAGAAACTCATTGTTCCTGCGATGGCTGCTGGTCAAAAGGATCCTGTGAAGGGTGATTTCAGGGGTAGTGTCCCCTCTTTCTCAGGAGAAACTGGATTCCTTAACTGTCCTTCAGAAAAAGTAGGAGCCTCCAGGCCAGTCTCCATGCCAGAGGTTGAAAACGTGGCCGACTGCTCCCTCTCTGGCCAGAAGGGGGCGCTTTCTCGCCATGATTCCAGTTCCCTGCGGGGTGCGCGCCTCAGGGAGATCGAAGGCCCCCGCAGCCCTCTCACCTCTGAGCTGCGGCGCCTCCTTCCACGTCCCCAGGAGTCTGGGGGCCCCTCCCCGCACCCGCCCCCCAGGCTGCTCCCGTCCTGCTCTGCCCGACCTTCCCCCTCCCCCTCGCGCCGGGGAGCTGAGCCGCGGGCCCGCCGGGTCCAGGCGCGCAGGTCCCCGCCCAGGGCGCGTCCCCGGCGCCGTCGTGGGGAACTGGTCGTGCCCGCGGGGGAGGCGCCGTCGGGCCCCGCGGCGCAGCCCAGAGTCCTCTGGATCGTGGGAGACCCTGAGCCCGCCCTGAGGTCACCCCGTGGTCTCCTGCCCGCACCCGATCTCGATCTCCCGCCCTGAATAATCCTAAACTTAAATAAAACCTAAAGGGTGAAAGTCCCGCGGGCTCTTCCCTGTTCAAGGGGCCTGGCAGGGCCCATGGCCTCGGGGGTCACGGGGTCCCGAGACTCGGGGCGGGGGGTGGGGGCGGGAGTGGTGACCTGCCCAGGCCAGCGCTGCTCCCCGGCCCGGCTCTGGCTGCGGCGGCCGCGCGGGGCCTCCGGGAGCGCTTGGAGCCTCCGCGCCGAGTGTCTGCGGAGCCGCGCTCCTCGCCCGACCCTCCCGCCCCGCCCGCCCGCCCAGGGGCCCGCGGCTCCGCGCTCTGGCCCGGGGAGTCGACGTCGAACCCCCGAACTGCGGGTCGTCCACGTAGTCCCCGCGATGCACCGGGGGTCCCCGAGGCCGGGCCCAGACATCACCATTTCTAAAAGCCTCAGAGAGGGGGAGCCTGGGGGCGGGGAGGGGTGAGAGCCGGGCGGACCTTCCTCCCGGGGCGGGTCCTGAGTCCCGGGGAGATGGGGCTGGGGAGAAAGTGTCCAGGAGGGAGGGAGCTCAAGAGACTGAACATGGGCAGCGGGTCCAGAAGGGGCAAGACTCAGGGGACAAAAGGAGGAGGCAGGGTGGGGGGGACAGAAAGGGACCAGGACTGAGGGGGCCACGGGGGTGACAGAGGGGCCTAAGGCAGCAGCTTCCTCTGCAGAAGCCTTTTCCCTCCACCCTGCACTCACCAGCCCAGGTGTCTGTCTGGGCCAGAGCCCTGGAGAGAAGCAGCAGGAGGAGGGTTGGGGGCCCCATGACCAGCACTGCTGGGGTCTGGGGAGCTTCTGACCCTAGGCTGGTGGGTGGAGAGTTACCTGGGCAGGCAGTGATGCTGACTGGTTCTCTGGGAACCTCCAGGCACTGGGGACTGAGAACTAGGGAGGAGTCACAAGTGCCCAAGGCCCAGCACAGGTGGTGGAGACAGAAGTGAGGCTAAGGGGGCAGTGGGATATCCCCAACAGGAACCTTCCTGCCTTAGACACAGCCCTGGGGCCTGGAACTATGAGAACCAGACTAGGGACCTGGGGCTTTGCTCTGGCCCCTCCTCTCCTCACCCAAAGTTTCCTCACCCTGTCTCTGTGACCCAAGCACTGGGTCTGCGATTCTCAGTCATTTTCCTTCCCGGATCCGTGTCCAGTCTGACAAATTAGGGAGGACGCCAAGTATAATCTTGTTTAGGAGGTATCGCTCCCCATGTTTACCACCCTGGGAATAAAGCTGAGTTTGATCATGTAGCTGTTTTATTTAGAATAATAGTAATAATCCAATGCCTGTTGATAGATAATCAATAATCAATGCCTGTTAAATAACTTCTTTCTGAAAATAATCAGGGCAATGGGAAGAGTGGATCTTTCACGTGTTTTATGTTTGCAGTTGTCTTTCTTGTTTGTCTCATTGTTTTTCTTGTCTGTCTCATTAGAAGACAGTAGGATTTTCATGTTTCCTTCTGCATTTAGCTGTGGTTCTGGTTGAAATCTATGAAAAAATGTCTACAGCCTCACACAAATGTGTTGGAGTAGTGTTTTCACATTATTGTGAATATTCCACTTTGATACTAAATTAAATCTATACAGGTGGTATTTTCTCTCAGGTTATTTGCAAAGTGAAACATAAAACAATATCATTGAATATTTCTTATTCGGTTACATGTCCATAGCCCTCTCTTGCATAAAACTAACTGCAGTTAATTTTAATGTGTGATTTTTTAAAAGTAATATATCGTTCCACAAGTTATAAAGCTCTTCAATGTTCATTACACTGGATTCAATTTATTTTTAAAAATTCATTTTATTTTTCACCACAAATCCAAAATGTAAAAGTAGTACTGGAAGTTGTCAAGTTAGAATCAAGTTCCATGATTCTGGTTTTTTCTGAGCACTTATATTTGATCAAGGTGAAGTTACTGACAGTTATCAATTGTCAGTTGATTTTCTTAAAGGAACACACACTCATTTTCAGGACAATGTCTGCTAATTAACCAAATCAAATAGCCACAGATTTTGTCATTTATTCCTTCATGTGAAGATGGTATTGCCTACAAAAAAGAAAAATAGTCTAATTCATCTCGTGCAAATATTTTTCTTGGCACATAATAGCTGGGAACGCAGCAGGAGTGTTGTGTGTGCACTTGCGTATCATCGCATCAGGTGCTGTAAAATGTGGATTTGAGGATGACAGAATAATGAAGATATTTTTAATGCTTCAACCAAGACACTTTGAAATGAAACTGGCTTGGAGTTGTGTTTCTGAGGTAAGTAGTTGTGAAGAATAATTGCAGTTAGTAATATAATCTCCATTTTTAGTAAGTTTTACCTCAGCAGATGTCAAAATAGTGAAAAAGTCAATGGTGTCTAAGTTATGTTTTGAAAATAGTTTTGACCTCGTGGATCCTGTGACAGGCTCTGGGTGACTTCAAGGATTCCACAACCACACTTTGAGGAATGCTTTTCTCAGTGAACCAGGGAGCATCTCCCAAGTGTTCTCTGCCTTTGCCTCCTCTTCACTTCCCAGCATCCCTCTCCCTGGCTGGCTCCTGCCTCCCCAAGCTGCCTCCCCTGCAGACACAATGGGGAGCAGAGAGAGGACCCTGGAGACTTGGAGCTTGCTCTGTCATGAGAGATGGACACTGAGTAAAGGTGACAAAGACACATGTAAACCCGACCTGAGCCAAGGGCTGGGGGGAAGGAACATGTTTATTATGAAAGTAGAGCAGTAGGAGTGCTTCTATTATTTTAAATAATATCAAAAGTTGTTAAAAAATATATAAAAAACAGGGCCTCCCTGGTGGCATAAGGTTTAAGTCTGAGTGCTATCACTGCTTAGGTCTGAGTTTGATCCCTGGCCAGGGAGCAACCCACAGGGGGCAGCAGACCTCTCCTGTCTCTCCCACCCCTCCCCTCAGCAGTGGATTTCAGTGGATTGGTGCCACGGACCAGCGCAGCGGTAGACTAGCAAGGCGGACTCAGGGATGAGAAACTGTGTTGGATGGTCAAGGATTCGGCGCATAAATGACAGACAGACACACTTCAGGAGTGAATATCTGACTGTCATTTATGTGCCGAATTCTTGACCATCCAACACAGTTTCTCATCCCTGAGTCGGCCTTGCTAGTCTACCGCTTCGCTGGTCCGCGGCAGGTGGCGCCCAACGTGGGGCCCGACTCGCCTCAGCATTAAAAAATTGCACCTGAAAGAAGGTGAGTAAAGAAGGAACTGTGTTGGATAAGCTCTTTTTTCTTTTTATTCATAATTCTCTCATTCAAGTCAAGGATAGGATCCTCGCCAGAGCACTGCAAGCTCGCTGATAAAGGCTCATCAGTTTGAGAAGGCGAGAAGATTCAATGTGAAAAGGTTTAAAATTGTGTGAATGAGCGTGTGGATGTGATTGTTGGCTCCACGGCTTCGGCTATGGAACCTGAGTGAGCTGCACCCGGATTCTCGTGGGACGTCATACGGCATAACGGTCATCTGTTCTTTGGAACAGCCTGGTCCGGGGTTTATATGGACAGACCTTAGCTAAGACGTCCCAAAGTTCCCTCGAGGCACGCGAGTCGGACAGCAACAGTGAGTGACCCAATTTGTCCATTTTCAGAATCATGGGACAGTCCCAGACAAAGAATAGAGATCTTTTTCTCTCAATATTAGGTCAGACTTTCAGCCCCACGGTGTGAGGCCCTTTCTCTTTGCTGCTTGTCAGTATCCTATCTGGCTGGGGCAGCAAGACCCCCTGCAGCACTTTTGGATGACAATGATGACAGTGACTTGGAGGAAGCTGCGGCTAGATATCAGTTGGATGAATTTCGGGATCATCATCCCATATCATCTAACTTAGGGCAGGAGGAGAAGACTTCTCCAGTAGCTTTCCCTGCAAAGGGTTGCGTGGCTTTTCCCGCAACATTCCACAAAAAGAAGCCACCACGCCCTCGTTCACTGTGGCCACCCATTCCACCGGGGCGGTGGGGGGGGCTTACTCGGTGCGGTTAGTGAGGCAAGAAGACAGGGAGATTTTTCTTTTTCCTGTCCGGCTATTACTTTTGATAATGCTGCCCCGCAATGGGAGCCACTGCCCTTGAAAACTTTGAAAGAATTACAGGAAGCAGTAAAATCCACAGGACCAAATTCTCCTTGTACTCAACAAATTGTGGATATGTTGGGAGCTATGTGGTTAACTCCCTTTGATTGGCATCAAACTGCTAAATCAGTTCTTTCCCCAGGGGCATATGTCCTTTGGAGAACTGAGTATGAAGATAAAGCACAGGATTATGTCAGAAGAATCTTGTTAAAAAAAGGACCTAAGCCTACAATTCCTATGTTATTAGGAAAAGGGGATTATGCTGCTATTGATAAACAAATGGCTATACCTCAGGATATTTTGTCTGAGATTACCAACATAGCTATAGCAGCGTGGAAGAGTCTTCCTTCTCCGGAAGGACAGACTACTGTATTGGCAGGCATCCACCAGAGACAGGATGAGCCTTATCAGGACTTTATTGCCAGGTTAGAGGAAGCCTTAGGCAGAATGCTTCCTCAATCTGAAGCCAGGGAAATGTTGTTGAAACAATTGGCCTGGGAAAATGCAAATTCGCTGTGTAAAGAATATATACGGCCAATTAGAAAATCTGGAACTGTGCAAGATTTTATAAAGGCTTGCCTGGATGCATCCCCAGCTGTTGTTCAAGGTATAGCATATGCTGCAACAATGAAAGTGCAACCATTTTCAACATTTGTTCAGTCTTTACCTAAAGGAAAAAGAGGAAACAATCAGCCTGTTTGCTTTAATTGTAATCAACCAGGCCATTTTAGTAAAGATTGTATAAATGGAAATCAAAAATCTAATAATCGATCAAATGCTGCTCCTGGACCTTATCCTAGATGCGCTAAAGGTAATCATTGGGCCAATGAATGTCGATCTAAATGGCATAAGGATGGTCACAAATTAACTCCTGCTGTTCAACAGAAGGAGGTTCCAAAAAACATGCAGAGGGGCGAGCCTTCAGCCCTGTAAAAGAAGGAGGGATGCTGCCACCCAGTGATGAAAAGGGGGATAAACAGGCTGAAGAAACTAGTTGATATTCATGCTTTACCCAGAGCCACTCCTAGAAGTGCTGGTTTAGATTTAGCCGCTTCCAAGGATGCCATACTTTCTTCCATCGATGGTGTGCAATTAGTGGACACCTATTTACAAGGACCACTGCTGCAAGGCACTGTGGGACTAATAATTGGACGAAGTTCAAATTTTAAGAAAAACTTTGAAGTTTTACCTGGAGTAATTGATGCAGATTATATGGGTAAAGTTAAAGTTATGATTAGACCTCTAAAAGAAACAGTTCAGATTCATAAAGATCAACGTGTAGCTCAGATTCTGGTTATGACTTATGTTAACTTGCCTAATCCGGTCTTGAAAGAAACTCGAGGTGCAGAAGGTTTTGGTTCCATCAATGTGATAGCCTGGGCTCAGCCTATTACTAGAGAAAGGCCATTGCAGAAAATTTTAATTAATGGACACCCAATTATGGATCTGTTAGATACTAGAGCTGATCGATCCTGTATTGCAGGAAAAGATTGGCCTTCAGCATGGCCTGTTACTAATACTTCTTCCACATTGATAGGTTTGGGCATGGCTAATAAGGTAGCACAGAGCTCTCAATTACTTAATTGGCAGATGGGAGACAAAACAGGGCGTTTTCAACCATATGTGGTTGCTGCTCTGCCATTTTCTTTATGGGGTCGTGACATCATGGAATCAATGGAGGTAATGTTGGTCACCCCTGACTCAATAGATGAACAGGCTTTTTCATAGGGGCCATTGAGGAACATTTACACGCTGATAAAATTGCTTGGAAAACTGAAGATCCTGTCTGGATCAATCAATGGCCCCTGACTACAGAAAAGATCCAGGCTATACAAACTATAGTACAAGAACAAATGCAAAAAGGACATTTGGAGCCATCCAATAGTCCGTGGAATACTCCAGTTTTTGTAATAAAGAAAAAATCAGGAAAATGGAGATTACTCCAAGATTTAAGGGTAGTAAATGCCACAAAGCAGGATATGGGAGCTCTACAGCCTGGGCTGCCCTCTCCTGTTGCTGTTCCTAAAGGCAATTATGTTATCATTATAGATCTACAGGATTGTTTCTTTACAATAAAATTACATCCAGAGGATTGCCCAAAATTTGCATTTAGTGTTCCATCTAGCAATTTTCAAAGGCCATGGCAAAGATATCAATGGAAAGTTTTGCCTCAAGGGATGAAAAATTCACCTACTTTGTGTCAGAAATTTGTGGATAAAGCACTACAAGCCACCAGAATTATGTTTCCAGAAGCTTATATCATTCATTATAGGGATGATATTTTGTTAAGTCATAAAACAAAGCCAGAAATAGATTTAATACTACAGCATCTGATTAAACAATTGACTGCCTTTGGGCTAGTTATAGCCCCAGATAAGATTCAAAGAAACCGCCCATTGAATTATTTAGGAAAGGTCATTTATGATGATTTTATTATGACACAGAATATGCAAATCCAGGTTGATAAGCTAAAAACATTAAATGATTTTCAAAAATTACTGGGCAATATTAATTGGATTAGACCTTATCTGAAAATAACCACAGGAGATTTACACCCTCTGTTTACAATATTACAGGGTGATCCTAATCCCAAGTCTTCACGTTCCTTAACACCGGAAGCGTTAAAGAGCCTTAATTTAGTTGAACAAAAAATTTCTGAGGCTAAAGTGGTGCAAATTGATTATGCTTCCACTTGGGCTTTGCTAATTATACAAACGGTGTATACTCCTACTGCTTGTTTGTGGCAAGATGAAATCTTAGAATGGATATATCTTGCACACGCTCAAACTTGAGTTGTTACAGCTTATCCATCAATGAATTTTACGGTCTCGAGAACTTTTTGGTAAAGACCCTGCTAACATTATTGTCCCATACACTAGAATTCAATTTGAGTATCTACTTCAAAATGATGATGATTGGGGAGTTTCTTTGCAAAATTTTACAGGTCAAATTAGGTTTCATCTCCCTCAGCACCCACTGTTAAAATTTTTGGAAGAAACGGCTGTAATTTTTCCTTCCATAATTAGTAAGGAACCCTTGGATAATGCATTGTTCGTTTTTACTGACGGCTCCTCTTCAGGAGTCTGCAGTTTACAGTCCTGATAAGGCGCCTTTGCAAAAGTTAACACCTGATGTTTCTGCTCAACAAGCAGAAATCATTGCAGTTATTTTGGCTTTAGAAAATTATCAGCAACCATTAAATTTATATTCTGATTCAAAATACGTGGCCTCCTTATTTTCGGCCTTGGAGACAGCACTCCTGTCCGGATCGTCTCATATCCTTCCTTTGCTGTTAAAACTGCAAACTTTAGTTCAGCAAAGGTCGGAGAAACTGTTTGTGGGACATGTCCGAGGACATAGTAATTTGCCTGGCCCATTAGCTCATGGAAATCACATGGCTGATTTACTTACTAAGGAAATTTTTATTGGATCTGTTGAACAAACACAAAAAAGTCATCAACTTCATCATCAAAATGCTAATGCCCTCAGACAGGCATTTAAAATTACTTGAGAACAAGCTCGAGCTATTGTTAAAACTGTTCTCATTGTCCGGATACCCATCATCCTTTATAGTTGGGAGTCAATCCTAGAGGATTGAAGCCTCAAGTTCTTTGGCAAATGGATGTTACTCACATCCCTTCTTTTGGAAAACTGGCCTTTGTTCATGTGGTTGTGGATACTTTCTCACATTCTGTCTATTGCAACTGCAAGTCCAGGAGAAGTAGTTAAAGATGTCATTCAACATCTCATAGTTTCTTTTGCTGTACTAGGCAAACCTTTAAAGTTGAAACTGACAACGCTCCAGCCTATACTTCTAAAGCATTTCAGACTTTTTGTCAACAATGGAATATTGTTCATGTAACTGGCATTCCCTATAACCTTCAGGGTCAAGCCATTATTGAAAGAACTCATCAAAATTTGAAAATTCAGTTGGAGCGCCTGCGCTCTGTGACTCATTTTTATTCTTCTCATCAATAGGTACAACATGCTCTTTTTATTTTAAATCATTTGAATTCTGATGATAAGGGCTTCACGCCTATGATGAGGCATTGGGGTTCTTTACAAAATACCCCCTTTCCTCTTGTAAAATGGAAAGATCTTCTTACCTGGTCCTGGAAAGGGCCTGATGTGTTAAACTTCGGGCCAAGGATATGCTTGTGTTTTTCCTCAGGATGCCGAAAGTCCCATCTGGATCCCCGACTGATTCATCAGACACTGTTCGCCGCTCCAAGAACCGGCGTCAGCGTCAACGGATGGCCAAGATGCGCAAGCGCTTCCATTCACTTCGCCTGAAAGACACCACGACAACCGCGCATCTCCAAACCTGGGGTCAGATCAAGAAACTGACGCGAACCGCTGAAGATCTTGTGCGTGCCTAAGGACAACCGCTTACTTTATCCTCTCTGTTCTTGGCCCTTTTGGCTGTTCTCTGTAATCATTCTGCCTCTGTGCAGGCAGAATTTTATTGGGCCTATGTCCCTGAGCCACCTCTGTTGCATCCTGTAGGCTGGGGAGAACAATCTGTTATTAAGGTATTTGTTAACAATACTGTCATTCTAGGAGGAATGGTAGACTTTCATACTAAGCAAGAATTGTCTCAATCTTCTGATTATGAAGGCTTGTCTGATGACTCACCCATTTGTGTCTCCTTATCAGGACAATCCCTTACTGGGTGCCTTCCTCTCAACTATCAAATTATGCTCACAGATGCACCTAATCGCTCTAGTACAAATAAGAGACTTACGTGGGAATTGTCATTAAAGACACTTGGACACTCCATTTATAATGAAACTTTTGTAACTTCACCCATCCCGATGCCTTTTCCTAATTGTCTTCAGAAATATTTTGATCATGATCAATTCTGGAACTCTTTTGTGAACTATCCAGTATGGTTGGAAGGCTGTGGATTTTCCCGTCCTTCTGTGTTTTCTCCATATCAATCGAGTGATAAGATTTACGATTTTTCCTTTGGCCGCCCTGATGCAAAGAATAATGATTTCTTTAAGAAGGATTCTCATTTTGGCACTTAAGCACCTCCTTCCAAGGAGCCTGTGCGGAGGTGGTTTACTCCAGGCTGGGTTCCACTTCTTTACGTGACTCAGTCCTCCTCTAATACAACCACATTGCAACCTGAGCTTTTTCATTTGTTTGCTGCAGCTAATAGTGTAAACATGGCATCTATGCAAATGGATGCTTTCGTTCGCTCATACTTTGCAATTCGTGCTTGCGTAGCATATCCCTATGCTCTCCTTTTTGGTACGCCTGACTCTTTAATAATTTCCCGTCATGGTACCTCTTATTCTGTCCATTGTTCCCAATGTGTTCTTTCTAATTGCCTGTCACCTGCTATGAATAAGAAATTTTCTGTTATGATGATACTTAAGAGACCTTCTTATGTTATGTTGCCTGTTGATTTAAAAGATACTCCTAATTCTGCTCTTCAGATATTTAAAAAGGTTCATGCATTGATAAGACCTAAGCATTTTATAGCTTCACTCATTTTAGGTGTTGCTGCTCTAATTGCTATTGTCACCTCTCTTACTGTATCCTCGGTTGCTTTAGTATAGGAAGTTCATACTGCTCATCATGTTAATGACCTTACTAGAAATGTTTCCTTAGCTTTAGCTACCCAACGTGATATAGATCAAAAAATTGAACAGAAGATAAACACCTTAGAAGAAACGGTCTTGGCTCTTGGAGAGGAAGTACAGCTTTTGAAAAGACAAATGTCTATTCGCTGTCATGTTCAGTTTCATTTTATTTGTGTGACCCCAAAAGTCTACAGTTCCTCTCTTAGTTGGAACCTCACTAAAAATCACTTATTGGGCATTTGGCAAAACAATGACCTCTCTCATGAATTTCTACTCTCCAATCTGAGATTTCTGCTATTGGTCACTCTCACCTCTCTGACTTTACTACTTCTTCCTTTGCTCAATCTTTTTCGGACTCTCTTCAATCTCTTACTCCATTTCATTGGCTTCATTTCTTGATTTCTTTTGCTGTTCTTACCCTGATGGTTCTTGTTCTTTGTGCCCTACTCCCTGTATTTTCTCGACTTTTTATGAAGACCATTTTTGGACTGAAACGTGACATCTACGCCATGCAGCTTAAAACAAAAAACAAAGGGGGAGCTTCGGTGCCCCCTCCTGTGGCAGAACTCAAGTGATTACAATCTAGTCCTAGATGTTCGGCACGGTCAAGGCACCGAGCACACAGGAGGAACACCTTGTACCCTGAGAAGATGGCTGCTGATCGTCGTCATCACAAAGTTTGCTTTCTTTGTTGAGTAGCACAAAAGTTACTCATTTACTGTTTAGGTTTTGATTATGAAGAATCTGCTTAGCTACAGTGGTGTAATTTGATTGTTTTTCTGCCTAATACTGTTTCTAACTCTTTTGCTTATCATAATCTTTCTTGGTTTCATAGTAAATGCCTGAGAAAGGGCTCAGAAAGTTAATAATTATATACAAGCATAAGAAATAGCCAAAGGACTTCCCCCAACAGTCAAGACCTTAATTAAACATATTCTATGTTATTGAATAGTATCCATGGCAACCACTTTAATCATAAACTGAAACCTGGGTTGTTATGGAGTGCATATTTGTTATTCTGTCAGATAAACTGAGGCACTAGGAACAGAACAAGTAAAATGAGTTTAGAGGACAATCTAAGGACCATGTTTGTTTTGCTGAACTGACTAATCATATATACTTAGCTTTTTGTAATCATTACCTAAAGAATTGTTTTTTGTACTTTACCATGGAACACTGATCACAGCTGTTATGAGAAATAGGATAATATCTTATGTATTAGTAATCATCTCTTGCTGAGAAAAAATTAACTTTCATGTAATCATGCATTGTTGAAAAAATGTATAAAAATGCATGATGATTTTGAGCACATTACAGTCAGATATTCACTCCTGAAGTGTGTCTGTCTGTCATTTATGCGCCGAATCCTTGACCATCCAACACAGTTTCTCATCCCTGAGTCCGCCTTGCTAGTCTACCGCTGCGCTGGTCCGCAGCAGATTGGCCTGTTCTGCTCCCTACTCTGTGTCTGGTGAATCCTCTCCCCCTCTGCACCTCTGGCCTATGCCCCAGTTCTTGTATGAATAAATAAATAAAAAATGAATCTTAAAAACAAATAAACAAAAAATTACATGCAGCATGAAGTACAAGATCCATTCAGACCAGGCAAAGAGCAGAGGCTGGGGACCCAGTGGTGGTTTAGGTGAAACAAGACACAATGGGGGATTCAATCAGCTGGAGTCAAGCTTTGTCATCAAATATGTTTGATGTCAAATTAGAGAGGGTCAGTCTACCATCCAGCGCTGCCAGGCCAGGAAGTCTGGGCTGATCTGCAGCCCCAGCCAGCAGTCAGGCACCACCTGGGAGACTCAAGAGATAGCTTAATATAGCCCTTGGTTTAATTTTTTCTATATCCATATTGAAGTGACATATTTGTCTTTCTCCTTTGGGTTTATTTCCATTTGCTCTATCCATGTTGCCTCAGATGGTGTGAGTTTATGTTTCTTGATGAGTAGTATTCTATTATCTATGTACAACCCCTTCCATAGCTTGGCTACTGTAAATAGTGCTGCACGGATCGGGGGGTGCAGGTTTCCTTTGAAGTAGTGTAACATCCTCTGTGGGTGTGCTGGCACCTGCCACACTAAAGGGAGCCGGAGTGTCTGAGAGCACCTGCTTACTCTGCACAGGGGGTTCCAGGAGGTTAGAAGTTCTGTTTGCAGACTTCTTTGCAGAAGTCTGCAAACAGAACTTCTTCCCCTAATTAACTCCTGTTCCCTGAGGTCATGCTGACTTGTGGCATGATCCCTACTACTTAGAAAAACTTGTTCCAGCAGTAACTTATTCATTTGTATAAGCATAAACGCAATTGCATGCTATTTCCTTATCCCTTTGTTCATATCTTTAATAAGAGCTTGGGCTGGGAGAATGAGAGGTAGAGCTGCTCTGGACGCCTCTCCCCAGCCTCCCCCTGCAACTAATTCGTTTAGATGCTGAGTCTTCATAGCTGAGAATTTCTCATGGGCTGTCTGAGGCAGGGTAGATACCTTGGAATGGGACTGCTGGGTCCTATGGCAGATCCACAGTTCATTTTCTAAGAAACCTGGATACTGTTTCCATCAGGAATGAACCAGTCTACATTCCCCAAAATAGAGCAGGGCTGTTCCCTTTTCTCCACGTCCTGCCAGCTCTTGTTATGTCTGGTCTTTTTGATATGGGCCCTTCTCACAGGTGTAAGTGGTTTCTGATTGTGTTTTGAATCAGGGGATTTTGAATGGATCAAGAAGATGGGGTACACTTCACTCCAGTGAGAATGCCCACATTGAAAAATCAGAAACAACAAATGCTGGAGAGGATGTGGAGATAAAGGAAGCCACTTGCACTGTTGGTGAGAATGTGAACTGGTCCAGCCACTATGGAAGTCTGTGTGGAGTTTCCTCAGAATACTGAAAATGGACCTACGATGATCCAGGGATTCCACACCTAGGAATCTACCCAAAGGACACAAAAACATCGATTAAAAAGGATATCTGCACCCCTATGTTTATTGCAGCACTATTTACAATAGGTAAGATATGGAAACAACTAAATCCCAAAAATAGATGACTGAATCGAGAAGATGTGGTACACATACACAATGGAATACTATTCAGCAACCATTAAGATCATCCTCAAATCCACATTCTAAAATACCTGCTGTGCTGACCTGGAAGGACAAAGGGAGCTCTTCTGCATTCCCAAGCACTGTGTCCTGGCAATGGGGTGGTCCCCAGGAAAGGGGGTTTCAGGTTTCCTGACCCTCCCAAGAGAGGTTGGAGCTGAGCTGGGAGATGAAGAAGATGCTGCAGAAAGGATGGAGAAAGGAAGGAAGCAGGATGGAGCCAGAAGGAGACCAGGAGGAGGCAAGAGGAGCCGGGAGACATGTGGAGAAACTGTGCTTGCCTTTTGGTCGTGGACTGGGTGACACAGATGTGGGTGAGAGACCTGTGGGGAGGTGACAATGGTGGTTTTTGTCTTGCTTTTGATTTTGTTCTTTTCCCTCCAGACTTGTCTGGTTGTTTCTGATCCTTTCCTGTGGGTCCCCACTGAAAGGTGCTCTGGACTTGGGGCAGGTTTTGGGCCTTGCTCTGGGCCAATTCCATTTGGGTGGACTTTGGGTGCTTAAGATCATCCTCAAATCCACATTCTAAAATATCTGGTGTGCAGGGAGAGGGGCATCCCAGACCCCGCAAACCTGCCTGCTCTAAATAGGTTCTGCCATCCGCTGCATCAACACAAAACATATGAGATTTTAATGGAAAGGGACTTTATTTTCTTTATTTTTTATTTTTTTATTTATGCAAGAACCGGGGTACAGGCCAGATGCGCAGGAGGGTGAGAGGATTCACCAGAGACAGAGTGGGGAACAGAACAGGCAGACTGATGAAATATACTGCTGAAGGGAGTAGCAGGCGAGACAGGAGAAGTCTGCTCACCATGTGGGTTGTTCTGAGGCTGGTAGGGATCGAACTGGCACTGCAGAGGCTGCAGACAGCTTCACAACACTGCGCTCAACCACCTGTGCCACCAATAAGGCCCTGCCACCAATACAATTATTAAACAATACAGTGTCGCTAGAGTGATAGATAAGCTTCAGTTAGAAGTGGGCTCTCAAAGGGAATTTGATTCCTATATTGGTCACACACACACTTAAGTTCATATAGGCAAGCCAACCCCAAGTTCCCAAAGTACATTTGACTGAAGACAGTCACCACGAAGTGTCCTAGCCGGGCCTTCCACCTAGGTGGAAGTCCTTAGGTGGTGGAAGTCTCTAAGCTCAAGGGCCCGCAGTGCAGATGGTTGTTCAGGGTATTGAGCTGATAGGCCCCTTGTGCTGCTGTCAGGGAGCAGGCCACAGGGGTCACAGGGAGCAGAGCCTGGAAGTGCAGATTTCCTGGTGTGCCAAACCCAGGAGCAAGCTAGGAGCAGGAGCAAGGAAGGTTTCGCTGGAGAGCGAGTCTGAGTCCAAAGGGAGGCAGCGAGCTGGACTCCAGAAGAGTAGGCTCCAGCGAGTCTTTTGCTCCGAGCCAGTTGTTAGGACTGCTCTGAGTCTGCTTCAGGGAGCTGCCCCTTTTATACCTTCTTATCAGGTTTAGGCTCAGACACCGTCTGCTTTATCAGTCTTTACTGCTCAGTATGTGGCCTCAGCTACTTTCACTCACAGCGCTCGCAGGCACCTTAATATTGTCAATTTTACTTGTACATTTTATATGTTTGTTATACCGACTAATGGGGACACAAAGTCAGGAATGCAGTGTCCCACGAACCTAATCTGGCCATCAGAGGGCGCAGGCCCTGAATCATGGCATCCCGTAATTCGGTCCTGGCCTTCTGTATGGGGCAAACAAGTGAGAGGGACATCTCCACTACTCCTTTGTTGCCAAGGATTTGGGCACCTAGTATGGATGGGAGTCCCCAGACCCAGGGTTTAGGTGTAACCGGAGTCGGGCCCACCGGTTTATGGAACCCACCACGGTTTATGGAACAGTCAACAGAGGGAGGGGGTTAGGTGAGGAGCTGAATGCCCAGAGGCAAGGGCCTCCTAGGAAGGCAGGTCAGGCATGTGACTTACCCCAAGGGTAAGGTGGTGGTGGATGTGAGGCTTCTGCAATGGAGAGGAGAGGTCCCAGGGTAAGGAAGGAGGCCCCAGCACCAGGGGACACAGCTTTCCCGGGTTTCAGGCACCAAGATGAAAGCTTCTGCGTGGTAAAGAAAGGAGCCAGGCCAAGCTTTCTCAATTGCGCCCCAGACGAAATTCACGGACCCAAGGTGGGGACCCCTGTGTAGAGTTGCACTCATTGACAGGAGGAGGCAGGATTTTACAGGGTGAGGAGAGGTCAGGTGGGAAACCGGGTTTGCAAGAGCAGGAAAAGATTCTAGGGCAGGAAGGGGTTCATTGTCTGAATTTTCTAGGCAGGCTTCTGCATTCTTGCCCCAGGTGGGCTTCCAGGTGGACTTTTGCATTCTGCCTCCTGCATGGGCCTTTCAGGCTCCATTCTAAACTCATTCAATCCTAATTTGCTGCATGGGGAGTGGGGAGGAAGGACGGGGATCCGAGCTCCTGCCTTTTTACACTACTTTCCGGCAGATTCTGCTACCCAGCCACATGGAGAACCTCTGTACTAAACAGATGATTCGTAAGCACCCATCAAATTTGAAAGGTCTGGAGGGAACCAGAGTTACTAGGGCAAAAAGGCATCTGGTAGGAAGTCACATAAGGGCCAGAATGAGGAAGCTCTCTTAGGGGCGAGAATGAGGACCTGCTGATACCATCAGAAAACAACTGTTCCTCGATACCTGCAAGCCCAGTTTCCCTCTCCCCATCCTATAAAATCCCACCTTCCCCTGACAACAGGCGCGGCTTCACCGACCCCCACCTTGGGTCCCTGAAGTTTGCCCAGGAACAGAATAAAGCCCCTTTTAAACTTATTCTGTCTTCCTCGTCTTTCCTTCCTCGTCTTTCCCTACTGAACCTTTCAAAATTAGAACATCCCACTGGAAATTAAACTTTGACATCAGAGACCATGTCCTACTGTGTCAGCAGCACATGGGATTTCGCCTGATACGTTATATATGCTCCATAAATGCTTGCTGAGGTGTGAATGGAACAGCCTAGCATTCTCTAGCTTTGCTCCTATTAAAAATGGTGATATTAAGCGCTCACTAGGCACTCCTTTTGGCTGCTCACTGTGCTGTTTTGTATGCGTGATGTTGTTGAGCTTGCACATTAACCCCACAGGACACTGAAGAAGTTGGAAATGCAAAGAGGTTGGCACAAGGTCACCTAGATAATCATTGCACCTGGGTTCAACCCAACACTGATGCCAAAGCCTGTATTTGTTGATAGAGATGTGATATTCTGATTTACAAACCCTTTAGCACACTGCTAGCCAGAGCCACCTTAGGCCAGGTAACTTATGTGGGATCATACCCTCCATCTGTTCCAATTTCTTTACTTTCAGACATGGTTGCAGTTCTAGGGGAGACCAATGGACTCCGTGCCCTGAAGCTCCTCAGAGACCAGATGAGAAGGGATCCAGAGAGTGCCCAGATCCTGCAGTAGGTGCCAGCCCTGTCTGGGATTTGGGGGCATTCTCTGGGGATCCTGCTCTCTCTGGAGTCATATTGTATCAGACTGTTTCCTCTGGGGAGCTCATCCTGATACTTTGGTCATGGTGCTGCACAGGCTGGGCACTGCCCAATTCCGCTGGTGCCATTCACGTAGACAGCATGACCATCCCTGGGAAGTGCCATGCGGTGGCCTCCACAGAGCTCTGTGCCTTCACTGAGCTCCTATAACATCTACTAGCTTTACCCCCCAACCCCATGGCAGTGCCCTCTGACTACCCTGCCCACATGCCCTGCAAGCAGGAGCCATGTCCTTGGCTTGTGCTCTTCTGCTCAGTTCCTGCTGCCTGCCTGCCAGTAACAGGCGTCCCATTAGGGCTTGCGGCTCCCTTGCTGCTCTGTCACCTCTCGCGGCCTTGCTCTAGCTGGACCTTTCGCCTGCTTCTTCTGCCCCCTCCCAATACCCAAGTGCCGCCTTCTGCCTGCAGGGAACGTCCCCGGATCTCACTGTCCATCCTCAACCTCGGCAAGCTCCAGAGCTGGCCTCAGAGCTCCCTGGGCTGTGAGCATCTCCGTTTCCTGCACGAGAGTGTGAGTTTCCAGCTTCTGCACATCTGGCGATCACCAGGAAGGGCAGAGCGGAGTCTGGACTGCCACCGGGACAGAAGTGCTTGTCAGGCTCTGTGCCAAGGCTTTGTCATTTTCTCTCTGACAGGCAGATGGGCTGTGAGCATCGGTTCTATCAAATATATTGGCCAGCATTTATTCACCTCTTACTGCATGCCAGATGCCCCAGCAATGCTATCAAGTCTGTTCTATTCTTATCCCCTTTCCATGGAGGAGAAGGCAGACTCCGCGCAGTTAAGCAACTTGCTGCTTTCACACAGCTAGTGTTCATGGAGGCAAACCCAGATCATGTTCTTAACTGCCCGTGCACTGTGTCCCCCTATTCCGGGGACAATGTTTCTCTCCCTTGGCGATGGCAAAACTGACTCTCCAGCCCGAAGCAGGAAGGATAGTGGCTGGGATAGGGAACCCCAACTCCTGAGGAGCTCCTTTTGTCAAGCACCTGCCCCATGCTGGCTGTTGTTGCAGGTGCTGGGGAACTAGAAAACCAGCCAAATAGCTCCTGCCCTCACGGTGCTCATTCTGTAGTCGGGGAGGCAGACAAGAAAGCTGTAAAATAAGAAAATTCACATAAGGATTCAGGCGGATACTAGAAGTAATGAAAACATACCAGAACGGTTGATACACAGGGAATGAAACCAGCGAAGAGCCTGCCCATGTGGAGCGTCCATCGAGCAGATGGTGAGGCCGGCCAGCATGATCAGGAAAAGGGCGGGGTGGGAGCTTGGCCACCTCTCACCGGGGGGTCAGGAGAGGCCCCACTGAGGATACTCAGGAGAAGAGAGGAGCCCGCCCTGAGGAGAGCAAGGAGGAACATTCCCGCCAGTGCCAGGCTGTGCTTAAGGACAACAGGCCTAGAGGTGTGCGCTGGGGGAGGCAGGCAGTGGGCTGGAAGGTCAGCCAGGCCAGGGCCTGCAGTCACGGAAGGGGGTTTGGATTTTGTCCGAGGAGCACAGGGAGACCCAGGAGGGTTCCAAGCAGGACAGTAATTGATCTAATTTATTAAAGTATTTGGGGTACAGCTGGACCCCTTCCCACTCCCCGCACATACACACCTGGCAGAGCACCTCTGGCAAGCAGCGGCCCAGCCCAGCTGCAGGAGCCACCCAGGCTGGAGGAAGTGAAGGATGCATGGAGGTTGCTTTAGAAAAGGGTTTTTCAACTTTGACACCGATGACGTTTGGGGCCAGATAATGCTCAGTTGTGGGAGCTGTTCTGTGCCCTGTAGGACGTTGGGCAGCTTCCCTGGCCCCTACCTACCCAGCTTGGCCAGTAGGTTGAGGAGCACTCAGCCGCTAAGCTGTGGCCACCTCAGATGTCCCCAGGCTTTGCAAATGCTCCCTGGTGAACAACTGAGAACCACCGTTCTAGAAGCTACTGTCCCTGAGACACTCTGGCCCCCACGCTGTCCTGACGCCGGCCCCCCGGCCCTTTCACACCCTCTCCCTCAGACTTCATGAGGACCAAGTTGGTGATCTGCCCCAAGTGCCACCAAGGGAGGGACAGGCTCCTCAAGTTCCCCTCAACCCTTTATCCTGCGGCTGTGGAGGGGAAGGGACAACCAGCGCCTCCCTGGCACCTTGCCCAGTCACAGCCCTTTTCGCGGTGACAGCCCTGAGATGATGCTACTTCTGGGGCCCGGAACCCAGCAGCCCACAGGATGTGAAGGACACGTTTGTCCCAGCAGAGATTCACATCGAGCCTCAAAGTGAGGGCACCCTCCCCAAGGCTGGCACGGCAGGGGTAGTCCCCCTGTGGCATCAAGATTACAGCAGGACTAGAGTTCAGAGCGGCCTGCTGCTCTTCCCTGCTTTATGGCCCTGGGGGAATCATAACACCCCTCTGCACCCAGATCCCTTATCTGAGGGCAGGGGACCTAAGGGTTATCTTCCGCAGCGTTTCTGGGGTTTGGCAATGATGGACGTCAGGCCACTGGCTTGGGAATGCAGCGGACTTTGTTTCAAATACTGACTCTGCCATCTGATCAGCAGTGGCTCTGGGACGAGCTACTTCCTCTCTCTGAGCAGCGATTTTCTTATCTGTATCAGAGGCTCCTGGCAGGATCCCCCCAGACAGTCATGAGGATGCCCCCCAGAGGTCGACGAGAACATAGGCAAGGGATATCATGGGGTGCTGGCACTGGGAGGGACTCAGTTAACACACTGCCAACCCTCTGATCCCCTTGGGCTTTGTGCAGCAGGTGGGGCGCTGCTGATGAAAGCTGGCCTGGGGCCCGGTGAGGCTGCAGACCCAAGCCCAATCCCCCAACCGTGAGGACACCCCATCTCTCTAACTCTAGCAGCCTGTGACTGTACTTTGGGGACAGGAAGACCAGGCTGTACTCACCCATGGGCACGACTGAGGACTCAGAGAGGCAGTGGGTGGGACTGGCCTTAGCCCCTCTGCATTCAGAGGTCACTCACCAGACCCTGCTGGGGAAGCCAGGCCAGGACCTGCAACCTGCAGGAACCTGGTGGGCATAAGTTCACATCACCTGTTTGCGGGGAGCCAGGCCCTAGCCAGGCCCTAGCAGGGCATGCTGGCAGTGGTGTGTTCACACCAGCCCCACTGCAGGAGACAGGTATAGGCCAGGATGCTTCAGGAGCTGCCCAGTGTGGGCATTTCACACCCCCACTGCTGGAGAAGCCAAGACAGGGGGAGGATCTTGCAGGCTTGATTGTATTTTTTTTATAGTATTCTTTTTTCACTTTTTACTTCACTTTTCACTTGTAAACACTATTTGCTTTCCCCTACCCTATCAGGTATAGTCTCCTAGAGTTTCCTTCTGAAAGGCACCCGTGCACCATCACCTCAGTCTCCTGTGCTCCTCCCTCCTTCCTTCTGGTCCTTCTACTGAACCTCCCCTGCAGGTGTCTCTGATTAAGGCCTCTGACTTAAGATCCCGCATACTTCTTTGAGGATTCTGAGCAAAGAGGAGTGCTGCCGGAGGAACCAGACAATGACCAAGATGCTGCACCCCATGAGGATGGCACTGAACTCACCCCACCCTCTCTGGGAGAGCAAGGCCGTGCCCCAGAGAATGCAGCCTGTGCAGGCGATCCTGAGCTCACACCAGGCCTGCGGGAGGATGCAGCCCTGGGCAACTTTCTGCAGGTTAAAGTGAGGGAGCTAAGGCAACAGCAGCTCTGCCTGGGGAAGCAGGCCCTGCAGGGATCCATAGCACAAGCCGAGGGTGCTCACTTGACACCACCCCTCCAAGGACCCAGCACCTCATCCCTGTCTGTCCTGCCTGTCCACATCAGAGACAGCTGACCATTTAGCACTGCTGCACCCCCAACTTCTCCTCCCCAACTTCCCTAGCCACATGCCCTCGTTTAACTTCTATAAGGCCTCTACCCACAGACACCTGGCCCTTCTCTTGTAGTTCCAAATCTTGGTCTCCTAATTCATTTTAAGTTATTTTCATGTATTTCCTCCAAGGTTTCTTGTTCGCTGTACTCATGCTAATAAAGTTGTTCTTTATTCACCCAAGTTGTCTACTCCTTTGATGTCCATTCCCTTCACAGGGCTGACCTCCTCCTCACTGTGGTCTTACAGACGACCAACTCCTCAGTGGGAGCCATTTAGCCAAACCACTACTGCCCAGCCCTCTCAGGCCATGATGCCCTCACCTGCCTGCCACCTCTGTTCCCATTGCTGCCTGGGGATTCCCAGGGAAGGAACCAAATAAATGATGACTTTGGGATCTTCCCAACCACACATTAGAGGTAGCATACATGGAATCTGTCCATTTGGGTTGGTTGGACCTCTGTGGTGGCCTAAGGGTAAAGTCTCAGCACTGTCACAGCTGAGTCCTGAGTTGAGCCCAGGCCAGGGAGCAAATCCATCTATGGTGCAGCAGACACCTCATGTCTTGCCCACTGTTACCCTCAGCGGAGTAATTCAGTCAATCTGCCTGTTGTGAACCACACTTTATCTCTGCTGAATCCTGAAATCCCTCCACACTTCTGGCCTACACCCCTGTTCTTCCATACCCAAAGAAAAATGATTATTTGCAGTCTCTTGAATTTTTAGGTAAACAGTAGAGTAGGGTAAATGACTAATAGGTAATCAAATCAGATTTATATCACTATATCAGTGTAATCAGGACAGTATTACTATTGTATCCAACAGTCCATGTTCTGAACATGTGTCTATAGAAGAATGTAGTTTAGGAAGAGGGTGTCATCCAGAGTGGAGCTGTAATGGGATATCCAACTTTACAATTTCATTGAATAGATTGTTGTCTATTATGGAATTATAATTATTGGGACACAAATGATCATTGTTGAATTATAGATGTCTTGATGCCAGGTTGTATGTCATTAGGTAAACCTTGTGACTTGTAGATCGCAGCCCATATTGCCGGATTTAATCTGCAGATCCAGAAACATCCAGAGGTTAATATTTGAAGATTACTTGCCTCTTGGGCCATGTTTCTGCTGAACCCTGTTGTCAAGCCCTCCAAACAGTGGCTCCACCTGGCCAGAGTTGTATCAGCAGCCCTCAGGGCTGGTGCCTGGACTGTGGCCAGAACAGCCAGAGCACAGAGCTGTCCCATGCCTCCCAAGCAGGCCCTCTGTTCAGGTTCTGTGCTTCATGATAGCTCAACCCACGTCTTTAGATGGAGGTTCCATCGGGGCCTCCCCGATGGCACAGTGGTTGAGCGCTGGGTTGCGAATCTACCCGCAGCCTCTGCAGCAACAGTTCGATCCCCGGCCGCCAGGACAGGGTCCCAAATCCCTCTCCGACCACCTGCTGCTCCTCTCAGCAGTGTACTTCATCAGTCTGCCTGTTCTGCTCTCTGCTCTGACTCTGGTGAATTCTCCCACCCTCCCGTGCCCCTGACTGTACCCCAGTGCTTGGATAAATAAACAAACAAACAAACAAATAAATAAATAAATAAATCTAAAAAAAAAAAATAGAGCTCCCATCAATAAAACCTTATATCAGACTCCAGGGCCAAATTCAGGGTCTCCTCCCAGTGCCCTATTTGTTCACATACAACATGGATTGTGGCCGTCCAGGTCATTTTCATCAA
The DNA here is from genome assembly GCF_964194135.1 of Talpa europaea. Lineage (NCBI taxonomy): Eukaryota > Metazoa > Chordata > Mammalia > Eulipotyphla > Talpidae > Talpa > Talpa europaea. The sequence goes on along the minus strand of NC_140068.1, from coordinate 132,774,335 downwards.
CATTCAGGCAACCTGGAGCCAGGAAGGGCCTCTGTCCCCATGGGGTGCACCCATTCCCTCACTCACTCTCACTGCCCTCACTGGAGAGCACAGGGCACACCCAGTCCTCCCCTCCCAGCAACCCTGCCCCATAGCACCTCAGCTGTATAACTCTGCCCGACCGGCAGAAGAACCCTGGCATCTCCAACTTGTTCTCACGGGGTGCCGCAGGGCCTGGGGACTGTCTGATCACCTAGGGGAGCTGAGCTAGAGTCAGCAGCACTTGGGGAACCCAGAGAGAAACAGAGGGGGACACAGTACAGTGGGGCAGAAACGGGCATGAAGAGAAGGACTGGGTCAAACAGAGAGAAGGAGCTGAGGACAGACCAAAAAGGCAGAGAGAAAATCAGAGTCAGAGGAACACAGAGACAGAAGAAAGGGAGATTCAGCTAGCGTGGATAGGACAGCAAGGAGCTAATCACTGTAGGAGTGGACACCCCATGCCTCAGGCCTCATCATCCAACCGTAACCCAGCCCTAAGGAAATAACACTGCCGGGCAGGGTCAGCAGACATCTGCGAGCAAGGAGGGCACCCTGAGAACACTGTGACTGGCACACGCAGGATGTGTGTGGCCCTGGCACTTTGATTAGGGCCCACAAGACCCCTGTAGGGCACGGCCAGAGAGGAGCAAGGCTGAGTTTGGGTGAATTTCACCTCGGGGGAGAACAGGCACCCCGGGTGGGATGACTCTGCCCCCAGCAGGGCTGGCAGGCCTGGGTGAGGCGTGTGCAGTTGCCCTCTCCCGGGTGGGACATTCCAAGTGCTGTGAGCCTGAGACCAGTCTCCCCTCCAAGGGCATCAGAGAGGAGTGGCCGACTCCCCAGGACCGCCCCAGGGAGAGGCTCCACACTGGGGCTCCTCTGGGCCCATGGGAGATGGGAGCCTAGAGTTGCCGATGCTGCAGGGCCTGCTCCCTGGTAGGGAGGATGAACCAGGTCAGCAGACAGAGACCAGAGTGCCCAGCAGGGGCCCTGGCTATGTCTTGCCAACCAAGGGCTCGGGAGGTTGTGCTGCAGTCAGTGTTGTGGACTGGGCCTGGCATGGAGGGAGAATAGGAAGTGGCCCAGGTAGCCATGGGGTGGGGAGGCTCTGTCTGAGCAGGAAATCCAGGGAAGGGGACCTAGGAAGTGACATCACCTCTGCGAGATGCCACGGCACAGAACTCGGAACCCTGGTCCCCAGGCAGCTGGGTTCTGCACACAAAGCCAACCCAGCTCATGTGCCTGGTGGTCCTGGACCAGGCACCATGTTTTCTTGCTGTTTGCCCAGGTCCCCCTACAGTGGCCCAAAAAGAGGTCCCAAAATGCATGTCACACTCTGCTGAAAGGAATGAGGAGCCTGTGTTGACGTCTCAGGCCAACAGCCAGCACTCCCCTGAGTTAACTGGGGGGGCCCTGATGACCCCACCCCTCCCTTTCCCCCATAAGTGTGAGTGTGAGAGCTGTGAGAGTGAGTGTGTGTGTGCTCAAGGAAGGAGGTTCTGGCCCACCCAGGACATGTGTGATGTCTACACCAGGACAAGCCTGGATGGTGGTGGGACCCGAGAGTCATGGCTGCTCCCTCTTGCCCCAATTCGGTGCTACCCCAGGTGTGTCTGTTTGCTCCCAGAAGATGCAAGCACAGTTTTCTGTGTCCAGGAAACTGAGGAGGCCCAGGCAGTGCATTTCAGCGACAGGCCTCCCTCAGCCCAGTGTGGGATCCCACCCAGCACAGAGCCCAGTTTGAAGCGCACCCGCAAAATTGAGCTTGCTGCACATGTCCATAGGAACTGGCTGGAGTCCATAAAGCCCATGGATGAGCCGCCCAAGGTTGAGTGGCCTAGGCTGGTGCCCTAGCTTGACTGGGAGTGGTAGGGTCAGCTGCCATGGGAGGAGACCACACGGGCTGGATTTGGACCCTAAGCAATATGACCTGGTGAACATGGCGGCGAGGAGACGCTGTGAGTAAGATCTCCCATTAAAAAAAAAAAAGTTAATAGGGAGGAAAAGTGGCAGGTCCCAGTGAGAACTGGGACACGGAAGATAGGGACACGGAAGATAAACAGACGACTCCAGCAAACTACCCGAAGAAGAAAGTTGCCATAAAAGAGGACTAGAAGGGAGGAAAGCACAGAACCCTGCTCCCCTCCCCCACCCACAGAGTCGGCACTCTCGACCAACAGAAAGGAGGAAAAAAACAAACTAAAACGACTAACAAGAACAAACTACGCATCAAGCGGGACTGTGAGTGGAAAGGAACTATTTCAGCCACCACACCCCATGAACTGGAGCTGTGGAGAACCCTGCAGGATTCGCCGCGGCGGTGAGCAAATGGCTCCGGGCGCCAATAGAGAACAACAGAGACTCTGGAGACCTGCACACAGCCCCGGGCTGGCCAGTAAGCTTGCACGGAAAAGCGGTGTGCTGGAAAAGCAAACGCGGATCGGGATAGCGGCTGCCCAGGTCCCAGCGCCTGCGACTTAGGCTTGCAGGGAGACACACTGGGACCCTCACTGAGGTGAAAGTCCCTCACTGAGTAATCAGAAACCAGGCGCCTGGACACGGGAGCGGGGAGCAAAAGGCGCCATTGCTGTGGCTACTGAACTGGGCTACAGCCCGCGTCCTGGACCTGAGGGCTTTGGAACTGAAACCCGGGGCACTAAATTCGGGGGGTGGGTCCTCCACGTCTGCGGGGCACAAGGCAGACACAGCACCCCAAAGCCATTGAGGTTTTCCCTACCATTCCCACTCTGTTCCCTGTCCCATGGGGTGAAAAACACAGCTCTCAAAGGGCTCTAGGAGAGATCTCTGGCGCCACCTAGAGACCAGAAAAAAAGTCACTAACACCTTTCTTCAGAAAAGACTGCTTGACACCAGCAGAAGGCTTCTGGAGGAGCCCGTGGCCAGCTGGGAAGTTAGCCCACCCCAGGCCCCTTCAGACCAGCAGTCTGAGCCCACAGGGGGAGCAGGCACACATGGCCAGGGCAGACCGGGTGCGCAGAAGAGTGTGCCTGAGACTGGACTTGCAGGGAGTGCGTCCCGCATCGCCATTTTAGAACAGGGACATTTCTTCAGTAAAGACTGCCTGCAGAAGGCTCCCTCAGGAGCCATAGGTGAGCGGGGAAGCTCGCCCATGCCAGGCCCCTTCTGGCCTGCAGTCAAAACCAAGAGGGGGAGCAGGAACCCACCGCCGGGGCAGACCAAGCGCACAGGGGAGTGTGTCCCCACATTGGCATTTTAGAACAGGGACTTTTCTTCAGTAAAGACTGCTTGAAACCGACAGATGGCTCCTGGAGGAGCCAGAGGGGAGTAGAGAAGCTCACCCAAGATGCCGGCGAGTCCCAGCAACACAGTGTCCCAATGCATGTGACAAATTAGAAAAAAGTAGGGAGTAGAAAAACCACACGCAACCTAACAACCCCTCAGGAAAAAAGCACACCACAAAAAGAAAACCACCCCCCAGATTGCAACGACAGTAACTTGGAAGAACTTCTGAGCCTTCCAGAAAGAGAATTTAAAATTGCCATAATTAAAAAAATGACAGAACTCATAAAGGAAAACAATGATCAGAACAAGGAAATTGAGTCACTAAAGAGGGAAAACAATGGTCAAAAGAATGAAATTGAGTCCCTAAACAGGGAAGCAAAAGAAACGCAGGAGATCAAAGAATTAATGGAGGAACTAAAGAACTCTGGGGAAAGCAATGAAAGCAGAATAGATAAAATGGAAGAACGAATAAGTACTCTTGAAGACACAGAAATAAAAAGAACCAAAACAGAAAAGGAAAGAGAAGTATGAAGGAAAAAGAACCAAGAAAGACTTCAGGAACTATCTGACTCCATGAGGAAAGGAAATATAAGAGTTATAGGAATACCAGAAGGAGAGGAGAGAGATGTAGGAACAGAGAAAATATTCACAGAGATAATTGAAGAGAACTTCCCAAATGTGAAGAAGGAGCTGAAAATTGATATACAAGAAGCAAGAAGAACACCAAACTTTCACGACGAAAGGAAAAATACAGCAAGACACATAATAGTAAAGCTCCCAAGAATCCGAGACAAGGAAAAAATAATGAAGCTGACAAGAGGGAAGAAACAGATAATATTCAAAGGAAAATCAATCAGGCTGACATCAGACTTCTCTGAAGAAACACTACGGGCAAGGAGAGAGTGGAGGGACATAGTCAACAGACTCCAAGAAAACAGATGCCAACCAAGAATACTCTATCCCGCAAAGCTCTCCTTCCTCTATGAAGAAAGAATAAGGACCTTCCCAGACAAACAGAAAGTCTGGAATTTCATTACCACTAAACCCCCACTCCAAAAAATACTACAAGGAATCCTAAAGCCAGAAACTCAGAGGGATGAATAACAACGAAAGAAGGCCAAAAAAAAAAAAAAGTTATTAAAAGCATAAATAAATAAAGTCAAAGGAAAGACAAACACAATGGCAAATACAGATGCTAACATGTCAATATTAACTCTAAATGTAAATGGACTAAACTCTTCAAAAAAAAGACACAGAGTTGCAGCCTGGATTAAGAAACAAAACCCAACCTTTTGCTGTCTCCAGGAAACACATTTAGCTACAAAAGATAAAAATAGACTCAAAGTTAAAGGATGGAAAACAATCCTACAAGCAAATGGACCAAAAAAGAAAGCAGGAACAGCTATACTTATATCAGATAAAACAGATTTCAAACTCAAAAAAATAAAAAGAGACCCCAACGGTCACTACATTATGATCAAGGGGACAATACTTCAAGAAGAAATAATACTCATTAACATATACTCACCAAACGAAGGAGCACCAAAATATATCAGACAACTGTTGTCATCTCTGAAAACAGACATCAGAGAAAACACATATGTAGTGGGAGACTTCAACACACCACTATCAACAATGGATAGATCAACAAGACAAAAAATAAGTAAAGAAACTAAAGCTCTAAATAAGGACCTAGAGCATTTGGGCTTAACAGACATCTATAGAACACTAAATCCCAAAAAAACAGAGTACACATTTTTCTCTAGAGCACACGGATCATTCTCCAGGATCGATCACATACTGGGGCACAAGACAAACATCAACAGATACACCAAGATTGAAATCATACCAACCATCTTTTCTGACCATGAAGGCATCAAACTAGAAATAAACCATAAAAAGAAGGCAAGGAACTTTCCTACCTCATGGAGACTAAAAACCACACTACTGGAAGACAACTGGACTAATGAAGAGATCAAAGAGGAAATTAAAAAATTCTTTGAATTGAATGACAAGGAGGACACCAATATCCTAAATGTATGGGATGCAGCAAAAGCAGTAATAAGAGGAAAATATATAGCAATAGAAGCTCAAATCAAGAAACAAGAAAGAACTCAAAGAAACAACCTAATCTCGAAACTCAAAGATTTAGAAAAAGAATAACAAAAAAACCCCAAGACCAGTTGAAGAAAAGAAACAATAAAAACCAAAGCAGAAATAAATGAAATTGAAACTAAAAAAACAATCCAAAAGATCAATGAAACCAAGAGCTGGTTCTTTGAAAAAATCAATAAAATAGACAAACCCCTAGACAGGCTCACAAAGGAAAAAAGGGAGAAAGCACAAATAAACAGGATCATCGATGAAAGGAGAAATCACAACGGACACAGCAGAAATCAAAAGAATAATCAGTAACTACTATGAACAGTTATATGGAAACAAGTTCAACAATCTAGAGGAGATGGACAAATTCCTACAACTCTACAATCACCCAAAGCTAAATAAAGAAGAAATAGAACACCTAAACAGACCAATTACAAACAGCGAAATTGAAATGGTAATCAAAAACCTCCCCAAAAACAAAAGCCCAGGACCTGATGGATTTACAAATGAATTCTACCAAACATTCAGAGACGAATTAGTGCCTATTCTTCACAAACTCTTCCAAAAAATTGAGAAGGAAGGGACAATACCAAACACGTTCTATGAAGCCAACATTACACTAATACCAAAACCGAATAAGGACAACACAAAAAAGGAAAACTACAGGCCAATCTCCCTAATGAACACTGATGCAAAAATCCTCAATAAAATTTTAGCTATTAGAATCCAACAATGTATCCATAAGATAATTCACCAAGACCAAGTTGGATTCATTCCAGGGACACAAGGATGGTTTAACATCCGAAAATCAATCAATGTTATCCAACACATCAACAAAAAGAAATATAAAAACCATATGATAATATCAATAGATGCTGAGAAACCTTTTGACAAAGTGCAACACCCATTCATGATAAAAGCCCTTGAAATTCTTGGGATACAAGTAACATACCTCAACATCATAAAGGCCATCTATGACAAGCCAACAGCCAGTATCATTCTCAATGGTGAAAAGCTGAAAGCAATTCCATTAAGATCTGGAACAACAAAAGGATGTCCACTCTCACCATTGCTTTGCAATATAATACTGGAAGTCCTAGCCAGAGCAATAAGACAAGAGAAAGACATATAAGGAATCCAAATAGGAAAAGAAGAAGTCAAACTATCACTATTTAAAGATGATATGATAATAATATACATAGAGAACCCCAAAAACTCCACAGAAAAACTAATTCAACTCATCAATCAGTTCAGTAAATTGGCAGGATACAAAATCAACACGCAAAAGTCAGTAGCCTTCCTATACACAAACAATAAATCTGAAGAAGAAGAAATCAAAAAAAACATCCCTTTTATTATTGAAACAAAAAAAATCAAATATTTGGAATAAATCTAGCAAAGGAGGTAAAGGACCTATACAAAGAAAACTATAAAACACTGTTAAAAGAAATAGAAGAAGACACAAAGAAATGGAAAGACATCCCCTGCTCATGGATTGGAAGAATAAATATTATTAAAATGGCCATCCTACCAAAAACAATCTACAGATTCAATGCTATTCCAATCAAAATCTCAATGTCATTCTTCAAAAAAATAGAACAATTATTGATGAAATTCATATGGAATCACCAAAAACCCTGAATAGCCAAAGCTCTCCTGAAAAAAAAGAAGGGAATGGAGGCATCACACTCCCAGACTTCAAACTCTACTACAAAGCCATAATCATCAAAACTGCATGGTATTGGAACAAGAACAGACACACAGACCAATGGACTCGAATAGAAAATCCAGAAATAAACCCACAGATTTATGGTCAACTAATCTTTGACAAATGAGCAAGACTATGCATTGGAGCAAAGAAAGTTTGTTCAATAAATGGTGCTGGGAAAACTGGGTCGCTACATGCAAAAGAATGAAGCTTGACCACTACCTCACACCATACACAAAAATCAGCTCACAATGGATTAAAGAACTAGACATAAGACCTGAAACCATAAAATACATAGAAGGAAATATAGGCGAAACACTACGTGATTTGCACATCAAAGACATCTTTACAGACACATCACCCAAAGCAGTGATAGTGAAGGCAAAGATAAACAGCTGGGACTACATCAATTAAAGAGCTTCTGCACAGCAAAAGAGACAATAACAAAAACAAAGAGAAACCCCACCAACTGGGAGAACATTTTTGCATACAACACTAATGATAAAGGACTGATCACAAAAATCTGCAAAGAGCTGATGAGACTCAACAACAACAAAGAAAATAATCCAGTCAAAAAATGGGCAGAAGAGCTAAAAAGAAACTTCTCTGAAGAGGAAATGCAAATGGCCAATAGGCATATGAAAAAATGTTCAACATCACTTGTAATCAGGGAAATGCAAATCAAAACTACCATGAGATACCATCTTACACCAGTAAGAATGGCACATATTAAAAAAACTAGCTACAATAAATGTTGGTGAGGGTGTGGAGAAAAAGGAACTCTTCTGCACTGTTGGTGGGAGTGCAAACTGGTCCAACCACTATGGAGAGCTGTGTGGAGATTTCTTGACCTACTAAACATAGAGCTTCCATATGATCCAGCAATTCCACTCCTAGGTATTAACCCAAAGGACACAGAAACATCAATTCCAAACTGCACCTGCACCCCTATGTTTATAGCAGCACTATTTACAATAGCTAAGCTTTGGAAACAACCCAAATGCCCAAAAATAGATGACTGGATCAAGAAGATGTGGTACATATATACCAAGGAATATTACTCAGCATTCAAAAAAGATAAACACATGCAATTTGCAGCAACATGGATGGCGCTGGAAGGGATCATGCTCAGCGAAATAAGCCAGAAAGACAAAGAAAAATACCAGATGGTCTCACTCATAGCAGGAATCTAGAAAACTTAAATAAGGGACCAGGAAAATGAATAACTATAAGAAAGTGAAAATGAAAATCAACAAAAAACTATGAACCAGAGACACTTTTTGGGGGGTGGGGGGCGGGAGGGGAGGGATTGGGGTCAGAATGGGGGGATTGAAATTGTATGGGGAATATAAAAATAAAATTTATTATTTAAAAAAAAACAAAAACAATATGACCTGGGCCTTGTAGTTGCCAAATGTAGGGAACGAGACCCCCAAGGACCCACTCTCCTGGGCTGGTCTCCTCTCAGGCTCTAGCTTGTGGTCTGTTGCAAATTCTGGTGTGTGGCTGATTGCCCTCTTGCATCTCGATCACCTTCTCCAGGAGTACAGTGGGGCTCCCCTGTAGCCCAGGGGACAGGTCTGGAGCCCGACCAATTTGCTGATTGAATGCCAATAGTCACCCAGGGGTCCTGAAGGGAAAGGAGAAACTGCTTCTGTATATATGCTTCCAGAGCATCAGGAGAGCCCAGTAGGCCTGCTGGGTAATGCAGAAAATGCCCAGGATGATCAGGGGTTCTGGGGTCACCAAACACATAAAGCCCATGGAAGAGCTGCCAAATGTAGGAACAAGACCCCCAAGGCCCCACTATCCTGGGCTGGTCTCCTCAGGCTCTAGCATGTGGTCTGTTGCCAATGTGGCCTGTGGCTGATTGTCCTCTTGCATCTCTAGTGCCTTCTCCAGGAGTACAGCAGGGTTCCCCTGTAGCCCAAGGGATAGGCCAGGAGCCCAGCCAAGTTGCTGGTTGGAAGCCACCAGTCACCACGGGTCCTGAAGGGACAGGAGAAACTGCTCCTGCATGTGCGGTTCCAGAGCAACAGGAGGGCCCATCAGGCCTGCTGAGTCAGGCAGAAAATGCCCAGGGTGATCCTGGCGGCTCTGGGGTCACCGAATACATAAAGCCCATAGAGGAGCTGCCCAAGGGTGAGGGACCTAGGCTGGTGCCCTGGCTTGACTGGGAGGGGTAGGGTCAGTTGCCATGGGAGGAGACCACACAGGCTGGATTTGGACCCTAAGCAGTATGACCTGGGACTTGTAGTTGCCAAATGTAGGGAACGAGACTCCCAAGGGCCCAATATCCTGGCCTGGTCTCCTCTCAGCCTCTAGCATGTGGACTGTTGCAAAGTCTGGTGTGTGTATTTTTTATCATTATTTAAATGGTGGCCAAATTTCATATGAAACTAAGGTTTTATTAAGTTTAAGAATGAGAATTTGTTAAATAATTATTATCACTATCTCTAAAAATCATTGAGCTTGCAGGTTTACTTTTTGCTTCTCGTTATAAGAAAACTAAAATTTAATTACATCTCACCTAAAAAAAATTAAGACAATTAAAATATTTGTTTCTGTATGAGTTATCCAGGATAATAGGGTGGTCCCTAGGAAAAGGGGAAGTTCTAGTTTCCCTGCCCCACCCAAGGGAGGGTGGAGCTGAGCAGGGTGAGAAGAAGCTGCAGAGGAGACTGAGGAAGGAGGAAGCAGGATGGAGCCAGAGGAGACCCGGAGGAGGCCCGTGGTGCTGAGAGACACGTGAAGAAACTGTGCTTGCCTTTTGGTCATGGACTGGGTGACACAGATGTGGGCGAGAGACCGGTGGGGAGGTGACAATGGTGGTTTTTGTCTTTATTTTGATTTTGTTCTTTTCCTCCCAGACTTGTCTGGTTGTTTCTGATCCTTTTCTGTGGGTCCCCACTGGAAGGTACTTTAGACTTGGGACAGGCTTTCAGGCCTTGCTCTGGGCCAGTCCTGTTTGGGTGGATTTTACCCACGAGGGGACAGGTAACTTTGGGTGCTTGATTTAGAAACTATATTCCTTGACTTTCCTGTACTGTTTACTAATTGTAGTGATGTTCCTTTTCATTAAAATCTCAAATGTTTTGTGTTGATGCGGCGGATGGCAGAACCTATTTAGAGCAGGCAGGTTTGTGGTGTCTGGGTTGCCCCTCTCCCTGCTCTGTAACAGGTTCTTTGTCTTTTCTGTATTGTTTATTAATTGTGTTAAAGTTCCTTTCCATTAAAATCTTAAATGTTTTGTGTTGATGTGGCAGATGACAGAACCTATTTAGAGCAAGCAGCTTTGGGGGTTCTGGGGTGCCCCTCTCCCTATCCTGTAACAGACACTACTGACACCTCCTGGATGACTAGTGACAGGGCCCAAGGAGGTGGCCAGCTCCCCAGTGACATGGTCTCTGTGGTTAAGCCTAGGGTAACCCTGGATGTCACAGGTAAGATACCACTTTCCTGATTGCTACGGGAGCCACTTACTCTGTACTCACCCAGCATTCGGGACCCACCTTCCCCTCCTCACAAAATATAATAGGAACGGCCTTGATGGCAGACAGAATAGAAAGACTGGAACGGAGGTGCCCTAAGACCATAGCTGACTCACAAGGAGGTAGGGATAGAGGGAAATAGCATGACCATTAACTCAGCTGTAGAGGTCGTGACCCTTAGGCACCAGGGCCTTATCACAAGGCATGAGACCCAAGCAGGATCAGATGCTCTAGGGAGTGGAGCACAGACCTGAGGGGAAAGATACAGAGATTGGGCCCATCCTGGAATCTCCACTCCCCATTTGGTATCTCCGGTCCCTCTTGGATGCTGCGTGGTTATCCAAAATCAGCAACCAACTGACGGCTCACAAGGAGTGACCGCCGCAAACAGAAGAGGACTGTGTCTGTAAAGTCTCTGCACTGGCTCGGGGCAGCACTCCCTCTGCCCACCTGGGACTGTGCAGGTGCCTCTTCTTACCAACTCCCTCCATCTGCAGGGCAGCAGCTACCTGCCCACCCGTGACCTGTCAAGGCTGCCCGCCTGCTGTGAAACACTCGACGTCAGGACCACGGGTAATCACATTAAACATGGCCTGCAGTATCCCCGATTCTTGAAGTACCTGTACCAACTCTGCTTATGTCTGTCATCTGCTTACTGTGTCCGGCACATCTCCCGCATCAGCCCATACTGTCCATATGGCGGCCATTATCCATTCCAGGAGGGTTTGGTCGCCCTGGCAATACCGACAAGTGTTCTACAGCCTCTGTCCCAAGGATGGGTATAAAGTCACGGAGGCCAGTCTCTCCATCTCTTGTGCCGTGCAAATAATCCCATCCAGCCCCAGGCCCCATAAACATCGATAGGTAGTAAATTCTGTCATTTGTTGTGGTCCAGCAGCCTGACCCCCTGGGGCCATGGGTCACTGCCGCTTCATTTTCTGTCACCACCGGGTGGGCCCGGAGCATGGGACCAGCCTCCTCCTACTCTCCAGAGGAGTCCGGCATCTCTGGGGTCACAGGTTGGTTTGCCATCGCCAGTTGGGACTCGGGCAAAGGGCCAGCCTCCCTCTCCTCCTGTCCTGAGGAGGGGTCTGGCATCTCTGGAGTCGCAGGTTGGTTTGCCACCACTGGCTGTGATTTGGGCAACAGGCCAGCCTCCCTCTCCTTCCGTTCTGAGCTGGAGTTTGGCATCTCCGGAATGGTGGGTTGGTTTCTCCGAACTTCATCCTCCAGAATCCTCAAACGTTGTTGCAGTATCTGCATCTCTTCCTCCATCTCATCCCGTACTTGCTGGACTCTAGATTGCTCTTTCTGCCTGGACTCCTGAAGAGCTGTGAGAAACACCCATCTCATGGCTCCTGCGGCCTCGCGGGTACTGCATGCGTTCAGGGTTTCTTCTATTTCATACAGGGCCTGTTCCAACTGCCCCGGGGATCCATCTACCTCTGGCCATTCCTAGGGAGGTGCCCACAGGGCGAGGAGGTCGGCCACCGGGTACCATCTGCTTGTGGCCGGCCACCCAGCAATCCCTCCCCAGGTTCCAAAGGGTTTCGTCTGCGTAGAGCCGTCCTGCTTTGAACCGTCCTGCCATCTACGCCAGTTGTAATGCAACCAACCCATTCCGGGTAGGTTTATGATTGGATCTAGCAGCCACATGCTCCTCTATACATGGCAGAGTCAGACCCTGGTGATGTGACACTGTCACAGTAAGAGAGGGACAGTTAGCAGAAATGACAAAGGTAAATGTAAAGCATGACTGAGCTAGTGCTCTGAAGTCAGAGTTCATGATCTCCTGAAAGCAGTTAAACAGAGGACCTACCAGACCCTCTACTACTATTGTCAATAATAGCTAAGAGATACAAAATATATTGGACATGAATCATAAATGGGATTATCTGCAGTTGTATACAATTACAGAACAAGAAAGTTTTAGAAATTAAAAATATCAGAGATATGATTACTTCAACAGATTAATTGAAAGATTTAAGTCACAAATGGAAGAGTGAAGGGGGCAAGAGGGAGGAGCTGTAGAGTATTTGTCTATCAATCAATGGTTCCAAAGCATTAATAATTTTTTTTTAAATGCAGCGTAGGAAATAATTTAAATATTTCAAAAAATGTCTCAGCATTTACAGATAAAATTTTACATATTGACTGCCCTAACCAAATTTCTCCTACAATGGACCATACCAAGATAGATCAGAATGAAATTTCAGGAAAAGAGTGGGGAAGAAGACCTTGAAAGCTCCCACATGCCACAAACACAGGCCTGGAGCCAGAGACACTAAAGGCAGCCTTACCAATGCTGGAAAAATATATTTCAAAACAGAGCACAGTACAGAGCCCCACACAAAGTCAGGACCCACCTGCCGCCTGTGAGCTAAGATCCTCAATGCTGAGAATGTCAGCGTCTTCCTTCTCATGGCCCTTCATGGTGACCCCAGCGGACAAAGTGCTTCCAAGCTGAGGGGCAGCCTCAGACACCACCTGAGCCTCCCTCCTCACTGCTTGAAGTCGTAGGGGACATGTGGGATGTGGAGGTGGCAGGGGCTGATGACGCAGTTCTCACCTGAGTCTTGTTTTTGATTCTGAGGAATAAAGGAAATGAACTCATCACCCCTGAGTGGCGAGTGGGGAGGAGTTGAAGGGACTGAACAGAGGCATCTTACACCAAGTCAGGATAAGAGTGAGAAGTGGCCTTTCAAGAGGGGTGGAGGTGAGTTGACCTGGGCAATGGCATCTGGAGGTGGCAGGGCTGAAGCCACTGGGCTCTGTGCTGAGAGAGAGAAAGAGAGAGAGAGGGAGAGAGAGAGGAGAGAGAAAAGAGGAGAGAGGAGAGAGAGAGAAAAAAACAGCAGTAAGATATGCAATAGAAAATGCAACAAGAGGGCCTCCCCAGGTGGTGCAGGCGGTTGAGTGCCACGCTGTGAGGCTGTCTGCAGTCTCTGCAGTGCTGATTCGATCCTAGCCGGCCGGTGAGGGTCCCACAGGGCACTGTAGACCTTCCTGTCATGCCCGCTGCTCCCCTCAGCAGTGTATTTCATCACTCTGCCTGTTCTGTTCCCTGCTCTGTATCTGGTGAATCCTCTCACTTTCCCGTACATGCTGCCTGTACCCGGTTCTTGTATAAATAAATAAATAAATCTTAAATAAAAAATGCAACAAGTATGTGGATTAGTTTTTATATATTATTTATCTATCGTAACACATTTTATTGTCGTGAACACACATATAAATTATACATTATACATATACATAATAATCAGTAAGGCAGGTCTTTCTAAATTTTGAATGGGAAAGCGGGTGGTGGTCCTCAGGCTCAGCAGAGCTGAAGGGCTGGGCTCCATGTCTGCTCTGGGCAGGGCCCTCATAGCCCTTCCTCCCTCCTCAGGAGCCTGCTCTCTGGGGGGCCCACGTAGGGTCTCCCCCTTCGTCGGGGGGGCAATTTATTAACAGCTTTTCTGTTCTGTTGACTTGAAAGTGATGGCTTTGTAATTTCCAGGATTTTTTTTAAAAAAATTATTTATTTATGCATACAAGAACTGGGGTATAGGCCAGAGGTGTGGGGGGGTGAGAGAATTCACCAGAGACAGAGTGGGGAACAGAACAGGCAGACTGACAGAAATACACTGCTGAGGGGAGCAGCAGTTGAGACAGGAGAGGTCTGCTGTGTCATGTGGGTAGCTCCCTGGTTGAGGATCGAACTCGTGCTGCAGTGGCTGTGTCTCAACCCCTTGCACCACCAGGGAGGCCCCTGTAATTTACAGGATATTTTTAGTTAATTTCAGTAGAAATATTTGTTCATTCAAATTAGCTAGGCTATTACAGAAATGGGAATTCTTGTTTATTAATTAAATTACTTATATTGAGGTAATGTTGGTTTACAACACTGTATATGTTTTAGGACTATAGGGACATACCTTCTCAATGAATGTTATCACATCACACTCAGTATCAAAGGAGAAATGGAAATTTTAAGGTAAATATTTCAGCTCAAAGATGATGGGCCCCAGAGTAGAGGATCAGAATCTAAGTATCAATATATTATCTGAGTGAGATATGTGAAGTGTTTAACAATTGTTATGTAATTTAATTTTGTAAATACTCATGTGCACAAGAGAATCGAAAAGATCAGAAATATGCAAAAATCAATGTCACATTGTCCCTTCTCACCCCCTCTACTTAGAAAACTCATTTAGTAATTGCCCTTTACTTTTTCCAGGAAAATATAGCTATGATTCTAACTGGGCTTTAATGTATCATTTTATGCCTGTAAAACAGTTTGAGTCACAGACTGGGGGATGTATTTGCAATTCATGTATGTGATATGGGATTCGTTTTAGAATTTACATAGATTCCTCAAAAATCAACAATAAGAAAACAAATAACTCAATTAAAAATAAGCCAATCTGAACAGGCACCTCACCAAAGAAGATGTGCCAATGGCAAATAAGTTTCTGCAAAGATTCTCAACATCCTATGTGTAGGGGCATGATGGTCACTGAGCAGGTTTTCTGATCCAGCAGACAGGTAAAGGAGGAGTCCTGGAGCCCTCAGTGGGTTTCTCAGGCTTTTATTGAGCTTTACATGCATTTCAGCAACCAGGTACATGGCAGGCTGGGGTGTCTGGGAGCCAGGAGGCCAACAGGCCTCCAGACCCCAGGCAAGTCTTCACTCTAGGCTTCTCAGGCTTCTTTTTTTTTTTTTTTTAAACTGACCTGGCAGCTTTTTTTTTTTTTCCCTTTAGATTTATTTATTTATTTATACAAGCACTGGGCACAGTCAGAAGCGCAGGAGGGTGAGAGAATTCACCAGAGCCAGAGCGGGGAGCAGAGCAGGCAGAAGGACCGACGTACACTGCTGAGGGGAGCAGCGGGCGGCAGGAGAGGTCTGCGCGCCATGTGGGACCCTCCTCCGGTGGCCGGGGAGCAGCCACGGATCGAACCGGCGCCCGCAGAGGCGCTCAACCGCATCGCGAGCCAGCGCTCAACCGCTGCACCACCGGGGAGGCCCTCAGGCTTCTTTTTGCCCCTTCTCTCTCTTGCTTCTGCTTCTGCTTTTCTCAGTGACTAACTCAATACTCCTCCCATAGCCCATAGAAGTAAACAAGATAGTTTGCAACAATGTAACAACTGAGGGTGCCCCATCAGGTAGGGCAATCCTAATGGTGGGAGGGCAGAAAAGCCTGAAAAACCATTTACCCTACACTATGTCACTGGAAAAATGAAAATGAGAATAGCAATGACATATCATCAAATACCTATCAGAATGGCTGGAATGAAAAAAACAACTGGTGCCTGTAATACCTAGTGCAGATCAGGACCTCACCCAGGTAGGAAACAAAATAAACCCGTCACTAGGAAAAATATTCAAGTTTCTTACAAAGACTCAACTTGCAATCTACTGACCACTCTCTAAATATGACCCAACTCATTGGAAAAACTATATTTGCACAGAAACCCACACACAATGTATAGAGTAGATCACCCTTCACTCTGGGCTGTGCAGAGTGACTACTTGAAAGACTGCAGTGTGGACAGGGCAAAGAACTTCACAGGAAGCAGCTGGGAAATAGCCCTCAGCTGGGTGGAGAGGGTGAACACCGTGAGCGACAGGCACGTGATTGTCTGCCCTGGTGTGTGGGGCTGAGAATGATCCCTGGGTGTGGTCTTCCCTAAACCCCCGTCCCAGTCAACTAAGCTCAAAGTGAAACATTCTACAACACACCTGAGAAACACTTCTTAAAAAATGTCCAGGTCCTCAAGAACAAGGGAAGTCTGGACCCTGGAGCAGAAAAACGAGCGAAATCTAAATAACGTGTGAGTTCAGTTGCCGTGTGTTCCTGCTGGTTCACAAGCTGTACAGATACACGACAGTGCCATGTTGGCAGTGAGAAACTGAGCGTGGGATAATTTAAAGGAATTCTAATAAATTTGCGACTTTTTGTTATTTTAAATATTCTAAAATTAAAAAATTGATTTGAAGAAATAGTCCCCAGGAAAGCAGTAGGGAATGGTGGAATAAATTAACCATTTTGCAGTTTCCTGAGTTTTGACAGCAAGGCGCTGGAGAGAAAGACTGAGGAAAAGAAGATGGCATCTCAGGCACTCAGCAGCCTCCAGAGCTCTCTCGTCCAATCCCGCCCAGCGCCCACCCCAGGTGCCCACCCCCAGGGCGCCCTGGTCCCAGCACTGAGGCTCAGCCTCCAGGTCCGCCTGCTCTGTCTAGTCACAGCCTCTCCCCGGGCTGCGCAGAAGCTGGGGGGGGCGCAGCGCCCCCGTGTGGCCGCGGGCTGAGGACAGCGGCTCTGACCCTCTTCCAGGTTCTTCCGGGCTCCCAGCAGCAAGACAAGACTGTGCACACGAGGAGGGGCCCCCACCCAGGTCAGCTTCTGGATCTGAATTGCTCCCCAAAATACATACTGACATTGGGAGGGACTGAGACCAGGGGGACCGGGGAACGGGAAAGGCTGAGACACGAGACAGTGATTATAAACAATATAGGAACAGAAGGAACAAAACAGCTCCCAGGAAAACAGAAGTGTTTTGCTGAAAGGCTTCTGAGCCGGCCACCGCCTAGATAAGATCCTGCTACAGGATAATGAGGGAACAGAAAAACAACCACCAGGAAACTCCCTGGCCACCCAGTGCCTGATCAATAGTCACGCTGGACAACAGGAGTCTGACGTCTGTAGTCACAGGCAGGCTGGAGGGAACGGCTTCCTCCCTGGGCCCTCCTGCTGTCAGGAGCTCTTGCCTCTTGCTGCAGTAACCTACACTTGCTGCTCTCACGTGTGGTGTGGCGGCTGTTATTCCTCAACTGGAGACACACCCAGGCCCACGAGCACCCACTCTCCTAACAACATGTACAGACTTTGACTTCGGGGAGCCTAGATCTACAACTAGATTCCCCCATCATTAACAACTGACTCCCAGGACCAGGGTGGGCCCCACAAACATACCAGGTGCACTTGGTCTCCTAGGATGAGACCTTGATCCCAGAGTCCCTGTCACTTGTTCCAGTTGCTGACTCCAGGGATGAGGCTCCTTCTCCAGGGAATCAACACTAATCCCTCCATCCCCAGGATGGGATGGAAGAGGATCAGGGGAGAGACCCCCAGGGTCATGGACTAGGAAGAGGGGAGGCTCCTGGAGGAGGGAGGAGAGGGAGGAAATAGGAGCTTTAGGGGAGGGAGGCCAACAGGGGGGGGGAGGAGCCAGAGGGTGGGGGCAGGGAAGGGTCAGCTTAGGGGACACTGGGTGGGAGGGATGATGGTGTTGGGGGAGCCCAGGGGCTTCTGGCTGGGCCTGGGAGAGTCTCTTTTCACCTGAGTGGTGATCACACAGGCATTGTTTCTAGGAAAGTTTAGCAAACTCTACTCAAGTTTTAGGCATTTTTCTGGACTGCAGTGTGGTGTGATTCAAATATATGGTGGAATGGGGGAAAATGGAGCTGGGGAATGTTTAAGGGGGTTCCCCTTTTCCAAGAACTCCCCCTCACCTTATGCTGGGATGACAAGGAGAATCTAGGAGCCCGGAGTAGGGGAGGAGGAGAGCAAGGTCCTGAGAGGTGTAGGTATTGAATATTTAAAATGCCTTTTCTTTTTTCTTTTATGTTTTAAGTTTTTTTCTTTAAGATTTATTTATTTAAGATTTATTTATTTATACCAGAGCTGAGGTACAGGCCAGAGGTGCAGGAGGGTGAGAGGATTCACCAGAGGCAGAGCAGGGAACAGAACAGGCAGAGGGACTGAAAACACTGCTGAGAGGAGCAGTGGGCGAGGCAGGAGAGGTCTGCCAAGCCATGTGGGTATCTCCTTGGCTGGCAGGGATCGAACCAGCACTGCAGAGGCTGCGGACAGCTTCACAGCGCTGCGCTCAACCCATTGCACCACCGGGGAGGCCCTGAAATGCCTTTTCTACATGCAGATGATCCTAAGGGTATTTTTGATTCTATAAATATGATACATTAGATTGATTTCGCTAGATCCATCCAAACTTGCATCCTGACATAAAATTTATTTGGTAATAATGTGTTGGATTTGATTTTCTGACATTTCCTTAGGTATTACTGAGAGACAATGGTCTGAAGTTACCTTTTGAGGACTTATCTGGTTTGGTATCAGTGAACCACCACAAGCCTCATGAAATGAAAAGAAAGTGTTTCCTCCTCCTCTATTTTCTCCAAAAGTTTGGCAGGACTGTTGGTAATACTTACTGATGTCCTCAATAGATCTGCCAGTGAAGCTATCTGAGCCTGGAGTGTCCTTTGTGGAATATTTTTAAATTATGAATTTAATTTATTTAATTCATCCAGGATCATTTTGGATTCCTATTTCTTGTTTCATTGTAGGATTTGTGTCTTAAGGGAATTTGTCCATTTCATATCAGTTAACAAATTTATTTGCTTAAGTTGGTCATCATATTTTCTTTTTATCCATTTAATATTGTAAATTTTCCTTAAACACTGTGTTTGCTGCAGATTACAGGTTTTGATTATATTTGTATGTTTTAATTACATTTCCACAGCTTTTGACAACTATTAATATGTGGTTTAAGGTACATCATCATTTTCCAAATATTTGGGGGTTTTCCAGATAGCTTCCAGTTACAGAATTTTAATATAATGTCATTGTGGTCAGAGAATATAGTCTATAATTTCAATCCTTTCAATCACTGAGATATGAGAACAACTTAAATCCCAAGTACCTATGATTGGTTTAACAAGACGTGGTATATATACTCATGGAATATTATTCAGCGATCAAAAAAAAAAGATAAACTCGGGCCTCCCAGGTGGCGCAGTGGTTGAGCGCTGGGTTGCGAAGCTGCCCGCGGCCTCTGCGGCACTGGTTCAATCCCTGGCTGCTCCGCGGTCACTGGAGGAGGGTCCCACATGGCGCGCAGACCTCTCCTGCAGCCCGCTGCTCCCCTCAGCAGTGTACTTCGGTCCTTCTGCCTGCTCTGCTCCCCGCTCTGGCTCCGGTAAATTCTCTCACCCTCCCATGCTTCGACTGTACCCAGTGCATGTATAAACAAAACAAACAAACAAACAAATAAATAAATAAATAAATAAAACATGCCTCTATAAAAAAAAAAAAAAGATAAACTCATGCCATTTGCAGCAACATGGATGGAGCTGGAAGGGATGATTCTAAGACAAGTGAGCCAGAAGGATAAAGGGAAATACAGGTTGTGTCACTTAGATGTGGATTCTAGAGAAACGAAACAAAGGTTGAGACAAAGATGAACAGTAAGTCCTGACCCTAAAATCAGATCTTAGACCTGACACACAGGAGCGGAAGGGGAAGAAAAAGGGGAGAGTGGGGGGAGAGGGGAGGGTGGTGGAAAGGGCTGTGGAAACTTTGGTGGTGGAAAAAATACATGAGCCCAACTGAGGGGAGAATTCCTATATTGTGAAAAAAAAATGTAAGAATGATTAGCTAACTAACTAAAAAAATAGAAAAAAACAAAAACAGGCTATAGAGTATGATGCAACAAAGCATATGATTTCAAATGAAGGAAATGTCAAGACTGAATCCTAATTCTGCTCCCTGTTGTGTAGCCTTGAAATAAGTGTTATAATTTTTCCAGGTTCAGTTTTAAATAAGGGGCAGTATGTCATTGAGGACACAGCTATGGGAGTGGAAACTGCACCCCCTTCCACCTGAGGAAAAGGTCAAAAAGCTGGTGACCCCTACTTACTCCTTCTCAGAGACAGGGGTCCTCAAGCCTGAGAGATCCTCCTGCTGTCATCTAGGAGGGGCCTTTGACAATGCAGATATTTCTGTTCACAAGTAATTTTTAAGAATATAATCCAGATTCAAAGAGATCCCATTGTTGCCAGCAGTATTGATTTGAGAATGTAGGAGTTTATCTCTCTAGGATAGTGCCTGTTAATCGATAATAGAACAAGCCACCAAGACTTTCAAATTTAAAAATTCAGAATAATAGTCCTAGAGTTTACCAATCACATAAGACCTAGAACCTTCCCCTTCTGCAGCACGGGGTGACATTTGTGTTTGAGGTCTTTGCAAACCACAACCTCTTGGCCTGCTGGACATGGAAATTGTCCTCTTCCAGAGGAAGAGCCCGTTCCTGTTTGGGTTCTCTCCCCTGAGCTCCAGAGCTGGGGCCAGAGCACAGACTGGCCAGAACCCAGCGAGGCTGCTGTCCCCTCTTGGGTGGCTCCTGGCAAAGTGGACAGCACGTGACCCCTCAGTGGGTCTGAGAGTGACTCGGCTGTGACAGGCCTGACAGAAGCTGTGGCCACAGGAGGTGCTCCCCGGGCCCCTGTCTCCAGGCAGACGCTGCAGATCCCCTCTGCCAGGAGGGTCCAGTCGTGGCCCCAAGGTCATGACTATCCCTCAAGGTGGGTGAGGAAGGGGAATAAACGGAGGGCAGAGGAGATGGTCAGGGAGGAGGTGACCACACATGCCCTGGTCAGGCCACAGGACCCTCCTCCCTGCCCTGTACACTCTCACCCTCTCCAGTCTCTGCTCCCCAAGGCGGCCCAGGTCTTTCCCAACATGGACCCTCACCTGCCTTCTCTGCTCTCCACACCAGGCAGGGAGGGCTCAGGGTCCTGTCATCACCTCCACTTTCTCTCCCACCCCCTTTCCCTGCAGCCAGGAGAGCAGACAGGGGCTGAGCACCCATGATGTGCCAGGCCCTGAGCTGAGACTCACAAGCATCAGCTCAGGCCTCACCTTGTCCCTAACCTCACCATACACAGGTGAGGAAACTGAGGCTCTGGGGGTGAGTCCCTGTGCAGATCCCACCCACGTGCTGGAGTATGGGGGGACGGGCTAGAGTCCAGGCCCAGGGCAAGACCCATGCCCCTCAGCACCTGCGGCTCCAGCGCCTGCCTGAGCTCAGCCCTGGACCTTCCCGCGTGCAACACCCAGGACCCTCACTTTGTCTCCTGGGGTTACTCTCCTTCCTGTCACCTCCTGCTCCCCCTGGGGCTTAGGTCACCTTTCCCTTCCTCAAGTAGGATGGCCCAGTGGCTCCCAAGCCCATCTCCAGCTGGACTTTGAGTTACAGACACAGAGTCCTGGGACTGCTCACTCTGAGCCCCAGTGCCTGGCAGAGGGCCCCTGAATGTATGTCATTTAGGAAATCAACAGAGTTACACAAAAAGCAGTTCTGGGGTCTTCCCCATGTCACTGAGGCTCCACCTCTCTGCCTGCACAGTCTGAGACACTGAGTGTCATCCTTGACCCCTTTCTCAAAGCCTAGCTGTAGGAAATGCTGTAAATTCCATATCTAAATATGCACGGTCCTATCAATTCCTATTATTGCTTTTTTTTTCAAGATTATTTATATAAGAACTGGGGTACAGGCCAGAGGCGTGGGAGGGTGAGAGGATTCACCAGAGACAGAGCAGGGAACAGAACAGGCAGACAGACAGAAAACACTGCTGATGGGAGCTACGGGTGAGACAGGAGAGGTCTGCCAGACCATGTGTGTATCTCCCTGGCAGGCCGGGAATTGAACCCACACTGCAGAGGCTGCAGACAGCTTCACAGCGATGTGCTCAAACCATTGTGCCACCCAGTCCTCCCCACTAGGACACATTCTCCACAGACCACAAGTTGTGCATGTTTTTAGTTCATTGAGGCTTCCAAAATGCAAAAACAGCCTGTCACACATCTGGTGCAACAGTTATCAGTTGTGTCATCAGTATAGAGCAACTCTCTGCTCTACAGACAGTGTCTTTACTAATGTGTCACATTTCACAGGTGTATTTCTTTTGAAAAGAAGGTTCCTAGATAGATTTTTTTTAAAGATTTATTTTGGTGAAGAACTGGGGTGTAGGCCACAGGTGTGGGGAGGGGTATAAGAGCATTCACCAGAGAGAGTGGGAGGCAAAACTGGCAGATTTACCAAAATACACTGCTAAGGGGAGCAGCGGGAGAGGGAGGAGAGTTCTGCCGCACCATGTGGGTCACCTCCCTGGCCAGGGATCGAACTCAGGGCATAGAGGTGATAGCGCTGAGACTTAACCCTGTAGAAAGATAAAGTGTTAATGTCGTTTTGCCGGGAACATTGGAGGACAAGCGACCAGCTTTTGGCCCCCGGGTCCAGGAGCCTGGCCAGCACCCCGACCGGGAGCCAAAAGATGGGGCTGGTTATGTAACTGTTCGCAATGTCCGGGACCACCAAGAAATGGGTTGGTTATGCAAGTCTGGGGCATCGTGCGCAGAAACGTGACCAGCCCACCATAAATCCCTGGGTTTGGATACTGGCCATATCCGACCTTGGGAGATAAAAACACAGTGGTCTCCTAGCTGCTGCTGCTCGCAGCTGCTGGACTTAAATATGTCTCCCGTGCTGTTCCCCGGAGTGCTGCCTCTTTGCCTCCGTGGTGTCATTCTCCGGAGTGCTGCCTTTTTTGCCTCTGTGATGCTGTTTCCGGAGTGCTGACTCTGCCTCCGTGATGCTGATTTCTGAGGAAACTGTACAGTATGTATGCATGATTATCAGTTTGGTCGGGTTTGGGCCACTGTTTATAATAATTTTGCTTGTGCATAGCCTATGTTGCTCACAATAAATCCTTTTTCCTTTTTAATACGGTGTGGTCATTGAATTCCACGGAATCGAGCCTCCCTCAAACACCTGTGCACAGGGCTAGCAATTACATTTTATTGCTAGTTACATAATTGGCATAGTCGGCAGGATTCCGTGTGACGATAAGGACCATACCTTTCTTTGCTAAACACTTGCCTCAGGTCGCTGTTGCTGCCCAGGATGTTCCTGGGTGGGAAGATCCACGTTTTGCTGCTTTGGCTAAAGAATGGGAGGCGGGGAGCGGCGTCAGTGAATCTTGGGACAGATTGCTCCAAGATGCCGCCCTGCTGCAATTAATCCGGGCCCTTCAGAAGGTCCCGGTTGAGAAGGGGAAAGAACCGGGAGCAATATCCCGGCGGGGCTGGTTGTTGTTATCTGCTTATCGCCGCTTATGCCACAGATTGGATAATTTGATTAATGAGAAATGTGAATTAGAACGTGAAAATTCAGATCTAAACAGTAGCCTTGCCATGTTGCAATGTCAAAATTATATTTTAGGTGAGCAAGCTCAAGCTCATAAATATCAGGCCGTAGCAGAAAAGGCTGCCGTGACGGTAGCACAGGTTAAATACAAAAAACGTAAAGGGAAGGTTAATAAACAAAAGGTTTATGCTGTGTTGGCACAGGCCACCACAGACTGGGACCCAGATAAATGGGATGGTGATATTTAGGATGATACTGATGAGGAGGTGGACTGGGGGTCCTTGGAGGAAGAGGCTGCTCATTACCAGAATGAGGGAGACCACCCCCCTAGAGGTCGCATATTCCCTCACACAGTGCAAGCAAAGCCAGCAATGTGTCGCCAAGAAAAGTGGCCTGTAAACGGCCGGGTAACAGGGGTGACTATTATTGAAGATATTTCACAGCCGGAAGTAAATGATATCCTAGAACGTTTTTCACAGAGAAAAGGAGAACCCCTTCTAGATTGGATGGTCCGTCTGGTGGACACAGGGGGGAATGGCATTCAGGTGGACTCCCAGGATGCTTCAAAATTTAAGCCTTATCACCAAATCCCCAAGTTCAGGCTGCCTTTAGGGAAATTGAAGCTGATGGACAGACTCACTTACTGTTGGCTATTGCAGCAATTGGTTGTGGTAGACTGTATACCACTGACTCGTCCTGGCCAACTAACAACCAACAGTGGTTTACCTTAAAGGATGCCATAGGACGTTTAAAAAAAGGAGGTGATGAAATCTGCTATTATGGTGGGGGAGGCCGATACATATTTACGATGCCCAATGGCCCCCCACCATAGGAATGCCATAGTGAGAACTGCCCCTCCTGCGTATAGGCAGATAATGATGACTCTTTTGCTTAATGAGACTGGACAGTCTGTAGAGAGTATTATCACTAAAATGTCAGAAGTAGCTGG
The DNA here is from genome assembly GCF_964194135.1 of Talpa europaea. Classification (NCBI taxonomy): domain Eukaryota; kingdom Metazoa; phylum Chordata; class Mammalia; order Eulipotyphla; family Talpidae; genus Talpa; species Talpa europaea. The sequence goes on along the minus strand of NC_140068.1, from coordinate 132,749,804 downwards.
AATGGCTGACTGGGAACTGAATAACCTGACTAATACCCATCCCCCCTTTGACAATAACTCGCAGCCAAACAGAGTTTCACGAAAAGACATGTTCACTGTCTTACTAAAGGCAGGGATCCCGATTGAGAAATTAGATGGAGTCCCTACTAAAGATCTGTGGCAAATGTACCAAGTCAAGGTGAAAAAGGCAGGGATCAGAAAGGCTGAGACTGTGACTCCCAGTGCTCCAGTAAAACCTTTATATCCTGACCTGGGAAATCTGCTGAAAATACAAGATTAGGGAACAGGTAAAGCTTCTGTGATGTTGGCTTCCATTGGTCAGCGTCCCCATGTACCTATGCAAATTTTTTTGAAAAACGGTTCAAGTACACAAGCAAAAGCCCTGGTAGACACGGGAGCGGAGGCTACCCTAGTTTATGGAAACCCTAAAAAATTTAAAGGAACGGCTATCACCATACAGGGTCTGGGAGGAAAAGAGATTCAAGCTACCCAGACCACCATACGCATGAGTATTGGCGGGTTACCCTCAAAATCCTATTCAGTAGTAATCATTCCAATTCCAGAATATATCATAAGGATTGACATCCTAAAAGGAATGCCATTACACTTGAAAGACAGGGATTATCATTTTGCAATTAGAACTTTAAAAATACATAATGTAGTGGTGGGAAAGTTAAACCAGCCTCCTGTTGATTTTCCGGCCCCCTCCCGGTTGATAACTGCTAAACAATATCGAATTCCGGGTGGGCAGGACGAGATTGAACAGACTATTAAAGATTATGTCAATGCTGGAGTGCTGATAACCACCACCACTGCTTGGGAATAATCCAATTTGGCCAGTCCGAAAATCTGACGGATCGTGACGAATGACAGTGGATTATAGGCAATTAAATCAGGCAACTCCACCGTTAACTGCCGCAGTCCCTGATACTGTTACCCTTATTGAAAATATTCAAGGACACCCAGGACTGTGGTACGCAGTGCTAGACTTAGCCAATGCCTTTTTCACCATCCCAATCTCACAAGACAGGTGGGAGCAGTTTGCTTTTACATGGAAAGGCCGACAATACATGTTCACCCGGTTGCCACAAGGATATAAACATAGCCCCACTATTTGCCACCAGATAGTGGCTGAACATTTAGATCAATATCAAGCCCTGCCAGGGATTCAAACTGCCCATTACATAAATGATGTATTAATTCAGGGCCCAGATCCAGACAGTGTGGAGCAGTCTCCAAAAAGTGCTGACCTTGTTAAAGAGTAAAGAATGGAAAATTAACCCCAATAAAATACAAGGACCCAGCCAACAGGTAAAATTTTTGGGAATATTATGGGACGCTGGGCATAGGGAGATACTTCCAAAAGCTAGACAGAAAATCCTAGATTTTTCAGTGCCCCGGTCAAAAAAGGAAGCACAGAAATTTATTGGCCTATTCGGGTACTGGAGGCAACATATATCACATCTTTCACAAATTTTGCAACCCTTGTACAAAGTGACCAGGAAAAAATATAAATTTAAATGGGGTCCAGAACAGTTGGAAGCTTTCCAGAAAGCGAAAGCGGCCATTACAACAGCTTTAAAATTGTGGCCTCTTCAACCTGGGGAGGTAGAATTAGTTGTCACTGTAGACCCACTATATACTAATTGGAGTCTTTGGCAAAAACAAAAAGGGAAACGGGTGCCTCTTGGCTTCTGGACAAGAAAATTGCCAGAAGCTGACAACGATATACTCCTTTTAAACAACAATTATTAGCAGCCTATTGGGCCTTAACTGAAACCGAACACCTTACGCTAAACCATTCAGTACTCCTTAGGCCAGGAATTCCCATTATGTCCTGGATTCTTTCAGACCCAGCGTCACACAAGATAGGACATGCTCAAAAATCTAGTATTATTAAATGGAAGTTGTATTTACAAAATAGAGCCAAGGCTGGCCCTAGCGGAGTACCATTCCTTCATGAACAAATAGCAATGATTCCAGGAGATGGAGATACACCTGTTGAAATAACTCTGAACACCGGACCGCCTAGCCCACTGCAGGAAGGACACGCTTATGATACCCTGACCTCTACACAACAAAAGCACGCATGGTTTACAGATGGGTCTGCCCGGTATGTAGGGTCCGAGCAATGGTGAAAAGCTGTCGCCCACAACCCAGCGACTGGGCAGACTCTAAAACAACAAGGCAGAGGTCAAAGTAGCCAGTATGCTGAGTTGATGGCTGTGTTTTTAGCTTTGCAACAGGAGACAGGAGCTGAATGCCACTTATATACAAATTCCTGGGCCATCTATAAAGGTCTTTTAACATGGATTACTACCTGGGAAAAGCAACATTGGCAAATACATAAAAAAAAAATTATGGGGAGCTGACCTCTGGCAAAAAATGTGGGAAATCATACAGGTAACTAATGTATCTGTTTTTCATGTAGATGCCCATTCCACTGGGACTGCTGAATGTGAGTATAACAACCAAGTGGATCAATTAGCCCAGATCAAAACAGTAACGCAAGTAACCCCGTTAGCTGGATGGGTCCATCACGTTACTGGACATGGGTCGGCTACTGCTATGTACAGGTGGGCACAAGGGAGGGGCATTAGTATTTCCCTTGATGTTTGCAAAACTATAGTTGATCAATGTATGGTTTGCCAATTAGAACGACAAAAAATAATGCCAAAAATAGTAACAGGAGAACTTCTCCGAGGCAAACAGCCTGCTGAGATTTGGCAAGTAAGTTATATTGGCCCATTGCCCCTATCAAGAGGATGTCAGTATATTTGTACCTGTGTTGATACCTACTCTGCAGTGCTAGTTGCCTGTACATACCGGTGAGCCACCCAAGCCAATACTATTAAAACTCTTAATCTGTTGACCTTATACTATGGAACCCCATCCCAAATTCAAAGCGATAATGGCTCCCATTTAAGGGTAAGAAAACTGAGAACTAATGTTTAAAAAACAATATAGAATGGATCTACCATATTCCCTACTGTCCCCAAGCTGCTGGATTGATACAATGAATAAATGGGTTGCTGAAAGAAAAGCTCCAAAAGATGGGAAACAATTCTTATACCAATTGAAAAGATCATTTAATTTTTGCTGTACAGCAATTGAATAACCGTGTCCTAGGAAATGGCACTACCCCATTGTCTAGAATAATGACTCCTCACATTCGCATTACCAAGGCTCAAGTATTTCCTACCATGAAATGGTGGGCTATCCATCCATCAGCTCAACCTCCTTATGGAGGCACTGAGCATTCAGCAAAATATGATCTGCATTGTGTTACTGAAGTCTGGATAGATCCTAATTACACTGTGACAGTCCCCACGGGACTTGGTATGGAAATTCCAGTGGGCTATTATGGACAGGTAGCACCTCGCTCTAGTCTGGCTCTACATGGAATACAAGTGATGACTGGGGTCATTGATTCGAATTATAAAGAAGAAATTAAGGTAGTCCTACATAATGTTTCAAAAGAATCACGTCACTACCTGGCCGGTACCCATATAGCCCAGCTTCTTTCGTTACCCCACTTACAAATTAAAAAATGGGAAAAAGTTAATATTCTCCCACCTATGCCCACCCAAGTTGGAGGTTTTGAGTCCATCAACTTCCCAGCTGGAGCTAAAGTGTGGGTAAAAACTCCTTCGAAGCCTCCTAGGGCCGGAGAGGTGGTGGCACAAGGACAAAATAATGTAGTAGCAGTAATGTTTCCCATACAAAATTATCCCAAAATGCATCCCACTAACCATTTGCTTTTTCGCAATTGATAGCTGTGTCTAAGTCTCGCCTGGACACCAGGGCTCCCGGTACGGCCCTGGGAAAAGGAATGTTTCCTACAAATGGGTTGGAAAAATGCATCACTGCTGCGGCAACAAGATAGCTTTACCTGTGAGGCAAACCAACCCTGCACCATCGCCAACATGAGTATAATCCCTGAGGACAATGTAACGTATTGGGTGGGAGAAGTAACCCACTACCTTGCTTTGTTATATCAAATCCTATCATATCAAAAGGAGGTAAATATAGTTATAAAATCCAAGGTTAATATCACCTGTTGCCGGTATCATGATTTATCTCCTTGGCACTTGCTACGCAATGTACGTCGCTTATTTCCCTCTTGCAATGAGACCTATCATAATTGGTATATCAATGAAACCATTATGTGGTTTTTTTGTGTCTTAACTTTTGTGTCTTAACTCCACCCCAATTATAAATCAAACTCAGTGGGGTGAAGTAATCTGGCTGCTTCCCAGAAAAAACCCACAACCTACCTTCTCTCAAATAGTACGCTTACCGCGAGCCTGTATTAATGCTTCAATAGGTGATAATCAAGTTACTATACATTTTAATATCTCCTTCCCGATGCTGCCTCATTGCCGCTTCAAGTGCGCTTGGTATGATACTTTATTAGGAGGAACTGCCACCGGCCTGGGCTTCGTTAATGCCATGGATCTAAAAACTCTAGCGTCCAAACTGAGTAGTGCCGGAGCAGACACAGCCCAGGCCATCAAAGTCCATGCACAGTGGCTACCCTCCACTATACTCCCTCATCAACAGCAATTAGATTTCAATAGTCATTTTATGCAAATTTTTAACTCTACTTCTTTACGACTACAAGGTATATCACAAAATGTTACTGCTTTATTTGATTGGACTAAATGCTCTTTGCAAATGCTGTATATCATGATACAAAAAACTAATGCACAGACTAAATTACAGAAGGGGGCCGGCCCATTATGGCGGCAATTGTTGCCGGACACCACCGTATTTCTAATACTCACAATATACTTTGTTCACCCAGCTTCTGCACTGGCCAAATAGTCGCCTATAAAACCTCCTTTAACATAACGCTCTGCCACTACCATGTACTCCCTTTAATATCAAATAGCTCTTTATATTATATACTCCCACAGCTGCATGGACATTATATATCTCATGATAATATTACTTATAATGTTGATAATAGTGACAATACCGACTATGGTCCCTCTTGTAATGCCCTTCAACCTGCTGTTGACCCCTGCTTGCTACAACATGCAGTAAATTTATGCCCTTTAACCTTTCTACCTGTAATAAATTTTAGTGTTTTATATGAAGTTGCTCCACAACATATTTGTTTTGTATCAAATAATTATAACGATCTGGCAGTGATGAATATTACTTTAATCCCGTTTGTCGGGTGTCTGCAGCACCTGAGTCATTTACGCAGGAACGGTGAAAATTTTTTCCTAGCCAGAGACAAACATCAAAGTACATTGTTTGATTGGACTACAACCCCATTGCCAATACCATATATTGAAACTATGCTCCCATTACGACAAATACTAACAAATTCAGCTATCCTCCAAAAACATCTCCGGTATGTTCAGCGGACACTCACGGACCACCAAGCAATGGCAGTAATACATGCAAATCAATTAATTGACTTGTCACATACACTAGTGGATGATACCAATCACCACTGGTATGATGCCTTTTTTAAAAGCCCTAAAATAAAAATTGTGTTGTCCTCTACAGCTCTTGGTTTATTAGTTCTTCTCTGCGCCATCACTCTTTTTACCTGTTGTAACCTATATTTGTTTTTCTGCATTCGCCGACTCTATCACCTGCTTGCCCATAATTTTTGGTATCAAAATCAGCCCTATGTTCCCTACGAACGGTAGGGCCAAAATATAAAAAAATAAAGTGTTAATGTCGTTTTGCCGGGAACATTGAAGGATGAATGACCAGCTTTTGGCCCCCGGGTCCGGGAGCCTGGCCAGCGCCCGGACCGGGAGCCAAAAGATGGGGCTGGTTATGTAACTGTTCGCGATGTCCGGGACCGCCAAGAAATGGGTTGGTTATGCAAGTCTGGGGCATCGTGCGCAGAAACGTGACCAGCCCGCCATAAATCCCTGGGTTTGGATACTGGCCATATCCGACCTTGGGAGATAAAAACACAGTGGTCTCCTAGCTGCTGCTGCTCGCCACTGCTGGACTTAAATATGTCTCGCGTGCTGTTCCCCGGAGTGCTACTTCTTTGGCTCCGTGGTGTTGTTCTCCGGAGTGCTGACTCTTTGCCTCCGTAATGCAGATTTCTGAGGAAACTGTACAGTATGTATGCATAATTATCAGTTTGGTCGGGTTTTGGACACTGTTTATAATTTTGCTTGTACATCGTCTGTGTTGCTCACAATAAATCCTTTTTCCTTTTTAATACGGTGTGGTCATTAAATCCCACAAAATCGAGCCTCCCTCAAACATCTGGGCACAGGGCCAGCAATTATATTTTATTACTAGTTAAAATCCCTAGGCCACCAGGGAGGCCCAGGTTCCTAGGTTTATGGTCTTATTTTTCAGCCAACTATGAAGGTAACTGACTCCATCAACCCATGGGACTCCATTAGCACCAGCACTGGGGTTACTACATTTAAGGACAGGGTTACAGGGAGAAGCTGTAGAGAAAAATAGAAATCTATCAGGAACTTATCTAAATCCACCAGGAAATTATCAAATCCCCCTCTTTAGTAATAACAGAATTTTGTTCTTTAAAAAAGAGTTGGAAAAGATGGAAATAATAATCCAGAAAAGTCTTAACTAAAATGAGGCCAAAAATTAGATGAGTCTGGAAATTCATCTCTAACCAGACTCCTGTGGGAAAAGGACACCCTTTTTCTGGTAGAGACAATGACAGGTGCTCCTGCTGCTGTCAGAGACAGCATGTCAGAGACATGAGGCCTGATCTCTAAACATGAAAAAGAATAGGTATAAAGCAATAAAAACCAAAGAAGCAAAATATAAATACACAGAAATTTGAGGGCAGAAGGCTAGACCCTGAGCTGAACATGGGCGGACATGGCCACACAAGCACTTACTGCCCAGACATGACAACACAGGTGGTGTATGAGTCCCTGTGATCACAGGCCCTGCTGGGACAGGTGCTCCTGAAGAACAAGGACAAAGGAGCAGAGAGATGACCCCTGAGGAGTGACCACGTCAAAGCCCTTGATGCACTGAGCACTGACTGGACAAAGGCACCGTCCCCCTTGGCCCCTCACAGCCTCTCCGGCCTCCACCTGCACAGACTCAGCATAGCAAACACGTGCTTCTGGAAGGTTTCCCACTTATTTCAACTCAAATTTTAGGAATCATTTTTATTAGCCCCCCAACCCATCAGGCAAGCTTACAAACAGTAATTTCAGAACTCAATTATTATTTTAAGAGGGAAGTAGTTACTGTTCTTTTTTTTAAAGATTTATTTATTTTATTTATACAAGCACTGGGTACAGTCAGAAACGCGGGAGGGTGAGAGAATTCACCAGAGCCAGAGCGGGGAACAGAACAGGCAAACGGACAAAATACACTGCTGAGGGGAGCAACAGGCACAGCAGGAGAGGTCTGTGCCATGTGGGACCCCTCGCCTGTGGCCAGGGATCGAACCAGCGCTTCGAACCAGTGCTGCAGAGGCTGCAGGCAGCTTCGCAGCCCAGCGCTCAACCGCTGCGCCACCAGGGGAGGCCCAGCAGTTACTATTCTTGAGGAAAACACAAAAACAGGAGTAGACTCAAACTAAGCTGCCTCTGCTGGAGCAGGAAAGTCATCACGGAGAGACACAGGTCAGTGTGGGGACAGGCCTGGAAGGCAGGGATGGGCCAGTCTCCCCACCTCCTCACATTATCTGTTAAGAACAGAGACACATCCCAATGCCTTTTGCAGCGAAGGAAACCAGAGGATCTTGAAGTCACAAAGTGGGGGTGAGAAGATGTCCGGACCTGCGGGGCAAATCAACGCAGTACCCGGGGGAGGAAGCAGGGGCTAGGTAGGACAGGGGTACGCAAGGAGTGGAGACAAAGCCATGATCATTGCTAGTCTCGTTTATTCAAGAATGTGTACAGTGTTATATGGGTTCAGAAGAGGAGGTCTCTAGTTATCTCCAACAGGGAGAGACCACCAATACAAACGAGCCACAATGAGCAGGCAGGGGGCAGGGTTTAATCGTCACAATAGGAAACTTGAAACTTAACTCAGGCTAACATTCAGCATCTGCTTCAGGCAAGAACCCGGATGTTCAGGCCTGGGCCTCTACAAGAAGAAATCCTGCATCACTCAGTTCCCACAAGGCAGCTGGTTCACACAGTGAAGGAAAAGGATCATAAAAAATTCAAAGAAACACGTTAGTATTGACATTCTCAATAGTCTACCCCATCCTCAGAATGTCTCCCTCACAGCTTCGCCATAACTTGGTCCCACCCTCTCTGCTCCAGCCCCTCCCACCACAGGACTCCAGGATCTCACCTTTAGGGGCTGAGAGACTCATCAGAGCCCTGGGAACTGTCGCTGCCTGGGGGAGAACACAACAGAACCAGGTCAGAGCCACAGAGAGATAAGACCACAGGAGGGACTGATGAGGGTGACTCCCCCATGAGCCCTATCTACACTGTTCCCAGGGTCAGGGATCCAACCTCTGATCCATACTTACCTGAAGTCTGAGTGTTGCTTCCTCCTTGTCTCCCTGCAGGAAGAGACACCATGTGAGACCAGGGAGGAGTCAGCCCATGAAGTCATGAAGGAATCCCTTAGTCCTGGACCACAGGGAAGTTTCCTGAACTGTTACTGAAGATTCAGGGCAGGACTCGGAAAATGAAGAAAGGAGGGAAGACTTGAGCAACCACCTCCTGGAGTCTGTCCTCAGCAGGGACCTTCCCCACTGCCATTTGCTGGGATCAGGGCCACATCACCAGAATTATCAAGGTGAACAAGCTGTGATTCATTTTCAAAAATGCTTTACAAAAGAGAGTTAGCAATCAGCTCCAGACTGGGCAACACAGTATGTAGATGGTACTTCCAATTAACCAGGTAGGGCAAGTTCTCCCTGGGACATGAAAGCCCCCAGGGGACAAGATCCCCCACTCCCTTCCCTACCTGAGCGCATCTTCCTCCACATCACAACTACAAATGTAATCAGCACAGCTACAGTGAGCATAGGTCCAAAGAGGCCAGTAATGATGCCCACGGTGGTGACGGAGGACTGAGGAGCGGGCACTGGAAGGGAAGCGAAGGTAAGTCCCTGAGCCCCAGGCCTCATCCTGACCCTCTGAAGGTCTCCAGAAGGGTTCCTGATGCTCTGAGAAGAGCCTCTGTGCCTACATTCCCCTCCTCACCCCATCTCAGGACTGTGGGCTCCAGTAGCCCCTCATGTTGCACATGGAACATGTATCTCAGCTCCTCTCCAGAGGGCACCACCCAGTTCTGGAAGGTTTCATCCTCCTAAGACCTGGCTGGTCTCCACCAGCTGTGTGTGCTGGGTCAGGTTCTCACCATTAGGCTGCCTGGTCAGGATGTTCTCAGGGTGGAAGCCCAGGGTGTCCCCCTTCAGGATGACTGCATGCACAGCGATGGGGGCATGGATCTTCAGTTCTGAGGAGAAGGGTCAGAACATTCACAATTTGGGTTTTTCCTCATGGAGACTAAAGCAGCCTCACTGGCTAGCCTCAGAATGGACAAGGCAGTGGGTTTGGAAAGAAGCACAAAACCTAGAAAAGAGCTGGTCTGGGAAGTTTGGGATAATCTATTCCTTAGAAAGTTCTAGAATTAGGTCAGGAGCTCAGGCTATTAGGATGCAGTTCTCTAAGGAGGAGAGCACAGACTTTTGTTCTTGACCTGGGGACTCAGAAAATCAGGAGTCAAGTCAGAAAAATGTCCTCCAACCAATAACAAGACCTTGAGAGAAACTGGAGGTTCCCAACATGGCTGCTGGGTCAAAAGGATCCGGTGAAGGGCTATTTTTCAGAGGTGGCCTCCCTTCCAGCCCAGCAGAGCTGGGATTCCTTAAGTGTTCCTGGGGATAAGTAGGGCCCTCTGGGCGAGTGTCTCTCCAGTGAGAACATGACACCCAGGGGCCTCCTCTCCCTGGGACTAGAAGCAGGTGCTGCTCTGACAAGCATTCCATCCTCCCCGCGGGGTGCGGGCCTGAGGGAGGTTGAGAGACTGGGGGAGGGGGGGAGCTTTACCTGGGCGCTGCTGCATCTCCTTCAAGTGCTTCACTTCTGTGAATAGCCTGTCCAAGTTTCTGAGTAGCAATTTTTTTTTTCCCGTGGTGACTTCTTTTCGAGTAGCGAGATCAGTGTGGGTGGTGACTTCGCTTTTCTGATTAGCGACTTACGTTCTCTGAGTACCGACCCCACTTCTGCGAGTAGAGACTCCACCCGTTTGAGTTGCTCCAAGGACAGGTCCTCCGTGCTGCTCAGGAGCTGCTTACAAATTTCCAACTTCCGCGCGATCCAGGAATGCCGAGCCGCGTTGTCCGCGGCGGTCTGAGGGCGCAGGCCCCGGGTTTCGTCTTCCTCCTCCTTGCCATCCTTGTTTTGTGAGAACTGGCAATACCCGCAGGGGACGCGCCCGTCGGGCCCCACGTCGCAGCCAGACACCCCCTGGACGGTGTGAGAGCCTGTCCCCGCCCCGTCACCCCGCCTGCTCCCCGGGAATAAACCGAAGCTGACGCGGGAACCTCGCGCGGAAAGTCCCGGGGCTCGTCCCGGGTCGAGGGTCCGGTGGGTCCACCTGCCTTGAGGGTCTGGGGTCCCCGCCCGCCCGCGGGGGTGGGGTCGTGAGCGCCCCGGGCCGCCCCGCTCACCGGCCGCGCTCTGGTTGTAGTACTCACTGTAGCAGCGTAAATATCGTCATTGTTAATATCTGTCTCCCTCCATCCTCCTGCTCCATTCCCGCCGCCCGAGGCTCCATCCTCGGACTCGCCGCGTCGCGGTCCCATCTCGCTAACAGCTTGATCCGAACTTTCCGCTGCATCCCGCCCGGCCTCGACTTGGCGCTGTGGGAGCCTGGGGGCGGAGGGGAGACCCGGGCTGACCCTCCTCCTGCGGGTCCCCGCGAGACGGGGCGGGAGGGGAGGGGGCGAGGGGGCTTCTGAGATTGACATTGGGCGGCGGAACGAGAGGGGCCGAGACTTGGGGGGCAAGAGGCGGCGGAGGGTGGCCGGGACAGAAGGGGGCCAGGGCAGGGCGAGGTCTAGGAGGACAACCCGGCGGGCTGCGGGTGAGACGAGCCTTTCCGGGGCTTCTGCGCCCGCAACGGACGTCTTCTTGCTGCTCCCGCCCCAAAGGCCTTTTCCCTCCAGAGTCCCGCTCACCTGCACATGCCTCCAACAGCTCCAGGGCCCGGAGGGCAGCGCTGAAGGTGTGGGGGATCTTCGGACCGTGCTCTTGGCAGCGTCGGGGACAAAGAGTCCAGGTAGGTCGGTGGAGACTGTAACACTGGACGGTGGTGATGCTGATTGGCTTCTCTGGAAACCCTCCAGGCAATGGGGAGTGAGAAGTGGCTGGTGAGAAGTGAAACTGTGGAAACAGGAATACCTTCCGGCTGGAGACACCAACTCAGAAAACCTCACAGCTACACCCTGGGAGCTGGCCTTTGCCCAGGACCTTCACCTCCAGATCTTTGTCACACCTTCTCCCTGAGTCCAGGCCCAGGGATTGAGTCAGCGATTCTCAAACATGTTCTTTTCTGGATCGCTGCACAGTCTTATACAGTAAATTAGCTGGGACCCTGAGCATAATTTAAGGAGGTTATAACTCTCAATATTTTCCATGCAATGAATAAAAACAATTTAAAGATGTTTTTATTTCATTTAGAATACTATTAACAACTCATTGCATGTTAACAATGTGTCTTAAAGAAATATTTATGAAAATAATCAGGGTAGTGAGTGGATCTTTTACAGCGTATATTTTTGCAATTGTCTTTCTTCTCTGTCTCACTAGAAGAATGTTAGATCGTCTTATTCTTTCCCGCATATACTCTTGTGATGGTTTGTCAGTGAGAAACTATACAGCCTCATAGAAATTTGTAGGAATAGCATTTTAATTACCATTCAGATAATTGTGAGTATTCACCTTTGTTATACTTTGATAATAAATTGAAGCTATGCAAGTGGTGGTATTTCAAATATTATTTGCAAAGTGAATGGTGAAACAGTATCATTGAATATTTTTATTAATTCGATAAACCTCTCTTGCATATTAATCGATCTTGAATAATGCATTGTTCCACTAGGTTATATGATCTTATGTTAATTATTCTAGAATCAAATTTTAAAAATCATATTTATTTTATGTTCCGAAGATCCCAAAAGACGAGTAAGTGGCTACTGGAAGTTGTTGAATTTAAGTAGTTGATGGGACACAATTTTCCAATATCTGGTTTTCACTTGGAGTTTGCACTTTATCAAGGCAATTAATTACTATCAGTTATCAACTGTCAGTTGATTTTATTAAAAGGAAAGACTCACATTAGTTTTCTAAAAGTGTGTACAGGCTAACCAAATCTAAATTATCATAGCTTTTGTCATTCATCCCTTCAAGTAAAGATGGAATTGCCAAAAAAAAAAAAAAAGACATCTAATTCACTTCAGACAAATGATTTTCTTTGGCTTATAGTACTTTGGATTGCAGCAGAAGTGACTCATATGTACACAGTGTCATCAGAAACTAGGTTTACTTTGTCTCTACATTCTTTCTCTCAGGCTTAAGGCGATTTTTCCCTGCTTTCCTGAGCCTCTCTGGCCAGGACCCCACAGCTCTTCATACTGGACAGGGTGTTCCTGCTGCTGCTGAAACTGCTCTAAGATTTTCCTGGTGTTTCTCCAAGTTAACGGACGTGGCCTTTGGGAGAAGAAACAGAGGGATGGTCACCCCAGAGAGAGATTCACTTAAAAGAGGGAGAAGCCTGCCTCCAGTGACCATGCCTTTAGGTGACCCTATTATAGCAGCTTCCTCCTCACCAGGTTCATGTGTGTACTGATTTTATTGTCTTTTGAGATCACTTTGAAAAGCTGTAGTGTGTGATGCAGCAAAGAGCATGATCTCAAATGAAGGAAAACTGGGTTGGAATCCTCACTCTGCACCTCATTGTACAACTTTGAATAAATCACATACTTTCTCTAAGTTCAGTTCTATCACAAGCACCATGAAGGGTAATAAGGCATGTGAGCATATTGAGGACACAGCTGTGGACTGCAAACTGTACCCCCTTCCATCTGAGGGAAAGAATGATCAGTCAGCTAGTGACCCATACACACCCCATCTTAGGGTTAGGGTCCCCAAGCCTGAGAGACCCTCCTGCTTTCATCTGGTAGGGGCCTTTGATGAACAGACCCTTTGCCCTGACAAGCTGAGGAAATAGGTTGAGGGAGACAGGAGACCCAGGATCATTTCTAGAACTGACAGCTGGACACTGAGTCCAGGGCTGACAGCAGAGCCAAGTACATTTTTGCTACTGACCCAGAACCAGCCCTCATCAGGGCTCTGCTGGCCCAGGACAGTCCTCCCTGAACAGACTGGTCCTGACATCCAGTGGGAGCAGCGGGGGCTTGGGCTCTATACAAGGGCACCTGCACCCCTGTTTTGCCTTTGGTTTGTTCACTAAGTCAGTGAATCCCCACTTTGACAAGATTGAGTTAGATTTCACCATTTTTATTTTTACTATTATTTTTTACCTTATAACTCAAGCCATCTACAGCATAATTCCTTGATAGGAACATTACTTTAATATCATATAACAAGTTATTAACGGAAAACACACAAGTCAGAAATCTTATGTCCTTAACCTTCAAGTCAATCATTAACTTTTTTTAGATTTTTGAAGACATGAAAATAAAAATTAATTTCAAATAACAGCACTCAAACACCATGCATGTTTTTAGGAGGAGCAACATCCTATTTTCCAGGTTTTACCTAAAAACCTTAAGCTAGTACTTTTGAATTTTATCACTCTTTGGGGGTGAGGGTGTAATTTGACTTCTTGGCCTAAACAAGGTACAATATTAAAATAGATTAGTGATCTCTACTGAGAATGTGGCATAATTGGGATTCTAACTCTTTAGGACTGTGAGTGGAAAAACGAGGTGCCCCTCGTCCTCCCCGAGCAGGACCGTTTCACACAATCACTTTTTCTCTGAGGTCAAAGTCTGTGGCTTCATCTTCCTAACAGCTTCCAGGACAGAATCTGGGTTTACTTTGTCTCCAAATTCTTCTTCTTGGTGCTCAAGGAGAATGCCTGCTTTCCTGATCCCACCACAAAAATGCCACCAAGGATGAAGTCTTCCCCTTGCAGGTTTCCAGAGAAGCCGCCACTCTGAACCTGGAAGAAATTATACCAGACACCTGGAAGGACAAATCCCATAAACATCATCTTCAGCCTTTGAGGACCCTAGAACTTTTTCTATTCATCCAGGAAGATTTCTCCTTTGCAATAAGGCTGGAGATCCTTGACTTCAAACTTGATCTACTCCTTCACCACTGCATAGATGGGGATACCCAGCTCATCCAACTTGGGATTCAGGGAGGGCTGGTCTGCAGCCTTTTCCCGACGGAGGGAACAGCTTGGCCTCCGCACAGCCATGATCACGGCTCCACTCTTTGCCCAGAGTTCCTTTCTTTGAAAGTCCCTGGTACTTCTCCAGTGTTTTCAGGTCTCTGTCTCCCAAATACTCCAGCGTTGCTTTCTGCGACTTGGACAGAAACACGTCCATGTTGGCCAGGAGTAGAGCCAAGGCAGCAGCGCCCAGGGCCCCCTCACCAGTGACCACATCCCCAAGGGGAAGGAATTTGGATCCTGTGGTGGCGGTTTCCTCTTTCACGGTCCTTTCTTGCCTCACAGAGCACTAAGCTTACCCTCTCTCCTGCCTCCTCTCCAGACATTTGCAGCCTGGGGAATGATGGACTTAATTAAGCCTCCCGGAACCCAAGGGTCGCAGGAGTGGACCCTGCACCTCGATTTTGCCATGTTTAACCAAAAAATACCTGATGACTATCGCAAGGACAGACATTTTCTAGAAACAACACAATCGTTTACTTGCCCACATAGCCCAGCTCACATCAAGCCCAATCTCATCAGGGGCATTGTGTCCTTTCCCTTATCTGTCCTTCACCCCAGAAATCTCATGAGCATGTGGGGTGTGTGTGTGATATCTTAGAGCAACGCGGAAGCTCTTCTCTCCTGTTCGTGGAGCAATTGTGATGCCTTCTGCTGTTGAGAGTTTTAGCAGGGAAGTCCTGCATTCCTGAGTCAATTTCAACATCATAATCCAGGAGCAACAGAGGTGCTAGTGTTACATGCAGTAAAATACAGGAATTTATCTTTCTGGAACAATGCTGATTAGTCCATATTACAGCAAGCCACCAAAGATTTTCCTGTATTTATATGCAAATATGGTAAATACAGGATGTAAAGAGTTTACCTACCTCATGAGGCCTAGAACCTTTAATTTCTTCACCATGAGGTGATATTTGTGTGTGAGATCTTTGCAAACCACATCCTTCTGTTCCTTCTGGAAATAGAAAATATCCTTTTCCCGTGCTGCTCTCAGAACTGCATTTCCTGTCTGGGATCTCGCCTGTGCTCCAGTGCTGGGGCCAAAGCACTGACCAGGACCCAGCGGGGCTGCTGTCCCCTCTGGGGTGGCTCCTGGCAGTGTGGACAGCACGTGGCCCTCGGTGGGTCTGAGAGTGACTCGGCTGTGACAGGCCTGGCAGAAGCTGTGGCCACAGGGGGTGCTCCCTGGGCCCCTGTCTCCAGGCAGACACTGCAGGTCCCCTCTGCCAGGAGGGTCCACTCGTAGCCTCGAGGTCATGACTGTCCCCCAAGGTCGGTGAGGATGGGGGAATAAATGGAGGGCAGAGGAGACGCTCAGGGAGGAGATGACCACACCTGCCATCCTCAAGCTGCAGGAGCCTCCCATTCTCACCCTCTCCCGTCTCTGCTCCCCCACCCCCTTTCCCTGCAGCCAGGAGAGCAGACAGGGGCTGAGTGTCCACCATGTGCCAGGCCCTGTGCTGAGACTCACAGGCATCAGCTCCCTACCCTCACCACGTCTCTAACCTCACCACACACAGGTGAGGAAACTGAGGCTCTGGGGATGAGTCCCTATGCGGGTCCCACCCCCATGCTGGGGGGATGGGCTGCAGTCTAGGCCCAGGATGAGGCCCACGCCCCTTAGCACCTGCTGCAGTGGCTCCAGCTCCTGCTGTGCCCAACCTTGGAGCCGCCCCTGCCCAATACCCAGGACCCTCACTCTGTCTCCTCGCAGTTACTCACCTTCCTGTCACCTCCTGCTCCCACTGGGGCTCAGGTCACCTGTCACCTCCTCAGGGAGGAGGCCCAGTGGCTCCCAGGTCAGGGACCCCTCGCTCTGTGCTTCCCGGGCCTGTCTCCAGCTGGACTCTGAGTTATAGACACACAGGGTTCTGGGACTGCTCACTCTGCACCCCAGTGCCTGGTGGGGGGCACCCCAAATACAGGTAATTTGAGTTAAGAAATTAATACAGTTATGCAAAAAGTAGCTCTTGTTTCTGGTAATGGCGGGCTAGGACTTTCACACCAAACAACATAATGAAAACAACTACGTATTTTGTTGGGATTTGCCCTGCTTATGCACGCAGAGATTTCAGATATTTCAAGGGCTATGATGTAAAAAAGTGTCCTTATTCTCTTTGAACAGAGGTGAGAAATTGGTCATTCTGTAGAAGTTTGGGGCCTAGCCTCTGTCATCACCTCCCCTCTCTCCCCACGCATCTCCTCCACCACAAGAGCAACATCAGGAGGAAGTTTTTATAAGACTTCACAATAAAAGGGCTACCTGGGCAGGAAGTAGGTGCCCATCACTAAGAGGACCCATCCCTCACTCTGGATGTTGTCCAGTGGATTGTGATGTTGATAAAATGAGAAAGAAACAATAATTTCACCCCCTCTAACATTACACCTTCCTCCAGGAGCTGAGCAGGAGACCCTGCTCCATCTCTCCCTCCCTTCCTGGACTGTAGACAAAGGCTCAGCTCAGGAACTGGGGTGACCTGGGCTAATCCTGCCCCTGGGCCAGGCCAGCAGGGCACACAGGAGGCCCCTGGGCCTCCCCCTGTGTGGCTCCCTCCAGCTCTGGTCTAGAGAGAAAGTAGCTGCAGCCCACAGAGGAAGTGACCCCTGGGAAACTGAGGGGCTGCCAGGCTGGAGCTCCCTGACTCCAAAGGAGATGATCTTGGAGTGAGCATTAGAAGAGGAGAGAGCGAGCTGCCCCCATAGCCCAGCAGGGCCCCACCCAGGCTCCTTACATCTAACCATGGGAATAGTCCCAACCCCCTCCTGTCTCCAGATCCTCTGCTGCCTCAAGTCCTGCTCCAAACCTGCTTCTCCATGGAACTGTACTTATTGGGGTGTTGCCTGACACTCTTCACTCTGGGATTTGGATTCATTTATGCTGGAGGTTAATGTGCGATTGTCCTCCCATTGCCTTATGTTGTGCCTGTCTCTCCACACACACACACACACACACACACACACACACACACACACTTACACACTCCCCTCTCCTTGGGAACCAGACCCTCACTCAGCACTGGGGTTACTCTGACCCTCTGTCTCTGGTCCCCTCAGACCCCCCCTCTCTGCAGTGTCTCTACTCAGCGGTGTCTGAGCAGCCCCCAGAGTCCCTGCACCTCCTGCCTCTGACCTTGTGGGAAACCAGCCCCTCAGCCTGCATGACAGTGAGGAGGCGAAGGCAAAGTCCTAAGGTCAGTGACTCATGGAGAAGCCAAGTTATTTATTTTTTTAAGGTAACATTCGTTTACACACTGTACATGAGTCAGAGGTAGAGGTTCATTCTCTTCAGATACGTTATCTCATCATCCCCTCCCCTGAGGCACCCATATCACCCTCCTAGTCCTTTGGACCCTGTTACTCCTTTGCCCTCCACCCTCACCCCTCTCTGGTAGCCTCAGTTCTGTAGCAAGACTCCAAGAATTTGGTTTAGTTTTATCTATTCCTTTGCTTTGTTTCTTCATATCACACATGTGAATGAAATCACCTGGTATTTGTCTTTCTCCTGATTTATTTCATTTAGCATAATTTTATCCATTTCCCTACATGTTGTAAATTGAAGGTTTCATCTTTTTTTTTTCAACTTGACAGCTGAGTAGTACTCCATTGTGCATATATACACCACAGCAGTTCCACTCATCTATTTTATCCACATAGATTGTTTCCATAGTTTGGCTACAGTAAATATGATTGTGATGAAAACAAGAGCACATATATCTCTTGAAATGAGTTCTTGCATTCTTTGGATAACTCCCAAGGCGTGGAAAGCTGTATCATCTGGCAGATCCATTTTTAATATTCTGAGAAACCTCCATACTGTTCTCCGCAGGGGCTGGACCAGTTCCCACAATAGTGTATGAAGGTTCCTTTTCCCCACACACTTGCCAATACTGTTCTTTCTTGTCTTTAGCAAGAGCCATCTCACAGGTGTGAGGTGGTATCTCTCACTGTGGTTCTGATCTGCATCCCCTAATGATGTGTGATAAACATTTTTCCATGTGACTGTGGCCATCTGTATCTTTTCTGGAGAAGTGGTGAGCCAGGTCAATTTAGCTCCTCTCCCCATGTTTTGAGCGGGCTAATTGTTTCTTCTTGTTGCATGATATGTGCTATTTGTATATCGTGGATCTATGATGTGCAAATATTTTCTCCCACTCCATACTGTGTCTTTACATTTAATGATAATTTCTTTCACTGTGCAAGAGCTTTTCAGTTTGATGTGGTTCCACTGGTCTGCTTTTGCTTCTGTTTCTTTGAAGGATAGAAGCTATTTAGGGTAGTGAAAATACTCTGTATGATACAATTTGGTGTCCAAGTCATTGTACATTTGTCTAAAGCCCACAGAATGGATAACACCAAGAGTGAGCCCTAAGGGAACCCAAAGGCTGTGAGAGATTATTATGATGTGCAAGTTCATCACTTGTAATAAATGTGTCATTCAGGTTCTCAGGTTCTCTGACTCCTCATAGAGCATCTCAGCCCCAAGACACCGCCCTCCAGGATCCTCAACTCTACCCAACTCAGACCCCACCCAGTCCCGGCAGTCCAACCAGAATCACAAATAGCGAGGCAGCGCCCTCATATGCACAGGGCTGACTACTCATGATCTGTGAAGAGTTATACAGTTGAAAGAATTTTAGCATGATTTAGTTTTGAAAGAGTTTTTCATGCACACAGAAGAAAATTTTAT
Source organism: Talpa europaea (assembly GCF_964194135.1). NCBI lineage: Eukaryota > Metazoa > Chordata > Mammalia > Eulipotyphla > Talpidae > Talpa > Talpa europaea. Next base: position 132,730,747 of record NC_140068.1, on the reverse strand, counting down.
GCTCAAGAATTTACATAGATAAATAATAACTCCCTCCCCCAAAAGCCCTCCAGTGAGCCAGGTCATCTGCTCAAAACCAGTTAACAATTTATTATTTTTCTTTGAAGAAAAACATTTCTATAATTATATGCAGCCCTTATTGTATGTTGTCATGTAAGTATAAGAGTTTAAGACACAGAGTAGAATAAAATATCTATTGTGTTAGGCTACTATCAGTAGCAGGAGTAATCAGGGTGCACTGTAGTTATTTGCTTCTGTCAGCTTCTCTCTGGTGCTTTTATGAGGGGTCAGGGTGCTCTCATCATCAAAGCCCTGTTCCCTGGCACTGCCTGAGGGAGAACAAAACAGAGCCCGGGCCTTCCTAGTGGCACAGGCAGTTGAGTGCTGCACTGTGAAGCTGTCCACAGACTCTGCAGCGTGGGTTCAATCCCGGCTGGCTAGCAAGAATCCCACATGGTGCGAGAGATCTCTCCTGTCTAGCCTGCCACTCCCCTCAGCAGTGTATTTCATCACTCTGTTCCCAGCTCTGTCTCTGGTGAATCCTCTCACCCTCCTGCACATCTGGCCTGTACCCCAGTTTTTATATAAATTAATCTAAAAAAAAAAAAACAGAACCTGGTCAGAACCATGAGAGATGAGACCCCAGGAAGAACTGCTGTGAGTGACACACCCATGGGCTCCATCTATCCTGTCCCCAGGGGCTCAGGGATCAAACCCCTTATCCACACTTACCTATAGTAGGAGTGTAGCTTCCTCCTTATTCACCTGCAATGGAAGAAACGTCATGAGAGACCAGGATGGAGTCAGCCTATGAAGTCCTAAAGGAATTCCCTAATCCTGGACCACAGGGAAGTTTCCTGAACTGTCACTGAAGATCCAGGGTAGGACTGGGAAATATGAAGAAAGGACATGAGGGGAGAGTGGCCCTACTGCTTCCTGGGTCTGTCCTCAGCAGGGACCTTCCACTCTGACATTTGCTGGGAATCAGGCCCCATCACCAGAATTATCAAGATGAACAATTGGTGACTCATTTTCAAAAATGCTTTATGAAAGAGTGAGTGTTAGCCATCAGCTTCAGACTGGGCAACATAAGTGTGTGGATGGTACATGTCATTACCCTGGTAGGGAAAGTTGTACCTGGAGATTGAAAATCCCCAAGTGGACAAGATCCCCCATCCCCACTCTCCCTTCCCTACCTGAGCACTTATTCCACCAATTCACAGCTACAGTCACCAAAAGTAGAAAGAGAAGCACGCCAGCAACTATGCTCATGATGGGGTTGGTGGGCTGAGAAGGTGGCACTGGAAGGGAAGGGAGGTGAGACCCTGAGCCCCAGGTCTCCATCCTGACCCACGGAAAGTCTCTGGAGGTGTTCCTGCTGCCCCTGAGAAGAACGTCTTTGCCTACATCCCCCTCCTCATCCCATTTCAGGATTCGAGGCTCCAGCAGCCCCTCATGCAAACGACACGTGTATCTCTGCTCCTTTCCAGAAGGCACTACCACTGTTGCCCACTTCTGGAAGTTTCCATCACCCTCAAGCTGAGTCTCCACCAGCTCCATGTCCTGGGTCAGGCACTCCCCATCTGGCTGCCAGGTCAGGGTGATGTCTTCTGGGTAGAAGGCCAGGGCCCAGCACTTCAGGTTGTTCCCATGCTCAGAGATGGGGTAGTAGGTCACCCATGTCTCTGGGGATTTTGAGGAGAAGGGTCAGAACATTAATAATTTGGGTTTTTCCTTATGGAGACTAAAGCAGCCTCACTGACCATCCTCAGAATGAACAAGGCAATGGGTTTGAAAAGAAGAAGCACAAAACCTAGAAAGGAGCCTGGGAAGTTTGGGATAATCTATTCCTTAGAAAGTTCTAGAATTAGGGTGGGAGCTCAGGATAGGAGGCTCCAGGGTTCTAAGGTGGAGAACACAGCCTTTTATTCTGACCTGGGGACTTAGAAAATCAGGAGTCAGATCAGAAAAATGTCCTCTGACCCAAAACAAGACCTGGAAAGAGAAACTGAAGGTAACCAACATGGCTGGTGGGTCAAAAAGATGTAGTGAAGGGCTATTTTTCAGAGATGGTCTCCCCTCCAGCTCAGCAGAGACTGGATTCCTTAACTGTTCTAGAGGAAAAGTAGCACCCTCTGGGCGAGTGTCTCTCCAGTGAGAACATGAAACTAAGTGGGATTCCTCCCTCTGGAACTAGAAGCAGATGCTGTTCTGACCAGCATTCTATTGTCCTTGTGGGGTGCCATCCTGAGTGAGGGAGGTTGGGAGACTTTGTGGCTTCTTTAGCTGCAGCTTCTCCTTACCCTTCTCAGGGTGTTCGAGCTGCACTGCCTGGTGCTTCCCCTTCAGTGAATTCTTACCCTGCTCTGCAGGAGAGGCCGCCTCTGACTTTGACTGGGTGAGCTCAACTGCTGTGTCTGCCAAGGCCCAGGGGGCGCTGGTCCTAGGGTCCTAGTTCAGAGCAATGTAATCGGAGTCATCTGAGGACTGACAATGCCCACAGAGGAAGCGCCCATTGCACCTCACTAGCTGCCAAAAGCCCTCTGGAGGGTGTGAGACCCTGTCTCTAGTCCACGGTCTCACCGCGGTCTCCCTGCCCACACCTAGACCTCTTGCCCAGAATAAACCTAAACTGAACCTGAAATCTCACAGGTGACAAAATCACCCATGACGGGTTCTTGTCAGGTTGAGGGTTCTGGCGGGTCCATCTGCCTCAGGATGCTGGCTTGGACCCAGAATTTGGGGTTACCTGCCTGTAGTGCCAGGGAGGGCTCTGAACAGGAGCTCTATGATCTAGCAGACAGGTAAAGGAGAGTCCTGGAGCCCTCAGTGGCTTTTCTCAGGTTTTATTGAACTTTGACATGTAATGCAGCAACCAGGTACATGGCAGATAGGGATGCTAGGGAGCCAGGAGGCCAGCAGGCCACCCAGCCCCCCGCAAGTACTCTTGCTCCTTCCACTTTACTGGGCTTGTTAGGGGGAAAGGATGTCCTGAGCAAACTCCATACAGGCTTTGTGGACTCCACCCCCACTCCATCAAGACCCTGGGAACTACAAATCCCATGATCACCAAAGGGAGGGTTGCGAGGATCTGAGGGCCGAGTTAAGCAGCCATGTTCTCTGTTTGGGCATTTAACCAACCATGTGAGCGAGGGTCAGCCTCTTGATTATGTGGCGCTTGGTCAAGGTGGGTCATTGGGATTCCAGGTCAGCCAAATGGGTAGGACACATTTAAGAATTCATCTCCCTCTTCTTCTCCCTGAGTTATTCATTTCATTTACCCTTCCCTTGTAAATAAATCTTTTATTAACCTTTTTGTGTGTGCCTGCAGTTTAGCACTAATAAATCCCTTTTAAGCTCTGGTGAGGACCCACAGTCAAGCAACCCATTTCATATAGGGGTTGCTCTGTAACAGCTTGGCACCCAATGTGGTTGTTCAAGTTACACCTGTGGTTGACCAGCCCAGAGTAACTTTCCTTGCATTGGTTACCATAAGCAAACTCAGTCTGTAGGACACGTGGTGAAAATCTTTGTCTCAGGTCTTGAAAAGTTTGGTTTTTTTTTTTTCCTTGTGTACAACTCTCTCTTGTAGGTGTGTTTCAACCATGAACTTAAACAGTTTTATCACTAGCTTGAATTCTTTCAGTTTTTTTCCTGGCCTTGACTTTAAGTAGCCTTTTTCCATTAAATATTACCACCAGTTTTTAAATGTAAATAATTTAATAAAACCTAGTATATGGCACATGATTTTCTTTCTGTATACATACAATGGTGGTTTACAAGCCATCCCTGCTTTAGAATCTGTGCTTCTAGGTGTTTTTTGGGTAGTGTGTGTAAGTGCCATTTGCTACATTATTGCTTCTACGAGAGCTAGATGTTGTACTTCACCCATTGAGAATATGCAACAACAAATTCAGGCTCTTAATTTGGATCTGCAGAGTATGAGTGATGAAAATGGTACTGTTTTTGAGTCAGCTTTTAAAATGGTACTGTTTTTGAGTCAGCTTTTAAAAGTATGCAGGACCAGATACAGGCCGCCCTCCATAAATGGATATGACGATGCTCGGCTAATGGCACAGAGAAGGGATAAACCTTCCCCTTCCCATGAGGACTGCAAGAGGGTGGAGTTAGAAAAGGAGGATTATCATTTGTTACACTCCTTAAACACATCAGGACAGAATCCTTCTCAGTGTGACAAGGCCCCTCCTGCGCAGACTCCTGAGGCTCCAAAGCCCCACTGCCATCCAGGGAAGAAACAAAAATGGCATCTCCTCCCCACACTAGTCACAGCACCCACTTTGGCAGGAAGGGTCACCCTGAGGCAGGACAGTTTCCTCTCCGTCAGGGGCAACCTGCTGGGTATGTTTGGTGGCACCATCCTTTTAGCACCACGGACCTCCTAAATTGGAGGAGCTCTATCCCCTCGTACTAGCAGGCTCCTAAAAGGATGGCGAACTTGTTTGCCTCTATCTTCCTCTCCCAACGCCCTAAATGGGCAGATATACAGTCCATGCTACAAACTTTGCTGACTCTGGATGAGCAGAGAATGGTTTTCAGGAAAGCCAGGAAGGAGGCTGACCGTCTCCACCAACAGGATGGAGAATCCTCAGAGCCAGAGGTGGTTGTTCCAGTGGTAAATCCCAAATGGGACCCCAACAATGGGCAATGGAGATGTTAGAACTGTATAAAAAATGTTTACTGGTTGGACTGAAGCAGGGAATCCCCCCCCCAAAAAAAAAATTAATAAAATCTTACAGCTCCATCGAAGTTCCTTGAAAGAATTATACAGACATATACCAACCGCACACATATAAACCCAGATGCCCCAGAAAATGCTCGTCTAATCACTATGGGGTTCATCACACATAGTGCCCCAGACATAAAGAAAAGTTAGCTAAGGTAGACGGCGTCACAGAGATGAGTCTGTCCCAGGTAGTGAATTAGCATTTTGGGTTTATAACAACAACAGAGAGGAAAAGAGACCGAAGCCTGCAAATGTTTTTGTACAGAGAGCACAGGACAGGGCTTCAGGGAAATAGTAACAGAATGGGGAGAGGACCCAGGAGAAGTGAACCCAGGGTAAGTGTGGGAGAAATCAGTGTGCTCACTGCAGGAAAGAGGGACTTTGGAAGTGCAGTTGTCCCAGATTACAGGTGAGCAGTAGACGAAATAATGACAGAAGACAGGACAGAAGACTGAGGACACCACGACATGATGATTCACGCAGGGGTGACTGGACGGAATATAGACAGAGCACACAGAACCCAGAACCATGGAGAGAGGAAAGGAGAGAAATGGTAGTACAGAATAGAGGGTCAGATGAAGATAAGAGGAAAGACAGACAGACTAGAAGGAATCAAGAGCCAAGTACAGTGGAAAGGAGACAAATGATAGCACATGGAAAAGTTTCAGATGAAGAATAGAGGTGCCCGGAGGCTCCATTAGATCTAAAGAAGCCCATTAGAATAACCCCCTCGGAGCCCCCGGTAACACTCACTGTGGGGGATCGTATGACTGATTTCTTGGTGGACGTTGGAGCGACATACTCTGTTTTGAATTCTGAATTGACTAAAGTGAGCAAAGAGATCCCCAACAGTCACTGGGATCACAGGAAGGTGGCAACAGAAAGCCTTACAACCTCTGGAGTGCAGGCAGGGCACCACACAGCTCCAGCACAGCTTCCTGTACGTGGAAGAGTGTCCAATCCCTCTAATTGGTCATGACATTTTAAGCAAGCTAAATGCACAAATTACATTCTCACCCCAGAATTAGAGGCTTCACCTACAGATACCTCCAGAGCATGCTCTGTGGTTCCAGATGTTTCTTACTAAAGATGTTCCATCAAAAGGTGAAGTTTTACCTTCAGAAATCGTTGAAAGACTAAGTAGATGGGTATGGGCTGATGGGACCGTAGTATATGTGAAAAATGCAGAGCCTGTAAAGATAGAAGTGATAGAGGGGAGCAAAACCCCGAGGAGCAAGCAATACCCCTTAAAAGAGGCCTCCTTGAGAGAAATTGAGCCAGTATTAAAAGTTTCCTTCAATCTGGACTCATTCGGCCCTGCCACTCACCGTACAACAACCAATTTTGCCAGTGAGGAAACCCCATACAGGCTAGTACCATTTTGTTCAAGATTTAAGGGTCATTAATGACATTGTTCAGGATTTACATCCCATTGCACCTAATCCCTACACCTTATTAACTGCTATATCTGGTAACTTTGGGTGGTTTTCAGTAGTAGACCTTAAGGATGCCTTTTTCTGCATCCCAATAGATGTCCAGGATCAACAGCTTTTTGCCTTTAAATGGAAAGACCCGAGGTCCAAGAGCACTCTCCAGGATTGCTGACTGTGCTTCCACAGGGGTTTAAGAACTCCCCAACTATTTTTGGGGAAATACTAGTCAGGGATTTCAGGAAAGTTCAATTAAATCAGGGCATGTTATTACAATATGTAGATGATTTATTGATCTCAAGTCCAGACTATGAATATTGTCTGGAAAATACCATAGTGGTACTGAACAACCTGGCAGAATGTGGCTACAAGGTGTCACCTAACAAGGCACAGATACATAAACAAACGGTGACATATTTGGGGTTTGAAATTAAGAAAGGCAGATGCAGCCTTATGATGGAAAGAAAACAAGTAATTTCAGCCCTTCAAGTCCCCAGCAACCAGCGAGAGTTGCACGGATTTTTTGGGTTTGTCTGGGTTTTGCTGGATTTGGATTCCTAACTTTGGACTAATAGCAAAACCCTCATATGATGCTCTCAAAGGCCTGGACTCTAAACCTTTGTCTTGGACTCCAGAATGTCAAAAAGACTTTGATGAAATAAAAGTAAAGTTGATCTCAGTATCAGCATTAGGGCTTCCAGATCTTAGGAAGCCATTCAGACTTTATGTACATGAGAGACAGGGGGTTGTCCTAGGAGTGCTAGTCCAATTGTTGGGACCAGAAATGCAGCCCGTTGCATATCTGTCCAAACAATTGGACCACACCACTAAGGGATGGTTTCCATGTTTGCGTGCTGTGGCTGCCACTTGTGACCTCCTACATGAGGCAGAGAAGTTTACATTGGGTCAGCCCATCACTGTGTGTGTGCCACATCAGGTAATGACAGTGCTGGAGCAGAAGGGTGGACTTTGGTTGACAGCTGGGTGCATGGGAAAATATCAAGCAGCTCTTTTAGACAATCCTAATGTGAAACTGCAGTTTTCCAATTCCCTGATTCCTGCCACACTGCTTCCAAGCAATGTCAACGGACATGCAAATGAAAATTTACTTTATAACTGTTTAGAAACCATTGACACAGTGTATGCCAGATGACTGAATCTGACTAATCAGCCTCTGCCAGATCCAGAGTGGGAACTATTTACAGATGGCAGCAGCTTCATGGAGCAAGGCCGTTGATGTGCGGGATACGCAATGATGATGCTCCAGAACACCGTGGAAGCCAAGGCTCTTTTGGCAGGTACATCAGCACAGAAAGCCGAATTAATAGCCCTGACTTGTGCCTTGGAACTCTCAAAAGGTAAAAGATTCCATATACTTACTGACTCAAAGTACTCTTTCATGATCTCCACATGTACGGGGCCATTTGGAAGGAGCAAGGACTCCTTACCGCCAGTAACAAAGATATCAAACACCCATTAGAAATCCTGGCCTTGCTAAAGGCAGTAGTTTTACCATCAGCTGTTGCCATGATGCATTGTCCTGGACACCAAAAGGGTGGGTCTGACCTGGCAAAGGGCAACAGGGCAACTGAGTGGGTGGCTAAGGCCGCTGCCCGTTCTGCCCTCCAGGGTGCACTCATCCCTCTTGTGGACCTGACTTGGTATGTTCATGAGTACACTGAGTGGGATGAGAAGCGAGCTCGTGCATGGGGATTTACTGAGTTTGACCCCAGCTTTACATGGAAAGTAAACTCCCATGGGATGATACTCCTCCCAGAGGCCCTGGTATATCCAGTGTTAAGACATCTTCATGAAGGGTCGCACTATGGGAGAGAGGCCTTATAAGAAACAGTGCGCTCATATGTGAAGGGCCCATGTTTACATAAAATAGCACAACGATTCACGTGAGGTTGTCAACTATGTGCCAGGAATAACCCCAAGACTGACTCATACCCGAAAGCCATTGGGGTTCAATATCGGGGCAAGTGCCTTTCTGAGGACTGGCAGGTAGACTTTACTCAAATGCCTAGAACAACAGGCAATTTCAAATACCTACTGGTTTTTGTGGACACGTTCTCAGGATGGATGGAACCATTCCCCACCAAGATGAGAAAAGCTTCCATGGTTGCAAAACAGCTGCTGAAGGAGATGATCCCTTGCTTTGGGTTTCCCAACTCCATCCAGAGTGATAATGGGCTGGCATTCATCTCTGACATTACTCATGCAGTAAGCAGTGCACTACAGATCAACTGGAAATTGCATGCTGCATGGAGACCGCAGTCTTCTGGACAAACTGAAAAAATGAACCACACCTTAAAGAAAACCTTGGCAAAGCTGTGCCAAGAAACACAACTTCATTGGGACCAGGTACTATCCCTTGCCCTCCTCCGGATAAGAGTGGCACCTAGAAGTGGGCTACAATTAAGCCCCTTTGAGATTGTGTTCAGAAAACCCTTCCAGGCCTCAGTTCTGAAAGCCAGTCCAGAAATAGCACAAGATTGCTGGATCACACAATATGTGAAACACATCCATGGGGTTCTGGCAGTAATTCACAACTTTGCAACCTCGAGGATCTCTATGCCTCCTGATCAACCATTGCATCCCTTCAGACCTGGCGATCAGGTCTTACTGAAGACCTGCAGAGTGGGGATGCCCAAAACCAACAGTCAGAAAAATGGACTGGTCCATATGACGTTTTGCTGAGCACACATACTTCTTTAAAACTTGCAGGCATAAAACCCTGTGTACGTTATTCCAGAGTTAAGAAAACCCGAGCAGGAACTGACCCAGAGATGAAATTCCATTGGTCTTATGAACCTATAGAGGATCTGAGATATGTATTTAAACAAAAGACAAAAACCTAAATGTTACTGACTTCTTTTCCAACTGTTGTTGCAGGATACGCAAGGACTCACTTTTCTGAAGAAACCCTGAGATGACTAACATGCTCTAACCAATCTCTCCTTTCAAAGTTTAGGAGACATGAAATAACCTCTAGAATCATATATATGATGGCAGTTTTTTTTTAATAATTTAAATTTTAATTATGCAAAATGACTTTCAATCTTGATTTTGGTATTTCCTTTTAACTTCAGTATTTTTCTTTCTGCTAGTTTTTGTTATTTTGGCCTATGAGTGAAACTGCAGTTGTATAAGATATCCCATGCATGATGCATGATAACTAAAGAGCTCTCTGGGTCTATATGTTATATGTCTGTATGTTCTTTCCTTGTTTCCTGTCTTGGCCTCTAGAGGTTGAAAAAATGGTATACATGATGCCTATAGACATTGAAAAACAAAGAAAGTTATGAGAAAAGCACAAAAGATTATGGTTTGATTGTCAACATTGTACTACTGAACTGAGCCGGTGTTTTCATAGAGACTGAATATTGTTGTTGCTGCTGTTTTCTAATACTTATGGCAAAGCTTCCCAGAAATATAAATTGAAGTAAAATTTGGTAGCCTGTCACTTGGTTGATTGAATGAAGTTTTGTGGAACCTCAGTAGAGCTCCTGAGACACTCCACAAAGTTTCTCCCTTTCCTCCTGGGAAAGGCATTAGATGAATTTGTCCTATTGGGCTCACCTAGTAAAGTAAAACTAGAAGGGAAGCATTGTCACTTGGGAAAATGGGGAAACTTTGACATGTACAGAAATGTTAACATTGGTTTTCTAAAACATGTATAAAACCTCTCAGTACCTGATATGGATGTAAATTGCCCATGGTGATTGTCGCCTTGCAATATTGTATACTTCAATGGTTTGATATCTACAGAAATTGTTTCTGGAGAAAATAGGGGGAAAAGGTCTCAACAGATTCCTATTGATGGAACTTATGATGGCACAAATTTCCTACAAAGGGCTGAATAGACTGTTGGAGATACGCCTGATTTTTACAAGTTTTATTTGACATGACACTGGTAAATTTTTTGCATTTCCTTTTGATTCAAAGAAATTTTTCTTGTTTTAACTGACCAGGACCTGCAGCAATGTTGCATGTTTTTTTCAGCAGAGCTAACTTGTGTTTGCATTTTCTTTCCCCTTGATACCAACACAGCATGAAAATAGTGCCAGTAATTTTTTTACTACTCATGTCAGTGTCTATTTTTGCATAACCTCCATAGGAATTTTGTCTTCTTAAACCAAAAAATTGGAAATGAGTTTCATTGTGTGGCTTTGAATGGAATTCTTTCAGGAAGTTGAAACGTTGCTGAACCGAGAAGAGGAGAACCCGCTGCTTTGTTTGTAGGGTTCCAGAGACCTCCAAAGAAGGTGAGGAAGCTTGCCTCCATTGGCAGGACTGGATAACCCAGCCAACGAAAAGTCCCTGGTACCCTCGAGAAGAGGAAAGCCCAGGTGGAGTTGGCAAGACCAATTTTGTTCCTGAAGTCTACATTGACCGGATGTCAAGTGTTCGCTCCTATCCTATATCCAAAGCCAGCTAAAATTGTTGTTTGGTTATTCTGCCCTGTGATTTTATGCAAAAATAGGTAAAACAGTTTAACCGTAGATTTAGTTTGCAAATTTTTGCTATGCTGTTGAAAAAAAATTTGGGATCAAGGTGGAGAGAACTTGTTTTTTAAATAAGTTTTATCAATTTTAAGATGTTTTTTCTTCCTGTGATTTTGATATATTTGCTATTTTGTTTTGGCTAATGCCTTCAGATGTTTTTTTCTTTTAGCTTGAACAGATAAAGAATTTTCCAGGAGTAGAGGACTTTTGTTTTCCACAATGGACAATACCTCGAGAGACTGGTTTTCTTTCAGACTGGAACCCTGAAAAATTTTCATCTGATGCTGCACCCCAGCATTCATGCATTTGCTCTTTATCCCATGGAAATGGTGGCAAAAAGTGAAAGGGGGGAATTGTTAGGGGGAAAGGTTGTCCTGAGCAAACTCCATACAGGCCTTGTGGATTCCACCCCCACTCCAGACCACAGCCATCAAGACACTGGGAACTACAAATCCCATGATCACCAAAGGGAGGGTTGCTGGGACCTAAGGGTGGAGTTAAGCAGCCAGGTTTGATATATAACCAGCTATGTGGGTTGGGGTCACCCACTTGGCCTCACAGATCTTGGCTTTTTGCCAGCTCTCATTGGGTCATGGGATTCCAGGTCAGCGGAATGGTAGGTTGCATTCACAAATTTATCTCCCTCTTTTTCTCCCTGAGTTACTCAATTCTTCATTTCCCCTTTTTTGTAAATAAATATTTATTAACCTTTTGTGTGTGCCTGCAGTTGGGCATTAATATGTCCCTTTTTAAGTATGCGGGTGAAGACCCAAAGTGTCGCAACTCGTTTCATATCAGGATTCCCCTGTAACAGAAGGAGGCAGGTGGAGCAGAGACACAGGAGGAGTCCAGCTTGCTTTCTGGTTTTGCATGTGCAGCAGGGACTTGGGGACTTGGAGGGAGACACGTGGGGTTGAGACATGTAGAGACACTTGGAAAAGACATGTGAAGACCTGTAGGGAGGTGTCAATGGCAGCCATTTCCTTGATTTGTACTTTGATTCTACTCTTTAGTCCCAGATTTGCCTGACCTGTTTTTCCTCTCTCCTCTGGGTCCCTACCAGAAGGAGCCTTACACTTGTGCCAGGCGCTTGGGCCTCGGTGGCCCTGCTTTGGGCCAACCTTGTTTTGCTGGGCTTTTACCCATGAGGGGATGGATAACTTTGGTGTTTTATTGTGAAACTCCTGCCCTCCCCCTCCCCACTCTTCCCCTACTCTCTCTTCTCCTTTTCCATGCTATTCTATTGACATGCTCTCACACTGAGTGTATTTTGTCTTTTTTTTTTAAGATTTTTTATTTATGCATAAAAGAACTGGGGTGTAGGCCAGAGGTGTGGGGAGTGAGAAGGTTTACCAGAGACAGAGTGGAGAGCAGAACAGGCAGACTGACTGAAATACACTGCTGAGGGGAACAGTGGGCGGGACAGGAGAGGTCTGCTGCGCCTTGCAGGTCATCTACCTGGCAGGGGATTGAACTGGTGCTACAGTGGCTGGTGATAGCTTGATAGAACTGTCTTTAACCCCTGTACCACCAGGGAGGTCCCTGTGCTTTGTTTTTAGGTGGCAGAGGCAGAACCCACATAGAGCATACAGACATAGGGGTCCTGGGTACCCCTTATTATACCTGATAACAAACTGAGGGTGTTTTCTCTGACCAGGACTCATTTCTCCTTCTCTGCTGCTCTGTCTCCACTGTGTCCCTCACCCTGAGACAAAACTGCCCTCCAGAGTTAGAGAGGACTAGGAGGAAGCCTTCAGTGGGGATCTGGCACCTGCTGTGTTTGGGGGCAGGACCTTGTCTTTGTCCCTGGCAGGTCAGGGCTGGGGAGGGTCTGACCTTCAGGTGAACTGAACAAGAAGACAGAGCAGGACAGGGGCCTGTAGGGGGACCCCGACTGCTTGGTGACAATGTCATGTGTCCTGATGATTCTCAGGGACACCTGCTCACACTGAGGGGGCAGGACCACAAGCAGACACTGGCCTGTCCTTCATGGGGGCCTGGGTCTTGGCCTCTGTCCTGGAGAGTCCCTGGGTGTGATGATGGGGAGGGGAGGGCAGTTTGCACCCCAAGCCCAAGTGCTGGGAATGGAGGGGTCTGGTATTCTGAGCAGATGGGCCCTGGGTTGTGGGTTCCACAGGGTGGGAAGGGAAGGATGTTTTTCTCCAATCTCATGGTCTGTAGCATCACAGAGGCTTCCAGAAGCCCTGAGAGAGCCAGGTCTGTCCTTCTTGGTCTCAGAAAGGGGTCCTGAGGGGCCCTGCCCCTGCTTGTAGGGGGTCCCTGGGCCCTGCTCCCACCTGAGCCCAAAGCTCCTGGTTGCCCTGCTCCTCTGTGAGGGCCTGGCTGCCTCCTGCCCTGTCTCTCTACAGCCCTGAGGAGATGGTGCCTGCTCCTGCCCCAGCTCTGTGCTCTGCCTCCTCCCCTCCCTGCTGCTCCTCCTCCTGCTGACACCTGGGGATCCCCAGGTGAGTGTGTCCCTCACTGTCCTGTGTCTCCCTCGAGTGGGTGGGGACCAAGGGCTCTGGGAGCTCTACCTTCAGGAAAGATGGCTGAGTGAGGGGCCCTGGCTCTAGAAAAATGGAGGTGCTCCCAACCACTCATGTGATGACACAGTTAAGAGTAGTCTCTGAGCTGGAACATGAGGGGGAGGGATGACAATTGCTCAGTCAGGGGTTTATGGTGTTTCAAAAAGTCAACTGTCAGAAATGTGAAAATATCCATTTGTTTTTGATTTTATGTGTATTCCAAACACTTGTTAGTCATTAATTCATTTCTTTCCGACTATATTTATGGGGTATCAGCCACTTGCTCAATGTTGTGTACAAAACAAACAGATTCCCTATCTCCACAGAGCTTGCCTGGTTTCAGGAAACAGTGAACAATAAATATAAGAAACCCATCAAGCCCCACCTGGTAGAGGACATGAGAGGAGGAAGAAGCAAGGAGGCAGGCTAGTGCAGCCCTTCTCTCCTCACACATCCCCAGCTTGCAGGTCCTCCAGGTCATGGTCATTTGGTATGTTCCTAGGCAACAGCATGCATTGAGATAGGGAACCCCAAGTGCCCAACTGCAGGTCTGGGTCAGCAGAGCCATTTGGGGTGTATTTAGAGAGAACTTCCCTGGCCTGTCTCCAGAGGCAGAGAGTGGGCTCCAGCTGCCCAGGGCTGGGGAGGGGAAGGTGGGGGTGGTGCCCATGGGCCCAGGCCCAGGAAACAAGGTTGTTGTGGTGATGGAGATGTTCTCAAGGTAGAGTATGGGATGGTTGCCCCGCTCTGTGCTTACCAAAAGGACATGAGAGGTGAGCCTTCAACAAGTGACTGAATGGTCATAAGTTATATCTGAATAAATTTGCTTTAGAACCATATTAAAAAATGGGTCTACAAGTTTCCCTGTGTCTGTCCTCCACTGTATCCACATCCAGGGCTTGTGGGGCAGGAAACTGCCTCAGCCCATGAGGAGTTGAGCACAGATGGCTTCACTGCACAGATGCGCTCAAGGAGCCTCCTCTGTGTGGTCTTGAGTCACGTGATGAGATGCTGACGTCACGCTGCTTCTGTGATGCGAGAGAATTTTAGGGGCCTTGGGTGGGAGGCAGCTTATTTTTCATGTGGGCAGAATGGAAATAACAAGTGTCCAGAAGGTGGACTGTGTTGGTTTTCAATTTTCCACCAGTTCTGTGATACACAGGAGGGGAGACAGCTCCCCCCGTGAGTGTGTCTGACTTGCTGGCTCTTCCTCGTGAGGAGAATGAAGCAGAAGGGACGCGCCACGTCACAGAGTCAGGCTCACAGGGGCTGAGACTTCCCGCCCGGGCTCCCCTCCTGGTCCCTCTCTGGGGTGACTCCCTGCACACGGTGGACCCTCAGCTAAGGGGACGCCCACAGGACAAGGACCTGAGGGTTTTCTCCAGGAGCCACACACATGAGCTCTGAGGCAGGTCCTTCCACACTGATCATGGCCGTTCAGATCCGCCAACATCCCCATCACAGCCTCATGGGACCCAGAGCTGAAGCCTCTGAGTGAGGCCCCTCCTGCTGCCTCCCCCTCAGAGACTGTGCCAGATGCTAGATCTTTGTGGTTTAGCTGCTAAGTTTGAAGTGATTTGGTACAAACTGTTACCGGAATGCAGCCGTCTCAGCGGTGGGAACGGCAGGACAGTGGTGTTTTCAACCTGCTGCTCCACCACAGGCAGATGTGGCAGTTGCTCCTCAGAGCTCAGTAACTGCCATTTGTAATGGGCCATCAGGTGCGAGCTGTGAGCTGATTTTGCTAAATGGTCCAACCAGACTTGTGGGTGAAAGAGGATAAAAGCCAGGGTTGGAGGGAACTGAGGAGTCCCCCCACCCCAAGTAAGGATCAAGAACCCCAGCCCTGAGAGAAGAGGACAAGGGAGCCCTGAAGAAGAAGGAGAGATGACGCCAGCCCCTGATGAAAAGAGGACGGTTCCAGCCTCCATAAAAAGAAGAAAAGAAGCATCAGCAGCCGCCCTCCGAGGAGGGAGAGAGGCTGAAGGACCCTGTCACGGATTAGGCCTCGGTCCTGTCCCTGACGTCACAGAGCCCAAAGGCCTTGGGCCTGGCGTCTCAAAGAGCTGTTTGGTGCTGGTGTAATCCAACCACTCACAAAGAGCCTTTACCACTGGGCGTCTCTGACACTGCCTCTGAGGGACCTGTCGTGGCCATCACTACTGGCCGGTGCTGTCCAGCGCCCCTGGGGGCCAGTGGCGACCATCACTAATGCTGCCTAGTGAGGCAGCCGCCACTTGTGGATACAGTGAGCTCTTTGTTTCCCCTGTTTGTAAAATAAACACCATAGTTGTGCTATGGTAATTTCCAGAGAAATCACATGGCACTCAGAGAAGTGGAGAGAGAGAGATTTAATTGTCATACTGGCGGGCTCCATGGGATCGCTCCCCAAAGGGCTGAGCACCCAAGAACAAAAATGGCAGGGTTGTATACAGTTCGTATGAGAAAACGTGCTATCCCATCCATCATAGTATGAGCATTCTTTATTGTTCAGGAAGGGGGTTCAAGGTAGTCAAGACTACCACCACGGACAAGCAGTGCAGTGCACCCAGCAACTCCTTTGCTTCAGCAAGCAGCAGAATCAAAGCATTAGACTCCCCCAAGCAGCAGGCTTGGGAAACTTCCTGCTTCATTTCCCTCCTTTTGATACCCCTACTATTTGCTAGGGAGTATCAACGTATGGACTCATAGAAAGCAGCAGGAAAGGAGTCTAAGGGCTCATATTGTCTAACATTTGAAGGTTAATAGCCTCCAAATGGGACTGGATAAACCATGTGGCCGGATTAAAAGACCCGGCCCAAGGGCGTGCATCACAAGAATGGAGACCAGCGGACCCAGGACAGGCGTGAGCAAGGCACAGTGTGGTGATGCTGTCCCACCAAGAGAAACAAGAGTAGCAGCCACCACTGGGGTCCAACCCAGCAGCCCATAAGCATTCCGCCTGTGATGCTCCTCGAGCTTCCGCCGCACGCAGGCCAACCCACTTCAAGGCTGTGGTTGGAGCAGGGCTGCAGCAGGTCATGGTGTTTGGTTGGGTCTCTCCGCAGGGTCGGTCTGAGTTGGTTTGCAGGGTCTGGGCAGGCCGTCAACCATTCTGACGTCTCTGGCAAGCTGGATTAACTCAGGAGTGGTGTTTCCTCCGAGTAACATCTGCAACTTTGACAGCAGTAGGAGTAGTAAGTGTAGGGTCCCACCCAGACAGTTTTGAGTGGCTCTTTTTCCAGTCTTTTACCCAGACTCAGTCCCCAGGTTTGTGGGGATGAACTGGGTATCCCAGCGGATTGGGGGCCTCTGGGTGACAGTTTCATTAATCTTGTGTAGAACATTACTAGGGAGCTGCTGCTGCCAATTTAGTCCCAGTTCACCAGTGTGTCTAAGGTCTCCCCTCACCACAGACACAATAGGGGGAGGCCGGACAAACAAAATCTCAAAGCTGCCAGTGGCAGCCCTCTCTCCCAGTAGCCATTGTCACTGGGAGTGCACAGAATTGTGAGAAGCACTAAGGGGAGAAGGTCCACCCAGGGCAAACCTGTTTCCTGGCAAAACTTTCCCAGAGTCATTTTAATGGTTCGGGTGACACGCTCTACTGTCCCTGAACTCTGTGGCCAATAGGCGGGAAGAATTCCATTTAATGTGAAGTAAGCGAGTCAGGTGAGTGGTGATTTCAGCAGCAAAGGCTGGGCCAGTATCTCTGCCAGTAGTCACAGGGACCCCATATCTAGGAATTATTTCCCTTACAAGAGCTTTGGTGACTTCTTGGGCCTTCTCTGTTCTGGAGGGGACGCCTCCTCCCACCCAGAGAAGGTGCAGATCAGAACAAGTAAGTATTTGTAGCCTCTGCAAGGCTTGATTTTTGTGAATTCCACTACAGGGCCTTAAAAGGGGAGGAGCCCATGTGCTGTACAAAAATCTGGCACCTGAAGGTGACCTGAAGGAACAAAAGTTTATCCGTCTGGTAGGAGCCATCACTCCTCTAAAGGTGTTTTCTCCTTTATTTTTGACACAAGTCATCTTTCGCCTCAGTTCGGCTATAGCTGCCTCCCGCAGAGCCAGAGCCTGAGCACTGGGGGCTCCAGGCTGCAGTGGCGGCAGGTGATGTCTCAGCTAAGCCACCATGGGGGCCCGAGGCGGGCACTGTGGAGGAGCAGAGGGACGAGGGGGTGGCAGCTCTGGGTAAGGAGGAGCTGGTGTGGTGCCTGCAGCAGGAGGAAGCAGCACGCCTGGCCACTCTGGTGCAGCAAGGCCACCTCATCTAGGAGGTGAGTTGGCAGTTGCAGGGCCACCTAGGTGAGATCTGCGAACTCAAGCTATTTAAGCGGCACCTGCAGGCTGAGAACCGCGAGCCATGTGGCCTCTGCTGCTTTTTGCGCAGGCCTCACACTGTGTGCCAGTGGCAGCTCTCAGGGACCCAGGCATCCCAAGTGGTAAGGACCTGGGCGGTTGTTAGCAGAAGCTGGCCGAGCTAGAAGGCTGCCAGGAGGAGGAGCTCTGCCTGGCGCTGGGTGAGAAGTGGGCACCACACGGTGGTCCTGGTGGCGTGGGGGAGGTGGGGCCTCTGGTACCAGGCTGGCACCTGAGTTTTGTTTTGCCCTGGTGCAGGCTCCATGACCTGGACTAAGGATGCAGTTTTCTTCGTACTGACACCAGCCAGAACTGCTCCCCAAACACCAGGATTGTGGTGGCCCTGTAGATATGGACGCGGCCTCAGCCCAGGGGCCACTGGCTTTGGAAGGTCCTGTCTGGCTGATCTGCTGCCAGCCTGGCTTTCTGGTTGGCCATACAGCTAATGAATAACCACTACTTTAACAAGATTCCAGACTTTCTCTCTAGCAGTTGAAGGATTTCCTTTTTGATGTCCCTGGCAGTGAATGACTGCTACTTTGGGGGGACAGCAGGCTACTTCTAGCAACTGGACAGTTTTAACTCTTTCCCCCTGCATCTAAAATGATGCCCTGTGCATGTGGATGGTGGCAAACACATAGCGAGACTCTGTAACTGATAGATTTTTTGCCAGCTGAAAGGTGCAGGTGAGGGGCCAGAGTTTTGCAACATGGGCTACCCGAACCGAGAGTTTTTCTTTGATTTTTTTTTTAACCCGAGGCAGCCTTGTCAAGCTTAACTGAGTCTTTTGATGTGTCTAGGGGCTCTCCCATTGGAGGCAAAAAGAGGCTGACTCATGACTGTGATGCAGAGACGAATGATGTGGGGGTGGGGAGAGCAGGTGGAGAGTGCAGGACAGTATCTGGCCTCTCCCTGCATTTTGACTGGCAGGAGTGGAGCGTCCCAGGGAGACTGACACTCCATCAGGATGCCAGCATCCTTAAGTCTGTTGATGTGCTCCTGAATGCCAAGTCCAGCCTTTGAGAGATCGGATACTGTTGCAGCCGAACAGGGACTGCGCCAGGCTTGAGTGACTGAGCCTGTTCTGTCTGAGTCCAACACCGCCAATCTGATGAGGGAGTTTTTATCCTTGAAGGGCTCCTATTGATATGCCCCCCCCCCTTTTGGCGGTCCAACACAACACTCCTGGGCTGCTATTTCAGGACACTTATTTTTCCAGTGGGCCATCTGTTTGCAATAGGCACACTGGTGTGGCTTCTGGGGAACCCGCTGTCTGCCCCACCAGGGAGGGCCCTTCTTACAAGTCAGGTCGGGCTTGTTCAGGACAGCAGCCAAGAGGGAGGACTTTCTTTCAAGGCAGCAGTCTGTCTCATGGCGGGTCTCACAGTCACGGTTGACAAAGACTTTATTGGTAACCTCCAGTAACTGAGTTGTGTTCATGCCAGCCAAGCCCTCTAGATTTCGGAGCTCGCGGCAGAAGTCAAGTGCTGCTTGAGCCACGGAGGCTGCATTAACCATTCATTGGTTGTCTAGTGACTCTGGATCAAAAGGTGTGTAAATGCAGAAAGTCTCACACAAGTGCTCATAGAAATCACCTGGGGATTCATAAGGTATCTGAATGACAGAAGCAGTCTTAGGCATGTTGGTTGGCTGAACGCTGCGGTGGCCACATATAACAAGGACCTGACACCCTCCCTGGCCTAAACTACAAGTACGGACGCAAGTGGGTCAGAGCAGAGCGACTGTCAAACATGAATCAATATAAGGAAACTGGTCAGGGTGGCCTGGGGAGCCTGTCACAACTTTCCACACAGTTGGGGCTGTGGGGATGTCAGGAATTCCTTCTGGAGGCCATTTCACCTGGAAACGAGGCCATTCTACCTGGCACAGGGTATGAAGTTTCTTAGGGGTCAAGACAACCCCATGATCTTCATGGAACCCCTTCTTAAAGTTTTTGATCATGCAGTCAAGGAAAGTGGATTTACTCTGAGCCTCCCCCACATTGTGTTTGACGTCGCAACAAAAGGAGAGGGGAACACCCACGTTCTTGCCTGGCTGTACTTCTCTCAAAGTTTTAAGACGCATCTTGGCTTCTGGCCAAATAACCCCTGGGCCAGTGCCTTGAAAAGGCCACCTATAGGCCTTATGATGTTGTCATGGAACCGCAGGACAAGACCACTCAGATCCCGTAACTGAAGTTGTTGGACCATTACTATACTCACAAACGCACACAAAGGCTATGCATTCCACCCACCAGACCACTCTACCTGGCCCCACAAGGGGGCGTGAGAGGTGATCAGGCTTTCCTTCAGTCCCATGGGACTGGCTGAACTAGAACCAGGGTCCCGGGGCCTTACCTTATCCAAAAGTCTAGATGGGGTCTGTCTGTCCATCTAGAGTCCGGGCAATGTATGAAGGTGGTGTCCCAGCTCTGCTCACCTCAGGAAGGAGGACCCGACAAAAAGCAGGTGGCGCTACCTCGTTCACTCAAGGGAGAATCACCAGGCAGGGCCCCAAACACCAGACTTGCATTAGGTTCTCCCCATCTTGCTCCCAGGTCAGGATAATCTCTGCAGGGGTAGAAGCCCAGAGCCCAGCACTTCATGGTGACCTCATGGTCAGAGGGGAGTAGGAGGTCACATGTGTCTTAGGGAGATCTTAGGAGAAGGGGCAAAAAAATTCACACGAGGATGTTCCTTCCTGGACACTGAAACTGCCCCACTGACCATCCTCAGAATGGACATGACAATTGGTTTGGAGGGAGGAAGCACAAACCCAGAAACCAGCCTAGTCTGGGATAATCAGGTGAGAGCCCAGGGTTGGAGGATGAAGGTCTCTAAGGAGAACACAGACTTTTGCTCCTGACCTGGGTGGAGGGTGAATGACACAGAAAGGCAGAAATCAGGTCCAGAAATGTTCTCAGAACAAAAACAAGGCCTTGAAAGAGAAACTCATGGTTCCCAGGATGGCTGCAGGGTCAAAATATCCAGGAAGACTTATTTCAGGATGGCCTCTGCTCCATCAGGAGAGACCGGATTCCTTAACTGTCCAGAAAAGTGGTGTCTTCTGGGCGAGTCTCTCTAGCACAGAACATGAAACCCAGGGGGACTCTCCTTCTCTGCCCAGAAAGCAGCTGCTGTTCTGCCCATTATTCCATTTTCCCTGTGGCGCCAGGAGAGGGGAGGTCCGAGGCCTCGTGGCCCCTCTTACCTGTGCGCTGCAGCACCTCCTTCCCCATCTCCAGGAGTCTGCGGAGCCGCGGGAAGCACCTGCTCTGCACACTGTGCCTGACGCGCTCGGCCCTGCCCGCCGCCTCCCACGCGCGCTGGGTGATCTGAGCCCCCGAGTCCGCGGGGTCCAGGAGCGCAGGTCCTCGCTCAGGGAGATGGAATCCGCGCCGTCGTAGGCGAACTGGTCACACCCGCCGAGGAGGCTCAGGTCTGGCCCCACTTCACAGCCACACATTTTCTGGAGGGTGTGAGACCCTGCGCCCCGCCCAGCGGTCAGCCCGGAGGTCACTCCTCAATCACACACACCCCCCCACTCTGAATAAACCTAAACTGAAAAAGAAACTGCAGGCAGAAAAGTCCCGCGGGCTCTTCCTGGTGGAGGGACCTGGCAGATCCACCCGCCGAGGGGTCAGTGGACCCTGAGACTCGGGACACCCCGGCCTGATGGTGGGAATGGGGGGTGACCTGACCCTGGCCCCGCTCCGCGAAGCTCACCGTCCTCGCTCTGGTTGTAGCGGCCGCGCAGGTCCCTCAGGAGCGCTTTGAACCACTGCGCGTTGTCCCTTTGGTTCTGAGTCTCCTCGTCCAGGGCCTCCTGCCCCACCTGCCCCGCCCAGGGCGCCCGCGGCTCCGCGCTCTGGCCCGGAGAGTCGCTGTCGAACCGCCCGAACTCCGTGTTGTCCACGTAGCCCACGGAGATGAAGCGGGGCTCCCCGAGGCCGGGCCGGGACATCGAGGTATAGAAAATCCTCAGGAAGTGGGAACCGTGGGGCGGGGAGGTTGAGACCCGGGCTGACCCTCCTCTCAGCGCGGGCCCAGGTCCCAGGGAAATGGGCCTGGAGGGGAGAGAGGTGTGGGGGGCGTGAGATTGAAAAGGGGGATGGGCCAAGAAGGGCCCAGACTCAGGGGCCCAGAGCACTCAGGGGAGGCGGGAGGGACAGAAGGGGCCAGAACACAAGGGGCCTGAAGGGGGTACAAGAGGTTGGGGAGATGAGCCTTTCCTGGGGTCCTGCACCCGCAGGGGGCTCCTGGCTCCTCCCTCCTGGAGCAACAGTGTCCAGCTGGACACGCACTCACCCGCCCGGGTCTCCATCAGGGCCAGGGGCCCCCAGAGCAGCAGCAGGAGGGTGAGGGGCATCACACCCCATCCAGGGGTCTGGGGAGAAGGAGTCCAGGAGGGTCCTTGGAGACTGTGTAACTGGAGCAGGATGATGCTGATTGTCTTCCCTGGACACCCCAGGAAATGGGGAGAGAGAATGGGGTGAGTGTGGGGTCATCAAGGCTGCACCACCCCACAGAGCCTGTGAGAGGGAGACATGATGCTGTGACAGTGTGACATCCACAGAAAGGGGAGGCTCCAAATTCCCTTCCCCACCTTAGGGAGGAGTGGATTTGGGCTGGGAGAAGATGCAGCCTGGAGGAATGAAGAAACTAGAAGTATTTTCAAATAATTGTTAATATTCCACTTTGATACTGAATTAAAAGTACACAGGGGGTAGTTTCTCAAACGTTATTTGCAAAGTGAAACCTGAAATAATATCAGGGAATATTTCTTATTCTGTTACATTCCCATAGGCCTCTCTTGCATAGTGGTTGGAACTTGTGCTAATGTGTGATTTTTTTAAGGCGATACATTGTTTCACTAAGTTACATGGATCTTCAGTGTTAATTACACTGGAATCAAATAATCAAAAACATTTTATTTTTTAATCACAAATCCCAAAAGAAAAATTTGTACTGTAAGTTGTCAAGAATTGATGGCACTCAATTTTTCATAATCCTGGTTTTCTCTGAGAGCTTCTATTTTATGAGGCAAAATTACTGCCATTTAATAATTGTCTGTTGATTTTCTTCAAGAAATAGACATCATTTTGAGGAAAGTGTCTGCTAATTAACCAAATTTAAATAACATTAGTTTTTGTCCTTCATCCCTTCAGGGAAGGATAGTGTTGCCCACAAATAAAAAGAGCCTAATTCATCTCAAACAAATATTTTCCTCGGCACTCAGTGCTTGGGAATACCGCAGAAGCACTCTGTGTGTCCTTACAGTTCAGCACACCACATATTTTAAAATGTGGATTTGAGCTTGATGCAAAAATGAAGATAATTTTTAATGCTTTTTCCACTCTTACTAAATTTTACCTCAGCAAGTGCCAAAATAGTGAAAAGACAAATGGTGTCTAAGTGATGTTTTGAAAACAATTTCACCTCATGGATCCCAGGAAAGGTTCTGGGTGATTTCTCGCCATTTTCAACAGCATGGATAGAATTTCAGGGAATTATGCTATGTCAAATTGAGAAAGAAAGTTATCATAGGATTGTACTCATTTGTGGACTATGAAGGGAAAAAAGCAATCAACAACCACAACAAAATGGCAATCACAAGAGGGGATGGAGGGTAGAGGGAATATCTTGGTGAAGGATTGTGATTGGACTTTTGCTGGTGGGTATGTGTGAAATATACAGTTGCCTGCTGAGAAGCTCTACACCTCACATCTGTGCAGTGTGTAAATTAATGTTACCTCAATTGAAAAAAAGAAGAGAAAGCTTCACCCAGCCTGCTCCCCAGTCAGAGCCCTCCATCTGATGAGGCCTGGGAAGACAGGACAGGACTGTACTGTCCTCGGGAGCCCCCTGCACCTCCAAAGAGCCACTTTTCACCTGTGCTGCCCCAGCGTGGCCTGAGCCCCTCCTGTCTCACCTGGAGACACATAGACTAGTCTCTTCTGCCACCTGGGAGCTGAACCAGGCCCTGGTCTGCTCACAGCCTGGCAGGGGCTCCCCATCCCCACAGTTACCCCCAGCCTCACAGAGTGGCCCCTTCCCAGGCCTCTGACACCCACTCCTGAGTCCCTCCCTCTCCCTCTGCTCTAGCTGATCCTCACCCCCTCTGCCCTTGCACCCCTGGCACCAGTCAACCCACCACAGGCTGTTCCCTCCATGGGAACCTCACTCCCGAACATCCCCTTCCCAGGGCTTTGCTTCCATCCCACCATCTGCACTGACCCCCCTTGATGGACACAGCTGCCCCCACACCCCCCTTTCTTGCTGCCCCACCTGCTCCCTGCCTGTCCCTCCTCTCAGCCCCTCTACAGGATGGGGTGGGTTTCTTGTCTTTATTATTCACTGTCTCCTGCATGAAAGCAGCTCTCTGAAGTTAGGAATGTCTCTGTTTTATACACAGCACCAAGCACATAACATACAAATATTGGTGGAGTTAAATGAATTAGAACTGACAAGTGTTTCTTTTTTTTTAATTTTTAAAAATTTTTATTTTTTACATCATTGTTCATTTTTAAACAATATTTGCTCCCCCACCCTCAGGTGTAGTCCCCATAGAATTTCCGTCACCAATGAATCCGTGCACCAGCACCACAGACCCCTGTGCTCCTCCCTCCCTCCCTCTGATCCCTCTCCCTCTTCCTCCCCTGCAGCATGTCTCTCATTTATAATTGTCTGTTTTTGCTTTATTGTGTTTTGTACTGTTGTTATTGTTTCTTCAGAGAAGTCTGAAGTTAACCTGATTGGTTTTCCCTTGTAAGGTATCTGTTTCTTCCCCCTAAGTTAACTGACAAGTGTTTGATACAAATAAATCAAAAGTAAAAAATGAGGGGATAGGTATTTTCACATTTTTGATAGTTCACTTTTTGAAACATCATAACCCCTGACTGAGCAATTGTCATCCCTCCCCCTCTTGTTACAGCTCAGAGACTGCTCTTAACTGTGTCATCACAATAGTTTTTGGGGAGCACCCCCATCTTTATATCTATCTATCTATCTATCTATCTATCTATCTATCTATCTATCTATCTATCACATCATTCTTCATTTTTGTGGAATGTATGTTTTCTCCTCTTGTAACAGGGTAGTGCCCAGGAAAAGGGGAAGTTCCAGGGTCCCTGCCCCACCCAAGGTAGGGTATTGCTGATCAGGGAGGAGCAGAAGCTGGAGGAGGAAACTGGAGAAGGAAGGAAGCAGGACAGAGAGCCAGGAGACCTGGAAGGGGCACATGGAGCTGAGAGAACTGTGAAAAAACTGTGCTTGCCTTTTGGTCGTGGACTGGTTGAAACAGATATGGGTGACTCATGGGGAGGTGACAATGGTGTTTTTTGTCTTGATTTGATTTTGCTCTTTTCCTCCCAGACTTGTTTGGTTGTTTCTGGTCCTTTTCTGTGGGTCCCCACCAGAAGGTGCTTTAGACTTGGGGCAGGCTTTCAGGCCTTGCTCGAGGCCAATCCTGTTTGGGTAAACTTTTACCCACGAGGGGACGGGTAGCTTTAGGTGCTTGATTTAGAAACTATAGTCTTTGTCTTTTCTGTATTGTTTAGTAATTGTATTAAAGTTTCTTTCCATTAAAGTCTTATATGTTTTGTGTTGATGAGGCAGATGGCGGAACCTATTTAGAGCAGGCAGGTTTGGGGGTTCTGGGGAGCCCCTCGCCCTGCCCTGTAACACTCTCAGGTGTAGTCCCCTTAAAATTCCCACCACCAGTTCACCCACGCACCATCAGCATTGTCCTTTGTGTTCTTCCCTCTTCTGTTTCGATCCCTCTCCCTCCCCTGGGAAGTACCCCAATTTTTCTAGAGCCAGGGTCCCCCCACACAGCCATCCTTCCTGAAGGACGAGCTCCAGACCCCAGGGCCCTACCTACTCGAAAACTATTTTGCCAGGTTAGAAAGGACCAAAGGGCACTCCAAGGACAAGTGAGTACAGGTTTCATTATTATCACACTAGTGGGCACCAGACAGGAGAGTCTCCCTCTAAGATCTGGGCCACCAACATACACAAAGATTTCCATTTATACTCAGAAATTTCAGCATTCGTTATGCTGATAAATTTGACAGATTTCATTTTTTTTGTAGTGCACAGGCCATTTAGTAGAGCTCAGGGCTGTTTAGACAAAGGCGGGGGAGGGGTGGTTAGACTAGGATCTGTGCTATGGGAGGGGAAGGAGCCAGCCACTTGACTCCTTTCTTTTGGAATGAGGCCCAGTTAAGATAGAGACCAGGGCCTCCCTGGTGGCGCAGGCAGTTGAGCGCAGCACTGTGAAGCTGTCCACAGCCTCTGCAGTGCCGGTTTGATCCCCGCCGGCCTTGGAGCAACCCACCTGGCGAGCAGACCTCTCCTGTCTCACCCCCTGCTCCCCTCAGAAGTGTATTTCGTCAGTCTGCCTGTTCTGTTCCGCGCTCTGTCTCTGGTGAATCCTCTCACCCTCCTGCACATCTGGGCTGTACCCCAGTTCTTGTATAAATAAAATAAAAATCTTTAAAAAAAAAAAGAGTCAAGTCATAAATTTCTCAGAGGGGAACTTGCAAATGCTAAGATGGTAAACGTGCTAATTGTGCCAGGCAGGTGTGATGGGCCCTTTTACTGCATCAGTTGTTTCATTGCTTTCCCCGTCACCATCAGTTTCAACATTACTTTGGACAGTTTCCACTTCCACAGAACAGGGAGGGACACTGTAGGGTAAATGATTGTCAGGCTTTTCTGCTCTTCCGCCATTAGGATTGATGATGGATCCCTGCGGTCCTGAATGCACGTCTGATGGCGGGCACCTGAGAAGGGTGTGGGCATGCGCAGGTGGGTGCACCTGGGCTGAGGGGGCTTGTAAGGGCGGTGTCGCAGAATGGAAAACAACCAGAAGTGAGAGAACAAGACCATGAGAGAATGCTGGAACACCCAGAAAGAGTGAAGATTCTTTTTCTTTTTTTTTTAAAGATTTATTTATTTATGCATACAAGAGCTGGGGTAAGGCCTGCAATGAGGGAAGCGGTGGGGGGTGAGAGGATCCACCAGAGACAGAGTGGCAGATTGACTGAAATACACTGCTGAGGGGAGCAAAAAAAAAAAAAAAAAGTGAAGATTCACGGGGGGCTAGGAGACCTGCCAGCCTCCTGGCCCCCAGGCACATGGCAGGCAGGGGTGTGCCCAATAAGAGCCTGAAAATCCCAATAAAAGCCTGAAAAAGCCACTGAGGGCTCGAGGACTCCTTCACACTTCTGCATGGGTTCATAGAGATCCTACTCTGAGCCATCATGCCCTTCGGTCATCACACTCACGTTTGGACCCCGGGGAGCAGCTGGAGGAGGAGCAGCAGGGAGGGGAGGAGGCAGAGCACAGAGCTGGGACAAGAACAGGAGCCATCTCCTCAGGGCTGGGGAGAGAGAGGGAAAGAGGCAGCCAGGCCCACACAGAGGAGCAGGGCTGCCAGGAACTCTGGGCTCAGGGGGGAGAAGGGCCCAGGGACCCCCACCAGCAGGAGCAGGGCCCTTCCTGGTGACTCTTTAGGCCCTGAGACCAAGGACAGACCTAGCTCCTCTCAGGGCTGCTGAGCCTCTGTGCTGCTACAGACCAAGAGGTTTTTTGGAAAAAACATCCTCCCTTCCCTTCCCACCCCGTGGAACCCACACCCCAGAACCACTCTGCTTAAAACACTGGACCCCTCCATTCCCAGCACCTGGTCCCGGCTGCAAATTGCTCTTCCCTCCTCCTCATCACCCAGTGACTTCCCAGGTCAGAGGCACAGACCCAGGCCCCCCATGAAGGACAGGCCAGCACCTGCTTGTGGTCCTATCCCCCTCAGTGTGAGCAGGTGTCATGGAGAAGCATCAGGACACACAATATTGTCCCCAAGGAGTTGGGGTCCCCCCCACAGGCCCCTATTCTATTCTGCTCTGTCTGCTTCTTTAGTTTACCTGAAGGTCAGTCCCTCCCCAGCCCTGACCTGCCAGGGCTGAAGACAAGGTCCTGCCTCAAACAGCAGGAACCTGGTCAGATCCCCACTGAGGGCTTAGTCCTCCTCCTGGGGGATTCCTGCCTCTGGGTGAGGATCCAGTGGAGACAGAGCAATAGAGAAGGGAAATGAGTCCTGATCAGAGAAAACACCCTCAATCAGCAGGCAGAATGAGGGGCACCCTGGGACACCCAAATCTGTATGCTCCAAATGGCTTCTGCCATCTGCCTCATAAAGGCAGAGCACACTCTGAGTGTGAAAGAACATACCAGAGGAGCGCCAGAGGGGAAGGGAAGATGGTGTTACAGGGCAGGGAGACGGGCACCCTGACCCCGCTAACCTGCCTGCTCTATATAGGTTCTGCCATCTGCCCCATCAACACAAAACATATGAGACTTTAATGAAAAGTAAATTTAATACAATTAGGGAACAGTACAAAAAAGACAAAGAATATAGTTTCTAAATCAAGCAACCAAAGTTATCCATCCCCTCGTGGGTAAAAGTCTACCCAAACGGGATTGGCCCCGAGCAAGGCCCCAAAGCCTGCCACAAGTCTAAAGCATCCTCCAGTGGGGACCCACAGAAAAGGATCAGAAACAACCAGACAAGTATGGGAGGAAAAGAGCAAAATCCAAATCAAAGATAAAAGCTGCCATTGTCACCTCCCCACGGGTCTCAACCACATCTGTGTCACCCAGTCCACGACCAATAGGCAAGCGCAGTTTCTTCACGTTTCTCTCCGCTCCATGTGCCTCCTCCAGGTCTCCTCTGGCTCCATCCTCTTTCCTCAGTCTCCTCTGCAGCTTCTTCTCTCCCCGCTCAGCTCCACCCTCCTTTTGGGTGGGGCAGGAAACCTGGAAGCTCCCCCTTTCCTGGAGACCATCCTGTTACAATGGGATAACAGTTTCCCAACAAAACACTGAAAGTTACCCACCCTGTGGGGTAAATGATTGTCAGGCTTTTCTGCCCTCCCGCCATTAGCATCGCATGCCTGATGGAAGCCTGCATTTTGTTACATTGTTATATTCAGTTGTATTGTTTACTTCTGTGGGCCAGGGCTGCAGTATTTATATTGGCAAGAGAAGCAAAGAACACAGGAGAGGGACAACTGCCAGAGAGCCCAGTAAAGAGTGCCAGCTCCTGGCACCCCAGCACCCCTTTCTGCCGTGCACCTGGTTGCTGCACTACATGTAAAAGATCAATAAAAGCCTGAGAAAGCCACCGAGGGCTCCAGGGCTTTTCTTTACACATTTGCTCAGATCATGGAGAATCAGCTCTGTGCCTTTCTGGCACTACCAAGCCCCCTCTCCCCAGGGTAGATGACCAGCCAGACTTCCTGGGGGGCGGGGCTGCAGCTGCAGGATGTCAACCACCCCCACCCCAGCTCTCAACACAGTGCAGCCCCTAAATCCACCCACCTTATGGGGAGGGGAGCAGGAAGTGACTTGAACTCAAAACTGCCCCAGGAGGACACATGTCTCCCCATTAGTGCTTCCTTTTGTTCCAAGTGGAGAGGGAAAAGAGGGGGGTACAGAGCACAGGGCAGGTGTCCCTGGACAACACTAGGGGATCCTGGACACCCTGCAGGAAGGACACTCACCCCCTCACTGCCTCTCCCAGCCCTTCAGGGCCTGTTCCTGCTGCTCTGTCAGCCCACACTGTTCCCTGTTCTGTCTTGTCAGATATTAATGGTCCTGATCCAGATGGGTTCATCATTTACTTTCCTCTTTAATGGACATATGCCGCTAATCTTTCAATTGTTTCAAGTGCTTTTGAAATAGTTGCAGGTAAATACCTAAGGTTGCTGAAAGACAATGGAGAACGTAAAATGAATTGTAATTTTAAAATACAACTATGGATGGGAAGAAGTAAACCCCTTTCTCCAACGTGCCATCCAGTGAAGTTTATGTAGACAAGGTTAAGATGAGGGGGTCACAAGGAAAGGCTCTTCGATAAACGGTGCTGGGGACACTGGACAGCCACGTGCAAAAGAATGAAACTAGACCACTGTCTCCCACCTCACACAACAATCAACTCAAAATGGATAACAGGCTGGGACTTAAGACCAGAAACCATAAAATATATTGAAGAAAACAAGGAAAGAACGCGCCATGACATACCAAAAAAAAATAATGTGCTCAGTCTTTGCAAAGTCAGCGTTGAGTCATTTCTCTCTCTCTCTCTCTCTTTTCTTTTTAAAGATTTATTTATCCAAGAACTGGGGTGCAGGCCAGATGTGCGGGAGGGTGAGAGGATTCACCAGGAACAGAGTGGGGAACAGAACAGGCAGACTGATGAAATACACTGCTGAGGGGAGCAGGGGACGAGACAGGAGAGGTCTGCCGTGCCACTGCAGAGGGTGCGGACTGCTTCAAAGCACTGCACTCAACTACCTGCACCACCAGCGATGCCCTAATTTCTCATTTTTACAACCATTTCCTGCTCGCTGCTGTGCTTTTCTTCTGTCACCTTCTTCACATAACTGTGGTCTCTTTCCTTCAAAGGAAGAATGCCCCTCCAATTCTACCCCACAATGTAAATTATTTTCCACAGTTGAAGTCAAAGAGGTGAACGTCTGCATGGTGAGCTGAGCCATTAATAAGTGGCCTTAAGATTTGAAGACATGAAAATCACCATCATGAATGGAAACTGAATGGCTTCATCAACACTATCCCCAGGGCCTCAGGGATCAAACCCCTGATCCACACTTACCTGCAACCTGAGTGTCGCTTCCTCCTTGTCTTCCTGTGGGAAGAATCATCATGTGAGACAAGGGAGGAGTCAGCCCACGCAGTCTTTAAGGAATCTTCTAATCCTGGAATACTGTGACTAAAGACCCAGGTCAGGACTGGGAAAAATGAAGAAAGGAGGTGAGGGGGGACTGAACCAAATGCCCTCTGGGCAACACACATGTGTGGATGGTACTTCCCATTAACCAGGCAGAGCAAGTTCTCCCTGGGACATGAAAGCCCCCAGTGGACAAGATTCCCCCACTCCCTTCCCTACCTAAGCGCTTCTTCCTCCACATCACAGGTGCAGCCACCGTAGCGCCAGTGAGCACAGCTCCAAGGAGAGCCAGGCCAGCAGTGATGGCCGCAGTGGGGATGGAGGGCTGAGGAGGGGGCACTGGAAGGGAAGGGAAGGGGAGACCCCAGTCCTTAGTCTGACCCTTAGAAGTTCTCAAAGGGCTCCTCATTCTCCTGAGAATGGGCTCCGTGCCCAAGTCCCCCTAGTTACCCTATCTCAAGATAAGGGGCTCCAGCAGCCCCTCATGCTGAAGATACACATGTATCTCTGCTCCTCTCCAGAAGGCACCACCACAGCCGCCCACTTCCGGAAGTTTCCATCCGCCAAGCCTGGTCTCCACCAGCTCCTTGTACGGGGCCAGGTCAGGGTAGAAGCCCAGGACCCAGAACCTCAGGGTGATGTCATGCTCAGAGATGGGGTGCTGGGTCACACATGCCCTTTGGGGGCCTGACCGGGAAGAATCGGACATTTTATGGTTGCTATTTCCTCTATGGTCACTGAAGCAGCCTCATGACCATCCTCAGAATGGACAGGAAAACATGCTTGGAGGGAGGAAGCACAAACCCCAGAAACCAGCCTGGTCTGGGAGTCTGGGATAGTAGGTGAGAGCCCAGCGTGGGATGCAGGTCTCTAAACATTTTGTTGCTGACTTGGGTGGAGGGTGATGACACAGACAGGCAGGAGTGAGATCTCCAAAAATGCTCTCTGACCAAAAAACAAGATCTCAAGAGAGAAACTCATTGTTCCTAAGATGGCTGCTGGTGAAAAGGGTCCTGTGCAGGGTGATTTCAGGGATGGTCTCCCCTCTTTCTCAGGAGAAACTGGATTCCTTAACTGTCCTTCATATACAATAGGACCCTCTGGGCCAGTCTCTATACAGAGCTTGAAAACTTGAGAGACAGTTCTCTCTCTGACCAGAAGGGGGCGCTTTGCTGACCATTCAGTTTTCCCTGTGGGGTGTGAGCCTCAGGAAGATCAAAGGCCCTGTAGCGCCTCTTACCTCTGAGCTGCCGGGCCTCCTTCCCCATCTCCAGGAGACTTGGGATCCACTCCAAATACCTGCCCTCCAGGTTATTCATTTTGTGCTTTACCCAAACTCCCTCCTCCACTATGGCAGGTGCCATAGCCTCTGGGAATCACTGCGACCCTGACTAGGGGCAAAGGTCTCTGGGGAATGGGAGCTGTGACCTGGCCCTGGGCAAGCATTGTTCACTGTCCTAGCTCTGGTTGTAGCAGCCATGCAGGTCCTCCAGGAGCCATTAGGGCAGCTTGAACCTCTGTGCCTATTGTCTTTGGTTCTGTCTCCTTGTCCAGGTCCTCCTGCCCCACCTGCTCCACCCTGGGCTCCAGCATCTCCGCACTGACCTGGAGAGTTGCTGTCAAACCGCCTGAACTGTGCGTGGTCCATGTAGCCCACTGAGATGTACCGGGGCTCCTTGAGGCTGGGCTGGGAGGTCTTGATTTCTAAAAGCCTTAAAGAGTGGGAGCCTGGGGGCAGGAAGGGGTGGAAGTTGGGCTGAACCTCCTCCCTGCACTGGTCCTGAGTCCCAGGGAGATGGGGCATGAGGGGAGAAAGTGTTCAGGAAGGGAGGAGGCTCCAGAGCTTGAAAAGGGGCATCAGGTCGAGAAGGAGAGGGACTCAGGGGGACAGAAGAGGGCGCTAGGGTGGGGGGGGACAGAAAGGGACTAGGATTGAGAGGAACCCTGGGAGGACAGAGGACCCTAAAGCAACAGCCTCTATCAGAGAGGCCTTTTCCCTCCTCCCTGCACTCACCAGCCCAGGTTTGGGCCACAGCCCTGGAGAGAAGCAGCAGGAGGAGGGTTGGGGGCCCCATGACCAGCACTACTGAGGTCTGGGGAGCTTCTGACTCTAGGCTGGTGGGTGGAGACATACCTGGGCAGGCAGTGATGCTGATTGGCTTCCCTGGGAACCATCTAGGCACTGGGGAATGAGAACTGGGGATGAGCATTCACAAGTGTCCAGGGCCCAGCACAGGTGGTGGAGACAGAAGTGAGGCTAAGGGGGCAGAGGGGTATCCCCAAAAGTAACCTTCCTGCCCTAGACACAGCCCTGGGGCCTGGAACCATGAGAACCAGACTAGGGGACCTGGGGCTTTGCTCTGCCCCCTCCTCTCCTCACCCAAAGCTTCCTCACCCTGTCTCCATGACCCAAGCGCTGGGTCTGCGATTCTCAGTCATTTTCCTTTCAGTAAATAAGTGAGGACACCAAGCATACTTTTGTTTATGAGATATCGCTCCCCATATTTACCACACTGGGAATAAAGCTGTGTTTAATCATGTAACGATTTCATTTGGAATAATATGAATAACCCAATGCATGTTAACAGAAAGTGTTCTTTTTTTTTAGTAAATTATTTTATATACTTCTTACATCATTTTGCATTTTTGCATAATGTATGCATTTTTTTTTGCTTATATTCCCCATACAATTCCCAGTCCTTTTTCTGACCTTAATCCCTCTTCTCCTCGCCCTGCCCCCCACTGTAGTGTGTCTCTGGTCTATAGTTGCTTGTTGATTTTGATTTTTTACTTTATTGCAATTAGTCTTTTTCCTGGTCTCTTATTTAGGTTTTCTAAATTTCTGCTATGAGTGAGACCATCCGGTATTTTTCTTTTTCTTTCTGGCTTATTTCGCTGAGCATGATCCCTTCCAGCTCCATCCACGTTGCTGCAAATTGCATGAGTTTATTGTTTTTGATTGCTGAGTAATATTCCATTGTGTATATATTCCACATCTTTTTGATCCAGTCATGTATTTTGGGCATTTGGTTTCTTTCCAAAGCTTAGCTATTGCAAATAGTGCTGAATTAATGTTTCTGTGTCCATTGGGTAAATACCTAGGAGTGGAATTGCTGGATCATATGGAAGCTCTATGTTTAGTAGGTCCAGAAATCTCCACACAGCTCTCCATAGTGGTTGGACGAGTTTGCACTCCCACCAGCCGTGCAGGAGAGTTCCTTTTTCTCCACACCCTCGCCAACATTTGTTGTTGCTAGTTTTTTTAATATGTGCCATTCTCACTGGTGTAAGATGGTATCTCATGGTAGTTTTGATTTGCATTTCCCTGTTTACAAGTGATGTTGAACATTTTTTCATATGCCTGGTGGCAATTTGCGTTTCCTCTTTGGAGAAGTTTCTTTTTAGCTCTCTGCCCATTTTTTGAATGGGTTATTTTCTTTGTTGTTGTTGAGTTTCATCAGCTCTTTGCAGATTTTTGTGATCAGTCCTTTATCATTAGTGTTGTGTGCAAAAAATGTTCTCCCAGTCGGTGGGATTTCTCTTTGTTTTGGTTATTGTCTCCTTTGCTGTGCAGAAGCTCTTTAATTTGATGTAGTCCCAGCTGTTTATCTTTGCCTACAAGATCACTGCTTTGGGTGATGTGTCTGTAAAGATGTCTTTGAGGTGCATGTCATGTAACGTTTCGCCTATAATTCCTTCTATATATTTTATGGTTTCAGGTCTTATGTCTAGTTCTTTAATTCATTTTGAATTGGTTCTTGTGCATGGTGTGAGGTACTAATCAAACTTCATTCTTTTACATGTAGCGACCCAGTTTTCCCAGCACCATTTATTCAGCAAACTTTCTTTAAATGAGAAAGTATTCTCTTTTTTTTTAAAGATTTATTTATTTACTTATACAAGCACTGGGTCCAGTCAGAAGCATGGGAGGGTGTGCCAGAGCAGAGCCAGAGCAGAGAACAGAACAGGCAGAGGGACTGAAGTACACTGCTGAGGGGAGTAGCGGGCGGCAGGAGAGGTCTGTGCACCACGTGGGACCCTCGCCAGTGGCCCGGGGATCAAACCTGCGCGGAAGAGGCTGTGGGCAGCTTCGCAACCCAGTGCTCAACCACTGTACCACCAGGGAGGCCCGAGAAAGTATTCTTAACAAAAATAACATTTCTGAAAATAATCAGGCCAATGAGAAGAGTAGATCTTTTGTATTTTTTATTTTTGCAATTGTCTTTCTTGTCTGTCTCATTAGAAGACCTTTGGATTTTCTTCATATTTTCTACTCCGTTTAGTCTGTTGTTGTGGTTGAAGTCTATGAAAAAATATACACTGCCTTACTATAACTATGCAGACACTGCCTTACACAAATATGTTGAAGTAGTGTTTTCAGACAATTTGGAATATTCCACTTTGATACTACATTAAAACTATAAAGTTTTAACCTTGATATTTTCTCCAAGGTTAATTGGAGTGAAACCTGAAACAATATCATTGAATATTTCTTATTCTGTTACATTGCCATAGTCCTCTTGTTGTAGAAATAAATTCTGGCCTTTTACCCAGGCAGAGGAAGAACAAGGGGTACTTCATAATGGTGAGGTCAGAAGCTTTATTATTCATGCATGAGGTCCCAGACCTGGGTAGCCCCGTAAGTCAGAGCACCAGTTTAAAGACCAAGGGTTCCTTTTATACACAACTGTGTCCATATCTGTTACATTGATAGTGATGTGGTTTTTGTGGACTCTGTGGGTTTGGAGTACGGGGTCTTTGGGGTCACTCTGGGAAAGGTTTCACTAGAGCTCCCCTTTCAGCGACACGTGGTGAGGTCCCCAGTGAGTTTCTCCAGGAGACAAAGACACTAGTTATATTTAAAGGACAGGTTTATTAGGGAAAGGGACAGAAGAGTAAAAGACACTTGCATAGACACAGTGGGCAGGAAGAGCTGCCCTGAAAGGGACAGGTTTGCTGAGAGAGGCCTGAGTGGTTGCAGGCGGGCAGCCTTGAGGAGAGTGGCCTTCGCTGAAGGAGGTCAGTGCAGAGATGTGCAGGCATGGTGCAGGTCACAGGCAGGCCGGCAGGAAGCTGCTGTCCTGCGGAGGGAGAGGGTTGGTAAAAAGAGGCATCTGCATAGACACAGGTGGGCAGTGGGATTGCTGCCCTGAGCCTGTGCAGAGACTGCACTGATATAGTCCTCTGCTGTTTGGGAGGGGCCGCTCCTTGTGAGCTTTAGGGTTAGTGGCTGATTTTGGATAACTAAGCAGAATCTGAAAGGGACAGCAGATTCCACCATGGGCTCAATCTCCACATCATTACCTGTGGATGTGCGCTCTGATACCTGCTTGGATGTTATGTAATCCAGGCATTGGTGCCTAAAGATCTTAGTTTTCACAAGGTGAAGTCTGTGCCTAAGGATCCTAGTTTACATAACTGTGTTGATGGTTATGCTAATCTCTTCTACCCCCATCTTTTTGTGAGAGGCACATTTCTGGTCCTGTGGTGCTTCCTTTTGCAGTTTATTTATTTATTTTTTTCATTCCTGTCTTCCATCAATAGCATCATTTTTCAGCAGGCACAACCATTTGCTGCAAAGTCCCCCAGAAAGGGGGGCCAGGCAAGGGGGTAAAGATGCAGGCATTTGGGGATGCCCTTTAACAGATAGGGCAGCTGATTGACTGCCCAACCTTGTAGATAAGAGTGCTGAGGCCCTGGCCATGCACCTTGAAAGGGAAAGAGCAGTGAGTAAGCAAACTTGTTAATTATGCCTGTATGGGAGTGTTCATTGTGTTACAGGGCAGGAAGAGGAGCACCCCTGGCCCCGCAAACCTGCCTGCTCTAAATGGGCTCTGCCATCCACTGCATCCACACAGAACATGTAAGACTGTAATGGGAAGGAACTTGAAAACAATTAGTAAACAATACAGAAAAGACAAAGAATATAGTTTCTAAATCAAGCACCCATGTTACCCATCCCCTTGTGGGTAAAAGACCACCTGAATGGTCTTTAGGGCCAGAGCAAGGCCTGAAAGCCTGCCACAAATCTAAAGCATCTTTTAGCGGGGACCCACAGAAAAGGATCAGAAATAACCAGACAAGCTTGGGAGGAAAAGAGCAAATTCAAAATCAAGATAAAAGCTGCCATTGTCACCTCCCCACGGGTCTCTCACCCACATCAGTTTCAGCACCAAAAGGTAAGCATAGTTTCTTCACATATCTCTCTGTTCCATGTGCCCCCTCCAGGGCTCCGTATGGCTCCATCCTGCTTCCTTCCTTCCTCAGTCTCCTCTGCAGCTTCTTGTCTTCTCTTTAGCTCCACCCTCCTTTGAGTGGGGCAAGGGAACCTGGACCTTCCCCTTTCCCTGGGCAGCAGCCTGTTACAACTGCACCAAGACTGGAAATTCTGCTGGAATCTTTATTATATTCATTTGCTCAATAATATATGTTCTCATCACTCTCCTGCATATTGGTTAGGTCTTGTGCTAACGTGTGATTTTTTTAAAGTAATATAGTGTTCCACTAAGTTATAAAGGTCTTCAGTATTCATTACACTGGAATCAAATTATTTTAAAAAAAATTTTCACTTTATTTTCCACCACAAATCCCAAAAGTAAAAGTAGTACTGGAAGTTGTCAAGTTAGTGAAAGATGGAGGAGAGCAATGGAAAAAGACTGGAAAGGAGATGCCCCAAGACCAGAAATCTGGCTCACACAGGAGCAGGGGGTAGAAGGGATTAACACAGCCATTGACACAGATCTAGAAACCAAGATCCTTAGGCTCCAAAGCCTAGATTACAAAGCAGAAAATCCAAGCGGGTATCAGACTGCTGTCTAGAGCACAGACCCAAGGGTAAAGATACGGAGATTGAGCTGTAGAATCTCCTGTCCCTTTCAGATTCTGCATAGTTATCCAACATCAACAACTAACCAGAAGGCTCACAAGGAGTGACCCCTCCCAAACAGAAGAAGTTTATGGCAGTACAGTCTCTGCACAGGCTGGGGGCAGCAATCCCTCTGCCCACCTGTGACTATGCAGGTGCATCTTTTCACCAATTCTCTTCTCTGCAGGGCAGCAGCCTCCTGCCTGGCCATTATCTGCATCATGCCTGCACTTCTCTTCATTGACCTCCCTCAGTGGAAGCAGCTCTCCTCAAGGCTGCCTGCCTGCAACCATGAAGGTCTCTCTCAGCAAACCTGCCCCTTTCGGGAGGCAGCTCTTCCTTCCCGCTTGTGTCTATGCAAGTGTCCTGTGCTCTTCCATTCCTTGTCTAATAAATCTGCTCTTTAAATATAACTAATGTCTCTGTCTTGTGGAGTAACTCGCCTGGGGAAGTGTGTGAAACCTTTCCCAGAGTGAACCCAAGAACCCCTCACTCCAAACCCACTGACTCCAAAAACTCCATCATTAGCATACCATAGGTTATTAATATTCTTTTTTTTAAAAAAATATTTATTTATTTATGCATACAAGAACTGCGGTAGAGGCCAGAGGTGTGGTGGGTGAGGGGATTCACCAAAGACAGAGTGGGGAGCAGAACAGGCAGATCTACAGAAATACATTGCTGAGGGAAGCAGCAGGTGAGACAGGGGAGGTCTGCTGTGCCATGTGGGTTGCTCCCTGGCCATGGATTGAACTGGTGCTGCTGCAGCTACAGGTCACTTCACAGTGCTGATGCTTAACCCCTTGCACCACCAGGGAGGCCCCAGGTTATTTATATTCTAAAGTAAAGAAGCAATAACATCTTTTAAAAAGGTTTATTCTAGTCAAGTGAATATTTAAAGCTGTAACCCACATAACAAAATTATGCATGGGATCGGTAATAATTTGTGAGACTGGACAGAGTTTCTGAAAGAAAAATGTTTGAGACTTGTGGACCCAGTCCCTGGGCCTGGACTCAGGGACACGGTGTGACAAAGGTCTCGGAGCAGGAGACGACCGGAAGGCAAAGTCCCAGGTGTCAGGGTGTGGCTGTCTGGGTCTCAGTCCCCAGCCTGGGGTGCAGGGCTGGAAGGTGACTGCTGGGGATTCGCCCTCTCCCCTTGGTTCCACTTCTGGGCTCACAGCCTGGGCGGGTCCTCCTGCCTGGATGCTGGTGACTCACCCCAGGGCTCACTCCCCATTGCCTGGCCCTTTCCAGAGAAGGTTTCCAATCAGCACCTGGGCGGCTCCTGTTCCAAAGTCCTCACCCACCCGCCGGGACTCCGTCTCCCCAGTCTTGGAAGAGGCCA
Organism: Talpa europaea; assembly: GCF_964194135.1. Taxonomy (NCBI): domain Eukaryota; kingdom Metazoa; phylum Chordata; class Mammalia; order Eulipotyphla; family Talpidae; genus Talpa; species Talpa europaea. The sequence goes on along the minus strand of NC_140068.1, from coordinate 132,692,233 downwards.
GTCCTGGGGGATGACGGGGCGCAGCCCTCCTGCTCCTGCTCGCGGTGGCCGTGGCCCCGAGGGAGACCCAGGCGGGTGAGTGCGGGTCAGGAGGGGACAGGGCGCTCCCAGAGGCGGGAGCAAGGGCGAGGGCGGGCGTGGGAAAGGCGCGACCTCGCCGCTGCCGCCCTAGTTGTCCCCCCACCTCGGCCCCGCCCTGTCCTGGCCCCTTTCCATCCCCAGGAGACCCCAGCCTCCTCTGGCCCCCCGAGTCCCGGCCATTTTCGTCTCGCAGCTGCTTTTCACTCTCATTCGTCTTTCACCCACTTTCTGTCTCGTGGGCGCCCCCTGGGACTCGAGCCCCAGAAGGGGAGAAGAATAGGCCGGGTCTCCCCTCCCGCCCCCAGGCCCCCACTCCCTGAGGTTTTTCCACACCTCGATGACCCGGCCCGGCCTCGGGGAGCCCCGCTTCATCTCAGTGGGCTCCGTGGACAACACGCAGTTCGACTGCTTTGACAGAGACTCTCCAGGCCAGAGCTTGGAGCCGCATGCGCCCCAGGGGGAGAAGCTGGGGAAGATGGAGCCTGAGGAGCTGGAGGAGTGGGACAGGGAGATACAGATCCTAAGGGAGCGCTTACAGCAGTGCCAAGTGAAGCTGGAAGCCCTGCGCCACCACCGCCACCTCTCCAAGAAGAGAAAGACCAAGACAGGTGAGCTGGCGCGGGTCCAGGCCGGGTCAGCACCCCCATCCCCACGGACAGGGGGGTCGCTCTGGGTCTCCCCCTCCAGGCTTCTCTGCAACCTGCCCGGGAACAGCCCGCGGGACTTTCACCCCCTTTCATTCTGTTTAGTTTATTCCAGACGGGAGGGGGCGGGCTGGGTGACCATGGGGTGACCAGCAGGGATAGGCTCTCACACCTTCCAGAGGATGTCTGGCTGCAACATAGGGCCCTAGGGGCGCCTCCTCCTCGCCTACAGTCAGTTCTCCTAAGATGGCTCCGATTACCTGGCCCTGAACTGGGACCTGCGCTCCTGGAACGCTGCGGACACGGCCGCTCAGATCACCAGGAGCGACTGGGAGGCCCAGGGTGAGGCAGAGAGATTCAGAAACTATGTGGAGGGCAAGTGCTTGAGGTGGCTGCCCAGATTCCTGGAGTCCGGGAAGGAGACTCTGCAGCCCACGGGTAAGAGGGACCTGGAGGCCTCCCGGTTCCCCCCTGCCTGAAGTCACTGCGGGAAATGAGTCCTCTCTCTAGTCCCGAGAGGGGGACTCCCCTGGGTTTCATGTTCTGCACTAGAGAGACTCCCAGAGACTCCGGCTTCTCCTGAAGGACAGTGAAGGGATCCCGTCTCTCCTGAGAAAGACAGACAGTCCCTGACATCACACGTCACCGGGTCCTTTTGACCAGGGGCCTGTTTGAGAACCACGAGTTTCTCTCTCAGTCTTGTTTCTGGTCTGAGAACATTTTCAGTTATGTGATTCCTGCTTTTCTGTGTCATTCACCTCTCCCCTCCCCCCTCATGGGAAATAAAGTCTGTGTTCCACTCCTTAGAGACCTGCATCATCCTTGCCTGGGCTTTTATCCTGATTCTAGAACTTTCTAACGAATGAGGGAATCTCATAGATTCCACTCCCCCTCGCCCCCCACTACCCTGCTTTCTACATTTTATGTTTCTTTCTTCCAAACCAGTTGTCCTGTCCATTCCGAGGATGGTCACATGAGGATACTTCAGTGTCCATGGAGGAAACCTAAAATGTGAATTTTCTGATTTACCCCCTCAGATCCCCCAAAGACACACGTGACCCACCACCCCACCTCTGAGCATGAGGTCACCCTGAGATGCAGGGCCCTGGACGTCTACCCTGCGGACATCACCCTGACCCAGCAGCGAGATGGGGAGGACATGACCCGTGACACAGAGCTGGTGGAGGCCTTCCAGAAGTGGGTGGCTGTGAAGGTGACTTCTGGAGCAGAGCAGAGATACACATGCCATGTGCAGCATGAGGGGCTCCTGGGATGGGGTAAGGAGGGAACATGGGCACTGAGCGTCTGCTTGGAGGAATCAGGACCCCTTCTGGGAAACCTCTACTGGCTCAGGATGGTGGACCTGGGGCTCAGGGTCTCACTCTCCCTTCCCTTCCAGTGCCCCCTCCTCAGCCCTCCATCCCCACCGCGGGCATCATTGCTGGCCTGGTTCTCCTTGGAGCTCTGCTCACTGGAGCTTTGGTGGCTGTAGCTGTGATGTGGAGGAAGAAGCGCTCAGGTGGGGAAGGGAGTGGGGGATCTTGCCCACTGGGGGCTTTCATGTCCCAGGGAGAACTTGCCCTGCCTGGTTAATGGGAAGTACCATCCACACACGGGTGTTGCCCAGGGGGCATTTGGTCCAGTCCCCCCTCATCTCCTTTCTTCATTTTTCCCAGTCCTGACCTGCGTCTTTACTCACAGTTCTGGAAATTTCCTTGTGGTGCAGGATTAGAAGATTCCTTTAGGCTTCTGACCTGACTCCTCCCTGGTCTCACATGATGTCTCTTCCCACAGGTGGAAAAGGAGGAATCTACACTCAGGCTACAGGTCAGTGTGGATCAGGAGTTGGATCCCTGAGCCCCTGGGGACAGTATAGGTGGATTTAATGGGAGAGTCACCCCCATCAGTCCCTCCTGTGATCTCCTCTCTGACCAGGTTCTGTTTTGTTCTCCCCCAGGCAATGGCAGTACCCAGTGCTCTGATGTGTGTCTCAGCCCATAAAGTGTCCTTCAAAATAAATCTGATTGAATAAAATAATTCCTATTGTTTTCAGATTCCATTTAATTTTGCTGTTTGCTTTTATTTTTTTCACACTATCTCCAGAGCAGTGTGTGCAGGGTCACGGCACAGAGAGGCTGTCCAGCAGCCTGGAGGTGTGAGCAGGCCTGACTCTGACACGCCTACAGGGAGTGGGGCCCTGGGGCCCCAGAATCAGTCCCCAGGGCAGCACAGGCCTTGCTCTGCCCTCCTCTTGGCGCCTAGCATTGGTGGAGTTGAGGATGATGTTCTGTCTCAGGAAATGGGGGCCTCCTCCAAACATCTGTCTTCTCTTCATCTCTCTCCTTCATCAGCCTCAGTATGTGTGTTTGAGTCACACCAGCCCTGCATGGACAGGAAAAGGCCCAAAACGAGTAATTTACTGGTCAGTTATAGAGTCAACCCCTCTGCAGTTCTACCAGGAGAAAACAGAGACTCTCCCAGCCCCCAGCCAGAGCCCGTGTCACCCACACAGACTTTCTCCCGGAAGTGTCCCCGATGCTGCCCATCCTGGCCCCATCCTCTCTGGTGTCCCCAACACTCCTTTTGGGCCCCATCCCCTAGTCCCCATTTTCATCCTCTGCTCCATTTCCAGGAGCCTCCCCATCTTTCTAGCCATGCCCTGGGAACTCTCTTTGTCCGTCCCTCATTCAAGGATGGTGAACTTTAAAATACATATATTTATTTATTTTCTTATATCGTGGGTCATCTTTCTATAGTTATTGTTACCCTTAGGTGCGGTGCTCAACCAATAATCCACCCACATACCATCTCCAGCTCTTCCCTAGTTGGATCATTTCCGCTGCCCCCTGCTGCAGGACATGGCTCGATGGCCAGCTCACGGGCCTTGTCTTTTCTAGAAAACTTGTCCTTTACCTGGGTGAGGTCCTGGGCTCCTGGGGAAATTGAAGTTTGATTGCCAGGAGGAGGTGCTTTCACCCCTGGAAGCAGAAACAAATTACAGAGACTCTGGAGTCAAAGGCTCCATTCCAAGACTCAAGGAATGTTTGGAGGATCTGCCCATAATCTGGGAATCAGCTGTTAAAACCTGGAAACCTGGTTCTATCCTTAGTCCATAGGACTCAGGAGGAAGAAAATTTGAGGACTTCTGACCTGACACTGGACTTGCGCGCCCCCTTGTGTGCAGATCCGTGTCCTGCCGCTGGGGGCCCAGGGAGCCTGGGGAGGGCCTGGCTGAGCAGGAGAAAGGGCGGCTCTGGGCTCCTGTGCTCAGCCCTGTGGCCACACGGGGGCGCTGCCGCGCTGCTCTGGATTTGGTGGCGCCGCCAGGACGGGGCGGGGGCTGAGGTGGGCACAGCTGGGGATGCTGGAGGGCGGCGACCTGGGGGTGAGATGCTCTGTGAGGAGTCAGAGCAGCAGGGCTCAGAGGAGAGGAGACTCCGGAGCCTGCCCTGGGTGTGTGGTTTCCAATTCCCCCTCCCCCCCAGAATCCCTACTCCAGTCCCAGGATAAGGATATCTGGGAAAACTGGAAAGTACAAAAACTTTTCCTTCTCCAACCTATTAAATATTGAGGGTATTTAAAAAATAACATTTAAAGAATACTGTTAGACTTACAAGAAAAGTTGCATAGGTAGTACAGGTTTTGTTTATCCCACACAGGTCTAGTTTATCCCATTTTCAGTGTTAACATCCTACATGAGTAAAATTTTTATTTTTACAACTAATGCAGCAATGTGGACATAATTACAAAACGCCATGCTTTCATTAGCAAAAGCTAATGTGCATTTTATGCTCCATAATCCCATCCAGTTTGCCTAGAAGGCAGTTTCTCAGGCTTTCCTTGTTTTTATAACATTGACATTGGTGAGGAGTGATACTCTGGAGAGGTGTTGGGGTCACTTCTGAGAAAAGTTTCTCTAGAGTCCCCCGTTAAGTGGCTCGGTCGTGCGTGTGTGCGCGCACATACACACACACACACACACACACACACTCACGGAAAGAAGATGTTTGTGCAGGCACAAGCAGGCAGGAAGAGCTGCACCTGGAGAGGGCGGGTGTGGTAGCGGAAGCCTGCAGGTCCCAGGTGGCTGCCTGTGGAGCAGAGCTGAGTCTTCCCACAGTGCCCTGGTTTAGTGTTCTAGTTGGGAGGGCTTCATTCCTTTGTGCAATTGTTATCTCTCTTTAATCACTTCTGTGGTGTGACTAGGCTGATTTGTCAGGAGCAGTGATTCTCTGCAATGGCTCCATCAAATATATCATAGCTCTGGTCTGCGCCTCCTTATACTTCCTATAGTGTCTGATACTTGCGATAGATAGCAGTTGGCCCAAAGTGTTTTTTCATTTCTATAGTGGGTTTAATGACGATGTTAATCACTTCTGTCCCCTCCTCCAGTGTCTGGTCATGCGACTCCTCCATCCTGAATTTTCTACTCTTAGCCTCCATCACAGAGTCCTGCTCAGGAATATTGTCCCTTAATTTAGGGTTTTTTTTTTTTTTCTTTCTTAGTGAGACTGTGGGTTTGGGGACGTAGACCACAGGGATGCAGCGTCATTCACCACTCAACACAAAAAGGGCACATCGTGTCCATCTGACTCATCACTGATGGTGTTAACCTTCAACACCAGGCTAAGGCAGTTTCCCAGCTTTCTTCCTGCAAAACTTCTCTTTTTTCCATTTCTTTAGATATTGCAGTCTTTGGAGGGGTCTCAGTGTGGCCCTCAAACATACGTGTCATTTCCAATGGGAATTTTTTTGCACATTTCCTAATTATTAGATTCTGGCTCACAGAAGACCCTGTGGGATGAGAAGTCACATCTACTTCTTTGGTGTGATAATTGGTATTGTTTAGGGTTTGATAACAGCAATGCAGGTACATTTTGGGAATTATTTTCTAGAATTTAGATTTGTATCATTTTCTGCTGTATCTTAAGGAACTGGAGGGAACATGTCAGAGGAAGGCGGTGGTGTCTGTGCAGGCCCTGCCCTCACAGCTCGGCCCAAGGAGAGTCCCTGAGTGTCTCCTCAGGGGCCTCTGCTGCCTCCTCTGTCACATCTTCCCTCCTGGGGATGAATGTGGGGAGTGGGCCCCCAAGCATGTGCGCATGTGTGCAGAGCCCCCAAGCATGTGTGCAGGGGGTTCCCAGGACCCTTTTTGGCGGAAAGGACTTGATGAATAGCTAGAAGAGCACCAGAGCAGTATCTGCTCCTCTGCTGTGAGTCCAAGGGCTAAGCTCCAGGGACAGCTGTGGGGTCTCTCTCAGACGGGGCTGGTTCTAAGTGACTCACCTGGTGGCTTCCTTCGCCCAGCCTGGGCCTGCCTTAGGCCTTGTCCCTCGCTCAAGATGTTCACCTATTCTTGGATCTATGAGCAGGAAAGGCCCCTGTAGGGAAAGTGATTATCAGGCTTTTCTCCCCTCCAACCACTAGGTTTGATGATGGACCCTGCGGTCCTGAATTGCATGCCTGATGGCGGCCCCTGGAGTGGGGGGTGGGCACGCGTAGGGACACCTGGGCTGAGACTGGCTTATAAGGGTGGTGTCACGGGGACACCAGCAGAACAGCAAAGGAGAAAAGAACACAAAGGAAATGAGAACGAGTAGAACAAGAGCAGAAGAGAGAAAGAGAAGCAGAAGAGAGAGAACGAGACCACGAGAGAACGCCGGAAAGTCCAGGAATAGTGAAGATTCACCAGGGGCTGGGAGGCCTGCCTGCTCCCTGCCCCCCACCACACCTGCCTGCCGTGTACCTGGGTAGACGGGTAGATAGGGTAGATCCCAGTAAAAGCCTGAGAAAGCCACTGAGGGCTCCAGGACTCTCCTTTACCCATCTGCACAGGGTCTTAGAGATCCTGCTCTGTGCCTTCCTGCCGCTACAGCCCCTTTCCCTGCACAACATGCGCACACGCCCATTTTCACTTGGGGGTTCAGGGGCCCATAGACCCTCTCAGCACCCGGCTCCTTCTGTGAAGACATCCTGTCCAGGCTCCTTCTGTGAAGACGTCCTGGGCTGTGGCTGGAAATGGGAGATGATTAGGACCTGGAGCACCTGCCGGGGCTCCTACTGACAGATCTGGGGACACGTGGGGAACACAGACCTCCCACACTGACTGTGCCATCCTCCCTGTCCCTGCACCCTGACTCTGGGCCACCTCCCCACATCCTTACCCACTTCTAACCAGACACGCCCCTTATTTACTGTCACAGTCTCCAGTCTCCACTTCCCACCAGGACACGCGCTTCACAGGCCAGCAAGTTGGGCTGTATTTAGTTCATTGAGGTTTCCTAGGTGCAAAAACAGCCTGTCACACATCTGATGCAACAATTAATTTAGAATGATCAGGGATCAGGGTAAAGCACCTCTCCATTGCAGAGACAGTGTCTTTACTAAGATAGCCTCAGACCACATTCTACACACACCTCCACTCTCAGAGACGTCAGTGTCCCCTCTATTTTTATCACAAATGCTGCTCCTTCCCCCCTGCCCCCATCTTTTTCTCCCACACCAAACCTGCACACCACAGCACACAAGAATATTTCTCCCTTTAGAAAAGAAGATCCTGGGCCTCCCTGGTGGCACAGGGGTTAAAGACACAGCACTATCAAGCTATTGACAGCCACTGCAGCATAAGTTCGATCCCCACAATGAGGTGACCCACATGGCGCCCCAGACCTCTCCTGTCTTGCCCGCTGCTCCCCTCAGCAGTGTATGTCAGTCAGTCTGCCTGTTCTGTTCCCCACTCTATCTCTGGAGAATCCTCTCACCGACCCCCCACCTTTGGCCTACACCCCAGTTTTTGCACGCATAAATAAATAAATCTTTAAAAAAAAAACTATTAAAAAAAAAAGAAAAGAAGATCCTAGGTTTATGGGTATTATTGTTAACCAGCAGTGAACATAGCTTAGATCTGGGATATCAGACCTGAGGGTGGGGAGAGGGGGCAGCTGCAGAGAAGACAGAAACCCAACAGGGACTGATCTAAGAAGAGGAATTATCTGATCCTCCTCTCTACTAATACCCAAATTGTGTCCTTTTAAATGGTGGGGGAAAAGATGGAAATCTTTTCAAAAAGAGTCCCAAAACGGGGCCTCCCTGGTGGCACAGCGGTAAAAGACAGTGCTATCAAGCTATCGCCAGCCACTGAAGCACAAGTTCAATCCCCAGCCGGCCAGGGAGCAAACCACATGGCACAGCAGAGCTCTCCTGTCTCGCCCACTCTCCCCTCAGTGTGTATTTCAGTAGATCCTCCTGTTCTGCTCCCCACTCTTTCTGGTGAATCCTCTCACCCCTCCCCCCCCACACACACACCACTGGCTTATACCCCAGTAATTGTATTCATAAATAATTAAATCTTAAAAAAAAAAAAACAAAACAGTCCCAAAACTATTTGAGTCTGGAAATTAATTTCTAACACCAGATACTCCTGTGAGCAGGGGCCGCCCTGAGCCATATGGGGATAATGACAGATGCTCCTGCTGCTGTCAGAGACAGGGATGCCCAGAGGACATAAGCCCTGGTCTGTAAACATGAAAAAGAACAGGCATAAAGCAATAAAACCCAGGAAGTAAAATCATAAACACAGAGTATGAGGACTAGGGAACGAACTCTGACCCGAGCCTAGGCTGACTAAGCCTCATGCAAACTCCACCCACATTACGGGAGACAGGACAGGCCCGGGTGATGTCAGAGTCCCTGTGATCACAGGCCCTGCTGGGACAGGTGCTCCTGAAGGACAAGGAGAAAGGAGCAGAGAGATGACCCCTGAGGAGTGACCACATCGAAGCCCACGGCACACTGAGCACCAACTGGACACAGGCCCCGTCCCCCTCAGCTCCTCACAGCCTCTCCCGCCCCCACCTGCACAGAGTCAGCACAGCAAATATGCAGCTGTGTCTGGTCCTCAGGACTCTTTATTTTCTCTCAAATCTTTCTAATTAACCCATCAACCCCACATGATAAGGTAAAAAAATAATTTCATATGTGGATGGTTATTCTCAACAGGGAAGTAGACATTATTCTCAGGAAAACACAAAGTCCAGGCAGAGGTGGAGTCAGCCCCGCCTCTGCTGGAGCAGGAAAGTCATCAGGGAGAGACACAGGTCCGTGTGGGGAGGGGCCTGGCGGGCAGGACTGGGCCAGTCTCCCCACCTCCTCACGTTATGCTGATATGAGCACAGGCACATGCAGATGCCCTTTGCAGCCAGAGAACCCAGAAGATCTGATTTATATACATATATACATATACTATATATATATATATATATATATATATATATATATATAAAGTAATGTTGGTTTACATCATTGTTGGAAGTGTTAGATGAGCCCCTTCAGGTGTTTTTAAGACACCACACCCACCACCCAATCCCCCATAATCCACCACTGTGCTCCTCCACACTTTGTTTTTGCTCTTCCCACTTCCCCTCTGGTAGCTGCAGTTCTAGTCAGATTTCAAGGGTTAGTTTTTTAGTTTGACTTTGTCTGAGCTTTTGTGTGGTTTCTCTATATTCCACATAGAAGTGATACAAGTAGTTTTTGTTTTTCTCCCTCAGACTTAGTTTGCTTAGCATAATCCCTTCCAGCTCCATGTTTGGCCTGAAGAAAATACACTGCTGAGGGGAGCAGCAGGCAAGACAGGAGATGTCTGCTGCGCCATGTGGGTTGCTCCATTGCCGGCCAGAGATCAAATTTGTGCTGCAGAGGCTGTGGATTGCTTCATAGTGCGGTGCTTAACACCTTGTGCCACCATGGAGGCCCTGAGTTTATCTTCTTTGAACACTGAATAGTATTCCACAGTGTAGACAGACCATATCTCCTTGATATATTATCTGTTTTGGGGAATTTGAGTTGTTTCCACAAACTTGGCTACTGAAAATAGTGCTGCAATCAACATGGGAGTGCATGTCTCCCTCTAAATTAGTCTTTTTATATTCTGGAAGTAGATGCTAAGGAGTAGAATTGCTGGATCACATGGCAGATCCATTTTTTAATCTTTTTTTTAAACCTTTTAAATTTAATTTTTTCTTTACATAGAAGAACTGGGGTGCAGGTCAGGGGTGCAGGGGTGAGATGCTTCACCAGAGAGAGTGGGGAGCAGAACAGGTGGATCTACTGAAATACACTGCTGAGGGGAGCAGTGGGCGAGACAGGAGAGGTCTGCGGCATGTCGGTTATCTCCCTGGCCAGGGATTGAACTCAGGCCACAGCAGTGATAGCACCGAAACTTAACCCCTAGGTCAACAGGGAGGCCCCATTTTTTAATATTTGAGAAAGCACTATTTCCTTTTCCATCGGAGCTGGACCAGTGTGCATTCCCACCAACAGCGTAGAGCTTTCCCCCTTTTCTCCACATCCTGTTTCTGGTCTTTTTGTTATGGGCCATTCTCACAGGTATGAGGTTGTATCTCATTGTGGATTAACTAGGGGATACTAAAGTCACAAAATGGGGATCAGAAGAAATCTGCATCTCTTAGTCCATGCAAGGTAGCTATGTCACACTGTAAAGGAAAAATTATCAGGAACACATTCAGGTGACGCACAAAAGTGTTGACATTCTCAATAGTCCACTACATCCTCAGAAAGTTCCCCTCACAGCTTCCCCATAACCTGGCCCCATCCTCTTTGCTCCAGCCCCTCCCACTGCAGGCCTCCAGAGTCTCACCTATGCTATGAGGCACAACAGGGCCCTGGGCACTGTCATGCCTGAGGTATAACAAAACAGAACCAGGTCAGGGTCCATAGGAGATGAGAATGAAGGAGGAACTGACGGGTCAGCTTATCCTGTGAGCTCCATCTACACTATCCCAAGGGTCTGAGTAATCATAAACCTGATCCATTTACCTCCAGTCTGGGAGTAGCTTCCTTCTTTCCAACCTGTGGGTATAAAATATCATGTGAGACCATGGAGGGGTCAGGCCTTGAAGTCTTAAAGGAATCCCCTAATCTGGACCACAGGGACATTTCCAGAACTGTGAATGAAGACCCAGGTCAGGACTGGGAAATATGACAAAAGGAGATCAAGGGAGACTGGGCTTACTGCCTCCTGGAGTCTGTCCCAGGCAGGAAACTTGCCCTCTAATATTTTCTGGGAATCAGGTCCCTATAACAAGAACTAGCAATGAGAACAAGTTGATTCACTTTCACATGTGCTTTACAAAGACTAAGTGTTAGCAATCAGCTCCAGATTGGGCAACAGGTGTATGGATGGTATTTCCATTAACCAGGCAGGGCAAGTACTCCGTGGGACTTGAAAGTGGATAAGATCCCCCACTCCCTTCCCTACCTGAGCGCTTCTTCCTCCACGTAACAGCTGCAGCCACTGTAGCTCCAGTGAGCACAGCTCCAAGGAGAACCAGGCCAGCAATGATGCCTGCAGTGGGGATGGAGGACTCAGGGGGCACGGGAAGGGAAGGGAAGGGAAGAGAAGGGAAGGGAAGGGGAGACACTGAACTCCAGGCCTCAGTCTGACCCTTTGAAAGTCTCCAGAAGGGCTCCTGGTTCCCTTGAGAACAGGCTCTGTGCCCATGTCCCCCCTCTCACCCCATCTCAAGAGTCGGGGGTGCAGCAGCCCCTCATGCTGCACATGACATGTGTATCTCTGCTCCTTCTAGAAGGCACCCCCACAGCCGCCCACTTCTGGAAGGTTCCGCTCCTGCCCCCACTCAACCTGGCCCCAGGCCTGGTCTCCACCAGCTCTGTATCCTGGGCCAGGTCCTCCCCATCTCACTGCCAGGTCAGGTTTATGTCCGCTGGGTAGAAGCCTAGGGACCAGCACCTCAGGGTGACCTCATGCTCAGAGATGGGGTGGTGGGTCACCTGTCCCCTTTGGGAGCCTGAGTGGGAAGAATCGTAAAATTCATGCTTTTTGTTTCCTCATGGACACTGAAGCAGCCTCATGACCATCCTCAGAATGGACAGGAAAACATGCTTGGAGGGAGGAAGCACAAACCCCAGAAACCAGCCTGGTCTGGGAGTCTGGGATAGTAGGTGAGAGCCCAGCGTGGGATGCAGGTCTCTAAACATTTTGTTGCTGACTTGGGTGGAGGGTGATAACACAGACAGGCAGGAGTGAGATCTCCAAAAATGCTCTCTGACCAAAAAACAAGATCTCGAGAGAGAAACTCATTGCTCCTAAGACGGCTGCCGGTCAAAAGGATCCCGCGAAGGGTGATTTCAGGGATGGTCTCCCCTCTTTCTCAGGAGGAACTGGATTCCTTAACTGTCCTTCAGAAAAAGTAGGAGCCTCCAGGCCAGTCTCCCTCCCAGAGCTGGAAAACGTGGCCGACAGCTCCCTCTCTGGCCAGAAGGGGGCGCTTTCTCACCATGATTCCATTTCCTTGCGGGGTGCGCGCCTCAGGGAGATCAAAGGCCCCTCAGTCCTCTCACTTCTGAGCTGCGGCGCCTCCTTCCCCATCCCCAGGAGTCTGGGGGCCCCTCCACGCACCCGCCCCCCAGGCTGCTCCCATCCTGCTCTGCCCGACCTTCCCCCTCCCCCTCGCGCCGGGGAGCTGAGCCGCGGGCCCGCCGGGTCCAGGCGCGCAGGTCCCCGCCCAGGGCGCGTCCCCGGCGCCGTCGTGGGGAGCTGGTCGTGCCCGCGGGGGAGGCGCCGTCGGCCCCGCGGCGCAGCCCAGAGTCCTCTGGATCGTGGGAGACCCTGAGCCCGCCCTTCAGTCACCCCGTGGTCTCCCGCCCGCACCCGATCTCCCGCCCTGAATAAACCCAAACTTAAATAAAACCTAAACAGTGAAAGTTCCGCGGGCTCTTCCCTGGTCAAGGGGCCTGGCAGGGGCCACGGCCTCGGGGGTCACGGGGCCCCGAGACTCGGGGCGGGGGGTGGGGCGGGAGCGGTGACCCGCCCCGGCCCGCGCTGCTCCCCGGCCCGGCTCTGGCTGCGGCGGCCGCGCGGGGCCTCCAGGAGCGCTTGGAGCCTCCGCGCCGAGTGTCTGCGGAGCCGCGTCTCCTCGCCCGACCCGCCCGCCCGCCCGCCCGCCCAGGGGCCCGCGGCTCCGCGCTCTGGCCCGGGGAGTCGCCGTCGAACCCCCGAACTGCGTGTCGTCCACGTAGCCCCCGCGATGCACCGGGGCTCCCCGAGGCCAGGCGGGACATCACCATTTCTAAAAGCCTCAGAGAGGGGGAGCCTGGGGGTTGGGGAGGGGTAAAAGCCGGGCTGGTGGACCCTTCTCCCTGGGCAGGTCCTGAGTCCCCGGGAGATGGGGCAGGGGAGAAAGTGTCCAGGAGGGAGGGAGCTCCAGAGACTGAACATGGGCAGCGGGTCCAGAAGGGGCAAGACTCAGGGGACAAAAGGAGGAGGCAGGTGGGGGGACAGAAAGGGACCAGGACTGAGGGGGACACGGGGGTGACAGAGGGGCCTAAGGCAGCAGCTTCCTCTGCAGAAGCCTTTTCCCTCCACCCTGCACTCACCAGCCCAGGTGTCTGTCTGGGCCAGAGCACTGGAGAGAAGCAGCAGGAGGAGGGTTGGGGGCCCCATGACCAGCACTGCTGGGGTCTGGGGAGCTTCTGTCTCCAGGCTGGTGGGTGGAGACTTACCTGGGCAGGCAGTGATGCTGACTGGTTCTCTGGGAACCTCCAGGCACTGGGCACTGAGAACTGGGGAGGAGTCACAAGTGTCCAGGGATCAGCACAGGTGGTGGAGACAGAAGGGAGGCTAAGGGGACAGTGGGGTATCCCCAACAGTCACCTTCCTGCCCTAGACACAGCCCTGGGGCCTGGAACTATGAGAACCAGACTAGGGCCCTGGGGCTTTGCTCTGGCCCCTCCTCTCCTCACCCAAAGCTTCCTCACCCTGTCTCCATGACCCAACCGCTGGGTCTGCAATTCTCAGTCATTTTCCTTCCCAGATCCATGTCCAGTCTTACAAATTAGGGAGGATGCCAAGTATAATCTTGTTTAGGAGGTATCGCTCCCCATATTGACCACACTGGGAATAAAGCTGAGTTTGATCATGTAGCTGTTTCATTTAGAATAATAGTAATAATCCAATGCCTGTTAATAGACAGTGTTCTTGAGAAAAATAACTTCTTTCTGAAAATAATCAGGGCAATGAGGAGAGTGGATCTTTCACGTGTTTTATGTTTGCAGTTGTCTTTCTTGTCTGTCTCATTAGAAGAAAGTAGGATTTTCATGTTTCCTTCTGCATTTAGCTGTGGTTCTGGTTGAAGTCTATAAAAAAATGTCTACAGCCTCACACAAATATGTTGGAGTAGTATTTTCACATTATTATTGTGAATATTCCACTTTGATACTAAATTAAATCTATACAGGTGGTATTTTCTCCCAGGTTATTTGCAAAGTGAAACCTGAGACAATATCATTGAATATTTCTTTTTCTGTTACATTTCCATAGCCCTCTCTTGCATAAAACTAACTGCAGTTAGTTTTAATGTGTAATTTTTTAAAAGTAATATATTGTTCCACAAGTTATAAAGCTTTTCAATGTTTATTACACTGGAATCAAATAATTTTTAAAAATTCATTTTGTTTTTCACCACAAATCCAAAAAGTAAAAGTAGTACCGGAAGTTGTCGAGTTAGTGATAGGACACAATTTTCCATGATTCTGTTTTTTTCTGAGCACTTATATTTGGTCAATGTGAAGTTACTCTCAGTTATAAATTGTCAATTGATTTTCTTTTTTTTTTAATATTTATTTATTTATTTACACATGCACTGGGTACAGTCAGAGGCGTGGGAGGGTGAGAGAATTCACCAGAGCCAGAGTGGGGAGCAGAACAGGCAGAACAAGGAAATACACTGCTGAGGGGAGCAGTGGGCAGCAGGAGAGGTCTGCAGGCCATGTGGGACCCTGGCTGGTGGCCAGGGATCACAGCCCAGTGATTAACAGCTGTGCACCAAGGGAGGCCCTTGTCAGTTGATTTTCTTAAAGGAGCACACACTCATTTTCAGGACAATGTCTGCCAATTAACCAAATCAAATAGCCACAGATTTTGTCATTCATTCCTTCATGTGAAGATGGTATTGCCTACAAACAAATAAAAATAGTCTAATTTATCTCATACAAATATTTTCTTGGCACATAATGGCTGGGAACGCAGCAGGAGTGTTGAGTGTGCACTTGCATGTCATCGCATCAGGTGCTGTAAAATGTGGATTTGAGGATGATAGAATAATGAAGATAATTTTTAATGCTTCAGCCAAAACACTTTGAAGTGAAAGTGGCTTGGAGTTGTGTTTCTGAGTTAAGTAGTTGTGAAGAATAACTGCAGTTAGTAATATAAGCTCCATTTTTAGTAAGTTTTACCTCAGCAGATGTCAAAATAGTGAAAAAGCCAATGGTGTCTAAGTGACATTTTGAAAATAGTTTTGACCTCGTGGATCCTGTAACAGGTCCTGGGTGACTTCAAGGATTCCACAATCACACTTTGAGAAAATGCTTTTCTCAGTGAACCAGGGAGCATCTCCCAAGTGTTCTCTGCCTTTGCCTCCTCCTCACTTCCCAGCATCCCTCTCCCTGGCTGGCTCCTGCCTCCCCAAGCTGCCTCCCCTGCAGATACAATGGGGAGCAGAGAGAGGACCCTGGAGACGTGGAGCTTGCACTGTCATGAGAGATGGACACTGAGTAAAGGTGACAAAGACACGTGTAAACCCAACCTGAGCCAAGGGCTGGGAGGAAGGAGCGTGTTTATTATGAAAGTAGAGCAGTAGGAGTGCTTCTATTATTTTAAATAATATCAAAAGATGTAAAAAATATATAAAAGAGGGCCTCCCTGGTGGCATAAGGTTTAAGGCTGAGTGCTATCACTGCTTAGACCTGAGTTTGATCCCTGCCTAGGGAGCAATCCACAGGGGGCAGCAGACCTCTCCTGTCTCACCCACCACTCCCCTCAGCAGTGGATTTCAGTGGATTGGCCTATTCTGCTCCCTACTCTGTGTCTGGTGAATCCTCTCACCCTCTGCACCTCTGGCCTATGCCCCAGTTCTTGTATGCATAAATAAATAAAAAATGAATCTTGGGCCTCCCCTGGTGGTGCAGCAGTTGAGCGCTGGGCTGTGAAGCTGCCTGCAGCCTCTGCAGTGCTGGTTCTTTCCCCGGCCGCTGGGCGAGGATCCCACATGTCGCCCAGACCTCTCTTGCCACCCACCCGCTGCTCCCCTCAGCAGTGTACCTCGGTCCTTCTACCTGCTCTGCTACCCGCTCTGGCTCTGGTGAATTCTCTTACCCTCCCGCACTTATGACTGTACCCAGTGCTTGTATAAATAAATAAATAAATCTTAAAAAAAAAAAAATCTTAAAAACAAAGAAACAAAAAATTACGAGCAGCATCAAGTACAAGATCTGTCTCAGACCCAGCAAACAGCAGAGGCTGGGAACTTAGTGGTGGTGTAGGTGAAACAAGACACAATGGGGGATCCAGTCAGCTGGAGTCAGGCTTTGTCATCAAATGAGTTTGATGTCAAACTAGAGAGGGTCAGTCCACCATGCAGAGCTGCCAGGCCAGAAAGTCTGGGCTGGTCTGCAGCCCCAGCCAGTAGTCAGGCACCACCTGGGAGACTCAAGGGATAGCTTAAACTAGCCCTTTGTTTAATTTTTCTATATCTGTATCTAAGTGACGTATTTGTCTTTCTCCTTTGGACTTATTTCCATTAGCTCCATCCATGTTGCCCCAGATGGCATGAGTTTATGTTTCTTGATGAGTAGTATCCTATTATCTATGTACAACCCCTTCCACAGCTCGGCTACTGTAAATAGTGCTGCAGTGATCAGGGGGGTGCCGGTTTCCTTTGAAGTAGTATAAGGCCCTCTGCGGGTATGCTGGCACCTGCTGCCCTAAAGGGAGCCGGAGTCTCTGAGAGCACCTGCTTACTCTGCACAGGGGGTTCCAGGAGGTTAGAAGTTCTGCAAACAGAACTTCTTTTTTTTTATATATATATTTTATTTATACAAGCACTGGGTACAGTCAGAAGTGCAGGAGGGTGAGAGAATTCACCAGAGCCAGAGCAGGGAGCAGAACATGCAGAAAAACCGAAGTACATTGCTGAGGGGAGCAGCAGGCAGCAGGAGAGGACTGTCGAGCCATGTGGGACCCTCGCCAGTGGCCAGGGATTGAACCGGCGCTGCAGAGGCTGCGGGCAGCAGAGGCTTTAAGCAGCTTCGCAGCCCAACACTCAACCACTGCGCCACCAGGGGAGGCCCCAAAGTTGGTTGTTTCCAGAGCCTGAAGTCTCTTGCAATTGTGCACATGGTTGAGAACCACAGTGATGAGTCCCCTAGTGGGCACTATCCTTCCATTGGCTCCAGCCTGTAGGCCCCTATCGTATGGGTACTGTATGGCTCCAGCCTTTGGTTTTGGCTTTGGGGCTTTTTGGCAACTCTCTTGTCTTAAAGCCCGGGCAGGTGGGTGCCACTGTGGCCTATCCTGGCATCCCATCCTCATGCCCTGTGACTACCCTTTTCAGTTGGGATCCCAGCCTGTGTCAGAGACATCAAGAGTTAATAGCTCTTTGTGAGTTGCTGGACAACACCAACAACAAACAGCTCTTTCAGACATGAGGCCCAGAGCCCTTGGTGCTCCTATCAGGTGATGTCAGACACAGGACTGGAGGCCCAGTCTCTGACAGAGGTCTTCATCCTCTCTTCCTCCCGCAGAGGTTGGCTACTGGATGCTGCTTGTCTTCTTTCAGCTTCTGGTCCTCCTTTCTTGAGAGGCCAGGAACAGAGTCTTCCCCTTCTTTCTTTGGAGGTTGGAACAGAGCCCCTCAGCTCCCTCTAACCCTGGCTTATATCACTATTCAGGGTGTCCCAACCTCAAGTCTGGTTGGACCAATTTTCTTTTTTTGTGCAGAAGAACTGGGGTATTGGCCAGAGGTGTAGAGTGAGCAAAACAGGCAGACTGACTGAAACACACTGCTGAGGGGAGCAGCCAGCAAGGCAGGAGAGGTCTGCTGTGCCCGGTGTGTCAGCTCCCGGCCAGGGATCAAACTCAGGCAGTAGTGGTGATGGTGCCGAGACTTAACCCCTAGGCCACCAGGGAGGCCCTGGACCATTTTTCATCCTTGACTGACTGGGCCACTTAGCACCAATCAGCTCATAGCTTCCACCTGATTGGTCCTGTCCATAACCCAGGAAGCATGCAGAAAAGGGCAGTTCTGAGGAGCAACTGCCTCAACGGACTAGTGGTGGAGCAGCAGAGTGGAGACCACCGCTGCTGCTGGCTCCTGCCACCGAGGCACCTCCCAGATCTGTGCCCACAGGTGCTGGGGACAGGCACGGACCCCTCTTCCTGAGGCAGGCACTGTGGGACTTTGCCACCTGCCCAGGCCCCTTCCTTCACCACAGCAGAACTGCTTTCTAGTGCTCTCTGAAGTGAAGGATGCTGAGGCTCAGCCCTGTTCACTGAAGCGCGACCCAGAGCCAAGTCTGAAACCAGGATGTCTCCACGTCTCCTCGTCTCTCCCCTACTGGCTCATGCCTCCAGCAGGGAGGTGACCTGCAGTCCCAAGGAACCCACCACTCCATGTCAGAGCCTAGGTCACGGACCTAGCAGGTCTGCAGGGTTATCAGTGCCCCCCAGCCCTGAGTTGGAGCTATCTCTGTCCTGGCCTAAGGACCTCCCTCCCGGAGGCCTCCAAGCCCTTCCAAGCTGGCGCAGGCCTTACCAGCTCCTTCAGCTCTGCCAGCTTCTCCCGCAGTTGGCCTAGTTTCGTGGCCAGCTCGCTGTTGGTGTGCTGCTCTGTTTGGAGTGAGCCAGTCACCTCTATGTTCTGATGGACCTGGATAGACAGAAGAAACAATGAGACACCACCCAATGCAGTTGGAGACACAGAACTCGGTGTCCCCTCCCACATCAGGAAGAGGTCATCTCCCAGCCCTGGGCACCCCAGGCACCTTACCTTCTTGCCAAGCGCTCTCTGGGCTCCGAACCCTGATCATCTCCTGCACCCACCCTCTGCCTGGGACTCCCACATCACCCGCTCTCCACGGGGATGAACACTGCCCACCTCCCACAAATCAGTCTCAAAGGCCACCCCTCCAGCCTCCTGACTCTTCAGAACCAACTCCTCCTTCAGTTGCCACATCCCACCTTGCCGCCTAGCAAAGTGTCTGCTTCCAAGGGCCCATGGGAGAAGGGTATATGTCCAGTTGATTTTTAAAAGACAACGGGGGAGAATGTCCCAGTCACTCATCTCTGGTTAACCTCAGGTACTTTGCAGTTCTGCTACAAAACTCCCCTTAATCCTTGCACCTGTAACAAAAGCCCCCTTTCTCCTAAGCCTGCATTTCCCACTCCCAAGCTAAAATGAATTCATCACTTTGAAAAACCAACTGCAGTGTGGACTGTTGGTCTTTGCGGGACATGCCCAGAGGGCAAGCCTTGTGTTTGGGGCAGGGGTTTATTGATGCTCTCCCAGTAGGACGGGCCCCTGAGCATTCACCCTGTAGGCTTGTAAGGCCCAAATCTCTCACACTGCTCTGGAAGCTCTTCCCAAATGATCTTTCACCCTTCACGGTGTATTGTATCTTCTCCAAGATGATAAAGATGTGCGGGAAGGGAAGGAAAACAACAACCAACCAAGCATTTGAAATAGCAGACATGGACAGACCTAGGGTTAATGATGGCAACATAAAATCAGCCAGAGGCCAAGTACCCCAACCAGCCAAGCCTCGGGCATGCCCACTGCGAGAGGCCAAGCCAGAGAGGGGGTCTTGGCACGGCCTCACCTTCGTCCTGTCCAATGTGGGGAGCGCTACCCCATTGGAGCGGTTAAGGTCGGATACCAGCACCTGCAGAATTTCCTGAATCTACAGGAGATGAAAAGGGAAAAACAAGGGCAAGGAGAGGAAGAGAAAAGTGACTTAGAGAAGAAAAGAAGGTCAGAGAAAGAAAAAGAGCATCTCTGGACAATGGATGCCGGAGACAAGGGTGACGGATCCATACACGGCCTGTGCCATCTTTCCAAATGGCCACTCTCCGCCTCGCCTGAGACAGAAAGCAACGTGAACCAA
Organism: Talpa europaea; assembly: GCF_964194135.1. Taxonomy (NCBI): domain Eukaryota; kingdom Metazoa; phylum Chordata; class Mammalia; order Eulipotyphla; family Talpidae; genus Talpa; species Talpa europaea. The sequence continues at coordinate 132,672,530 of NC_140068.1, read as the reverse complement.
GAGATGGATCAAAGCTACCAGATCAGTCTGGAAGACACTGATCTGGCTCAACAATATCATCTTCCAGGTGAGGAACCTGAGAGCCAGAAAGGATGTGATTTTCCCTGTGATCATCTAGCAAGCAGGTGGCAAAGACGGACTCCCACCTTAGAGGTTGCCTAATCCCAAGCACCCGGGGCTCATCTGTGTTGCCCTAAAGGGAGAGGGTGTCCTCACTGACTGGCTTCCCCTTGAGGCTGGGGATGAGGGAAATTGCCAGAGCAAGAAGTCCATAGCGACACCCTGTACTGAAGGCTCACTGCGCACCAGGCCCCGCACGAAGGGATGAACGCACAATCATCTCATGGATGCTGCCGAGATTTAAGTAGAGCTGTAGCACCCTGACTCACAGGTGGACAAAGAACTTAAACAGTGTTGTCCCAAATCAGATCCCCAGCAGAGCTACGGAGAGGCCGCACTCAGACCCAGAATTCTTACCCACTTCTTTCATTCACTCAACCGCTCACTCAGCTGCCCTGGAGCACCCCCCCCCCCCCCCAGGAAGCCTGGCAGAGCAAGACTTACATCTTTCTATGACTCACAAGCACCAGAAGCGGTTGTCTCTGGCCTACTGCCATGTGTCTTCTTTTTTTTCTTAACTCCTGCAGGAGACCCCAAGCTGTTTTCCTTTGGTAGTCTCTCAACTGCAGAGTATCTCAACTCTCAAAGAGAGTTGAGGCTCACAAGAACTGCAAGCCCCTGTACTCACACCCCACTTTACACGTTAGATTTGCCACCTGACTTCATGCCACCAGAACTCTACCAGGTGCTGTGAGTAGTACCACGCCCCCACAATGACGAAGAAATGGACTGATAACATGGTTTAAAGAAAAAATGTTTAGGAATTTACACTCAGTCTTCAGACTTGAACTTTCAGGATGCCATGAATCAGTAGCTGCCAGTGGGCAAAGCCAGCGCAGGGTGGAAAAGCAAACATGTGAGTACTCAGACCTCAGGGCCCTTTCTTGTACATGTTACCCATTAACAGCGCTGCTCAAGCTCCTGCACCAGTGGATGCTGATGGCAGGAGGCAGTGAGGGGACAGCCAGGGGCACAGCCAGGCCCATTTCAGAGCAATCTGTTACAATCTCACATATGTCTGCATACGTGCATTAACACAGAGGCTTTTTTTCCTCAGGAGACTCAAGCAGAATTGATGCTTCAGTCGCCTGTTTATCCTGTGGTGAGCGGAGCAACCCATGTTGAGACGACTGGGGGAAGATTCCCAACTGGGAAGGTCAGTTTGCTGGGGTCGGATCCACAGAGGGTAAACAGATCACTCCAAAGAGCACTGATTGGGGGGCACTCTGGCCCCAGGGTCATAAGGAATTAGAATGTGAGATGGAGGAGTCAGACAAAAATTGGAAAGTCTCTGTGCAGAAGTAGAAACCCCGCAGAAAACCAAACTAAACAATTCTTCCCAGTGTCTCCCAGAGCAGTTGTCAATGCTTCAAGTTTACTAGGGAAGCGTAGGCTTTGCAGGCGCTCAGTGTTTAAAGGTGGGGTACAGTACAGAGCAAGCGAGCCTGAACCCTCTCCCGGGGTCGGGTCCCATGGTCTTGAGTCCCCTTCAAGTTGGTAATCTGAGGCCACAAGGGAAACCTGAAAGGGGGTTAGTCCTGGGGGGCTGGGGCAACAAATCAAGCACCCAGCTCTTGATGTGACATAAGGATGGTTCCCAGGGATTGTGACGTAACTACATTCTACCCCTTGCCCCGCCACGCACATTCGCCGCTCCTCTTTGTCCTGGGCCAGCCCGTTTATGAGAACCCCTTCGCTTGGTGCTCCTCCCTCATCACTGCTCTCTGGTTCTGGCAGGAGCTAAGGGGGTGGCTCAGGCCTGGTTATGTGGGTCTTCTGCAGGGATGCGAGAATACGGGTGGAGAAGGGGTTGGTTAAAGGTGGTAGGAGACATTTCCTGAATGTGAGCCTGTATGAATTTCAGGAGGCAAGGAGCAAAAAGAAAAAAATAAGGTTATCATTAGTATTGGTCCTAAGAGTGGGAGGAGCCATGACACTATAGGATTTTGAAACCATGTCAGCGGGGAATTGGAGCCCCTGCTTTCCCTTTCCAAGTCTTTGCGTAGTTTCATTAAGGCTTCCACATTTTTTTCTGCAATCTCTGATTCATTGATATAATAACAACATTCTTCCCTGACGAACATGCAGGTGCCCCCTTATCAGCTGTTAACAGGTCCAGAGCCCGCTGATTTTGGAGTGACCTGTGCCAGGGAGGGGAGCTGTCTTTGTAATGATGCTAAAGACACAGAGGTTTTTTCTAAGGAGGTGTCTATTCATTAACTAAAATGTTAGAAGTGCAGGAATGAAAGCCAACAAGGGTGTCAGTTTGCTAGCAGGGGTAGCTGTGATTGGAGTCCCATAGGGGGACTGAGAGTTGGGGAGTCTGGCAAGCAGCGTCCGTTATCTTGGTCGTAGTGGTATTGAGATTAATTGGAGCTGCCGCCAGAAGAGGTCTCTGAAGGGAAGTGCAGAGGAAAGGAGAGGAGGGATTAGTCCCAAAAGAGTCAGTCAAGAAGGGTAGAGTGTTTTGGATTATATGAACCCAGGTTGAGGGTGTCTCGGTCTTTTCTGATGATGTTAGCTGATTTTGTAGGACTTGCTCTGAATGGAGGATGTCCTGGGAGACTTGGACTGTGGCATTTTGTGTCGGGACATATTCCCTTGAGACGGACAATGTTGCCACTGGATAGGAATGCCAGCCAGTGTACCCTGTGGCTTGGACTCCCTGTACCCAGCATAGGTCCCAAGGATCTAAAAAAGATAGTTAACTTGATTCGTATTGAAACCCGTATTATGACAGACCAGAGAGAACATTTGGCTTTTGTCTGGAAAGTGCACTGTACATGACGAATCAGGGCACCCCCCCCCCATATTCTTTGTAGGAATTCTTACAGTGAGCTAAGGTTTGATGGTAAAAGAAAGAAAACATGGTGTTCATAGTGTTGTTAATCGATGAAAGAGTTAGGGTGAGAGTGATAGGTGCTGTGCATCCGGCCTGTGGGCACTCTGTGGTACCCACCAAGTGGGTAGTCTCTGTGGATCCTGAGACAAAGGTCTCCCTAACTTTGAATTTCCACACACAGGATACTGGGCTCAGGGAGATTTTGACAAGAAATGCGCATCCTAGTAGGACCCAGGTTACGACATGCATACTGTTTGTCTTCGGGGGCACGTTTGACCCAAGAGAGATGGTGCCAGGAGGGGTGTCCCAGAAGTGTTACTGCTGCAGGCATGGTGAGAATGACCGTGTGTGGACCGGTCCACGGAGGCTGCAGTGGCTTTGGCTGAAGCAATTTGAGCAGAACTTGGTCTCCCGGATGCAGTGGTGGGGAAGGTCAGTTGAGGAGGTCAGGATTCAAGGCAGGACTAGGTAAGTGCAGGTCTTCGTGTTCCCGGAGCAGTTGCAGAGCTCTCAGGAGAGTTTAGTCAGGTGACCCTTGATTGGCCCATTGGCGCGCTCCACCTTCCCTGAGGATTGCAGGTGGTGAGGAATTTGAAGCTTCCAGGTGATACCCAGAGCTGCGGAGACCTGCTGAGTAATCTTTGAGATAAAAGCTGGACCATTGTCAGATAGGATAGAGCTGGGGAGGCCAAAGCATGGGATTATGTGGTTAAGAAGGGTCTCGGTTACCACCTGAGCCCTTTCTCTAGCTGCAGGGAAGGGCTCCACCCAATCTGTCACTGTATCAACGATTGACAGCAGATATTTAACCTTTTTGTGAGTAGGGAGGTGAGTAAAATCAACCTGCCAATCCTGTCCCGGTAAGTGTCCACGCAGCTGGTGAGCTGCAAAAGAAGAAGGTGGGTGAACTCCCCCTAGAGGTGATCCACCAGCACAGGTTTGACAATGGGAACACAGCTGCCAGAATTTGCACTCAAGGAGGGGTGGAAGAGCTGACTCAGGAATTGGCGTTCATTTGGCTCCTAAGTCAGAGTGATGGAGGGGACAGATAGAGAATAGGGGCAGGGTCTGCAGCAGAGTCAGTGGTGGGAGCCCTTGTTGCTGCATCAGACTTGTTATTCCCTGTGGTCACGTAAGAATTGGCAGTTTGATGTCCTTTACAGTGGATAATAGCAACTTCAGTTAGAAGCTGCAAGGCCACTAGAAGCTTAAGGATAAGTTTAGCGTAAATGATGGGGGACCCCTTGGTGGAAAGGAACCCACTTTCTTGCCAAATCGCAGCAGGACTGTGAGCCATAAGGAAGGCATATGTTGAATCCGTATAGATGGTGACTTTCTTATGGTGGTTGAGGGTCAGGGCCCCGGTAAGTGCTCTGAGTTCTGCCTTTCGGGAGGTGGTTCCTCCGGGCGACTTTCCTGCCTCGATGACCTGATCGAGGGTAACCATGGCCTAGGCAGCCCTCCGCTGACCTCGCGCACCTTCACAAGAGCTGCCGTCTACAGACAGAGCCCAGTAGGCATCTGACAAAGGGGAGTCGGCCAAACACAGTCTGGTGGTTTGCATTTCGCCCAGGATTTCAGGGCATGAATGAGCGGCAGAAGGGGGGCCAGAGACAGAAGAGTGGCTGGGTTGAAAGAATTTGACTGAGCTAGACTCACCAGAGGGTTTTTGATAAAGAGCACGTGGAAGTCCTGTGAGCGGGCAGGAGTGAGTGGAGAGCGGGTGGGGAGACAGGAGGGCCTGAAGGTGGTGCGAGGAATGTGCTTGGACAGGTCTTCCCAGAGTAAATTTGAGGGGTTCCCGGGTGAGTAGAGCTGCCGCCGCCAGGGCTCTAAGGCGAGGTTGCCAGCCCCTGACAGTGGGATCCATCTGCTTGGAGAGATAAGCGACAGGACACAGGACACAGGACAGCCCAGAGGCTGGGAAAGGCCACCTGCCGCCATACCCCGACGTGCGTCTGTGCACAGGAGGAAAGGCTTTTCTGGATGAGGAAGGCCAAGGGCAGGTGACTTCATTCTCTAGACTGAGAATCTAGAGGATCAGAGAACGTTGAAGAGGGTCCAGAGAGGGGAAGAGTGAGATAAGGAGGATATGTGTGAGTAAAAGGAAGGCCCTGGGGGACCTCCCCGGGGGATTGGAGACGTCCTTCAGGGGAGGCTTTTGCTGTGTCGTACAGTGGCTTGGCTGGGAAAGCAAAATTAGGGATCTAAGATGGAAGAATCTGACCAAACCTAGGAAGGAAAGGATTTGTTCTGCCGATTCAGGGGAGGGAAGGTCCCGGATGGCCTGTTTGTGGTCCACCGTCAGCTGTTTGGAGGAAGGAGTTAGTCAAAGACCCAGACAGACGGCTGTGGAAACTGAGAGTTGGGCTTTGGATGGGGAGACGCAGTTTCCTTTTGAGCACAGGAAGGTGAGGAGTTGTGCAGTGTGTTGCTGAGATTGTGGCGGAGAAGGACTGCAGAGGAGGAGGCCAGCGACATCCTGGAGGAGAGTCCAGAAAGGAGATGGACTTACCTGCTACCTTGACTGTTATCCTGGGCTCCTTGAAGGTTATTGGGGTTGATGAGTCCGGGCCTCTTCAGTCCTCAGCTGCCAAACCCAAGACCACCAGTGGCAAGAGTTGCAGGGGCTGGAAGGACTGGCCCACCACAGCCAGGCGTGGAGGGACAGTCACTTGTCCAGTTGCCCTGGACGTTGCAGATGGGGCACGGTCCTGGGAGGGGTTGGGGCATTATCTGGACCAGTGGCCTTCTCGGCCACATTTGAAGCAGGCTCCCAGAGGCGGTCGGTTGGGGGGTAGGGGGCCCGTTGTCGTCCTCTGTCAGGTGGCAGGTGCTGTGGTGGTTGGAGGAGCAGGGCCTGGACGTCTCAAGGCAGCTACCAGGGCCTGAGCTTGAAGCCCAGCCTTCTGGTGACTACGGAGTTCCCTCTCTGCCTGTCCTGTTCCTCCCGGTTTTTAAAAACTGTCAAGGCCATATTCAGCAGATCCCAGATAGGGGTTTGAGGACTATCCTCAGCCTTTTTATTTATTCATTTACACAAGAACCGGGGTACAGGCCAGATACGTGGGAGGGTGAGAGGATTCACCAGAGACAGAGTGGGGAACAGAACAGGCAGACTGAAGAAATATGCTGCTGAGGGGAGGAGTGGGCACAACAGGAGAGGTCTGCTGTGCCATGTGGGATCCTCGCTGGCCGGCTGACGGGGATCAAACTGGCGCAAGAGCCTCACAGCGCGGCGCTTAACCACTGCGCCACCAGGGGAGGCCCCTCAACCTTCTTAAGCTTCTATCTAATGTCAGGAACTGACTGGAATATAAAATGGGTAGCCAGAACTGTTGCGCCTCCATTTGAGTCAGGGTCAAGCCTGGTATGGCGCTGGAGCGTCTCCGTCAGGCGGCTAAGGAAGGCAGCAGGGTTTTCTGAGGCAGACTGGGTGATCTCCCTGAGCTTAGCAAAATTTACACTTTTGTGCACAGCTGCTTGGAGACAGCTAGGAGACAGGTAATAAAATGGTCTTGGTGAGTCCTGCCCCGGGGGCCCTGCCTGTGTCAGTCTGGTAGCACCACCCCGGCTCTGGGCTGGGAACTGCTGCAGAGCCTGGGGCCATGGTTGTGTCAGTCACAGGGACCTGATCTGCTTGGTCTTGGGCAGACCTAAAAACCTGCTCCCTTTTGTCAGAGGTCAGGGCGGAAGAGAAGATCACATGTAATCATGACAAGTAAGGTCACAGGCTTGGGTAAGATAAGGAAACTCTTTGGTGTAGGTGGTGGGATTGTTAGTGAAAGAGCCAAGAAGCTTTTCAGTCTGGGAGAGACCAGAGGGAGAAGAAGGACCATGGACCCTAATTCCTCCTTCAGTCCCCGCCACTTCCCTGAGGGACCCAGAAGAGGACAACCCAGAGCGGGTGTGGTGGCTAGGAGGTAAGAAAAGGGGGGAGGCTGGATTGGGGAGCTGGAGGAGGTGAAGACTGAGAATCTAGAGGATCAGAGAACGTTGAAGAGGGTCCAGAGAGGGGGAGAGTGAGAGGAGTCTCAAGACTTGGAGAGTGTGGCAGGTTTTCAGGAGGGAGGGGCTGGAGGGGGCACGGGAGCACAAGAGAAAGCCAGCCTGGCCCTAAGGGATCTCTGACCATTTTCCATTGCGGTGACAGAACTCTTTAGGTCTGCAAGGATGGAGAAGTCAAAAGCGCCATGCTCGGCCCGTGGGAGCCATTGTCCAATTGGTATTGAGGCCACGCAGCGCTGCAGTAAAAGATGAGACGCTTAGGGCACATATCTGGCCTAAGCTCCAAGGGACCGAGGTTTGAGAGAAGGCATCTGCCGCGAGGGTGATAGATAAGCTTCAGTCAGAAGTTGGCTCTCAGAGACAATTTTATTCCTATATTGGTCACACACACACTTAGGTTCATACAGGCAAGCCAACCCCAAGTTCCCAAAGTACCTTTGACTGAAGACAGCGGCTGCTACGTGTCTCAGCCGGGCCTTCCACCTAGGTGGAGGTCCGCTGGCTGTGGAAGTCTCTAGGCTCGAGGGCCCACAGTGCAGATGGTCATGCAGGGTGTTGAGCTGATAGGCCGCTTGTGCCGCTGTCAGGGAGCAGGCTGTCAGGGAGCCTTCGAAATTCATCCTGGGGGTGCAGCCCCCATCCCCCTATGTGAGTGTGCTGCTGGGGCAGGGCAGCCGCCTTGGGAGCTTTGGAACCGGATCCACCACAGGGCAGAGGAGGTCAGACCCCTCCTCCTTATTGTGGCAACTGAGTCGCCTTCAGGAAGGCTCAGGTTGTCTGATGGCTTTGGAAAGCCTGAGGGTCCAAGCCACACCTCGGCCCAGAGCCACCTTGCAACCAGGCAGGTCACAGAGCACCTTGCCCTATGTGCCAGTGTTGCTGTGCCCCAGGTAAAGCACCAAGGTCCACCTGTGGGCCTGTGGACCTGGGCCTGTTGCTCCTTAGGGTCACCTCCCCTTTTCAGCCAGGGGACCTCAGTGTCTGCTGACTCGGGCAAGTTGGCTTCTCTGAGTTCTGCTCCAGCTGGGCAGTAAAACTCGCCCCACAGACCTGCCTGCCCCCGCATCCCTCCACTGATGCTTGCTCTTCTGCTTTTCCACACCAGGAAGGGCCCAGCCTCACCTACTCAACCTGCGGTCCCCCAGCCAGCTGAGGCTCCCCTCTTAGACTTATAAGCCTGTGTCCATGGGCATCCGGCCTCCTGTCCTCCCTGCCTCCCCAGGGTCCTTGTGGAGGACTCCTGGGCTTTCTGCCCACCCCAGGGAGCCCCCGGTGCTCCCTCCAGCCATCCTCTCAGCTCTGCCCTCCCGGGGCAAACAGTGGTATTCTGCCTGTCTTTCTCCATCAGAAATGGTGGTGTCGCGTGGGGCCCGAGGCCCCCTACTCCTGACACTAAGGGTGACCCTGGGCCGGTGGGTTGAAAGACAGGGGAGCAGAGAGGAGGGAGCCGAGGGGGCCTATCACATGTCTGGCACACGGGTGCACTGTCTCGTGTGTGTGAGAGGCTGGCGAGTGAGCAGGGAGAGGCTCCAGCTCCTGCTCCTGCATCCCCCCTCCCTTTCCCTCCTCTGCTCTCATCCAGAACCCCTGGCCACACCCTCCCCTGCTTTGTCTTCCCTCCCCACCTCCCCCCAGTGCTGCAGTCCAGGCTGCACCTGCCTTCCCAGCTCACTCCCTTCTCTGCCCTCCCCCATTTTCTCTCTGCTTCTCTCCAGCTGCCAGCTGATCGGGTCAGGCAAGTCCATCCAACCTGAGAGCCCCAGGGCCCCCTTCAGCCTCTAACCAGACCCCTCTTCTTCTTGGGACACCTCTCTTCCCAGGCCTGCCTGGGTGGCTGTTTTGTGACTTGGCCCCCAGCCCCCAAGCTTCCCCCTTCATCTGTGACTTTAGTCTGTTGTGGTGGTGAGCTGACACCCCAGGCGTGACCTCGGTGACTCTTGTGCCCCCTTGGTGGTATTGCTCCTGCCCTGCTCTATGCATGTCTATAAATACACGGGCACACACACACACGTGCAAGCGCGCATTTCTGGTGCTGGGAACCGCCGGCTGTGCTGTCCTTCTGAGTGTTGTGGCCCAACTACAAGCAAACGCTGTCACCCCAGCCGCCCCAGCCAAAACGTGCCACCTCCGACGAGCCTCCCTGCCATTCCTGGCCTGTGCCTATTCAGCACCCCTGCCACCTTCCTGCCCCTTCCCCGAGCATGTGGGTGCTGTCCTGGCAGCTGTGTGCTTCTGGCCGCGACCAGTCCTGCTGTCTCTTGGCTGAGAATGAAACCCATTTCTGAACAATGGGGAGCAATGTGTTGTGTGCTGGTTGTGTTCTGTGGCGCTCAGGGGGAGGGGAAGTCTTAAGCATGGGGGCGCAGGAGTGCCTGGGATGCCCCAGTCCTTCCTGGGCTGCCCTGGAAAGCACCTGGACTTAGCTGGTCTTCATCTGAACCCTGCTGTGGATACCAGAGGTAGAGTGCCAGCCTGGAGGACTCATGGGGTCTGGGTGCGGGCCCCAGAGGAACAGGGTGAGAGGAGAAATGCGTAGGCTAGAAGCCAGTACTCTGGGGTGCTGGCACCCTGCTTTCCTCCCACAGAAGTAGACCAGGTTTCCCAGTCTTGGTCATCAGAGCAGGACCTGGCCCTCCCGGGGTGGCACACAGTGGGTGGCACCTGTGGGGCCTGAGAGCTGAGCAGGGTTGGATGCCCTGACAGGCAGCCACAGTGCGCACCTCGCACCCCAAAGCCTGCCCTCTGCTGGCAGGACCCACACCCAGCGCAGCACCTGAGCCCAGGTCCCAGGTCCCGACCACGTGGTGAGTTCGGTTTATTCAGAAACAAAAGTGAAACACCAGGAACCACTCCCTGGCCTTGCCTCCTTCCTCTGTCCTGGGCGATCTATAAATAAGTTTCCTCGATGTCAACTGATTCATAGAAACCTCCTCTCCCAGGGGCCACCGCAGCCTCCACTGTGATACAGGGGCCGTCTCAGCCCCATGAACACACGTCCCAGCACAGTATGTACACCGCGGGGCGCCCACACATCTTCCGCCTGGCCTCCACCAGCCACCCCGGCCCGGCTTCTGGCCAAGCCCAGTTTTCCACAGGGTTGGGGGAGTAAGTGTGTACCCCCAAATTGCCTGAGTAAGCCATACATCCCCTCTATGGGGACTTTTTATTAAAGAAGCAGTGAAGGCCACCTCTGTGCAAATCCGGGGTGGCCCCAAGATAATCAGGCACAGAGGCCCACGGGACTTTTTTAAAGACAGCAAGTGGAGGCCACCCCCTTGTGGACTGCGGTGGCTTCATACCTGCAGGACATTTGAGAGGAGGGAAGGGGAGGCCACCCTTTTGCGGATCGGGGTGGCCTCATGCCCGCGGGACTTTTGGGAGGGGGGACAGGGTACACCACCCCTTTGAGGATTGGGTTGGCATCATGCCCGTGTGTCTTTTGTGAGGGGCGGGACGGGAGAGGCCACTCCTCTGTGGATTGGGGTGGCCTCATGTCCATGGGCCTTTTGTGAGGGTAGAAGGAGGAGGCCATCCCTTTGCACATTGGGGTGGCCTCATGCCCACGGGACTTTTGTGAGGGGGCACAGGGGAGGCCACCCCTTTGCACATTGGGGTGACCTCATGCCCGCAGGCCTTTTATGAGCCGGGACAGGGGAGGACACCCCTTTGAGGACTGTGGTTCCCTCATGCCCGAGGGACTTTTGTGAGGGGGACAGGGTAACCTCAAGCCGTAAGACTTGTGTAGTGAGCAGAGCTCCCCCCCTTAAAAGGTGGGTGCCTACAAAATAATCGGGCACACATTCCCATGGGGACTTTTGCTAGGTAGTAGGAGAGGCCTCCCCTCTGCAGATAGGGATCACCTCCAAAATAATTGGGTGCAACAAAAAGTAAAAAGAAAAAAAATAAAGAAAAATCAAAACAATTATTGAGTCCAACAAAAAATTGGAAAAAAAAAATTGGGTGCAAAGGCCCGTGGGGAAATTTCAAAAGGGAGCAGGGGAGGCCACCCCTTTGTGGATCTGGGTGGTCTCACTGCTATCTCTTCTCTACACTCTAGACAGGTGTAGGTGCCCATCTGCACCAGCTGGTATCTCTGTCTGGACTTAGCCCCCATGCCGGGCCTTCAAAATGCTGCCCCACTCCACAAGGTTGGGGTAGCATGGGGGGGCACGTGGCCCCAAATTGCCTGATATAACCTAGGCCCTCTGCAGGAAGGCCTGGTAAGGATTCAATTGGTCATTCAAGGAGCCCCTATATTGTAGAACGGAGCCCCCTAAATAACTAGCTGGATATTTCTAGCTCCTTGCCTCTGGAAGTATGATTAGTCCAGAGTTAAATGAAGACACAGCCCTAACCTCAGAGGCTAGGGTCTGCACCAATTTCACCCTATTAGATAGGGGAGTTGTACCCCTTTCTTAAGCCGAGGGATGAAAGGACGACTGGGAAGGAGAGCCAAAGGATGGGGGGGAAAGCCTGGAGAACAGGGATGGGTTGGTGAGGGCCAGGTGGGGGCAGAGCCTCCGGCCCCATGCCGGTGGCCTAGACCACCATTATCTTCACCTCGTTGTCGTCAGCCTGGTAGAAGAAGGGAAGGCATGGGCTGTTTCCAATGGTGACGCCTTCCTGGGAGTTCTGCATTTCTTGAAGCAGCTGAATGACCTGCTGTGCAGAGGCGTTCTCGAGGGGAGTCAGGCCCAGCTGGGCCTCGCCCTGGGTCGGCTGCACATTGTGGACAAGGCTCACCTTACTTGGTTCTTTAGAGAGTGTAAGGGCAGGAGCAGGGCACAGCGCAGGTTTTCTGATCCCATGCAGACCGGGTAAAGGAGGAGTCAGAGTCCTCAGTGGTTTTGCAGGTTTTTTATTGGGGTTCACCAGGCATATGGCAGGCAGGGGTGCTGGCTGGGGGGCTGGGAGGCTGGCAGGCCTCCCAGCCCCCAGCAAATCTTCACTTTATCTGGGCTCTCTGTGATCTCGGCTTCTCTTCCGGCTTCAGCTTCGGCTTCTACTGCTGCTGCTGGCGTCCCCGTGACGCCGCCCTTAAAAGCACAGTCTTAGCTCAGCTGAATCCCATCTACCTATGCCCACACCCTACTCCAGGTGCCCGCCATCAGGCATGCATTCAGGACAAGGATCCATCATCTATCCTGATGGCGGAAGGGCAGAAAAGCCTGATATTTTCTTTACCCTACAGAGAGACAGAGACAGGATGCTGTGTGCCTGGCAGAGTGTGCTCTTCCTGACCAGCTGCCTGTTAGGGGCTTTCCTCACCTTGGACATTGGCGGTGCCAAGCTCCTTGGGGGCTAGTCATGCGCTAGTGGGCTCAGCAGCAGGGTTCTGGGCAGGTGCTCGGAACTTCACCTGCCATTCGTTGGGCACTTCCACCAGCCACAAAACCAGCTCTTGCAGCTCTAACAGCTTCACCTGGAAGCAGAGACACTCAGAAGCCCGCCCCGCCCCCAGCTGCACCACCATGGAGCCAGAGCTCTGAACTACCTTCGTCTCCTCTTTGTTCTGGGCCAGCTGCCTTTTTGACTCCTCCTTCTCTCAGTGCTCCTTCCTTATCACTGCTTTCTGGGTCTGGTAGAGAGTGATGTATTGTCCTGGGGGAGGGTGCATAAACAGCTCAGCTGCTGGGGTCTCCCTAGCCTCTTCATAACACCCCAGCTGCAGGGCACAGGCCTCCCCACTCACTGATGATGTCAGTCTCTCCAGACATCTAGATACATCGATACTCCAGCTCCTCCATCCAGTCCTGTAAGCCCACTTTCTCCTGCATGAGCTTGGTAAAGTGACCCCGCAACCAGACAGCGGGCTCAGGGACTCAGCAGTGCTGGCCTGCCCAGCACCCAGCCCGCCCAGCCCTCTGGAGAACCACACTGTAGGGTAAGAAAAAACTATTAGGTTTTCTGCCCTCCCGCCATTTGGATAGAAGACGGAACCCTGCAGTCTGAATGCATGCCTGATGCAGGCACCTGGAGTAGTGTGTGGGCATATGTAGATGGGATTCACCTGGGCTAAGATGGGTTTTAAGGGTGGCATCACGGGGACGCCAGCAGAAGCAAAGAAGCGGAAGCAAAACAGCAGAGACCACCAGAGAACACCGGAGAGACCAGAAAGAGTCAAGTGTCAGCCTCCTGGCCCCCCAGCACCCCTACTTGCCATGTACCTGGTAAATCCCAATAAAAGTCTGCAAAAGCCACTGAGGCTTCCAGGACTCTCTTCTCTTGGACCCGGTCTGCTGGATCAGAAAACCTGCCCCGTGTCCATTCCTTTCTGCCTTACAATTGGCGTAAGTCGGCAAGGTGATCCATGCAGACGGGTACGGAGCCCTCCGAAAACCAGGAGGGACAGAGGAGCAGCAGACTGTGTTTTCCTGTGACAGAGCTGGATGTGTCATGGCAGCACAGGAGATGGAAAAGGTCCGGAAGCTGCGGGATGAGACCTCGCCTAGAGGAGGAGACGCCCGAGAGGACCAGCCAATGATCCCCGAGGCACCAAGACTTGTCGGGGAAGAAAGGACCACGATTCAGAGCTCCCCAGTGTGGACAAAGGGAAAAGCCGATGAACTTGGACTAATGGACTAACAATCCCACCAAAAGGTGGAGGACCTTGGCAAGTTTGGTATGTTTTGGGGGCCCTGGGGGAAGATGGGATTGTACAACCCCAGAGATGGGAGTCTGGGGGTGGCCAGTGGGTTTTGGTGGCCAAAAGCAGCCAGTGTATTGCCCAGCAGCCAGGCAGAGGAGAAAAAGCCAACTGAGAAGTCAAAAGCTGGTGCTAAGTTCGGGAAGCCCTGAGTGGCTGTTAAGCACTGTGTAAGCTAAAGAAGGCCAGTGAGTCTCTTAAAATCACCTGTGGGTGTTGCCCTGTTCATTGCTGAGTGAGGGTGAGGAGCTGAGGAGCCCGTCCTTGGGGGACGGGCAGGGAACGTGGCTTGCAGTGGAGCCCACAGCCAAAGAGAAGACCCAAGAGAGGCCGCATGTGGAGCTTGCATCCACGGATCCCGACCCATGTGCTTGTGCAGTGGGCTGACCTGAGTGCAGGGGCCTGCGTGTCGCATTGGTGGCTATGAAAGCCGAGTGTTGGAGTGACTGCAGACAGAAACCCTGAGGGTTGGGTGATTACCCCCAAAGAGTACAGAATCGCCAACCCAAGAGTGAGTGCATCCTGGGGGTGGATGCGGTGTGTGGCTTGCGGCCGAGACCCCAGCTGGAGGGGGCCGGGAGGACTGAGGGCTCCTGGCCTGTAACGGCAGATGCCTGAGTGTTTCCCTCTCTCGCATGAGCAGTGCCTTTGGCAGCTGAAGTGGTGGATCACGTACTGGTGCCAATAGTCTTTTGCCCCTAGGTCGGTGCCCTGCCTGGACTTATTTGTGTTCTGTTATATTACATTGTGATATATTTCATTTGCTTTTGTGGGCCATGGCTGCAGTGTTCATATTCGCCAAGAGAAACGTGTGTATAACTCGTATAGACTGTCTGGCAGGTAAAAGTATCAGGCATTTCTGCCCTCCCGCCATTAGGATGGATGACGGAGCACTGTGGTCCCGAAGGCATGCCTGATGCGGGCACCTGGAGTAGGGTGTGGGCATAGGTACATGGGATTCACCTGGGCTAAGACTGGGCTTTTATTTATTTATTTATTTTTAAAATGAACTTTGTGAAGTCAGTCTCTCTTTTAAAGATTTATTTATTTATTCAAACACTGGGTACAGTCAGAAGCGTGGGAGGGTGAGAGAATTCACCAGAGCCAGAGCGGGGAGCAGAGCAACAGAAGGACCGAAGTACACTGCTGAGGGGAGCAGCGGGTAGCAGGAGAGGTCTGTGCCCCATGCGGGACCCTCCTGCGGTGACCCGGGAGCAGCTGGGGATCGAACCGGCGCCGTGGAGGCTGCGGGCAGCTTCGCAACCCAGTGCTCAACTGCTGCACCACTGGGGAGGCCCAAGACTGGGCTTTTAAGGGCAGTGTCACGGGGATGCCAGAAGCAGCAGAGAAGCAGAAGCAGAACAGAGACAGCAGAGCAGCAGAGACCACCAGAGAACACCGGAGAGCCCAGAAAGAGTGAAGACTTGCTGGGGGCTGGGAGGCCTGTCTGCCTCCTGACCCCCCCAGTACCCCTGCCTGCCATGTACCCGGTAAATCCCAATAAAAGCCTGCAAAAGTCACTGAGGCTTCCAGGACTCACTTCTCCTGTACCTGGTCTGCTGGATCAGAAAACCTGCCCTGTGGCCATTCCTTCCTGCCTTACACACACTCACCTGCAGTTTCTCCATGGCTCCCTGAAGGGCCTGGTGGGTCTCCCCAGGCACACTCTCCCCAGCATGGCCTCGCGGCTGTCTAGGTCGTCAGGGATGCTTAGCTTTGGCAGGGGGCCCTTGTTCTCTTCCTCCTCCTCCTCACTGCTCAGTCCATTTACTGTTGGGGGGCAGCCAGAGGGGCTCAAAGAACACCTGGGTTCTGAAGCAGCCCTGAAAGCCAATGAGCTCTGCCCCCTCCTCTCTGTGCAACCCTGTGCCAGCAAGTCCCCAAAGGAGAAGGATCCAAGTTGTCCTAAGGGTGGCTTCCACTCTTGCAAACCCCTCCTCTGCTGAAGTCCCACTCACTTTCTCCAGTCCGAGCCAGGAGGTTCAGTGGGGCCGACAGGAAAGAATGATAAGGGATGCTGCTCACAGCTCTTCCTGCTCTAGCGGCCACAGGGTGTCTGGCACTCCAACTGCCCCACTTGTGTTTCCAGCAGCTCTTGGTGGGCCAACACGACCTCCATCTTGCCCTGCTCTTCTTCGTGCTGCATCCAGTTGCCAAGCTGGGTGTTAAGCAGCACCGGCTTCTGCAGGACGTCCTTCTCGTTGGCCAGCTGCTGGTAGGCGGCCATGTACTGCTGAAGGTGACTAAGGTAGTGGTCCTGCTGATGCTGCAGCTCCTGAGCCTCTTGATATTTCTCCTCCACCTGCAGGACATGGGGGGGTGAGGGCAGGTGGCAGTTGGCCTCCAAATTGTCACTGGAACCCAGCTGCCTCTGCTAGACGCTACCTCAGGGAGACCAGTAGTGACCATCACTACTGACCAGTGCTGCTCAGCACTCCTGGTGACAGGGGATTGGAACCCTACTTGTACTTCTGGTGGACAGTACCTGGCTGAGGTAGACACCACTTGTGGCTACAGTAAGCTCCGTTTCCCGTTTGTAAAATAAACTGGAAGGTGGTTTTTTACAGAGGCTGAAGTCTCTTGCAATTGTGCACATGGTTGAGAACCACAGTGATGAGTCCCCTACCGGGCACTATCCTTCCATTGGCTCTAACCTGTAGGCCCCTATCGTATGGGGTCTGTATTGCTCCAGCCTTTGGTTTTGACTTTGGGGCTTTTTGGCAACTCTCTTGTCTTAGAGCCTGGGCAGGTGGGTGCCACCGTGGCCTATCCTGCATCCCATTCATGCCCTGTGACTACCCTTTTCAGTTGGGATCCCAGCTGATGTCAGAGACACAAAGTGTTAAAACTTTCTTTGTGAGTTGCTGGACAACACCAACAACAAACAGCTCTTTCAGACACGAGGCTCGGAGCCTTTGGTGCTCCTTTCCGGTGATGTCAGACACAGGACTGGAGGCCCAGTCTCTGACAGAGGTCTTCATCCTCTCTTCTTCCCACAGAGGTTGGCTACTGGATGCTGCTTGTCTTCTTTCAGCTTCTGGCCCTCCTTTCTTCAGAGGCCAGGAACAGAGTCTTCCCCTTCTTTCTTTGGAGGTTGGAACGGAGCCCCTCAGCTCCCTCTAACCCTGGCTTATATCACTCTTCAGGGTGTCCCAACATCAAGTCTTAATGGACCATTTTTCTTTTTTTGTGAAGAAGAGCTGGGGTATTGGCCAGAGGTGTAGAGTGAGCAGAACAGACAGACTGACTGAAACACACCGGGGAGGGGAGCAGCTGGCAAGGCAGGAGAGGTCTGCTGTGCCCTGTGGGTCAGATCCCAGCCAGGGATCAAACTCAGGCAGTAGTGATGATGGGTGCCGAGACTTAACCCCTAGGCCACCAGGGAGGCCCTGGACCATTTTCATCCTTAGCTGACTGGACCACTTAGCACCAATCAGCTCATAGCTTCCACCTGATTGGTCCTGCCCATAACCCAGGAAGTGTGCAGAAAAGGGCAGTTCTGAGGAGCAACTGCCTCAACAGACTTGTGGTGGAGCAACAGAGTGGAGACCACCGAGGCAACTCCCAGATCTGCACCCACAAAGGGGAGGGGACAGGCACTGTGGGACTTTGCCACCTGCCCAGGCCCCTTCCTTCAACTGCAGCAGAACTGCTTTCTAGTGCTCTCTGAAGTGAAGGATGCTGAGGCTCAACCCTGTTCAGTGAAGCACAACCCCGGAGCCAAGTCTGGAACCAGGATGTCTCCACGTCTCCTCGTCTCTCCCCTAGTGGCTCAACCTCCAGCAGGGCAGGTGACCTGCAGTCCTGGGGAACCCACCACTCCATGTCAGACCCTGGGCACAGGTGGTCACGGACTTGGCAGGACTGCAGGGTCACCAGTGCCCCCCAGCCCTAAGTTGGAGCTACCTATGTCCTGGCCTAAGGACCTTCCTCCCGGAGGCCTCCGAGCCCTTCCCAGCTGGCACAGGACTTACCATCTCCTTCAGCTCTGCCAGCTTCTCCTGCAGCTGGCTGAGTTTCGAGGCCAGCTCCAGCCTCCAGACCTTTCAGAGCCAACTGCTCCCTCAGTTGCCACATCCCACCTTGCCACCTAGCAAAGTGTCTGCTGCCAAGGGCCCATGGGAGATGGGTAAGTGTCCAGTTGATCTGCTTCCCCCCATCCCTTCAGTTTGAGTCTCCACAGAATTTCCTTCCCCAAGGCACCTGTGCACCATCACCACAGTCCCCTGTGCACCTCCCTCCTTCCCTCTGATGCCTCTTCCTTCTCCTCTCCTGCAGTATGTCTCTGATTTATAATTGTCTGTTTTTGTTTTGTTGTCCTTTGTATTGCTATTATTTTTTTACACTGATGTCTTATTAGGCTCCCCTATATTCCTGTTATAAGTAAAATCATCCTATATTTTTCTTTTTCCTTCTGTCTTATTTCACTGAGCATAATTCCTTCTAGCTCCATCCACATTGCTGCAAATGGCATGAGTTTATCTTTTTTGATTGCTGAATAATATTCCATTTTATATATATACCACATCTTCTTGATCCAGTCATCTGTTTTTGGGCATTTGGGTTGTTTCTGGTTTTACCCATTGTAAATAGTGCTGCAATAAACATAGGTGTACAGGTGTTCTTTTGAATCAATGTTTTTGTTTCCTTTGGGTAGATTCCCTGGTAGTGGAATTTCCAGGTTGTATGGTAGCTCCATTTTTAGTAGGCTGAGGAAGCTCCAGACAGCTTTCCATAGTGGTTGGACCAGTTTGCACTCCCACCAGCAGTGTAGGAGGGTTCCTTTTTCACCACATCCTCGCCAACATATGTTGTTGCTTGTTTTTTGATATGTGCCATTCTTACTGGTGTAAGGTGGTATCTCAGTGTGGTTTTGATTTGCATTTCCCTGATTATAAGGGATGTTGAACATTTTTTCATGTGCCTGTTGGTTGGCCATTTGCATTTCCTCTTTGCAGAAATGTCTTTTAAGTTCTTCTGCCTGTTTCTTGACCGGATTGTTTATTTTGTTTTTGTTGAGCCGGGTCAGTTCTTTGTATAAATTTGTGATCAGTCCCTTATCAGTTGAATGGAGTGCAAAGATGTTTTCCCAATCACTGGGGTGTCTCCCTATTTTGGTTAATGTCTCTTTGGCTGTACAGAAGCTTTTCAGTTTGATGTAATCCCAGGTGTTTATCTTTGTCTTCACTATCACTGCTTTGAGTGATGTCTTTAAAGATATTTCTGAGATATATGTCTTGCAGTGTTTTACCTATATTTTCTTCTATATATTTTATGATTTCAGATCTTATGTCCAGTTCTTTTATCCATTTTGAGTTGATTTTTGTGCAGAGTGAGAGGTAGTGGTTTAGTTTCATTGTTTTACATGTGGAGGTCCAGTTTTCCCAGCACCGTTTATTGAACAAACTGTCCGTGTTCCATTGCATATTCTTTACTCCTTTGTCAAAGATTAGTTGTTCATAAAAGCATGGCTTTATTTCTGGGCTCTCTATTTGGTTCCATTGGTCTGTGTGTCTGTTTTTGTTCCAATACCAAACTGTTTTAATTATTATGGCTTTGTAGTATAGCTTGAAGTTTGGAAGGGCGATACCTCCTTTCTCCTTTGTTTTCATCAGTAGGGCTTTGGCTATTTGAGGTTTTTTGTGGTTCCATATAAATTTCATCAGTATTTGTTCTATTTCTTTGAAGAATGTCATTGATATTTTTGTTGGAATAGCATGGAATCTTTATATTGCTTTTGGGAGGATGGCCATTTTAATAATGTTATTTCTTCTAATCCATGAGCAGAGACTGTCTTTCCATTTCTTTGTGTCCTCTTCAATTTCTTTTAACAGTGTTTTATAATTTTCTTTGTATAGGTCTTTCACCTCTTTTGTTAGGTTTATTCCCAAGTATTTGATTTTTTTTTGTTTCAATTATAAAAGGGATGGTGTTCTTGATTTCCCTTCAGATTGATTGTTTATAGGAAGGCTACTGATGCTTCTGTGTTGATTTTGTATCCTGCTACTTTACTGAACTGGTTGAGTATTTTGAGTAGTTTTTCTGTGGAGTTTTTAGGGTTCTCTATGTATGGTATCATATTGTCTGCAAATAGTGATAGTTTTACTTCTTCTTTCCCTATTTGAATTCCTTGTATGTCTTTCTCTTGTCTTATTGCCCTGGCTAGGACCTCCAGTATTATATTGAAGAGCAGTGGTGAGAGAGGACATCCTTGTCTTGTTTCTGATCTTAAAGGAAAGGCCTCCAGCTTTTCACCATTGTGAATAATATTGACTGTTTGTTGTATATGGCTTTTATCATGTTAAGGTATGTTCCTTCTATCCCGAGAATTTCAAGGGCCTTCATCATAAATGGATGTTGGACTTTGTCAAATGCTTTCTCAGCATCTATTGATATGATCATATGGGTTTTCTTTTTCTTTTTCTTGATGTGTTGGATTACACTTACCAATTTTCATATGTTGAACCATCCTTGTGTCCCTGGGATGAATCCCACTTGATTGTGGGGTATTATTTCTTTGATGTATTGTTGGATTCTGTTGGCAAGGATTTTCTTTTTTTGTGCTGTCTTTGTTTGGTTTTGGTATTATTTTAATGTTGGCTTTGCAGAACGTATTTGGTAGTATTCCTTCTTTTTCAATTTCTTGAAAGAGTTTGTGTAAGATAGGTACTAATTCACTGCTTATTTTTTGGTGGAATTCATTTGTGAAACCGTCTGGGCCTGGGCTTTTGTTTTGGGGGAGTGCTTTGATCACTGCCTCAATTTCACTGCTTATAATTGGTCTGTTTAGTTGTTCTATTTCTTCTTTGTCCAGCTTTGGATGATTATATCATTCAAGGAATTTGTCCATCTCTTCTAGGTTGTTGAATTTGTTTGCATGTAAGTGTTCACTGTAATCTCTGATTACTCTTTTGATTTCTACTGAGTCTGTTGAGATTTCTCCTATTTCATTTATAATCATATTTATATGTGTTTCTCCCATTTTTTCTTTGTGAGCCTGGCTAGAGGTTTGTCTATTTTGTTTATTTTTGCAAAGAACCAACTTTAGGTTTCATTGATCTTTTGGATAATTTTTTTTAAATTTCCAATTTGCTTATTTCTGCTTTGATTTTTATTATTTCCTTTCTTCTACTGGCTTTAGGGTTTTTTTGTTGTTCTTTTCTACCTCTTTAAGATGTGAGATTAGGTTGTTTCTTTGAATTCTTTCTTGTTTCTTGATGTGAGCCTGGATTGCTATATATTTTCCTCTTATTACTGCTTTTGCTGCATCCCATACATTCTGAAAAGTGATGTCCTCCTTGTCGTTCAACTCAAAGTATTTTTTTAATTTCTTCTTTGATCCCCTCATTAGTCCAGTGGTCTTCCAATAGTATGGATTTCAATCTCCATGAAGTGGGAATGTTCCTTGTTTTCTTTTCATGATTTATTTCTAGCTTGATGTCTTTATGATCAGAGAAGATAGTTGGAATGATTTTGATCTTTGTGTATCTGTAGATGTTTGTCTTGTGGCCCAGTATGTGATCAATTCTGGAGAATGTTCCATGCACACTTGAGAAAATTGTGTACTCAGATTTCTTTGGGTGCAGTGTCCTATAAGTGTCTGTCAAGTCCATGAGTTCTATGTCTTTATTTAGGGTTATAGTCTTTGTTTTTGTCTCAATGATCTGTCCATTGGTGAGAGTGGGGTGTTGAAGTATCCCATTGTATATGTATTTTCTTTCATGTCTGTTTTCAGAACTGATAATCATTGTCTAATATATTTTGGTGCCCCTTCATTTGGTGAGTACATTTTGATGAGTGTTATATCTTCCTGATGTATTATCCCCTTGATCATAATTTAGTGTCCGTCTATGCATCTTTTTACCTTTTTTAATTTGAAGTCAATTTCAACTGATATAAGTATGGCTGTTCCTGCCTTCTTTTTTGGTCCATTTGCTTGTAGGATTGTTTTCCAACCTTTTACTTTCAGTCTATGTTTATCTTTTGTGGTTAAAATGTGTTTCCTTGAGACAGCAAAAGGTTGGATTTATTTTTTTAATCCAGCCTGCTACTCTGTCTTTTTATTGATGAGTTTAATCCATTTACATTTAGAGTTAATATTGATATGTTGGCATCTGTATTTGCCATTTTGTTTGTCTTTTTTTGTGATTTTATTCCTTGGTTTGTTCTGTTCTTCTTGTTCCTTCCTCTGTTGGTTGTGGCTTTAGGACTTGTAGAATTTTTTTGGAGTGGTGGTTTAATTGTAATGAATTTCTGGAGTTTCTGTTTGTCTGAGAAGGCCCATATCTTTTCTTTGTAGAGGAAGGAGAGCTTTGCAGGGTAAAGTATTCTTGGTTGGCATTTGCTGTGTTGAAGTTTGCTGAATATGTTACTCTATTCTCTTCTTGTCCGTAATGTTTCTTTGGGGAATTCTGAAGTTAACCTGATTGGTTTTCCCTTTAAAGTTATCTTTTTCTTCCCCTTGCCTGTTTTATTTTTTCCTTGTCTTGGACTCTTGCAAGCTTTACTATTTGGTGTCTTGCTGTAGTTTTCCTTTCATTGTGGTAATTGGTAGTTCTTCTAGCTTCTTGTATGTCTATGTTCGTCTCCTTTTTCATACTAGGGAAATTTTCTTCAATTGTCTCCTTGAATAATTTCTCTGTTCCTTTGTCTCCTCACCTTCTGGAATGCCTATAACTCTTATGTTTCCTCTCTTCATGGAGTCTGATAATTGTCTAAGAGTATCTTCATACTTCTTTATTTGTTCTTCTATCTCTTTTCTTTTGACTCTTTTTATTTCTGTACCTGAGATAGTACTGATCCATTTTTCCATTTCATCAATTCTGTTTTCATTGCTTTTCCCAGAGTTGTTTATCTCCTCTAGTAATCTTTTAATCTCCTGTGTTTCTTTTCTTTCCTTTCTTAAGATCTCAATTTCATTCTTCAGTGATTATTTGTCTCAAATCATTTTTTCCTTTTTGTTTTCTTTGTTTTTGATCATGATGAGCATTAATTCTCTATCTGATAGGCCGAGAAGTTCTTCCATGTCATTGTTGAGCTCTGGTGACTGTATTTCTTTTTGTGGTGTGTCCTTCCCCTGCAGGCTTGCTTGGTTATTTATGTTTTCTTCTCCCTGTTGTTTGCTTTCAATTTAGTTCTATTCAATGGGACATGTGCCACTGGTGTTGGCGAGCATCTCTTTGGAGTGCTCCTTTAGGGGTGTCGGAAACTGTTCACCAGACTGAGATTAGCACTGGTAGACCAAAACTCCACCAGAGTGTTGATGCTGTGTTGCTGGGCACTGTCCCTTACAGTTCCCTCCCTCTGTATTTACTTAGTTCCAACAGGGAATCAGTTAGTTGGTGATTTTGTTCTGGTCATGAGGTGGCACCAGAGACCTGTCCTTGCTGACCTTTGCTTTTTCCCAGTGGTTCTCGGCTGGCCTTAGACTATTTGTAGGTCACCGTGGAATCCTTGTCTTCCTCTGATTGCTTCCGGAGCCGCTAGATCACTTCTGTGGTGATTTCTTCACCGTTCTCCACAGTTCCCATTTGTGGGGTGTGGTGCCTGAAATAGTTCCTCTCTACTCAGTTTCCCACTTGATCTGCAGTTTGTTCTTGCTGTTTTTTTTTTTTTTTCCCCTCCTTTCCGTTGGTCGGAGAGAGCCTACTCAGTGGGTGGAGGAGGGTAGCAGAGTTCTGACTCTTTCCCTTTTTTTAAAAAAAAAAGAAATAATAAAACTTCTCTTTGGCAGAGACTAAAAGTCTCTGTCTTGTGGGGAAACTCACTGTGTATGTGAATGGGGGAATCTGGTCAAAGTTTTCTCGGACATGACCCAAGAACCCCAACTGTGAACCCAACACCTCTCCAAAATATCACTCCTCACCAATGTCAACGTTATAAAAACAAGCAAAGTCAGAGAAACAGTCAGCAAGAGGCACATCGAAGAGAACTGGCTCTAACTGAATGAGGCAATTTGGATTATCGAACATAAAATGTATATTAGGAAGAAGTAATGAAATTAAGCACAGAGTTTGGTAATTGTGTCAATATTGCTTCATTAGCTGTAAAAAAAAATACAAAAAAAATTCATGTAAGATGTTAACAAAGTGGAAATGGTGTGGAATAAATAAAAACTGTACTATCTTTGCAACTTTTCTATAAATTTAACAGTTTTCATTAAATGTTATATATTTTTTTAATGTCCTCAATACTAAATAGGTTGTAAAAGGAAAAAATGATCTACTTTCCTGTTTCCCCAGGTTTTGTTATCCAGAGGCTGGAGAGAGGGTCCTGGGGAGAAAAGCTGGAAACCTCACACCCAGGGCATTCCCCCAAGTCTCCTCTTCTCTGAGCCCTGCTTCTCTGACTCCTCACAGAGCATCTCACCACCAGGATGCCGCCCTCCAGGACCCCCAACTCTGCCCATCTCAGAACCAGCCCTGTCCTGGCAGCTCCACCAGAATCTGAAACACTCTACCAGAATCAGGAAACAGTCAGACAACACTTTTTATACCAGGGTTGCCCTGTAACAGTTTGGTGCAGTAAAGAAAAGGGGAGCCAGGCTAAACTTTCTCAAAGGAAGGGAAAATTCATTGCGCCCCGGGCGATCTTCGTGGACCCAAGGTGGGGGTCCCTGAAGTCATGCCCGTTGTGGGGGGAGAGGTCATTTTATAGGGTGAGGAGAGGTTAGGCAGGAAAACTGGGTTTGCAGGGGTGGGGGAAACAGGTTTAGGTGGAACAAAGTTGTTTTTTCATGGAGCCGAGTAGTTTTCTCCTGCTTATGGCTTCAGTTTTGGTTTGATGGAATCAGGGGTACTGGTGTCAGGACCATCTTGTTTGTATGTGGGCTTCCCCATTCCTGGCCCCTGCATCAACCTTTCATACCAGCCTTTTGTTGAAAAGGGAAAATGGTTCTCTCTTTGGCTACTTCCTGCTGGACAGGGGCGAAGACCATGGTGGGCACTCAGGCCTGGTTATGAGACAGTATTTGCAGCGCGAGGATATGGGTGGAGAAGGAGTTGGTTAAAGGTGGTATGGGACAGTTCTTGGATCTGGTGTTGGATGAAATGGAGTAAGCATGGGGCAAAAAGAAAAAATGAGGAGATTAGGATAAGAAGCCCTATGAGTGGTAATACCTGGTCCGAGGCTGTGCTGATCTGGAATTGCTGGGCATAGACAGAAGAATGGGAAGTGGCTTGAAGAGATGGGATTAGAAACAGAGGAAGGAGAGGGGCCTCCCCGGTGGTGCAGTGGTTGACAGTTGAGCGCTGGGTTGTGAAGCTGCCCGCAGGTTCTACAGCACCGGTTCAATCCCTGGCCTCAAGGCGAGAGTCCCACATGGCGGGCAGACCTCTCCTGCCACCCACTGCTCCCCTCAGCAGTGTGCTTCGTCAAGTCTGCCTGTTCTGCTCTTCGCTTTGTCTCTGGTGAGTTCTCTCCCCCTCCTGTGCTTCTGACTGTACCCAGTGCTTGCATAAATAAATCTTTAAAAAAAAAAAAAAAGAAAGAAAAGAAACAGAGGAAGGAGAATCAGAGCGCCTCTACTCTTTAGGCTGAGTGGGATGTGGACCAGGGAAGCATTGATGCATACCCGAGTTGGGCCCAGCACTCGCATACATACTGCTTGTCCACAGGGACCGGTTTGACAGCTGATGCCAGAACATGTTGCCCAAGACCTTGACAGCCATTGGTGTAGTCAGGATGATCGTGTGTGGACCCATCCACTTTGGCGGAAGTGGTTTTGGAGAGATGGCTTTAGGAAGAACCTGGTCTCCAGGACACAGCAAGTTGACAGGTGCATCAGGGGATGGAGGCACAGGTTGTGGCAGACAAGTCTGCGTGTTCTTGGAGCAGCTGTCTGAGCAAAGAGAAGTATGGAAAATATCCAGCCAATGGTGTAGGTTGGACGGGGAGCTCATGGTTAGTAAGAGGAGGTCTGCCATACATCCTTTCAAGGGGGCTCTGGAACAAGGGGCCACAGAGAGTGGCTCGGAGGTGCATTAAAGCCAGTGGGAGCAGCTCCACCCAGGATTTGCGGGCTCAGTGGAGAGTTTGGCTAGGTGGTCTCTGGTCAGACCATTTACCCATTCTACCTTACCAGAGGGTTGTGGTCGGGAGGGAATGTGTAGTTTCCAGGTGATGCCCAGAGAGGAGACCTGTGGAGTAATCTTTGAGATAAAGGCAGGTCCATTGTCCGACTGGTGATGGTGTCCACCGTAGTAAGAAGAGGGTGTTATCTGCGTTAGGGAGTGGAACACCCGTGAGGCCTAGCAGGATGGAGAGTCGAGGATTGGGAGAGGGAGATGAGAGGGTCTTTGACAAAGAGAGTAGAAATCTAACAGACAAGAGGGTGATTTAGGGGAGAGAGCCTGGTGAATGAGCAGGTCCTGGAGCCGATGTGGAGAACTAACATTTACAGGTTGGCCCAGTGTGGGTTTTAAGGCCTGTCTAGCGAGACGAGCAGCTGTCGCAAGTGCACGCAGGCAGGGCTGCCATCCTCTTACTGTGGGTTTCATTTGTTTAGAGAAATAAACAACTGGTCACTGGACTGGCCCAGGTTGGCCCAGAACCCCTAGAGCAATGCCCTGTTGCTCATCTGTCAATAACAGGAATGGCTTTCCCGGGTCTGGGAGAGTGAAGGCTCATCTCAGAGAGCTTTTTCTGGATAAAGCAGAGCAAACAGGGTGTAGAAACAAAGAAAAGCATGATCATGATCACTGGGCCTACTATGGGAAGGATCCATGGCAGTAAGGGAGAGCTGGTCCAAGTTTGGATGTCCTGGCCCCAGCTTCGGCTGACGAGGTGTCAGTCAGAGGGGCCTTTGCTGGTCAGATGAGCAAGCCCATGAATGTGTTGGAGGGCGGGGGAGACACCTGAGTACACACGATTTCTCACCAAAATCTCTCTCAGACTGTCAACACTTTCTTTTGCTTGCTTTCTTTCTAATGCCATTTCATTTTACCCATCCTGCTTTACATTATCTTAAGGCCCTTCAGAATATCCCTCTTCCATACATTTCTTTTTTCAAACACACATACCTCACCTCACTTGCATTTACCAGACTTAGCAAAACCTTAGTTTTATAAGGGAATTGAACACCGTCTAAACAATGATGAAAAAAGGTAGATAGCCACTGTAGCTTTTCATTCCTGTATCCAGTGATTTAATTGGCAGTGAATTTTGTCCAAAGCCTGCATCTGTGAGGTGATATTAATGTTTCCAATTTGGCTAAGGTCACACTGCGGGGTTTGAATCCAGGGAGGATGAGGGGTGGGTAGCCGTCTGGAGAGGATTTTTAAAAGGAGAAATTCCAGCTGGACTGACACTGTAAAAATCCCAAGCTGCAAAATCCCTCCTGCACGTACTCCACGACGAGTTGCAGCTTCGGTCCAGGGGACAATGGACACCTAGTTGTGCTCGCTGCGGGACTGAGATTGATCATAGCCTAGGCTTCATGGAGCAGGAAGATGTGCGGATTTTCCAGCTGAGCAGGTCGCAGTGGATTAGGGCTGCTCTGTAAATAACCTCTGCCCACCTTGGAGAGTCCCATTTGGATTCTAATATACTGGTCCCCGAGTCTTTCTTAAGGGGAGCTAGAGAGCCTCTCTATCTGCTCTTTGCAATCTGCACGTATTACTACCTGGACCTAAGCTTTTGCAAGAGCTCCTGCATCCTCTGCACCATCCATGTGCCCAGGAGTGAGCAGCAGGTCTCTCCCACCAAGGGGGCAGAACCTAAGATGGGGGAGAGTGGTCCAGGGTTCCACGCCTCTGGCCCTGGGGCCTCTGGAGGCTCTGCCCACACAGCCCCACACCCCTCTTCTGGTCCTGTACCTGCTCAGCTCTCCCCAACCCCTCCACACCCCACCCCTCACCCACTCTGCTCCCCTCCAGGTGCTTCACCAGTTTCGTTGCCTGCCTGGCCCTTCACCTGCTCTGCTCCAGGGACATCTGTGCTCCAAGGACATCTGTGCTGCCCAGACTTCTGTGCTGCAGTCCTGTGAGTCTCATGCTACTCCTGGCCCCTCTGACTGGGCCCAGCCCCTGAGCCTCTCCAGAGCCTCAACCTTCCCTGGTGTACTCCTGTTCCCCATGGCCACTGAGTGGTTGTGCTTTGGGGGTGGAGGTCTTCTGCCGGGTATGGCGCTATTTTCAATCTTTGTTGCTCTCCAGTTCCAATGCTGCACAGCAGCAACAAAATTCCAGGATAAATTCTAATACCCTATCTCTGGCCCTGATGATTGCTGAAGGGGCCACTGCACTGAAAGGCCAGCCACGTCTTGGGGGAGGTATTAGGGTGGTGCTGGAGGGCTGGGGAGCTGGACAGATTGTGTTGGCCCTGCTTTCCTGGTCCCTCTCCAGCTGGGGGCCTGTCTCAGTGGTGCTGCCATGCTCCCCAGCGTCCTCCAGCTGGAGGACTGACACCGAGGTGCTGCTGTGCTCCCTGGTGTCCTCCTGCTGTGGTCCGACCACAGAGGTGCTGGTATCCCCCCAGGCATCCTCCAGCTCTGGGCCTAGCGCGGTGGGTCTGCCCTTTGGGGTGTCCTCTAGCAGGGCACTAGGACCTGCAGCAGTGGTGTGCTCCTGGGCGTCCTCCAGCTCAGGTGCCTGGCGGAGATGACCCTGTTGCCCGGGGTGGCGTCCTTTCCCCTCTTTCGGACTTCCTGCTTTCGCAGGATACCTGGCCTTCGGGTATTCCCCAAAACCTCAGGCTGCAGGAGGTGGGGTGGGGGCATCCTTTCCGCTCTTTTCAACTGGGTACTTTCGCAGGATAACTGGCTTGGGGTATTCCCCGAAACCTCAGGTTGTGGGGGGTGTGGGGGCAGTCCTTGGAATCGGGGTCACCAGGCTCCCGGAAGGTGATGTGCCTCGGCCGCTCCTCCCCCTCTTCTTTGTGGTCCTCCTCCCCCTCCTGCTTCCTGGAGCGGAGGATCAGGTAGGTGGCCATGACCTCGTCGTACTTGTTAGCGTCAATGGCCTCCCAAATTTCCTGCCTCTGGTAGCCCAGGCACTCCATAGCTTTGATTATGGCTGAGTCCTGGGGTCTGAGCAATGGCTCGCTGAAGGGCAGGAGTCCCTCGCTCTTTCTGCTACCCAGGCATGCTGTTGGATGCTCTCCAGGGGGCGGCGCCTCCAGGGGTCCTGTGCCAGCATTTTGGCCAGCAGGTCCCCGCCCTGGACTGTGAGTTAGGAGGTCAGGTGGATGTTCCCGCCCAGAACGCGCTCCCTGATCGCCCTGAGGCTTGGCACCCTGAAGGGCAGTATGCCGGTCACAATATGCCCAGGCTCCACACGTCCACCTTGGGGCCGTTGTACCACTGGCCAAGGTAGACCTCGGGGGCCCTGTGTTCTGGGTGACAGCAGCACGTGCTCAGTGCCTGGGGGAAGCCTTGGACGCTGAGCCAGAAGTCTGCCAGCTTGACTTTTCCTTCTCAGATCAGCACAACTTTCTCGGGGCCTCACATCCCGGTGTGCAATGCCCTTGGCTTGGTAGTATCTGAGGGCCACGAGGATCTACTGAAAGAGCTGGCAGGCCACGCTCTCCTCCAGGTGCCCACGCTAGCTCAGAAAGTCCTGCAGGTCTTCCCCCTGCACGTACTCCATGACGAGGTGTAGCTTCGGCCCAGTGTCCACCACCTGGAAGAGCTCCACGATGTTCGGGTGATAAAGGGCCTTCATGCACCCCATCTCGCGGTCCAGGAGGCGGAGGTCGGGCAGCTCGGACTTGCGGACTTCCCTGATGAGCACCTTCATGCCCGTGAGCACGTGCAGCGCCAGCATAACCTTGGTGTGGGTGCCCCGCCCCAGCGCCCGCAGCGCCTGGTAGCTTTTTACTTTATGTCCCTGGGGACTGAGGCGATTGCACATAGCGCCTATGCACTTGGACTACGCCGACTACCCTCACCAGCCCTGACTGTGCTCACAGCCCTTGCGCTCCCTCCGCTGACAGCTGACTCTCCTACGATATTAACAAATGGACTAGTATTAACAGTACTCAAAAAGTATTCACTAAACCTCACTAAATACTAACAATGCTAACTTAACTCAACCCGCAATACTAACTTCACTAACCTTACTAGCAATACTAACTACACTACAAATAAATAAAAATACACTCAAAAAAATTACAAATGAGACAAAAATGTAAAAATATGATAACAATAAACCAATTACAAACTAACCACTAAATTGAAGAATAAAACAGAACAACAAAGACCAATAGAATAAACAACAGAACAAACCACAATTAGAAACTAAAAACTGGAAAAAACAAACAAACAAAAAACCAGAGAAACGACAAAGGGGAAGAAAGAACAAGCAATGAAACAAGAACAGAAGGGAAAATGGGGGAAATCATTTGAAAAATAAAACTAAAAACTGACATAAAAAAGAAAAAAAAAAGCCAATAACAAAATAAAGGAAAATAAAAAACAAGGAAATAAAAGGAAAAAGAAAAAAATAGAAAAAAGTATAAGCAAATACAAAAAAAAAAAAAATCAAGGAAAATAATGTAAAAAACAAAGAAAGAAAAGTAAAATAACTAAAATAAATAGCCTAAACAAATAACTAAATAAGTAAAGCAATAAATAATCCCAAAGAAAACCAAATACCCCAAAACAGGCTCTCACGGTCTCTCTCGTCGTCCGGAGTGCACAGGTCACTGTCCAAAGCTTCCCGGCTCCTGAGGACACAGGCGCAGTCCGGGCGGGCCTGATGCAGGCAGTGCCGGTGCCGTCACAAGGGCTCTTTGTGGCGTCAGAGCCACAGGCCACAGCCATTGGCAGAGGGAACCGCCAGCGGTTTCTCAGCCTTAAGGAAGAAGCTGCCGCTTAACGACAACCCTTGGAATGCCCGAGAGGCCCTTTCATTTGTCCCGAGCAATCCCGGCCTGGGTTTTGGCTTTTCCAGGCGTCCCCATCCTGGCCCTGCCTTGTGCAGATGCTTTACTGTCGCGCTCACACTGTGGGGAGAACAGCAAACAGGGGGCGCAGGCGGTTGGGCGCGCGCTGGGGAGCTGTCCACAGCCTCTGCCGCGCCGCGAGGGCCCACGTGGCGCGCAGACCCCTCCTGCAGCGCCCGCTGCTCCCCTCAGCAGTGGATTTCAGTCAGTCTGCCTGTTCTGTTCCAGGCTGTCTCTGGGGAATCCTCTCACCCTCCCGCGAATTTGGCTTTTACCACAGTTTTTGTATAAATAAAATAAATCTTAAAAAAAATTTTTTTTTAAAAAAAAGGAGGCACAGTTACTACTGTAGGAGTTAACTAGTAAGGTTTAAATTCCAAAATTTTCAAGAGGTAATTTCAGATTTCTTTTTCAGCATGTCTTTCTTTTGGGGGGCTATAATTGTGTCATGGAGTCTAGTTTAGTAGAAAAATAACATTAAATAATAACACTATATACACAATATTTCCTTTGAGAAGGAACAAACTACAAACACAATAGGTCATAACAATACCAATGTGCTTAAATACTAAACAAAAATGTTAGGAAATTCAGAATACTTCGTTTTTTACGATGCTTTTAACACTTACCAAAATTGATTTAATAGTGATAAATATCAGGAAGTGTAAGTATCATTGTTTTAATTCTATGTATATTACATATATCAATATGTGCACTTACAAATACATTAATAAGTATCTGAGGAAGGAGATTTTGAGAAGAGAGGTCAATCATTTTTTCCAAGATTACCTATATATGATATTCACTCAAAAGAAACAATGACTAATTATTGAGAAACTACACTGTACTTTTGTAGAATTGATAGTGTTCTAGTGATTAAAATATAGAGAGAATGTGATAAAAATGACTTTTCAGTGACAAGGAAAAAAAAAGCAATATAAATAAGTTTTAAAATAATCCAACAGAGAAATACCAAATGGTTATAGGATCTGTAAAAAGGATCGAAACAAACCAGCTGAATTTTCAATACCATTCAGGATAACATCAAAATATGAAACCCTTAAGGAATTTTTAATAAAATGTATGTATCTGTAAAGCTATGAACACATTATTCTTTAATGGAAATTATAAGACTTCAATAAATGACAATATGAATTCTATTTACAGACCAGGATGCATACAGCAAAGTTTGGGAGAAAGCAAAATTGCAGAGGGGAGCACAGAGAGGCAGAAATGACTGAATCACCCTGCAGTAAGAAAAAGGAGGTCAGTGTTTCATGTGGACAAAGAAGAAAGAATTGTGAGATAAGGTCAAAGATATTCACAGAAACTAGTCACTCAGAACTTCATGCTAATTGTGAAAATGGAGAGAGGTGTTGGAGAGTGGAGTGAATTGAATAATTTGTGTTTGAGGAAAATCTCTTTGCATTGGGGAAACCAGATTGTAGGAGAGCAAGAATGCAACAGGAAAACAACCAAGAAACTTGCAGTAGACAAAGAGAGAGGAGTGGGTCAGAGTGGTGTATTGCATAGGTTGTTAGCTAATAGGACTGATGTGGATGGGTATAGAAAGTGAGGGAAAGACAGAAATTAAAGATGCTGCCAAAGTTCCTATCCTGAGCAACTTGGTAGATATAATTGCTATTTGCTTTTTTTTTTTTTTGTTTCATTTCTATTTGCTGAATTCAGAGAAAAAGAGTAGATGTTTAGGTAAATAGAAGATTGGTGTAGTTGAAGAGGTTAAATTCCATCTTCTTTTATAAGAAATCACACCACTCTATCTAACAAAGATTATTGATATATAATGTTGTGGGGAAGAATCAAGGTGGAGGCCCTGTTGCAGGGGTGAAAGAGTTCACCAGAGACAGATGGGAAATACCAGGTGAATTTATTGAAATACACTGCTAAAAGAAGCAGAGGGCGAACCAGGAAGGGTGGACTGCTCAGAGTTTGGGTCCCAAGTCTCTATACTTTAGAATCATTGACTGGTTAGGGTAACTAGTCTTGGGTGTGTCCTGACTGATGATCCGAATCAGCATAGAGGGTCATCAGTTCCGGGCTTCACCAGCTTAAGGACCATGTTTCCATGGCAGTCCCATCCACTCCCTTTATCATTCCAGCCTTCCCTACTTGCCTGCTGGGTAAGGAGTGGGAGCTTGGTTTTCAAATTCTTAATGATACTTTGACAGGCCAGAGGTGCAGGGGTGAAAAATTTCACCAGAGGCAGCCTGGAGAACAGAAAAGGCACATTTGTTCAAATACACTGCTAATGAAGCAGCTGGGGAGACAGGAAAGATCTGCAAGTAAAGAAAGATTTGGGGGCTCCCTTTTATAACTGGTTTTGTCATTTTTGCTTTGGGGAGTAAGTTTTGGGCTGGTTAGTGCAGGGGAGTCTGATCCTGGGGGGTTGATCTTTGACCCAGAATGTGTCCTGGCCTTGCCTCCACATTCCTGGTCAAAGGGATCCATCTTACGGATTGGGACCCAGAGCAGCCTCATCAGTTCTCTCTGTGTTCAAGCCTCCCAAACCTTCCTGCTGGGCAAGGGGTAGGGGCTTAATTTTAACCTATTTAACAATACCCCACCAGATACTATTTGGTTTCTGTTTTCCTGCCACAGTGGATACTTTCCTATATGCGATTTACATTCCCTCTTCCTGGTCTTCACCTGTCTGCATCTGTTAAATTCGGAAGTCTCTATTGACAGAAACAATTCAAAGCATGCACTTTATGACTTAACACTCTTATATCAATAAGTGTCACATAAATTACCAAAAAGAGAAGCCCAAATCCCCAAAGGCTAAACACGGAAGCTACATTTTCTTAAGAGAATTTCTGACAATTAAATTGTAAGTTATGGTGAAATCTAAAGCAGCAAAAGGTGTTGAATAGGGTTGCTTAATGTTTTATTGCTAATTCCCTGTCAAAGCCATATGCTTAATTACCAAATATTAAAACATGTGCCCATCAAAGTGTTAGGGGGAAAGGAAGTCCTGAGCTAATTCCATACAGGCTTTGTGGACTCCACCCCCACTCCAGACCAAAGCCGTCAGGACACTGGGAAAGACAAATTCCATCACCACCAAAAGAGGGTTGCTGGGACCTGAGGGTGGAGTTAAGCAGCCAGGTTTGGTATAAAACCAGACACATGGGTCTTGGGGGCCCCCTTCTTGGCTTCACGGCTCTTGGCTCGTGGCCAGATCTCAGAGTACCATTGGGTTTCCAGGTCGGCGGAACGGGTAGGACGCATTTAAGACTTGATCTCCCTATTTTCTCCCTGAGTTGTACATTCCCTCATTTCCCCTTTCCTCAGGGTGCACTCATCCCTCTTGTGGACCTGACTCAGTATGCTCCTGACTACACTGAGCGGGATGAGGAGAGAGCTTGTGCATGGGGATTTACTGAGTTTGACCCCAGCTCCACTTGGAGAGTAAACTCCCATGGGATGATACTCCTCCCTGAGGCCCTGGTATATCCGATGCTAAAACAACTTCACGAAGGATCTCACTATGGGAGAGATGCCTTATTAGAAACAGTGCGCCCATATTTGAAGGACCCATATTTACATAAAATAGCACACCTGGGGCTGTCAACTATGTGCCAGGAATAACCCCAAGACTGACTTCCACCCTAAAGCCATTTGGGTTCAATATCGGGGCAAGTGCCCTTTTGAGGACTGGCAGGTGGACTTTACACAAATACTTAGAAAAACAGGCAGTTTCAAATACCTACTGGATTTTGTGGACACGTTCTCCGGATGGGTGGAAGCTTCTCCCACAAAGACGAAGAAAGCTTCCAAGGTGGCAAAAGAGCTGCTGAAGCAGATAATCCCTCGCTTTGGGTTGCCCAGCTCCATCCAGAGTGATAATAGGCCAACATTCATCTCTGACTTTACTCATGCAGTAAGCAATGTGTTACAGATCAGCTGGAAATTGCATGCTGCATGGTGACCACAGTCTTCTGGAAAAAATGAACCACACCTTAAAGAAAACCTTGCCAAAACTGTGCCAAGAAACACACCTTCGTTGGGACCAAGTACTATTCCTTGCCCTCCTCCAGATAAGAGTAGCACCTAGAAGTGGGCTACAATTAAACCCCTTTGAAACTGTGTTTGGAAGACCTTTCCAGGCCTCAGTTCGGAAAGGCGGTCCAGAAATAGCACAAGATTGCCGGATCATACAATATGCGAAACATAGCCAGGAGGTTCTGGCACAACTTTGCAACCTCAAGGATCTCTATGCCTCCTGATCAACCATTGTATCCCTTCCGACCTGGAGAGCAGATCTTACTCAAGACTTGGCAGAGTGGGCATGCCAAAAACCAGCTGTCAGAAAAATGCACTGGTCCACATGACGTTTTGCTAGCATACATACTTCTTTGAAACTGGCAGGCATAAAACCCTGGGTACATCATTCCAGAGTTAAGCAAGCACCAGAAGGAACTGACCCAGAGACGAAGTCCCACTGGTCTTGTGAACTCATTGAGGACTTGAGATGTATATTTAAGAAAAAGACAAAAACTTGAATGTTACTGACTTCTTTTCCAGTTATTGTTGCAGGATGTCCAAAGATTCACTTTTCTGGATTTTTTTTTTAAGATTTATTTATTTATTTATACAAGCACTGGGTACAGTCAGAAGTGCGGGAGGGTGAGAGAATTCACCAGAGCCAGAGCGGGGAACAGAACAGGCAGAATGACGAAATACACTGCTGAGGGGAGCAGCGGGGTGAGGCTGGAGAGGTCTGTCATGCCATGTGGGACCCTCGCCAGTGGCCGGGGATTGAACCGGCACTGCAGAGGCTGCGGGCAGCCCCACAGTCCAGCGCTCAACCACTGTGCCACCAGGGGAGGCCCGGATTCACTTTTCTGAAGAAACCCTAAGATGACTAACATGATCAAACCAATCTTCTTCCTTTCAAAATTTAAGAGATGTGAAATAACATCTAGAATCATGCATATGCTGGCAGTATTTTTTTTTTTTTTTACACACAAAGGCTTTCAATCTTGATTTTGGTATTTCCTTTTAACTTTTTGCTTTTTTTTTTTAACTTCAAGGTTGATTTTCTGCTTGTTTTTGTTACTTTGGTCTATGAGTGAAACTGCAATTGTATAAGATACCCCACGCGTGAAAAATCGTTACTAAAGAGCTCTTTGTGTCTATACGTTGTATGTCTGTATGTCCTTTCCTTGTGTCCTTGTCTTGGCCTCTAGTGGTTGACAAATTGGTATGCATAGTTCCTATAGACATTGAAAAAAAAAAAGTCTTCAGTTATGAGGAAAAGCTAAAGGTTATGGTTTGATTGTCAACATTATAAAACTGAACTAAGCCAGTGCCTTCATAAGATTGAATATTGTTGTTTCTGCTGTTTTCTGATATTTATGGCAAAGCTTCCCAGAAATCTAAATTCAAGTACAAATTTGGTAGCCTGTCATTGGCCGATGCAAGGAAATTTTGTGGAACCTCAGTAGAGCTCCTGAGACACTCCACATTTCCTCCCTTTCCTCCTGGGAAAGGTATTAGATGAATTTGTCATATTTAGCTTACCTAGTAGAGAAAACTAGAAGGGAAGCATTGTCACTTGGGAAAGCGGGTAACACCTTGACCTGATTATGTATGTAAATTGCCAATGGTGATTGTCGCCTTGTAATATTGTACACTTCAATTGTTTATCAACAGAAATTGTTTCTGGAGAAAATAGGGGTAAAAGGCCTCAACAGATTCCTATTGATGGAATTGTTGAGAGTAAAAATTTCCTACAAAGGAGTGAATTGATCTGGAGATACACCTGATTTTTACTAAGTTTTGACATAATATTGGCAAATTTTTTTTTGCCTTTTGTTCTGAATCCACAAAAATTTTGTTTTGACTGACCAGGATGTGCAGCGATGTTGAATTTTTTCTTTTTTCAGCAGAGCTAACTTGTGTTCACATTTTCTCTCCCCTTGATACCAACACAGCATAAAAATAGTGGTAGTAATTTTTTTTTACTACTTATCTCAGAGACTGTTTTTGCATAACTTCTGTAGGGATTTTGTCTGCTTAAACTAAAAAAATTGGACATGAGTTTCATTGTGTGGCTTTGAGTGGAGTTCTTCCAGGAAGTTGAAGCAGAGCTGAACCAAGAAGAGGAGAACCTGTTGCTTTGTTCGTAGGGTTCCAGAGACCTCCAAAGAAGATGAGGAAGCTTGCCTCCATTGGCAGGACTGGACAACCTGGCAAATGAAAAAGTCCTGGTACCCTCGAGAAGAGGAAAACCCAGGTGGAGTCTGATGAGACCAACTTTGTTCCTGAAGGCTACATGGACCAAATGTCAAGAGTTCACTCTGATCCTATATGGAGTATTCCAAAAGCCAGCTAAAATTGCTGTTTAGTTATTCTGCCCTATGATTTTATGCAAAAATAGGTAATATGGCTTACAAGTAGATTTAGTTTGCAAACTTTTGCTGTGCCGTCAAAAGAATTTGGGCTCAAGGTTGAGAGAACATGGTTTTTACATAATTTGAACCAATTTTAAGCTTTTTTCTTGTGATTTTGACATGTTTGCTGTCTTGTTTTGGCTAATGCCTCCAGATTTTTTTTGTTTTTGTTTTTTGTTTTGGCTTGCACTGATGAACTCTTTTTCCAGGAATGGAGGAATTTTGCTTTCCACAATGGACTATACCTGGAAAGACTGGTTTTCTTTCACACTGGAACCCTAAAAAATTCTCATCTGAGACTGTATCCCAGCATCCATATAATTGATCTTCATCACCATGTAAATGGTGGCAAAAAGTGAAAGGGGGGAATTGCTGGGGGGAAAGGATGTCCTGAGCTAATTCCATCAGGCTTTGTGGACTCCACCCCGACTCCAGTCAACGCTGTGAAGATACTGGGAACTACAAATCCCATCATCCCACAAGGGAGGGTTGCTGGGACCTGAGGGTGGAGTTAAGCAGCCAGGTTTGGTATAAAACCTTGCGGGGGGTGGGGGATCCTTGTCTTCATGGCTCTTAGCTCACCGCCAGGTCTCAGTGTGCCATTGGGATTCCAGGTCAGCGAACACGGGTAGGATGCATTTAAGACTTTATCTCCCTCTTTTCTCCCAAGTTGTACATTTCCTCATGTCCCCTTCCCTTGTAAATAAACCTTTTATTAACCTTTGTGTGTGCCTGCAGTGGAGTATTAATAAGTCCCTTTTAAGTGCGCGGGTGAGGCCCCACAGTCAGGCACCCCGTTTTATATCGGGGCTGCCCTGTAACACTTTCAATTCTCAGATTACAGGCCATTGATCTGAGAAAATGGGGGCATCGCACCCTGAAGGACCTGTTTCCCCATCTCATCTCCAGCTGGCCTCGTTATAATCAGTTACACACAGACAGTCACAGCAAACAGCCGTCAGAACAGCCCGTCACAGCTGGTGCTCCTGGTATCCATTACGTTCAGCCTCCAGTACTGGTTATCAGCCCCCGGACTCACCCAGACACTACACTGCCACAGTCAGTTTGCATGAATTCATCAGGAACAGAAATTATTATGCAGACTTTTTAATCTTGCTTTGTCAGACCTTTATACAGGAACCCTCAGACTGAGAGCTCCTAAGAGCCAGGAGTCAGGGCTCAGGACCACGCCAAGTTCTCACCACCAGAATTGGCCTGCAGTACCTGTATCATTGGGAAAATTCCTCATGAGGCTCCCATGACATTTGGGGTTTCTGGACCTACCAAGGAGTTGCCTTCTTTACCCTCATGACAGACCCTTGTACCCGTTAAATAGGTGCCAGTTTACTGTTGTCTTGCAGCCTCTGAGATCAGTCTGGTTTCTGGAAACACAACATTCCAGACAAAGCCTTGGTAAAATATCCGTATTTCCAATTGTCTATTAAAGAGAAGGGGAAAAAGAACTTTACTGGATTTATGCAAACTTTTTTTAAACTATTTATTTATGCATAGAAGAGCTGGGGTATAGGCCAGAGGTGGTGGGGAGGCTGGTGAGGAGATTCACCAGAGACAGAGTGGGAAACATAACAGGCAGATCTACTGAAACACACTGCTGAGGGGAGCAGCGGGCAAGTAGGGAGAGGTCTGCTGCACCATGTGGGCAGCTCCCTGGCAGGGGATCCATCTCAGGCCATCACGGTGTCTCTTCCAGGTGTTTCCTTCCACATCTCTAAGTTCTTGGTTCAAGTCCAAAGCCAAGAAGCAAGGGGTCTTCTCCACATGTCTCTCTCCTGTGCGTCTCCGGGTGCTCTCTGCACTGATAATCCTTCATGTTCTGAGCAAACAGCCCACCAGAACAGCCCATCACAGCTGACACTCCTGGTGTCCGTCCTGTTCAGCCCCAGAACTTGCCATCAGCCTCCTGGGTATCCTGCCCCTGGTACATCAGAGGGCGTCAGTGTCCGGCACTCTTTGGGTCATCAGCAGGGCAGGATCTCAGTTTAAAACAAGAGCTTTAGTTCAAAGAAAACAGATCATGAGTCATGTAGCGTGTGCGTGCAGCCTGTGTGTTTGCAGGTTCCTGTACTAGGTATGGGCCCTTCCTCCCTGGCACACTCTCAAAAGGACAGAGCTGAGGTTGAGGACAGGGCACTATCTGTGGTTCTCACCCATGTGCTCAATTGCAACCACTCAGGCTCAGGGAACAGCAATGAGGTTTCTTTAACAAATAGGAGAGCAGGGAAATAAAGAGTTTCTAAGGGCTCAGTGGCAGCTGTTCACCCCAGATAGTGTCCGCAGTGTCCAACAGTCCCAAATTAAGGCTGCCGTGCAAGGTGGTACAATCCCGTCAGGGAGGGCTTGGAGGTGGGGCACAGCCACAAGCACTGGGCCAGGATCCAACTCACAGTGGCATCGGGAGGTGCTCGCAGTGGGTGCTCCCCTCTGAGGTGACACCCCAAAAGGCACAGCCACAGTCTGAATGCCAGGCTGGACTGGAAGGAGGCAACAGCACTGGGAGGTGGTGCCACACAGACAACAGCATGACAGGTCGGTCTCAAAGGGGAACTTGCTGCTGTAGCCCCAGTGGGCTGCATGCCCTGGGTTGGTGTGGGGTGGACAGAGATCCCCTACTGCCAGATTGGCTGCGGCCTTTGTCCATGACACTAACGGGGGCTGGTGGTGAAGTGCCCACCTACTGTCACCCTCTGCCATTCCCTCTGCTGGTTGCAGTGGACACAGCTGTCAGGGTGGTGTGGGCCCTGTTCTCAAGCTGCGGCCTCCTGGAGCCTGCCAGGGCGGGTGGGGTCCATTCAAATCCAGCTGAAACCCCCATAGCTATCATCCCTAGCCCACAAGGTGGCCTCAGTGAAGCTGTCCTATGGCACCCACTGCAGGGCGGCCTTGGTGCTGCCCAGAAACAGCTCCTGTGGGGGCAGGGGAGGGGGAGCCTAAGCCCTAGGGACTCCTGTGCTTAACCCTGGCTTGCTCTGGGGGAGGGGCCGTCTGAAGACTGCCTGCCACTGGCAGGAAACCCCCCTCTGCCACCACCTCTAGAGCTGTGCCCACCATCTCCCACCCATACACATAGGGTACCAGGGCAGGAAACCCCCACTGCTGCTGCCAGCCCTTTCAGCCTCCTGCTCCCACTGGCCTCTGGCTATGCCCACTGGGGCAGCCCCACGAACAAAGCCCGCATGTCCCACCACTCAGGGGGCAGGACAGAGCTGGGTAAGGCCCAGGGGTCTGGAGTCAGTGTCACACACTATACTATTATATACAAACATACACACATTCACACATATCTATTAATGCCTTTAATAAATTTTACTTGAAAAAATTGCATCATAAATTTGTATCAAATGAGTGAGAAATCCATCTAGGGATGGTAGCAGGCCCTCCGCATCTCTCCTTCACATGCTTCACAGTCTGAAATGTTGGATGGCATCCCCACCCCTTTCTTACAACCCAAATGTTACATTAGGATATGCTGTAAAGTCCACCTCTAAATATATCCAGATCAAACGATTTCCTGTTATTTTCCTGATCACACCCCATAAAGCTACCAAATTTTTCCATCCTAGAATCTGTGCTAGTTTCCTACATGTATCTTCCCACCTCTCACCTTCACCTCTTGATTCTGCACAGCAGCCAGACGGAGGCTTCTAAAGAGAAGTTGCATCATGTCGCTCTCTGTCCAGAAAGGACTGTTAATCCCACATCTTACTCAGAGAAAAGATGATGAATTCCAAACCAATCTTCAGTGACAAGCCCAAATATTTGGCAATTATTTCCTTTTATAGAAAATTGTAGGTTTTTCACCTTGAAACATAGCAAAATCCCAGTGTATCAGTTTAGTGAAAAATCCAGCAGCCAAATATACTACGTGGCCATCAAGTTTCCCTTTGAAAATATATTTAGATTCACATAATTTTAAGCTTATTACATAAAGGT
The DNA here is from genome assembly GCF_964194135.1 of Talpa europaea. Taxonomy (NCBI): domain Eukaryota; kingdom Metazoa; phylum Chordata; class Mammalia; order Eulipotyphla; family Talpidae; genus Talpa; species Talpa europaea. Next base: position 132,631,666 of record NC_140068.1, on the reverse strand, counting down.
TTTAAATATAAACCATCAAAATCTTTAGCTATATAATCCCACATCTGGACTGAATCACGGTCGTATGGATATTTTTTAAAATTCCAGTTTATTTATTGATCAGTAACATGTAACATTTGACAATGATCAGAGAAGAAGCTTCCTGTGTGTAGGGAGATGACAGTGTCATCACACCTGCTAGGAAGTGGGTCACTTGCACAGTCACTACTGGATTCTATCAGACCTGCTGTCATGCTGAGGCTTCCCTGTGAGCAAAGTATGACAAGTGGTCACTGCCGGGCCAGCACGGAAGATGGAGCTCACTCCTGACACCAGGCACCACCTGAATCATGTGTTTGTGTTTCCTTGTTATGGCGCTGAGCCTTGGTGTTATTAAACACAATGAGATTTTCTTAATGAACGTGGTGGGTTAACAGAAAAGGACATAACCTGGTCCCCTTAATCATTTACTTTCTCTCCACCTTTTTAAAAATTAGTTTTGAGACAATATGAGTTACAGATTCACTGGCTGGAAAGACACAGTCACCTCTTAGGTCACCCCTGGTGTTTATGCAGGAGGTTGGTTTCTCTTGGTCTCTCAGCATGACCATCTCTCAGCAGGGCCCTCAATGCGGAGTTTCAAATGCTACCAAATCTCCCGGCTGGATGTAGATTATTTTCTCTCATTAAAAATATTTAATAGGGCCTCCCCGGTGGCACAGCGGTTGAGCGCTGGGCTGCGAAGGTGCCTGCAGCCTCTACAGTGCCGGTTCAATCCCTGGCTACCGGGTGAGGGTCCCACAAGGCGCACAGACCTCTCCTGCTGTACCCGCTGCTCCCCTCAGCAGTGTACTTCATCAGTCTGCCTGTTCTGCTCCTTGCTCTGGCTCTGGTGGACTCTCTTACCCTCCCGCGCTTCTGACTGTACCCAGTGCTTGTATAAATCAATAAGTAAATCTTTTAAAAAAAAAAACAAAAAACGCTGGTGTTACACTTTCCAGTCCCGAAACAGTAATGACATACATGTGAGTCAGGGAGAAGATCATGGGCTCTCTGAGGGGCCATTTCCTGCTCAGTTTAGCTCTCACTGGACGTGGTGGTCAGCAGTGGAGTCTGACCACTGGGGGACATGCATCTGGCTCTGTCATCAGGGCTGCTGTCGTCTCATAGGTTCTAATGTCCTACAAGGATGCACCCCGTCTCATGTCATTGGTGCAAAAAAGATTTAAGTCATTCAAGACTTTTACGTCTCTGACTAGAATTCATCCCACGTTGTTTTGTTGTTTCAGTACAATGTGACCCGTTGGGTCCTCTAATAATTATAACCATTTCATGTCACAGCTTCCCCTGACCCACCCACCAGCACCTACTGTCGCTCTCCATGTTCCATCAAGCAGAGAGCTCGAGAACAACATTCGAGGGTCAAACCGTAAAGAGAGAGCAGGAATGTCACATAGCACAGGATTAACACCTCCCTCACTTACATGTGGGCGATACTGACAGAACCTGCATACGGGGGGGCCCTGGTCCCTGTGACCGGCAGGGACAGCCACACACACAGACCATCTGGCTCAGCCCCAGAGCAGTCTCCTTCCTGCACAGATGTGCATGAGTCTGAGGGGGACAGAGGGGCCAGGGAAGGACCCGGGGGTGGACGAGCCCATAATGCAGGAGGGTCGTGTGGGTGTGACCCAGGAGGAGACTCTGCAAGAAAAAGTTGTTAAGGCATCAGAGATGGGAGGAAGGTTGTTTGAATGGCAAAATAACAAAGTGAATTACTTAGTGTCCAGGGGGGTCCAGCAATCTCAGCTCAGGGAGTGTGGAATTGTAGGGACTCCAGTGCCCAGAGAAGCGTGACAGGGATCTGGACATTAAGACAAGTCATTTCAGGAGAGGCTGTGTGCTGCAAATGAGGAAGACACAGCTACATAAATCTCTCTTGAAATTTTGGATGTTAGAGTTTCTCTAAATTGAAGCTTTGAGGATACTCAGTAAATGAAAGATTTGGGGGAAGAGACCGAGGGTTCTGTGATAGCTCACGGTCCCTAAGGCTTGTTGACAGTTTAGCTTCTTGGACATTGTGCTGACCTCGGCTGTTTGAAGATGGGAGAGAATATGGGGACAGGAAGATCGGGGCACAATGTTGCAGTGGTGGTCGCCCCGTCATTTTATTGAAAGAACTGGGAAGGCTATGCTAAGATTCTGATGGGGTGGGTTGAAACTTCATAGCCTTCAGTGCCTTTCGCAGACTACACTGGACAAGCAACAGTGCATAGCTCAGCAGAGCACCACTCAGGTGATGAAAGGTGCTGAGGCTCAAGGGAAGGAAGGAATGATGAGTGGTGAATGGATGGTGAGGTTATCACATAGACATGCATACTTAGGTCCAACATGGGGAGACTGGAAGGTGGCATTTTATTCCTCTTTGTTTACACAGATGATGGCTCCAGTGGTGCCAAATCTCACGGCTGTGACAGAATTCGTCCTTTTGGGGTTCCCCACCCAGGGGACCATGGGCTTCTTGTACCCAATCCTCTTCTCCCTGGTCTACCTGTGTACCCTGCTGGGGAACGGGCTCATCGTCCTCATCAGCACCCTGGACCGGCACCTCCACACCCCCATGTACTTCTTCCTGAGGAGTCTGTCCTTCACAGACCTCTGCCTCATCTCAGCCACGGTCCCCAAGTCCATTGCCAACTCTCTGAGGCACAGCAGCTCCATCTCGTTCCTGGGCTGTGTCCTCCAGGTCTTCATGCTGGTTATTTCAGCAACTGCGGAGCTTCACCTGCTCACGGTGATGAGCCTTGACCGCAATGCTGCCATCTGCCACCCCCTGCACTATGACATCATCATGAGCAGGGACAGGTGTGTGCAGCTGACAGCTGTGTCCTGGCTGGGTGGGGGTCTTTATGCTGTGATGCACACAGCTGGAACCTTCTCCTTGTCCTACTCTGGGTCCAACGTCATCCACCAGTTCTTCTGTGACATCCCCCAGTTATTGGCTTTTTCCTTTCAGGAGATTTAATTAACAAACTTCTCCCCATTCTCATTAGTGTGATATTGGATATGGGTTGTTTCATTTTCATCATCATTTCCTATGTCCATATCTTCTCTGCTGTCAGGAAGATCCCATCCACAGAAGGTAAGGCCAAAGTCTACTCCACCTGCTTCCCCACCTGCTGGTTGTGGTGCTGTTTGTCTCCACTGGACTCTTTGCTTATCTGAAGCCGACCTCAGGGACCCCGTCCATGTCTGACCTGGTCATTTCTATGTTCTACACGATGGTGCCCCCCACCTTTAATCCTGCCATATACAGTCTGAGGAACCAAGCCTTGAAGACAGCCGTGAGGACTCTGATGAAGAGGAGACTCACCTATATGTAATAGAGATGTTGACTTCATGAGTCCATTATGAGACACATATTTTAAGTTTTCACATTATATGCCTCTTCATATTTTTTTTAGATTTTTTTCTTTATACAAGAGCTGGGGTACAGGCCAGAGGCATGGGACGGTGAGAGGGTTTACTGGAGACAGAACTGGGAGCAGAACAGACAGACAGATAGACCGACGACACTGCTGAGGGGAGCAGTGGGGAGACTGGAGAGGTCTGCCTCGCCATGTGGGACTCTCCCTGGCCGGCCAGGAATGGAACCCACACGGCAGAGGCTGTGGACAGCTTCAGAGTGCTGCGCTCAACCCACTCTGCTACCTGGGAGGCACACGCCCCTTTATATTCTTATAATTATATGTAATTCCATTGAATAATTTAAAATATATGCTCGTTTTTAAAATATGTAGTAAGATAACTTCATATGGTCTTGGTTTCAGTCGTTGCTTTAGTTGTTCCTGTTGTTAACTCTTTGCTGCTCTTCGACAGTCTGTGGCGGGAGGGCACTGAGCTTCAGCCTTGTCTGCTGTTCTCCATTCTGTGCTCGGCCGAGAGAGGCGACAGTGGGGTGTCCTCTCAGGGGTCCGCAGAAGTTCCCTCACCGGCAGCCTCCCGGCCTCTGAGGCACTTCCCTCTGATGTCGCGACCCCCGCGGTCACGGTAGGACCAGGGCCGGGGAGGCCAGAGGCCCTGCAGGTGGTGAGTGGGGCCCTCCCAGCATGAGAGGGGCTGAGGGTCAAGCTGGCATCTGCGCGGTCACGGCCTCTGTGGACAAGGACCACCCGCGAGGGCAGCCGCCCTGGAGCTCCGGGGCTGGGCCGCGGGCATTGCGGGGAACAAGCTCGGGGGCGAGAGGCTGGACGGGGCGCGGGGCTGGGCGCCCGGAGCCCAAGGGGCGCCTCTGCGCACCGGGGAGCTCATCCCTGGGCGTCCCCCTCCTTCCTGGTGGCTAGGAGCTCCCGCTGCGGCCAGCACGCGCTCCGAGCCGCCGGCCTCAGCTCCGGCTCCCGCGGCCACCGCCCCGGCCTCCTCGCCCGTCCAGCGCGTGGTCATGTCCTCTCCCCGCTGAATCTCGGTTTTCAGGGGCTCGCGGCTGCAGGACACGTCCTGGCGGGCGCCTGCGGCCAGCGGGGTCCCCCAGGGCTGTCCACCGGAGCAGCGCGCAGGCCCCACGTGCCCGCGGGCAGCGGCTGGACACGCCCCGCGCTCTGTCCGCGTCGAGGCGGGGCCTGGGCCGCTCCGTGAGACCCAGTGAGGCCCGCGGGCCCTGAGCCTGGTGGACACTGTGGCTGGAGCCCCACGGCGCGGAGGTCGCTCAGGTGCGCTCAGACACACAGGACCCCCCCGCCCCCGCACCCCGACAGGAGGCCCCACGGGCGCACACAGCACAGCCCCGGGAAGAGTGTCCCCCAGAGGATGAAGCCTGGCGTGGGCCCCCGAGGGCATGGGGCGCGCGGGAGCTCCCCCCACACCCCTGCCTCAAGCCACCCCTGGACCTTTGTTGCCTCTCCCTGGGAAGCGTCACCCCGGCGCGCCCCTTTTATTCATGCTGTGGGGAAGCGCGGCCTGGACCCGACTCCAGGTTCGGGAATATAAACCCTCGTCTAAGTGACCAAAATATCATTTAAGTATATTTAAGTATAGTAAGTATATTTAGGCAATATGTCTGTTTTTAGCAGATTAATCTCTTGATGCAATAACATTTCTGCACTCTCAGGGACTTAAGGGAATTATTACATCTCAAGAAAAAGTACCATATTGAACATAAATACAGTTTCTTTGTTGATTTTAAGAAAATAGCTAAAAATCATTAAATAAAAGAAGTATTATCCATCAGCAAAATGAAACTGCAACTGATCAAATAGGGGAAGGTATTTGCAAATTATATATTTCATAAGACATAATTTCCAAAAATATTAACAACTCATACACCCAGTAGCAAAGCCTCAACAATCAGACTAAAAAACAGGCAGAAGCTCTGAATAGACATGGCCAACAGGCCCTTGAGAAAGTACTTGACATCTCTCATCCCCAGGGAACACAGTCAAATCATAAGGCCACCTCAGGTCATCTGGGAGTCAAGGGATGTGGGGAGAAGGGAGCGCCTGGACACTGCTGGTGAGGGTACAGATCAGTGCCCTCATGTGGAAAGCTGTGGAGGTTTCTTTTAAAAATTAAGAACATAAATGTTACATGACCCAGTAATTCCACTCTACAGATATACACATATTGAACAATAAAGAGACGCAACTCCCTGTGTCAGTACAACAAATAAATGAAATAGATAGTAGAAAAAAAAATCCACAAAAAATGAGACCTTTTCTTTGAAAGATAAGATAGGCAAGCCCTTAGTGAGACCAGAGGGAAAAAGACAGGAGCTGAATAAAATAAAAAATAAAAGGGGGATTGCAACTGTTACCACAGAAATAAAAAAAGAGAAGAATGGCTGATTGTGAACAATTATGTATCGTGTAACCTGGCAGGAATGCCTGAGTCCCCAAAGCATGCTTTGTGCCAACATTGAAAAATGGAAAAATGGACCAGACAAGCCAATTAAGAGAACATGAGATTGAAGCACTAATTAGAAAGTTCCCCAAGAGGAATGAAAACCAAGTGCAATTAAGGGAAACAGTTCTCAAAATGACAGAGGTGGCAGCAGAAAGCAGCCTTGGAGACACCAGGCTTTGCAAAGTGGCAGCAGGTGTGGGTTATCCACAATAGAGGTCTTCATTGAAAAGAGACTCTATCTTGAAGCCCTTGGTTGCATCTCAAGATCTTTTACAAAATTCAAATGAGCAGCTTTATATTAAATTGGTATAATAATGGGTGGAGGTCCTTTTTGGAAAAAATTGACTCCTTTAAAAATGAGTATTCGAGACCTTTTAAAGCCTCTGCATTCCTTCCCAAGGAAGCTCAGCTGTGCACCAGCTCTGCCCATGACACAGACTCCCCTGCCAACGTCCCACCTCCAGTTATGAACTGAGAGACTAGGGTTGTACAGGGAGTGTGTGAAGCTTCTGATTTGAAAGTAAAGGGAAATGTAACTTGATATTAACTGACAGAAGAAACCCAGTGGAAACAATGTGTTGCAGTGAACAGAAGAAAAAAGGCTTAGAAAAGTGTATTCATATTCCTTGTCACATCAAAGTGGGGAATTTAGCTTTTCCCTGCTGAGTTGTCGAGATCCTTCTACACTTATATATTAATCATTTTTCAAATATATGGTTTGCAACCTTTTCTCCCACTCCCTGGAAGCCTTCACATTCTGCTGATGCTGCTCCCTTTGCCATGCAGAAACTTTGTACTTTCATGTAGCCTGCAGTGTTTATTTTGTTCTTGCGGAGTGTGCTTTTGGTAGCACTTTCCAGAGATCATTCTCAACACCAGTGTAAAGATTGCTTTCCCATGTTTCCTCTAGGATTGTTACAATTCCACCTCTTATGTTTAGTGTTTAATTCATTTGAGATGACTTTTATGTACAGTTTGAGATTAGAGTCCAATATATTCTATTGATCGTGGATGTTGCATTGTGCAACACCACACTGATAAAGAAGGGCAGTCGTGGAGCAGGCTGCACAAGGCAGGATGCTGCTGAGAGCAAAATCCTGGCCATTTTTATTGATAGAATAATCTTAGAACATCAGCTACGTGTGTTAGGAGGACAAGGAGAAAAGGGTGGTTGAAACTCAGGAATGTTATCTAGAGTTTGGGGGGACACGAGTCTGCTGAACATGTCATCAGCTCGATGAGCAGGTGTTATAATCGAGATTAGACCCCAGACCTGCGACCATGATCCTAATCGTATCAACAAGGCATTCCACTGATCAGTTTCTGGGATCCCTTGTTATGCATTGGTCCTCGGCTCCCTGGGCATTCCTGGTCATACCTCATGATGTATTAGTTAGGAGTAAGTTTATGCATCTGTCCTCAGCCCCCTGGGTGTTCCTGTCATACCTCTTGATGCACACACTTCCCAGAGTGATCTAGCTTTCTGCTCTTGATTGATATGAAATGCACCTTGTAAGTTTTGGCTCATATGACTGTGACTGGACAGTTCTGACTTTTGTATAGGAATGCAGAACTGCAGGTAACCATAATGGTTGCTGAGCAGGCCGCTTAAGTCAAGCAAACCCTCATGTCCCCCTTTTTTATTTTATTTAAAGAGAGGAAAGACAAGCAGAGGGGGAGTAGGAGGGACTTCCAGGTGGATGATAGGCCAGGCAAAGCATCCTCATTGCTTGTTCTTGTCTTTTGACTTGTATCCGGCAATAGCAGGAGCATCCTATTAAAAAGAGGATAACAGCAAGAAAAATAATGAGCATCAATTGAATAAGTGATTTCAGGGATAGGCTGGTCAGCCAAGTGTTTGGATTTGCAAGGGACGAAAAAGCCAAAAGGCCATCAATGGTTTCTTGAGATGTTTGCCTTTTAAACTGGTCCAACTGGATTGACAATCATTCTTGTAGATCATCAACAGAGGAAGCCAGTGGAGAGCTGAAAGCTTGTAACAAATCCTTTTCATGAATATCCCAGGAATATGAAGCTAAATTTTTAGCAGTATAATTAGTGACACATAATCAGGTAAATCCGGAATCACATCTCAGAAGAGAATGAGTCCATAAGGCTTGTTGATGTTCACCAAGCCATAGCACTGCTGATGCAAGAGCATCTAATCTAGTTCCAATCTGCTGGTCAATGTGCGCCTGTTCCAGCAAGTCCTGAGTAGTATTGATGTACCTCACTGGCAGTTTGTAATGATTTGGCCAATGCAGTAAATGCCATTGCTGCAGTAGCAGCCAAGGAGACTAAGAACATGATCCCAGCAGTCAATGTGCCTAAAAAGTGTCGCACACAGCAGACTAGGTCTAAAGCCTGAACTAAGAGATTTAAAGGGGAGCCACCGTCCCATGGACGGGTCAGATTGACTGGAATCCCTGCATGTTTATGTTGTTTAATAAAGAAAATTGAATGTTTAGATAAAACCGAAGAATCAATACATGAGGTGACTGTAGTATCTTTTGGAAAAGAAATATTATCCTGTGAGCATAAGGGCAGAGGGGGAGATAAGCAAACAAATAGGGGCGGGAGGTGCAAACTTTAGCAAAGTTGCATTTGACATCTCCCCATTAGGGCCGGAGAATCAGGATTTTTGCGCTTCCTTTTTGAAGACTGGTTCTCCATCGATGGAAAGGTGAGTCTCAGGTTCTGCATGTTTGGGATCAGATTGTTCATGGGGTTGCGCCGAATCATGGTAGGGTTTAATGCACCAGGCAGGAATCCACTGGACACCCTGTGGAGACATAACCGCTGCATACCCTCTCCCCAGGAGAGTAAAGGAGCTGGGCCTAACCAGTGAGGATTAGGCAACTGTTTGTATAACTCTAAAGGTTTATGATCATTTTTATTATGTGTGGAGAAATGGAGTGTAACTGGAGTGACTAGGTTCCGATCTGTGCCTCTATACTGTAGATGATTTAATGTGAATAGAGCTTTCAAAAGTTGAGCATGAGGGAAGGATAATTCCCCCTTTTGTTTTGTAAGGAAAAGTTTAAGAAGTCCATTAGCTCGTTCCACAATAGCTTGACCTGTGGGGTTATAAGGAATCCCGGCAGTGTGGTGAACGTGCCACTGAGATAAAAGGGTAGTAAGAGATTTAGAAGTATAAACTGGGCCATTATCAGTTTGAATACGGGGAAGCCGACCCATTACTGCAAATGCCAAGTAGAGATGACGAATAACATGAGAAGAACGTTCGCTGGGTTGAGCCGTGGCCCATAGAAATCCTGAAAAAGTATCTACTGTGGCATGGAGACAAGATAAGTGACCAAAAGAAGGGAAGGGGGTGACATCCACCTGCCGTAACTCCGTGGTTTGAGGGGCCCGCGGGTTAACAGCCGAGGGAAAAGTAGGGCCGGGGCGCTGACCAACAGGCGAGCTCCAACAATGTCCCGTGCCTGTACCGAGGGATGTTCCATGTTTTGCTCGACTGCGAGCTCCTTGGTGACAGAAGGAATGGCAAGGTATAGGCTCTGCAAACACGTTTCACACCTCAGGGCTGCATCAGCCCTGTCATCACCCCAGACAGGGGCCTTGGAGGCCGGAATGATGCGAATGTGAGCAATAAGAAGGGGATGGACACAGTGACGAAGCAAAGTTTGTAAAGAGATAAAAGCCCATAACGGGGCTTCATCAATGTCAGTGTTAAGCAGAGCAGAGGGGCGTCTAGTACTGGGAGGTTATATAGGTGAGGAGTCCAAAATGATACTAAGTGACTGTGAAGGAAATGAAGAAAGAGCCAAAATAGCAGCTGCTCGTTTAGCACGTGGGGCCGAAGGGGAAGGCGCGAGGCAGGCAGTCGGCCGCGGGGCAGCAGCCTGGGCGCCGGACCCTGACCAGGCGGCCTGGGGCGGAGGCGCCGTCCACGAGGGTCAGGAGAGCCTGGGGATGGGAGAACTGACCACGGCATTGAAGGAATGACGAGGGAGAAGCTGTGGGGATTGAATGCGTTTATCGGGTGGGGTGGAAGAGAAGCATGAGCCGACATAATCCTGGACAACAATCTGAAATTGCTCTGACTGAGCGAGGAGCCATTCTGTGTCCTGCTCGCAGAGGCCTGTGTTAATAGAGCCAGGATCGCAGCCGGATAAGGACAGACAAGGGAAATGGCCTTCTTGTAATAAGGAACATCTTTGAGAAAAATAAGTAGATAGATGATTTTTTGGCTGGGAGGGAAGGAAAAGCCATTCAATAATGTGAAAAGGTGAGGTCACAGTTTTTCCACTTATTGAAGAGACTGTTATTTCCCCATGGTGTATCTTACTGGAAGGCCAATAAGGCAAGAAAAAAATAAATAAAAGGAATTCAACATCAGAAAAGAAGAATTAAAATTGTGTCTCTTTGGAGACAGAACAGCCTTCTATAGACTTCCCAAGAAACTCCCTCCAAAGACAATCACAACTGATAAACTCAGGAAGGTTACGGGATACAAAACCAACTTACAAAAAATAATTATGTTTCTATACTAATGATCCAAAAAGAAAGAAAGCAATTCCATTTAGACAAACTTCAAAAAGAGTACATATTGAGGGAGATGTTTAACCAAAGGGATAGAAAATCTACATGCTAAAAACTATAGACACCAACAAAAAATTGAAGAAGATACACTACATGGAAAGAGACCCCAAGTTTATGAATCAGAAGAAGAAAGTGTCAAAAGGCCAAGAGCCATCTACCAATTCACGGCACACCCTGTGAGAATTCTGAGCCCTTTCACAGATCCAGAATAAATAATTTGAAAATGTCAAGGCAATCCTGAGACAGGATGAAGCTGGAGGCACCAACTTCTCGTCTTCAAATCCAAAGCTGACGTCATCCAGGAGGCAGTCATTGGGGTGCAGGGGTCACCCATCACCGGCCGTGCCCTCCTGCTGGGCCACCTCTGAGTCTCCCACCATTCTGTCCCGCCCCCTGGTCTCGGCCTCTGGTGACCTCACAACCCCATTTCGGACACAGGACACTGTAAGTTTTGCGAGGCGGTGCCACGGGAGGGTCTGGCCTCAACAGGGGATGAATGAAACAGCGGAAACTGGGGCGCACTGCAGACCTGCCTGCAGGAAAGAGCGCAGCGGTGATAGGAAGCTGGGAAGGCTCCGCACGTCAACCACTCACTGAGATTTACTGCAGGCGGCTGCCACTGAGCAGCCCACGGGCGCAAGGGGCACCATCCTGAGGAGCAGGTCACGTGGTCACTGAGGGCCGTTCCAGAAAGTGTTCAGGGTCGAAGGGAGCAGCAGGAGGGTGAAGTAGCGAGCGCTGCAGGCCCTGTGTCTGTCTGTCTGTCTGGGTGTCAGAGAAGCCAGAATTTTGAAAATCAAGAGTTTTCAGAGGAATCAAGCACGTCCCTGCACTGGAACGTCTTAGGGCCCCGCACATTTCACACTCAGCGCCCTCTCGGGGTGCCACGCTCTGTGGGTTTAGACAACCCCACTTGGCCTTAGTCGGCATCCTAATATTACAGGAGGCCCACGGAGCTCTCCGCTCCCCATTTCTCCCCCATCTCCCAACCCAGCCTTTTGATTGTCTTGGTAATTTTGCTGTTGCAGGATGTCACGGAGTGGGAAGAGTTGGACACACGACCGTCCCGGCCTCTGAGCCTCCCTAGCTCCTCTGCCCCCGCTGCTGACAGCTGTCTCCTCCCACGCCGAGCGGCCCCATGGTCTGCCTGGCCTCAGGCCTGTCCTCTGGGACCTGGGCCCTTTGCATGCAAGCTCGTCTCCATGGAGACGCCTCTGCCTCCCCTGCCCACCGCAGCAGGGTTCTCCAGCCCAGACACGAACACCCTCCCTGCGTGGGCTCAGAGTCCTGTTGCCAGTTCTTTGTTTTCCCATGTACCTCAGTCTTTAGTTTGCATTTTAACTCATATGAAGTCACTAGCTTTGCACCCAGATATCTTCTCATTCCACTTGGATTAAAACATTCCGCTAAATAAATCCTTTCCCAAACTAAATGAGCACATATGACACTTGCAGAATTATTTTGCAAGAGAACCCAATATTTTACAAATTCATTAATATTCAGCTGTGGCCTTAACGCACAGTGCACGTGTGCTCACTCTCAGGAGAGGTTCTGAGGTCACGGGGGCTCCGGTGTCACTGGGGTTCTGGGGTCACTGGAGTCCAGGGGTCACTGGGTTCAGGGGTCATTGGAGTGCAGGGGTCACTGGGGTTGTGATGTCACTGGGGCTCAGGTGCCACTGGGGTTCCGGGGTCACTGGGTTTCTGGGGTCTTTGGAGTGCAGAAGTCACTGGGGTTCAGAGGTTGGGGCTGCAGTGGTCCCTATGGCTCAGGGCTCACTGGGGTTCAGGACCCACCCCTGACAAGGTCCTTTCTTACTGGCCCTCGGCGACCACGCAGGACGCGGTGCCGATGGTCACGACACCACCCCGGGGCCTGTCACCATCCAGGCCAACAAGTATCTCCAGTGTCTGGATAACTCCTGGGCGTGTCCCACGGCGGGAACCACAAATAAGCCCCATCCAGATGCACGCAGGACCCGACGTGACACCAACCCAGGGAGAGCCCAGCGACGGCCACCCTGGGGCCTACATGCAGGCTGCGCTGGCCAAGGGGAGACACACCCATCAGGCACAGCTTGACTCAAGCTCTGGTGGCGCTGAGGCAGCAGCACGAGGGTGACACAGGGTTTCTACAGTGACAGGAACATTCCCCGTCCCAGGTGTCAGCTCCATCCTGATGCCCTCCGGTTCTGCTGCCCTTCCTGTTTCTCCCCAGCGTGCTCCTTCCTTCCTGTCTATTCCCTCCTCCTGCCCCCCTCCCAGGACCCCAGGAGGATGCACAGGGGGTGGCGGTGACTTTCCAGCTCCCTGTGGACGAGGCTCATCGGTGGCTCTAACGGGGCCACACCCAGATCCCCACAGTGATCAGGGGAGGCTGATGGGACTGAGAGGGGACCAGGTCCTGCTCACGGAGTCCCCTCGGACCCCCTGATGGCGCCACTGACTCAGGAGGCTCATTATCGGGGTCACTGCCGAGAAGTCCACGGGGACAAGGGACACCCGGGCCCCTCGGGTGAGGTCCCTGAGGAAGGGGAGCTGGGGACGGTGTCAGGGCCTGGGGGGTTTGCAGGGGGGATGGAGAGAGAGAGCCCTGCAGCCTGTCTGTGGAGTCAGTGAGCCGGAGGCCTGGACCCCGGATGTCAGAGGCCAGCACCGCAGAGGGCAGCGGGTGACGGGGCCATCGAGAGAGGTTTGCGTTTCCTCCCGTCTCTTTGAGGGCGAGTTTTGTGGGAAGCCACTTCTGGGCCCGCAGGCACGTCACGGCAGGCTGGACGCATCTGTCAAATAAGGTGGAGAAGTTCCCCTTATAATTAAATGTTTTATATTCAGTATAAATATATATTCCATTGAACTGCATTTCAAAGTGTTAGCATTTCAATATGAACAACTGACCTTATTTTTTTGTCCTACAAAAGGGAATTTTATTTTTTCTCTTTTGAGGTAATGTGTTTTACAACCCAGTATCATCTCACAATGCATTTTGCATTTCAGAGACTCAGTAGTTAAAATATTCATCTTATAAATGAAAGCTAATATTAAAACTGTACAGTTCAATTTCACAGTGCCATATTTTCTGGGATGAATTTCAAAGAAGGAAAATATTTTTTACTTTTCTTCAACTAAAGGAGTTCTGCAGCTTAGGTTTTTAATATATTTGTGGTCATATAATATTTTAATTATGGTATATCTGACAATTATTGTTCATAGCCATGATATTTCGGCATTGAGAACATTGAGATGAAAGTGCATTACATGTTGAATATCACACGTACGAGAGCTATTTAGGAACAGTGAGGAAAAATCTTAAGAAGAAGTTAAAATTCACACTAGTTTAAAAGGGAAAGCTTCACATGTTCATCCCCAGAATACAACACAATCATGAGTCACAGAAATTCATAAACTTTTGAGGCGATAAATATTGATCTTTTTTTCCTTCACACTGAAGTGAAGGTCACATGTAGAAATCAGGATATCATGGATGTGAACATTTTACGTGACTCCACACAGCAACACAGCTATATAAAAAATAGTATTATCAATATAAATATTATTTTAAGTCACTGAAAAGGTTTTGGCAGAGGGCACAAAACAGCAGGTTCTGAATTTATTTTCTTGTTTCCATTACAATAGCAAAAATTGTTCCTCTAGTCTCATACAATAATTATATATCACCACATTCCCCTAAAAATCCTGCCTCACCAGGGCCTCCCATCCATCATTGCCGGGGACCAGCCTCAGGCAAAATGTCCTGTCAGGGGTTCCTGAAAGGCGAATACGAATGATCTGAAACTTAGGGGCTGAGGGGAAGGGGATGAGGTAGAATGAGGAGACACTGACACTTGGTGAGGTGCTAGTATCTTCTGCCGAGAGACTCAGCAGGTCTTTTTTTATTCATTATTAGTAATAATAATAAGGAAATACATTATCATGTGTAAAGCAAAAACAATTAGTATATTATGTTTCCCATAGACTACTGGCCCCTACAGGTCTCAGCTAGATGGCAGCTTTCAAGGTTAATAGATAATAAACCAGACCTAACATTAAAGCTACTTATTTTTTCATTTAGACAATTATTTAAAACAGTGAGTAACCGCCAGTGCATCCCTATCAGCTAAAGCCTAAGCATCAAAGGACTATTTTATTCACATGACCTTCAGCCGGAGACCAGCTGTTGCTTAGCTATCAGAACTTTTTCTACCTAGAAATTCCTTAACTCAAATAGCTTTATATTAAAAACTTTTCCAAGAAACTTCAAGAGAAAACAAAATAGAAGGACCTATTATAATTATTGTATTGTAATGCTTGTCAGGCATGTTTAATAAACCATCTCCCATTGTCAAGTGGGCCAAACTGCCCAACAACTAATTTCTAAACAAACAATTTTTCATGCTATTTACTTACAATATGCTGATACATATAATTTATTGCCTAATATACTTTTTGATAAATTTTTCTCTCTCTATGACCAAGAACAAAAAGCAAAGGGATGCCAGATCTTCAGCCCCACGGTGTGAGGCCCTTTCTCTTTGCTGCTTGTCAGTATCCTATCTGGCTAGAGCAACAAGGCCTCCTGCAGCACGTCATCCCATGGGGGCATGGGGGAGGATGAGATTGAGGGGAGGAGAGTGGGCAGGGCTGCCCTATGTCCAGACGTCCCCACTCACGCACGGGCCTGGGGTGAGGAACAAACCTGCACCCGGGGGACCCAGGTCCCTGGGACTGGCAGGGACAGCCACACGCACAGACCGTCTGGCTCAGCGCCGGAGTGGCCTCCTCCCTGCACAGATGTGCATGAGTCTGAGGGGGACAGAGGGGCCGGGGAGGGACCTGGGGGTGGACGAGCCCATCCTGCAGGAGGGACGTGTGGGTGTGACCCAGGAGGAGACTGTGGGAAACGTGGTCTCTGAGTCCTCAGATGTGGGGAGTCAGGGGCAGGGAGATGAGGAGATGAGGGGATGGACCAGGAGTCAGCAATGAGGCCACAGGGGCAGGAATCTGACAGAGGAGGTGTCAGGACACGCTGCACGGGGACGCTGAGCCCAGATAATTCAGTTCCGGGACAGTGTCGGGTCCTGGGGAACAGGAAAACAGAAACCCCGCACACCCCATCTCCCTGCACACCCGTCATTGTGGGGCCTCCCCAGACCAGGGTTGTTCTAGAGGAGCAGGTACAGGCTCTCTAGGGTGGGGAGGGGCTGGGCATGGTCACGTGTCCTCTGGGACTGTTCCTTGGACAACCTCTGGGAGGTGTGCTGGGCTGAGACGCTGGGGCCTGGGCAGGAGGTGGGAGAGCAAGATTGGGGCAGTGGGGAGGGGCTGTCTGTCAGGCTATGAGATCAACTAGAGCAGAATCCCATGAGGAGCCTCTCCACTCCACACCCTGAGAGTGACTGCTGGGACATGCCTGTGACTGTCCTTGTCGGTGTCATCTAGACTCAGACTGGAAGGCTTCACTCATGTTGTATTCTGCTGCAGGAGGCCTTGATGCCCCAGCCAGATAAGACACTGGCAAGCAACGAAGCCCAAAGGGCCTCACACCGTGGGGCCGAAGCTAAAGGGCCTCACACCGTGGGGCCGAAGCTAAAGGGCCTCACACCGTGGGGCTGAAGATTCCTTGTGCCTCACACCGTGAGGATGAAGATTTAACATTCTTTTACTTTTTGTTCTTGGTCATAAATAAGAAAAAATTTCCCAAAAAAGTATATTAGGCACTATATTATATGCATCAGTATATTGCAAATAAATGGCATGGAAAATTAAAAACTAATTATTAAACAATTTGGCCTACTTGACAATGGAAGACAACTTATTAAATATGCCTGACAAGCATTACAATACAATAATCATAGCAGGTCCTTCTATTTTGTTTTCTCTTGAAGTTTCTTGGGAAAGTTTTTAATATAAAGCTATTTGAGTTAAGGAGTTTCTAGGTAGAAAAAGTTCTGATAGCTGAACTGTAGCTGGTCTCCGGCTGAAGGTCATGTGAATAGAATAGTCCTTTGATGCTTAGGCTTTAGCTGATAGGGATGCACTGGCGGTTATTCACTATTTTCAATAATTGT
Source organism: Talpa europaea (assembly GCF_964194135.1). NCBI lineage: Eukaryota > Metazoa > Chordata > Mammalia > Eulipotyphla > Talpidae > Talpa > Talpa europaea. The sequence continues at coordinate 132,615,159 of NC_140068.1, read as the reverse complement.
CTAAATGAAAAAATAAGTAGCTTTAATGTTAGGTTTGGTTTATTATCTGTTAACCTTGAGAGCTGCCGTCTAGCTGAGACCTGTAGGGGCCAGTAGTCTATGGGAAACATAATATACTAATTGTTTTTGCTTTACACATGATAATGTATTTCCTTATTATTATTACTAATAATAAATAAATAAAGACCTGCTGAGTCTCTCGGCAGAAGATACTAGCACCTCACCAAGTGTCAGTGTCTCCTCATTCTACCTCATTCCCCTTCCCCTCAGCCCTTAAGTTTTCAGTTCTTTCGTTTTCGCCTAGGCCGTCTCATCCTTTCAGGAACCCCTGACAAGACGTTTTGTCGGAGGCTGGTCCCCGGCAAGTGGCGCCCGGAGCAGGGACTTGAAAGGTAAGATTTCTTTCCCGTGCGGGGACGGCTAGGATCTGCTCCATAGGGTAGGGCGCATACCCGCCTGTAGAGAAAGCAGGTTTGAGGGGAGCAGTAAGTCAGAACCGTAATAAGGCGAGTGAGTGTCTTATTACGTGATAAGGCGAGTGAGTGTCTTATCGTTGAGAAGCAATGGGCCATACTGAGTCTAAGGAAAGAGGACTCTTTATTGATATAATTAAGTATACTCTTGCAAAGAGAGGCCTTAAAACCTCTCATGCACAATTGGCTAGTTTCCTAAGTTTTGTTGAAATGTGTTGTCCTTGGTTTCCTAGGGACGGTACTCTGGATGCAAAAACTTGGGCCAAAGTAGGAGAGGAAATGACATCCTATTATACTCTCCATGGACCAGAGAAGGTCCCCATTGATGCCTTTTCATTGTGGGGTCTGTTGCAAGACATGCTAGATCAAGGGACTGAATTGGAAAAGATCGATAAAAAGCTCAGGGAATTACGGCTACCTGAGCCTACTGCTTCCTTATCCTTGGAGGACATTAAAGGGTCCTTGGCTGACAGCCCGTCATTAACAAAACAATTGCCTGAACAAATAGATTGCTTTAGCCAAGCTGGAGGCAAAGCAAAAAATGCAAAACCAAAAGTAAAACAGAAATTGGCCAGCTGCATTAAAGAAAGTGATTCGGATTCTTCGGATGATGAAATTGTTTTTCAAAAGTCAAAAATTGATTCTAGAGCCAAAGTTGACCTCTCTACTGAAGCGTCGGCTCCTTCTCATGAATCTATTCCTAAATCTGATTTAATTTCCAGCCCGGACTTGGCTAAGATTGTTAAAAGATACATCAGTGATTTGGCTAGAGCTAAGACTGATCTCAAGCCTTGTTCTGCAAATATTCAATCAGACCCCTTTGAAAATGCAGAGCCTGTGTCCAGGTCAATGCCACAAATGTTGTCTGGTGATTTGATTTGTATGTCTAGAGCTGGTTTTGCTGGTGCAGTGAGACAAGCAGAAGAAAAAGGTGATTTTACCTTTCGATGTTTTCCTGTGCTCAATGTAGACAATGACCATGAGCAGCCTCAATGGGAACCCCTTCCCTTTGAGTTTTTAAAGGAATTGAAAAGAGCAACTGCCGATTACGGGGCTACATCTCCTTATACCTTGCAACTCATAGAATCAGTGGCCAGTCGCTTCCTCACACCCCTTGATTGGCAGACGACGGCTAGGTCTAGTTTGTCTGGTGGAGATTATTTGTTGTGGAAGGCAAATTTTGAGGAGGAAGCACGGAGGATGGTAAAAAAATATAATGATAGAAAAATGAAAATGAAAAATGATAAAATTCTGCTTGAAATGGTTTTGGGTCAAGATGATTGGTGTGAAAACAATGTGCAGATTCGTATGCCACCTCCGGTCTTTCGTCTCGTGCGTGAAGCTGCAGTTGCTGCATGGAGCCGGTTGCCGGCTGGTGAAGTGAAAACCTCTGGCCTTGCTAACATTAAACAAGGGCCTGAGGAATCTTATCAAAACTTTTTATCACGGTTAATGGATGCTGTCCAAAAAACAATACCTAATGCTGAGGCGGCTCACATTATAACTAAACAGCTGGCTTTTGAAAATGCTTCACCACCGTGTCAGGCATTGTTAAGACCCATTGTACGAACGGGCGACATTAATGAATATGTTCGAACCTGTTCGGAGGTGACACCCTCGTACCTTCATGGTGTGGCCATTGAGGCTGCCTTAAAGGGACAGACCAGCAGCCAATGGTTCGCCTCCCTTGATCAACAGAAGGAAAGGAGAATAAACAAAAATTTTGGAAATTGTTTTTCTTGCGGACAGCCAGGGCATTATAGTAGAAATTGCCCAAACAAAGTAATCTCTATGCCGCCTCCAGCCTTGCCTCAACAGTCTGACATGCCTGTTGCAACAAATAATAGTAAAATTCCTTCTCAAATGATACTTCCAAAAACTATCTGCCCGCGTTGTAATAAAGGATTTCATTGAATGAAGGACTGTCGGTCTAAATATCATAGAAATGGCACATTGTTGCCACCAAATGAAAAGTTTACTGCGGACACCAATCCTACTGTTTTTTCAAAAAACATCTCACAGTCAAAAAACTGGGTAAGGGGCCCGACCCAGGCCCCTCAAATAATTGGGAACCTAAACGACCAGAGCGGCGAACAATTTCTGATCTCGTCCGCAGGGCCACAGGCGGAGCGGGCTTGGACTTGCATTCCACCTCCGCCGCAATATTAACTTCTGATCAATCTTACACCATGTTGACAACTGGGGTGTATGGGCCCCCCCCTCCGGGTACAATGGGACTTGTTTTTGGCCGAGGTTCTGCGTCTTTGCAAGGCATAAAAGTAATACCGGTTGTTGTTAATTCTGATTTTACTGGTGAAATAAAAGTTATGCTGGAGCCTCCAATACAAACTATACAAATTCATCCAGGACAAAAAATTGCTCAATTACTTTTACTGCCTCTGGTGTCAGTTGGCGATAAAATTGCATCCAATGAACCACAAAGTAATTCCAGTTTTGAATCCAGTGACATGGCTTTTTGGGTCCAACAAATTAAAGGCAATAGACCGACCAAAGTTATAAAAATTCAAAAAAAAGCAATTAAAGGATTGTTAAACACTGGTGCTGATGTTACTTGCATAGCAGGGCGTGATTGGCCTAATGCCTGGCCCACAAAGGCTACGCCTTCTACTTTGGTCGGATTGGGATCAGCACAAAATGTGGCAAAAAGTTCTCAAATTTTAAATTGAAATAATGGAGAGGTGTCCGGGACTTTTCAACCTTATGTTGTCCCATCTCTTCCTATGACATTGTGGGGAAGAGACATACTCTCTCAAATGGGAGTACTCCTATTTAGCCCCAATGATAAGGTAACCGCTCAAATGTTACAAATGGGCTTTGACCCAAATCAAGGTTTAGGAAAAAGGTTGGAGGGCCGAGTATTTCCCATTGAGGTTGCTCAGAGAGAGCCACGACAAGGCCTGGGATATGGATCAAATTTATAAAGAGGGCCATTGCGGAGGTTACAGCCGACCCAATTGTGTGGAAAAATGATGACCCAGTATGGGTAGAGCAATGGCCCCTGACAGAGGATAAAATCCAGACTGTAACAACTTTGGTTCAAGAACAACTGATGAAAGGGCACATTCGCCCTACTACCAGCCCATGAAATACTCCCATATTTGTAATAAAAAAAAAAATCAGAAAAATGGAAATTGTTACAGGACTTAAGAACAATAAATGTCACTATGCAAAATATGGGATGCTTGCAACCAGGTTTGCCATCACCTGTGGCCATCCCTAAAGATGAACATGTTATTGTTATTGATTTACAAGATTGCTTTTTTACCATTCCTTTACATCCCCAAGACTGCAAAAGATTTACATTTAGTGTCCCATCAGTAAATTTAAAAAGGCCATTTCAACGGTATGAATGGAAAGTTCTTCCTCAGGGCATGAAAAACAGTCCTACTTTATGTCAAAAATTTGTGGATATGGTTTTGTCATCCTTTAGGGATGAGTACCCTTCCATTTACTGTGTTCATTATATGGATAATATTTTAATAAGTAATGCTCAAGTGGACTTGTTAAATCAGGCCTTGGCCCGTCTGGTAAATTTGCTGCAAAGTTATGGACTTGTGGTGGCACCAGAAAAAATTCAAACTTCTCCGCCAATTAATTATTTAGGAAGGATTGTTCGTTCTTTAACTGTGACACCACAAAAACTGCAGCTACGAACAGACTCTTTACAGACATTAAATGATTTTCAAAAACTACTTGGAGACATAAATTAAATAAGAGCTCATCTGCAGCTAACCACTGCTGATTTACGTCCACTGTTTGATGTATTAAAAGGTGATTCTAATCCTAACTCCCCTAGACAATTAACACCTGAGGCTACACTAGCCTTACAAAAGGTCAATGATGCACTCAACAATCAACAACTATTGCGGCTAGATTATACTAAGCCTTGGGAGTTCATAATCTTGGCCACCCCACACACACCAACAGGTGTTTTGTGGCAAAAGGGGCCACTGGAATGGTTACATTTACCAGTTACTGCAAAAAAGGTTGTTTGTCCCTATGCTTCCCAAGTGGCTGCATTAATTGTTAAAGGGAGGCATAGGAGCGTTGAGCTTTTTGGCCGAGAATTTCCTGTTCTTGTTTTACCTTACAAAAAAGAACAACTTAATGACTTACTTAGTTTAAGTGATGACTGACAAATAGCCCTGCAATCTTTTTCGGGTAAAATAAAGTTTCATTTGCCTCCCGATCCTGTGCTTCATTTCTTTAAGAAACAGGCTTTTATTTTTCCAACCATTGTTAGTGCTGTGCCTTTGCCAGAACCTGCTGCACTTGTGTTTACGGATGGCTCCTCCAACGGTAGAGCTGCTTTCGTTATCAATGACAAACCAGAGTCCATCCAGACAACAAAAACCTCAGCCCAAAAAACTGAATTATTTGCAGTTCTCACAGTATTTAAAATTTTACAAAATCAGCCATTTAACCTTTTTACTGATTCCCAATATGTAACCAGATTATTTCCTGATATTGAGACTGCTATAATTGCTGATGCTAAAACTACCATTGCTCCACAGCTATTGGAGCTGCAAATTTTAATAAGATCTAGGACATCCAAAGTGTATGTTGGCCATATTTGTGGTCATTCTAAATTACCAGGTCCTCTAGCTCGTGGGAATGAACTGGCCGATTTGTTGACTCGAGCAGCAGTATTCACAGTACAGGAGGCAATTAATAATCATGCCCTTCCTCACCAAAATGCCGCTTCATTGCGAAAACAATTTCATCTAACTCAAAAAACAGCCCGAAAAATTGTTCGCAAATGCTCGGTTTGCCCCACCACTCACCCTTCACTTCCGATGGGGGTGAACCCACGAGGCCTCAGACCAAATAATCTCTGGCAAATGGATGTCACTCATGTTACTAGTTTTGGGAGACTCAGTTTTGTCCATGTTTCCATAGATACATTTTCTCATGTTATTATGGCTACTGCCCGGACAGGAGAAACTTTTAAAAATGTCTCTCAACATCTAATATTTTGTTTTGCCTACACAGGCAAACCTCGTACTATTAAAACTAACAATACTCCTGTATATACATCCTCTGCCTTTAAAAAATTTTGTGCTTCATTTCAAATTGCTCATTCTACAAAAATTCCTTATAATCCACAAGGGCAAGCTATTGTTAAAAGAGCCCACCAGACTTTAAAGTCTCAAATATATAAACTACAACAATCTAATTTTAAACATAGTTCGGCTCATCATATTTTAACTCATACAATGTTTGTCATCAATTATTTAAATTATAATTCTCAAGAAATGTCACCAATTAATAGACATTGAAATCCTGACCAACTGGCCCCTAAACCTCAAATTATGTAAAAAAATCTCCTTTCCGGAACATGAAAAGGCCCTGATGTGTTATTAGCAAATGAGAGAGGCTATGCTTGTATCTTTCCACAGGATTCGGACAGCCCAGTTTGGATTCCTGACAGACTGATCCGACATCATGTCTCAAAAGCCTTCACCGACACGCCCCCCGTCAGACAACCGACGCTCCAAGATACGTAGGTACAGCCCTCTGGGACACCACCCACCTCCTCCAAGATGTCATCGCTCCAGATCCCCTATTGGAAGATTGTCCTCTTCCCTGCACCACCTTCGGGTTCGTAAGACGTCTCATCATGACAATTGAAATTTGCTCAAAAATCTAGCCTCTAATTCTAAACAGCTACTTATGCAACAAAATACACGCATCACCCCAAAGATTATGTTCCTTGCCGTGCTAATCTTCTCATATAGCATATCACCAACTTCTCCTGCTTCTCTCATGCCTTCTGTTTCCTATTGGGCTTACATCCCAAATCCCCCCTTTTTCCATCCCACTCCTTGGGGATTTCCCTCGCCCCGTGTGTTCACTAATTATTCTGATTTACTAGGTGGAGATTCAGACTCTTTTGTTTTATTTAAAAGCACTAATAACTTTTCTTTTCAGGGACACATGGATTCGCCTCCTATGTGTTTTACATCCAATCCTATCTATATAAAGTCTCAACTACCTGGCTGCCTACCTATTAACGATAAATATTTTTTGACAGCAACTTCAAAGCCTTCCTCCTCCGGACTTAACCATAATTTATGGGTACTACTTTTATCTCTCCTTGGTCCTCACAGCACTAATGAAAACATAGCTCGAGTTTCAGTATCCTCCACTCTCCCAGCCTGTTCAATTTATAACTCAAATAATTCCCAAAATATTATTAACACAAATCACAAATTTCCCACCTGGCATAATTGTAGGTTTCCCTCTGCAGGAATTCGTTACCAGCCTTACCAGACTAATCTTTCTATTTATGATTTTTCAGTTTTTGGAGCAGTTACATCTGCCACTAATGTCCCCAAGGATTATAGGTTTCTTCTGCAGGATGCACTCATCTACAACCGGTCAAATCGCCTCATCCCACCCCTTAAACCTATCACTCAATGGTATTCAGCGGGATGGATTACTCCCACCTGGCGACCACGAAGGTGCTGCAGGAGGCCTTGATGCCCCAGCCAGATAAGACACTGGCAAGCAGCGAAGCCCAAAGGGCCTCACACCGTGGGGCCGAAGCTAAAGGGCCTCACACCGTGGGGCTGAAGATTCCTTGTGCCTCACACCGTGAGGATGAAGATTTAACATTCTTTTACTTTTTGTTCTTGGTCATAAATAAGAAAAAATTTCCCAAAAAAGTATATTAGGCACTATATTATATGCATCAGTATATTGCAAATAAATGGCATGGAAAATTAAAAACTAATTATTAAACAATTTGGCCTACTTGACAATGGAAGACAACTTATTAAATATGCCTGACAAGCATTACAATACAATAATCATAGCAGGTCCTTCTATTTTGTTTTCTCTTGAAGTTTCTTGGGAAAGTTTTTAATATAAAGCTATTTGAGTTAAGGAGTTTCTAGGTAGAAAAAGTTCTGATAGCTGAACTGCAGCTGGTCTCCGGCTGAAGGTCATGTGAATAGAATAGTCCTTTGATGCTTAGGCTTTAGCTGATAGGGATGCACTGGCGGTTATTCACTATTTTCAATAATTGTCTAAATGAAAAAATAAGTAGCTTTAATGTTAGGTCTGGTTTATTATCTATTAACCTTGAAAGCTGCCGTCTAGCTGAGACCTGTAGGGGCCAGTAGTCTATGGGAAACATAATATACTAATTGTTTTTGCTTTACACATGATAATGTATTTCCTTATTATTATTACTAATAATAAATAAATAAAGACCTGCTGAGTCTCTCGGCAGAAGATACTAGCACCTCACCAAGTGTCAGTGTCTCCTCATTCTACCTCATTCCCCTTCCCCTCAGCCCTTAAGTTTTCAGTTCTTTCGTTTTCGCCTAGGCCGTCTCATCCTTTCAGGAACCCCTGACAAGACGTTTTGACGGAGGCTGGTCCCCGGCAGTATTCTGCTCGATAATTTTATGCAGATGATGACTCAAGGGGTGACCAATCTCAAGGCCGTGACAGAATTCGTCCTCTTGGGGTTCCCCACCCAGGGGACCATGAGCTTCTTGCACCCGCTGGTCTTCTCCCTGGTCTACCTGTACGCCCTGCTGGGGAACGGGCTCATCGTCCTCATCACCACCCTGGGTACGGGCTCATCGTCCTCATCACCACCCTGGACCGGCACCTCCACACCCCCATGTACTTCTTCCTGAGGATTCTGTCCATCTCTGCCTCATCTCAGCCACGGTCCCCAAGTCCATTGCCAACTCTCTGAGGCACAGCAGCTCCATCTCCTTCCCGGGCTGTGTCCTCCAGGTCTTCACGGTGGTTATGTCAGCAGGTGCAGAGATGAGCCTCCTCACAGTGATGAGCCTTGACCGCTATGCTGCAATCTGCCACCCCCTGCACTGTGACATCATCATGAGCAGGGACAGGTGCGTGCAGCTGACAGCTGTGTCCTGGCTGGGTGGGGGTGTCATCTCTTTGATGTGCACAGCTGGAACCTTCTCCTTGTCCTACTGTGGGTCCAACGTGGTCCACCAGTTCTTCTGTGACGTCCCCCAGTTATTGGCTATTTCCTGCTCAGGAAATTTAATGAACAAACTTGTCCCCATTCTCATTAGTGTGGTCTGGAGTATCTGCTGCTTTATTTTCATTGTCATTTCCTATGTCCACATCTTCTCTGCTGTCAGGAAGATCCCATCCACAGAAGGTAAGGCCAAAGTCTACTCCACCTGCTTTGCCCACCTGCTGGTTGTGATGTAATTTCTCTGTACTGGATTCTTTGTTTATCTGAAGCCGATTTCAGACACTCCATCCATGTCTGACCTGGTCATTTCTATGTTCTACACGATGGTGCCCCCCACCTTTAATCCCGTCATATACAGTCTGAGGAGCCAAGCCTTGAAGACGGCTGTGGGGAGACTGATGAAAGGCCAATACTCCAAGATGTGAGATACCACAACCTAAATTTATAGCCCCTCATTAATTCAGGTTTTCCCCCCTAACTCTTACATGTCATCATTTATTAGCATAGATTTCTTGCATTAGGATTATTCCCTTGTCACAAATTCATATTCTCATAACCCTCACTATACTCCTGTTTCCTAAATACTGCAATCCTTCCCCTAAGCCCTCCCTGTGTGATGTTCATAAACTGAATCCATCTCGTGGTTAAAAACTTGTATTTGGTGTAGAAAGAATGTTCTAGAACTCACATTCACCAACATTTACATAACATGAAGCAGTGGTAAAGGGGTCTGTCCTCAGGACCACACAGCCACGGGACCCCAGTCCTGGGGCTCGGTTCCCACAGCCTGTGTATGTCTCCACCAAGGGCCTTGTCCTCGTTGATGGCAGGGGAGAGAGAGAGTGAGGCCCCCCATCCTTCACAGTTCCTCACGGGGCATCTTCCTCTAGGAGAAGTTCCTGTTCCTGCTCAAAGGACAAGGGAAACCAAACTTTACTCTGCCAGAGGTGGAAGGATGGAAGCTTCCTTGGTTAGTAGGAATCTATGACTGAAAACTGGAATTGAGGGAATATTAATTTCTGTGATGCCTGTTTTGATGCCAATGTGACTGCACAATCTCGATGTGGTGTTTTCTTTTTTTTTTTTTTTTAAATTTTTTTTTTTTTTATAGAGTCATGCTTTATTTATTTGTTTGCTGGTTTGTTTGTTTGTTTTGTTTATACATGCACTGGGTACAGTCAGAAGTGCGGGAGGGTGAGAGAATTCACCAGAGCCAGAGCGGGGAGCAGAGCAGGCAGAAGGACCGAAGTACACTGCTGAGGGGAGCAGCGGGCGGCAGGAGAGGTCTGCACGCCATGTGGGACCCTCCTCCGGTGGCCGGGGAGCAGCCGGGGATCGAACCGGCGCCGCAGAGGCCGCGCGCAGTTTCGCAACCCAGCGCTCAACCGCTGCGCCACCTGGGAGGCCCTCGATGTGGTGTTTTCAAAAGTAAAGTTATATGAATTATCTTTGAAGAACTACACTTCTAGTTAAAAATTTATAATTTTTAATTTGCTGTGTTCATTTTTAGGTTCCTTAGTTTTCCAATTTCTATCTTAATTCTATACAAGGTATTCATCTCCAACTTCTTGTAGATTAAACTAAAGTGCACTTTTATTCTACTTGGGAACTATATTATTATTTTATTATGTAAACTAAAGTATGGCATATTTGCAATTTTTTTTTATAATTCTACACGTCTGTACTGTATGTCGGAAGATATCACTCTTGTCATCCTAACACTGAGAACGTGAGCTGGGGGTGACGTTCCTCCTCTCCGGGAGCAGGTCACTGTGTCTCCAAACTCTCCTGACCGATGAGCACATTTTATCCATGAAACTATTTATGATAATAAAATGTAGTTAATCACAAGATATGACTCGTCCATTCAAATTTCAGAATGAAACCTGCACTAGAAAGTCACTCAAAGTAATACTCATTTCAATGATAGTATGAGGTCACAGTCCCCATCCCCTCAGGATATGACGTCATTCCCTGGTCAGATTCCTGTGGATGTATTTTCTATTTTTCCTTGAATAAATCCAGTAAGTGTCTATTGAGAAGGGATGTTTACCATGAGTGTTTCATCCCAGATTCACCTTAATTTGTTATTTGTTCTTATCAAAGGAGAAGACTCATTTAGACTTTTTACTGTTTTCACTGTGGGCCACTTTTCACTCTCCCACATGCACCAGTGTCCACTCAGAATCTACTAAATGCCCTGCAGTGCCCGGCCCCTCCGTCCACACTCCTACTCTCCTCCCCTGTTCTGTCTGGTAAAGAGCAAATTTTTGCACTCAGTCCAACTTTTGCTTTTGCTGTTTGCCCTGACCCCAGGCCCCACCACACACCAAGCTCCGTGGCACCCACGGCGTGTCAGGGAAGTGAGGGTCGCCATCCGCAGCCCCTCAGCGTGGCCTGCACAGACCCGGGTGGGCCTTGCCCCTGCCCCTGTCTCCTCAGAGCAGCTGACAGATTGTTCCTCTGTCACACAAACAACAAATGAGACAAAATGGAAAAAGTTTTTGCTTTATCTTGTATGAAAAGAGACTGCGGGGTGTATTTAAGAGCATAAAGGAGATGATTTCAAAGGCAGAACATGTGGAACCCTAAACTGCATTTCCCCACACTTTCACGTCCATCAAGGAGAAACTTGCTCACACTCGAGCAGACAACGTTAATATTTTCTTCCTCCCAAGCGCAGTGGGCCTGGCCTCTCTCCCTGGACGGCTGTTCGCTCGGGCCTGGCCCCGGGGTCCTGAGACGGAGGCTTGGCCGAGACCAGGGTGAGGTCTCCAGCTCCTGGACCCCGAGGTGCCTTACCCAGGGCAGAGGGACTTGTTCCAGCACCCTGTCAGGAGTCGATGTGTTTGTTCCCAAAGGTGCCAGCTGATGTCCATGACTCAGAGTGCATGCGGTGCCTGGGAAAAGTGAAGACAGAAGCACCAGGGCCGAGACAGGTGCCCAGCAGGATGGTGACGCCACAGTGACCATCCTCAGACCAAACCTCAGCTGGGATTGGAGAATGAGCCGCAGAGGTCGCCGTCCCCCAGTGGCCAGTGCAGTCCCCATGGTGCCCACTCACAGTGCCGGTCGCCCGGTCAAGGACACAACAGAGGGGGTGGCGGGCGATGTCCTCAGGGAACGAACTCAAAACAACCGGCCACTGCGGAGGAGGCAGGGAGAGTGATGCGTCCGTGCCCACCGGGAGTGCCCAGCGAGGGGGACACTGTCCGTTCCACACTGAAGGGTGGAGGAAGAGAAAGTGACGAGGCCTCAGCTGGGGGCAGGTGGACTCCCAGACACGTGCAGTGCAGGAGGACAGTGACCTGCACCTCAGGGACAGCACCGTGGGCAGAAGCAGGAGGAAGCAGATCTGGCAGAAGACAAAGGGCAAAGCTCTGTGCCTCCTGCTGCTGGAGGGGGTCCCCCGAGGTCACGCCACCAACAGACCTCAGAGCTGGCCTTGAGTAACTAGAGTCTCCTCAGCCTCCGTGAGTCCTCAGTGTCCCTCTGCCCAGTCTCAGTGTTCCAGGGGCCTTGCCCACAGGAGGAGCCCAGGGAATGTAGGCTTGGCTGGGGCACTAGCCCTGGGGCTGAAGTGCAGCTGTACCCAGCCTGGCATGAGCCACAGGAGAGCAGGCCCAGGGCACTCCCTGTCATCATGGTGCCTCCGAACCCAGACGCAGCTGCTGGACCCATGTCTCAGCTCGGCAGTGAGGCCCCTGCATCCGGCCCAGATACCCTGAAGTGCTCAGGGCAGGCAGCGTCAGGCCCACTGAAACTGGCTCTGGCCACGCCTCCCCTGAGCAAATGGCCCAAGAGCCTGCCCCGAGCTCAGGGCAGTTTGGGTCTGGGCAGGGGCTGGGGTTTCACTTGGGAACAAGGTGCCAGGATTGTAAATGAACCCAATGGGCAGTGCCCTCCAGAACCCACAGGGCTGAGCTCTCACCAGCTGCATGCAGGGCTGGAACCCCTGAGCACTGAACATGGAGCATCCAATGGGTGCTTCACCACCAACAACAAAGGCGAGCGAGGACTGGAAATGATCCATCAGGCTTGAAGGCAGGACCATGAGAGGATATAAGCCGTGCAGGCACCAGCTCGGACAGATAAATTGGCTTCAGAAGAGGATGCACGTGGCAGCTTCAGAAGAGAAGCAAGAGCTGATGGCTGCACACCCTCCCCAGAGTTGTCATGGCTTCAGGACCTCTATAGACTTGAAGACCCCCGGAGACCTCCACAGAGACCCTGCTCCTGCACCTGCCTCAGGCCCTGCCTCTGGCATCTCCTGCAAAGAGCGCCTGGGCTTCAGCCCGGTCTCTGCCAACTGTTTGCAGTTGGCGGGCGCGAACACCCCAAGAGCTGGAACACTGGTGTTGCTGTCACCGCCTGCGGGGCCGGGTGCTCACCTACCTATTTCCTGGTGGCTGGCGCCTGTGTCTGGCCTCCTTGAGAACTCTCGATGGTCAGCCATGTCTGGCCCGGCATCTGGTGCTGTCCAGCCTGGTCTGCGGACTATTGCTGTGGGCTCTGCCCACGTGGGCTACCTCCAGGGACATGGGGATTTGATCTTGATTCCTGGGTTCCCCCGTGCTGACCCCGCCCTGTCCTCTGCCCATGCACGAGAACCCCTGGGTGTTCCAAGCCACAGCCCACGAGCCCACGTGATGGGTATCACCTGTGTCCCTGAGGTGCAGGACACCAGAGCCCGAACGGGACCGGGGCCAGTGGACATGAATCCCTGGCAGGGCCGTGTGCCGGCCAGAATAGAGGGGCAGGGGCATCTGTTTCCATTGACAGGGCCTGTGGGGGTGAGGCCCTCCCCTCATTGTCTGCAAGAAACTCCAGAATCACCATCAGTTTGTGGGGCTGCAGCTTCTGGGACTGCTCATCAGGCGGGTCCCTCACGCTCGCTCCGGCCTCCGCCTTCCCTCCTGCGCGTGCAGGGGACGAGTCCCCAGCGTGCCCGCCCATGAGCTCATTTGTTGTCTGTGACCCAGACCTGGGGGGCCTGTGAGGACTCGGGGAGACCCACACCTGGGAGAGGGTCCCCTACTCTGCTGTGTTAGAGCCCAAGACACATCCACCCCGAGGACATGCCGGACAGCGCCGCCGCGGGCCTGACCCCCATTGTAAGGTCAACACCAGCCTCCATCAGACACGACAGTTCAAATGTTGTTACATTTCCGGGCGCTGAGATAATCAGCCTTTTTAAATAAAATAATTCTGAGAGACACGAACAAATTCCCATGTCAGAAGACCCAGCTGCTTCCCCCTCTCGCTCCTGGGGGATTTCTTGGTTGCCCTCCCTCCCCTCCTTCCCACATCCCTCCACCTGCCAGGCCCAGGGTGTGCCTGGGGGTGGCGGCGACTTTCCCGCTCCCTGTGGTCGGGGCTTGTCCTGGCTCTCAAGCCGGGGCCACCCCATCCCTGCGGGGTCAGGGGGGTGATGGGGCTGAGGGGGGACCAGGTCCTACCCGCGGAGCCTCCCAGGCCCTGATGCGCCTGACCTGGGGGGCTCATTACCGGGGCTGCCGAGAAGCCCATGGGGACAGGACAGCGGCCCGGGGAGGCCCCTGAGCAGCGGGAGAGGACGCGTCAGGCCAGGGCGCAGGAGGGGGATGTCGCAGACCCCGCGGCAGGTCTGTCTGGTGGGGACCAGGCGAGAGTCGCCGCTTGGGAGCCCCGAGCGTGTGGCTGTCACCATAGGGTGGACCGTCCCTCCTGCCCTGTCCGCCGCCACGCCTGAGCCCTGCGGGAAGTAGCTGCAGGAGAAACCACCTCAGCTCCTCGGGTGAGGGGAGGGGCAGGACAATGACCGGGAGGGCAGCAGCGGGAGGTCAACTTCTCAGCGCCTACGAGCAGGGGTGAAGGCCAGACAGTCATCAGACGGCGACACGAGGCGGGGACAACCCACCCACTGCCCTAATGAGTGAGGTAGGCACCAACCAGGAACAGACTCGGGGCCATCAGTGTCCACTTGGTCCAAAACGTGTGCCTGGAGCTGCAACTGGCCAGTGTTTTGCAGGGACTGGGCGTTGGAACCCCACAGGCTAGATTTGGGGCATCCTTGACAGTTCGTGTTCCTGGGAGTTCTTGGAGGTCCCGCACTTGAAAGGTATATGGACTGGGGCTTGCAGTCGGCAGAAGATGGACCGGGCTCAGGGTTTCAGGGGTGCCCTTGCACGGGACATGGTGAGATGTGAGGAGACTGCTCAGGGAGCTGTGGTCAGTTGAACTCTCTGCACTTCGGCATCTCCCACAGGCGGCGTGTACAGTGGCACCTGCGGGTCACAAGCTTGAGAGGCCAAGCAGAGCAGGAGCTGAGATCCCTGCCGGGAGACGCTGGACAGAGCATGGAGAGTGGTCAGTGGGGAAGGACAGCACTGGTCATCCGCAGAGAGACACCGTGGGCCAGGCACTGGCGGATGGTCCTGGAGTTTTATTCCTCTAGACTTTCATGCAGTGATGGCTCCAGGGGGGATGAATCTCACCATCATGACAGAATTCATCCTCCTGGGGTTCCCCACCCAGGGGACCATGGGCTTCTTGCACCCGCTGCTCTTCTCCCTGGTCTGCCTGTATGCCCTGCTGGGGAACGGGCTCATCGTCCTCATCACCACCTGGACCGGCACCTCCACACCTCCATGTAATTCTTCCTGAGGAGTCTGTTCTTCTCAAACCTCTGCCTCATCACAGCCATGGTCCCCAAGTCCATTGCCAACTCTCTGAGGCACAGCAGCTCCATCTCCTTCCCGGGCTGTGTCCTCCATTTCTTCATGATGGTTATTTCAGCAGGTGCAGAGATGACCCTCCTCACAGTGATGAGCCTTGACTGCTATGCTGCCATCTGCCACTCCCCACACTATGACATCATCATGAGCAGGGACAGGTGTGTGCAGCTGACAGCTGTGTCCTGGCTGTGTGGGGGTCTCTATGCTGTGATGAACACAGCTGGAACCTTCTCCTTGTCCTACTGCAGGTCCAACGTGGTCCACCAGTTCTTCTGTGACATCCCCCAACTTTTGGCTATTTCCTGCTCAGGAAAGTTAATGAACGAACTTGTCTCCATTCTCATTAATGCAGTGATGGATTCCTGCTTTTTACTTTCATCATTATTTCCTATGTTCACATCATCTCTGCTGTCAGGAAGATCCCATCCACAGAAGGTAAGGCCAAAGTCTACTCCACCTGCCTTCCCCACCTGCTGGTTGTGGTGCTGTTTGTCTGTACTGGATGCTTTGCTTATCTGAAGCCGACCTCAGAGACCCCGTCCATGTCTGACCTGGTCATTTCTATGTTCTACACGCTGGTGCCCCCCACCTTTAATCTCGTCATTTACAGTCTGAGGAACCAAGCCAGGAAGTCAGCTTTGGGGAGACTGATGCAGGGGAGACGCACCTAAATGTAATAGGGAAGATGACTTCATGACTCTATGACAAGACATTTATTTTAAGTTATTGAAATATACTCCTTTCATATTTGTCTAATTACATATAATTCCATTGCACAATTTAAAAATATATGCACATTTTAAAATTATATTTACAGTGACTTCATATAGTCTGCTGCTCGTAGACTCTATTTGCATTGATTGCTCCTCTTTGTTACACTTAGATGCTTTTTTATATTCTCTGTACAATGCAGGTCACTGAACTTCCAGACACTCTTTGCTAGTCTCCATTTCTGTGCTCCTGGCAAGAGAGGCGATGGTTGGGTTTCATCGCAGTCATGAGCAGAAGTTCTTTCACGGGGGCAGCATCTCCAGTCTCTAAGGCAGCTTCCCCTTTAATGTTTTCTTGATCATAGGTGGGATCAGGGGCTACGGGCAGGACAGAGATCCCTTTACTTAGTAGGTGGGGCCTTCATAGCATAAATAAGGCCTGAGGATCTGAAGTTAGAATCTGAGTAGTCAAGACCTTTGTCGATAAGGACAGACACATGACGTGGTGGAGACAACCTGGAAGCTCTGGTGTGGGCGCCACCCGCATTTGCCAAAATCACACTCACCCATGGTGGACACCAGAAATAAGAAAGTTAGGTTCATGTGCAGTATAATTACAAAAATAATTCCAAAATGCACTGGATAGGAATTTTTGAGATACAATAAGAGAATTTAACAAGTTATGATGGTCAAAACAAAATGATAGCTAGTAGCCTGCCTCGTATCTAGTATTTCCAGATATGTGTTAGGAATGCCATCCATGACCTCACACCACAATTTACAGAAGTGTTATCCCATTTATTTCATCCCCTAGAGTGAGCGGGATGGCAGGACAATGCCCTGGCTGGGCAGGTCATCAAGAGAAATCTTACCTAGAATATCTGCATTTTTTACAAGCACGTTGAAATGAAAAAAACTCATCAGATTTACATACAATGAAATGATACTATCATTTAGTATACTTGTAAAGACATGTAAGGAATTGAAGGAGATTTAAATTTGAGAAGTGAAATGCCCCCATGATTGTCACTTGCTGTCTGGCCTCAGCTCCTCTCTGCTGACTGCATCCACTTTTGCTTTCCCGTCTGTGATGGCCAATATTTGGAAATTTCACAGCAAAATATTTCATGACAAAAATATAGTTCCAACTGGATATCAGACATTTAAATCATTATCAAACAGTTCACCTTGCAAGGAGGCTGACCTTGCTCAGGTGAGATCCATGTGGCACAAAGTAAATATGGAGGCTGCCAGGAAAGGTTAGAAAATGGCAACATCTGGATATTTGAAATCTGGGATGACAACTTGGTGCTGTTCTTATAAGTGAATGGTATTTTTAACTTTTCTCTGATAAATTAATTTCTTAATATCAATTCTTGATACTGTTATAGTTCACTGGTGGGACATAATGAGAATTTAATATGTGTATTAATAACCTGAATCAGAGCATTATACACATTTATTAGAATATTCATTTCCAACTTTGTTATTATTAAAATATTTAAGTAATAAATATTAAATGTCTCAAGATTCTATGAATTTAAAAATGTAAGCACAATGAAAATTGTTGTGGGCTCCAAGGTAATACACATTGCGAACTCTAAAGACTCCACTGAAAAACAAATTAAATTAAATAAGCCACTTCAGTATACTTGAAAAGTACAAAATTGAACATGGCAGCGAGGAAATGCTGCTAGTAAGACCTCCCATAAAAAATAAAGTTAATAGGGAGGAAAAGCAGCAGGTCCCTGCAAGAACTGGGACACGAAGATAAACGGGCAACTCTGGCAAACTGCCCGAAAAAGAAAGTAGCCATAAAAGAGGACTAAAAGGGAGGATCGCTCAGACCCTTGCTACCCTCCCCCCCACAAAAAGTCGGCACTCTCCCATCAACAGAAAGGAGGGAAAAAAACTAAAACAACCAACAAGAACAAACTATGCATCAAGGGGGACTGTGAGTGGAAAGGAACTGTTTCAGGCACTGCACCCTGTGAACTGGACCTGTGGAGAATGGTGCAGTAATTGCTATGGAGGTGAGCGAACGGCTCCAGGTGCCATTAGAGGAAAACAAGGACTCCATGGTGACCTACAAATAACCCAAGGCCAGCTGGTATGCTTGTGCGGAAAAGCAGTGCTCAAAGAGCATATGCAGATTGGGAATCCTGGCTGCCCAGGTCGTGGTGCCTGCGACCTAGGCCTGCTGGGAGACATGCGGGGACCCTCATTGAGGTGAATGTCCCTCACTGAGTAATCAGAAACCAGGTGCCCGACATGGGAGCGGGGTGCAAAAGGCGCCATTTCTGCGGACACTGAACTGGGCTACAGCCCATGTCCTGGACCTGAGGGCTTTGGAACTGAGACCCAGGGCACAAAATTCGGGGCATGGGATCCCCACGACGGTGGGGCACAGGGCAGACACAGCACCCCCACGCCATTGAGGCTCTCCACGCCACTCCCATTCTGTTCCCCGGGACCCATGGGGTAAAAAACAGTTACCGAAGGACACCAGGAAAGAGTTCTGGCGCCATCTAGTGACCACAAAAAAAAATCACCAACACCTTATAGTTGGAAACCAGGGACCCCAAAACACCCTCAGGCCCTGAGAGAGGGTGGGCCAAGCAAACGGGGGTAAGGGAGGAAATAAGGCATGGAGCAAGATCCCATTCTGGTACTGAGAACTAGGCACAGGATCTGGAACATGGGCCGCACCATCCGTAGTGGGCACTGCACAGGGTGACAGCTGGCATTTTGGATCTGATAGCCTTGGAACTGAGACCTAGAGTGCAAACTTTAGGGCATGGGATCCATACAGCTGTGGGCACAACACAGGGTGAACATAGGCAGACACAGCACCTGGCTGGAATAAGAGCCCCTGTGTTGAGGTGCTCCCCCCCCCACCCCCGCCGTAACTCAGAGAACCACTGGGAAAAAGCACATATCAGCAAGTACAGGCCTCTGGTGCCACCCTGTGACCAGAACTAAATCATCAACTAGCTGATTCCATGTTGGAACTGAGTAAATACAGAGGGAGGGAACTGTAAGGGACAGAGCCCAGCAACACAGCATCAACACCCTGCTGGAATTTTTGCCTACCAGTGCTGGTCTCAGTCTGGTAAACAGTTTCTGATACCCCTAAAGGAGCATTCCAAAGAGATGCCCTCCAACACCAGTGGCACAACATCCCAACGCATAGAACTAATTAGAAAGCAAACAACAGGAGAAGAAAAAATATAAATAACCAAGCAAGCCAGCAGGAGGACATACCACAAAAAGAAATACAATTACCAAAGCTCAAAAATGACAAGGAAGAACTTTTTGGCCTATCAGATAGAGAATTGATAATCATCATCATTAAAAGGCAGAAAGAAAATGAAAAGGAAAAAAAATGATTTGAGACAAATAATCACTGAACTGAAGAATGAAATTGAGACCTTAAGAAAGGAAAGAAAAGAAACACAGGAGATTAAAATATTACTAGAGGAGATAAAGAACTCTGGAAAATCAATGAAAACAGAATCAATGAAATGGAAGAACGGATCAGTACTATTGAAGATACAGAAATAAAAAGAGCCAAAAGAGAAAGGGAGAGAAGTGAAAATGAAGCAGTATGAGGAGACTCTTAGACAATTATCTGACTCCATGAAGAGAGGAAATGTAAGAGTTATAGGCATTCCAGAAGGTGAGGAGAGAGACAAAGGAACTGAGAAATTATTCAAGGAGATAATTGAAGGAAACTTCCCAAGCATGAAAAAAGATGAATATAGACATATAAGAAGCGAGAAGAACCCCCAATCACCATAACGAAAAGAAAACTGCAGCAAGACACCGAATAGTAAAGCTTGCAAGAGTCCAAGACAAGGAAAAAATAATGAAACTGGCAAGGGGGAAGAAACAGAGAACTTATAAGGGAAAACCAATCAGGTTAACTTCAGACTTCTCCAAAGAAACATTACGGGGAAGAAGAGAGTGGAGTAACATATTTAGTAAACTTCATGACAGCAAATGCCAACCAAGAATACTTTACCCTGCAAAGCTCTCCTTCCTCTATGAAGAAAAAATATGGCCCTTCCCAGACAAACAGAAACCCCAGAAATTCATCACAACTAAACCCCCACTCCAAAAAATTCTACAAGAAGTCCTAAAGCCAAAGCCAACAGAGGAATGAACAATAAGAACAGAATAAAGCAAGGAATAAAATCACAAAAAAAAAGACAAACAAAATGGCAAACACAGATGCCAAAATATCAATATTAACTCTAAATGTAAATGGATTAAACTCATCAATAAAAAGACACACAGTAGCAGGCTGCATTAAAAAACAAAATCCAACCTTCTGCTGTCTCCAGGAAACACATTTAACCACAAAAGATAAACACAGACTGAAAGTAAAAGGTTGGAAAACAATCCTACAAACAAATGGACCAAAAAAGAAGGCAGGAACAGAAGTCTATAGACTTCAAATTAAAAAAAGTAAAAATAGACATAGATGGACACTACATTATGATCAAGGGTACAATACATCAGGAAGATATAATTCTCATCAACATACACTCACTAAATGAAGGGGCACCAAAATATATTAGACAATTATTATCAGCTCTGAAAGCAGATATTAAAGAAAATACATATATAGTGGGAGATTTCAACACCCCAGTCTCACCAATGGACATATCAACGAGACAAAAAATAAACAAAGACACTAGAGCCCTAAATAAAGACATAGAACTCATGGACTTAACAGACATCTATAGGACACTGGCACCCAAAAAAATCCGAGTACACATTTTTCTCACGTGCACATGGATCATTCTCTAGAATCAATCACATACTGGGCCACAAGACAAACATCAACAAATACATGAAAATCAAAATCACTCCAACTATCTTCTCCAATCATGAAGGCATCGAGCTAGAAATAAATCATAAAAAGAAAACAAGGAACCCTCCCACTTCATGGAGATGGAAATCCACACTACTGGAAGACCACTGGACTAATGAGGGGATCAAAGAAGAAATTAAAAAATACTTTGAGTTGAATGACAAGGAGGACACCACTTTCCAGAATGTATGGGATGCAGCAAAAGCAGTTATAAGAGGAAAATACATAGCAATACAGGCTCACATCAACAAACAAGAAAGAACTCAAAGAAACAACCTCATCTCACATCTCAAAGAACTAGAAAAAGAACAACAAAAAAAAAAAACCTAAAGCCAGTAGAAGAAAGGAAATAATAAAAATCAAAGCAGAAATAAATGAATTCGAAATTAAAAAAAAAATCCAAAAGATCAATGAAACCAAAAGTTGGTTCTTTGAAAAAATAAACAAAATAGACAAACTCTACCAAGGCTCACAAAGGAAAAAACACATATAAATAGGATTACAAGTGAAAGAGGAGAAATTACAACAGATTCAGTAGAAATCAAAAGAAAAATCAGAGATTACTATGAAGACTAATATGCAAACAAATTCGGCAACCAAGAAGAGATGGACAAATTCCTAGAACGATATAATCATCCAAAGCTAGACAAAGAAGAAATAGAACAAGTAAATAGACCAATTATGAGCAGCAAAATTGAAGCAGTAATCCAAGCACTCCCCAAAAAACGAAAGCCCAGGCCCAGACAGCAGTGACTTACTGCTTATCCTACACAAACTCCCTCAAAAAATTGAAAAAGAAGGAATACTACAAAGCCAATATTACATTAATACCAAAACCCAACAAAGACAGGCATATGAAAAAATGTTCAACATCACTTGTAATCAGGAAATGTAAATCAAAACTCCCATGAGATACCATCTTACACCAGTGAGAATGGCACATATTAAAAAAAACTAGCAACAACAAATGTTGGCGAGGTTGTGGAGAAAAAGGAACTCTCCTGCACTGCTGGTGGGAGTGCAAACTGGTCCAACCACTATGGAGAGCTGTGTGGAGATTTCTGGACCTACTAAACATAGAGCTTCCATAGGATCCAGAAATTCCACTCCTAGGTATTTACCCAAAGGACACAGAAACATCAATTCCAAAGAGCACCTGCACCCCTATGTTTATAGCAGCGCTATTTACAATAGCTAAGCTTTGGAAACTACCCAAATGCCCAAAAATAGATGACTGGATCAAGAAGATGTGGTACATATACACCATGGACTATTAACTTGGCATTCAAAAAAGATAAACACATGTAATTTGTAGCAACATGGATGGCGCTGGAAGGGATCATGCTCAGCGAAATAAGCCAGAAAGAAAAAGAAAAATACCAGATGGTCTCACTCAGAGCAGGAATCTAGAAAACTTAAATAAGGGACCAGGAAAAAGAATAACTATAAGAAAGAAAATATCAAAATCAACAAACAACTATGAACAAGGGGGGTTGCAATTGTATGGGGAATATAAAAGTAAAATTTCAAAAAAGAGAGAAGTACAAAATCAACACATGAACATCAATTGCCTTCCTATGTGCAAAAAATGAATCAGAAGAGAAGAAATTTGAAGGCAATCCTGATGAGGGACAGTGACTCTACGACAGAGGAGCCAGAGCAGGCACTGGAGGAGGGAAAGTGGGGAAATAGTGCTGGGAAAAGCAGACAGACACACGCAGCAGAGTGAAGCAGGTCCTGCCCCACACCCTACAGAAGAATAGACTCAAAGAGATAAACGCCTGTTTCCATGTGTGACGTCACCATCGTCACGCAGCAAACCTAAGTATATGACACCATGAGCAGGTGTCATTTCCTAAACATTAAATTTCCTAAAGATTAAAAGCAAATTATCTCAGCAAAAGGACAATTCTAATGTAAGTGCAATGACAGGTGCTGGGGTGGAAAAGATCCGCAGGAGACACAATTTCAGTAAAGTTTCTCTTCCCGAAGGGCTGGTGATCCCCGTGGTCACTCACTTCTGCTGGACGTCCATTGTCTTTCCTCCCCACTCCCCTCCCTTGGCTCCCTCCTGCCTCTCTCCTTGTCCCTTCCCTCCCACCTCAGGCCTTCCCGCATCCCCCTCACGCCCATCCCCAGGGCCTCTCTGTGAAGGGCAACGGTGGGTGATGGGCGACTCTCCAGCTGTCTAGACAGGGACTCGGGGCATTGTTATGACTGATGGTGCCCACCACGGCGGACACGACAGGTGGGGAATGGAACCTGGAAATGAGGATTTGTCTATTCACTTCCATAGAGGCGTGAGCCAGACACAAAATCACATCTACACACCGAGTGTGATAATTACTCCCCGAGAAGCACTGCAGGACGCTCCAATTAACACAGTCAAGTAAACACGCACTTTCCCTCTGGAGGAAGGTCCCTGAGGGCTGGAATCTGGACAGTGTCCAACACGCGGACACCAGCTCCACAGCTCAAATAGCCCAGCCCTGAGGCCCTGCTCTCTCCATGAGGCGGCAGCAGGACAGGGTGGAACATCCTGTGAGTGCTCAGAGGCGTCCCCAAGAGCCCCGACCATGGAATGAGAGGCCGGGTCACCCTCTGTCCATGCCATGGAGACAACCTCAGGACACAGATGGACACAGCAGCGGGAACTTTCCCCCGCAATTTGCAGGTATTCGGTTCTTAGGCAGTTTTCAGAATGGAAATCACTCTGACTTGAAAGTTGTTAGAATTCAAGCTTCATTTTAGATGTGAGAAAGTACATTAATTAAAATACTCATTTTATAAATCATGAAAACTAATAAATTCTGAAGGTGCACAAGGTTCTCAGTGCCCCACTGCCTTATCATGCTGGATGAGTCTCAACGAGAAGAAATATACTCTCCTTTAAAGGGTTCAAAGGATTGTGATGCATCGTATATGTGACAATGAATGCTTCATAACTGGCATTTGAGCATTCAGCACACTGAGTTGTTTTGGGCACTATGTAAAAGCACAACAATTAATGGAATTACATCGTGATGAAGAAATTCCAGGAGAAAGTTAATATAATATTTATTGTCAGAATGTTGTGCCTTTTGCCTACATATTATGACAGACCTAAGAGTCAAATAAATTATCTCACTTCTACACAACATTGTTCACCATTTCAGGCTCTGGCACTAGAGAGAAGAAGGGTGTGGACACCTGTCTTTTTATAGACATGGACTTGGGGTTTTTCCCAACTACACCACTCAGGGATCGTGAATGATACGGCACAGGAAGAGAATACTTTACAGCTTCTGTCATCATTACCAGTATGTTTCATATCAGTCACAAGATGTCTGCATCTTGGACCACCTCATATTCTGATTTATTTTCCTGTTTTTATTAAATTATTAGGAAGATGCCACCAATGTGTTGCAATTATTTTATGTTACTATGTGACCCTGCCTCCCCAGGGCCTGCCCCTCCGTCACCCCACAGAGGGGCGAGAGGTAAGATTGGGGGGAGGAGAGAGGGCAGGGTTGCCCCGTGTCCAGACTTCCCCACTCACGCACAGGCCTGGGGTGAGGAACAAACCTGCACCCGGGGGACCTGGGTCCCTGGGACCGGCAGGGACAACCAAATGCACAGACCGTCCGGCTCAGCTCCGGAGCGGCCTCCTCCCTGTACAGATGTGCATGAGTCTGAGGGGGACAGAGGGGCCAGGGAGAGACCCGGGGGTGGACGAGCCCATCCTGCAGGAGGGACATGTGGGTGTGACCCAGGAGGAGACTCTGTGGGAAACATGGTCTCTGAGTCCTCAGATGTTGGGAGTAAGGCACAGGAAGATGAGGAGACGAGAGGACAGACCAGCAGTCAGGAGTGAGGCCACAGGGGCAGGAATCTGACAGAGGACATGCTGCACAGGTATGCTGAGCCCAGATCATTCAGTTCCAGGACAGTGTCGGGTGCTGGGGAGCAGGAAAATAGAGACTCACACACCTCATCTCCCTGCACACCTGTCACTGTGGGGCCTCCCCAGACCAGGTCTGTGCTGGAGGAGTAGGGACAAGGTCTTTGGGGTGGGGAGGGGCTGGGCATGGTCACCTGTCCTCTGGGACTGTGCCCTGGACAACCTCTGGGAGGTGTGCTGGGCGGAGGTGCTGGGGCCCGGGCAGGAGAGGGAGCCGCAGGCCTGGGAATGACTGGGCACTGGTGTTCTGTCGATTCAGTTCACTGAGAGACCTGATATGCAGGTTTTATCATGGTCATTTAAAATTTTCATTTCTTCATGAATTTATGGACACATGTTTGGACAATACATCAATAGCACATTCACATGAGATAAAATATGAATTACTCAGATAACAATAAAGCATAGATTGCATGATGATTATGTGTTAATAACCCATTTTGTGTTCAATATTGGAAGATATGACAATGTTTTTTTTCCTCTTTTTCATTTATACAGATGACGGCTCCAGGGGGGATGAATCTCACAGCCGTGACAGAATTCGTCCTCCTGGGGTTCCCCACTCAGGGGACCATGGGCTTCTTGCACCCGCTGCTCTTCTCCCTGGTCTACCTGTGTGCCCTGCTGGGAAACGGGCTCATCGTCCTCATCACCACCCTGGACCGGCACCTCCACACCCCCATGTACTTCTTCCTGAGGAGTCTGTCCTTCACGGACCTCTGCCTCATCTCAGCCACGGTCCCCAAGTCCATTACCAACGCTCTGAGGCACAGCAGCTCCATCTCCTTCCCGGGCTGTGTCCTCCAGGTCTTTATGCTGGATTTGTCAGCAGGTGCAGAGCTGACCCTGCTCACGGTGATGAGCCTTGACTGCTATGCTGCCATCTGCCACCCCTTGCACTATGATGTCATCATGAGCAGGGACAGGTGTGTGCAGCTGACAGCTGTGTCCTTGCTGGATGGCTGTCTATTGGCTGTGATGAACACAGCTGGAACCTTCTCTTTGTCCTACTGTGGGTCCAACGTGGTCCACCAGTTCTTCTGTGACATCCCTCAACTTATGGCTATTTCCTGCTCAGGAAATTTAATGAACGAACTTGTCCCCATGTTCATTAGTGCGGTGATGGATTCCTCTTGTTTTATTTTCATCGTAATTTCCTATGTCCACATCTTCTCTGCTGTCAAGAAGATCCCATCCACAGAAGGTAAGGCCAAAGTCTACTCCACCTGCCTTCCCCACCTGCTGGTTGTGGTGCTGTTTGTCTGTACTGCATTCTTTGCTTATCTGAAGCCTACCTCAGAGACCCCATCCATGTTTGACCTGGTCATTTCTATGTTCTACACGGTGATGCCCCCCACCTTTAATCCCGTCATATACAGTCTGAGGAACCAAGCCATGAAGTCGGCGGTGGGCAGACTGATGAAGGGGAGACTCACCAAAATGTAATAGAGAAGATGACTTCATAACTCCATTATGAGACACATATTTTAAAATTTCACATAATACTGGCCTTTATGTTTTTCTAAGTTCATATAATTCCATCGTAAAATTTAAAAATATATGCTCTTTTTTAAAATACATTTACGATGACTTCATATATTCTGCTGCTCATATAGTCTTATTAGCATTGATTGTTCCTCTTTTTAACTTAGTTCCACTTTGATATTCTCTGTATGATGGAGATCACTGAGCTTCAGCCACTGCCTGCTGTTCTCCATTCTGTGCTCCGGGCC
Organism: Talpa europaea; assembly: GCF_964194135.1. Classification (NCBI taxonomy): domain Eukaryota; kingdom Metazoa; phylum Chordata; class Mammalia; order Eulipotyphla; family Talpidae; genus Talpa; species Talpa europaea. The sequence continues at coordinate 132,588,718 of NC_140068.1, read as the reverse complement.
AAGAGAGGCGATGGTTGGGCTTCATCTCAGTGGTCAGCAGATCTCTCACTTGGGCAGCATTTCCAGTCTCTAAGGCGGCTTCTCCTTTCATGTCACTGACCCTCGTGGTCACGGGTAGGATCAGGGGCCATGGGTAGGACAGAGGCCCCTGTACTTATGCCCCTTCACAGCATAAATAAGGCCTTTGGTCCAAGTTGGAATCTCAGTAGTCACGAACTTATGTGAACAAAGACCCACACACATGATTGGGTAGAGACCCCCCCGGAGGCTCTGGCGTGGGTGCCACTGGCATTTACCATAAACTCACTCAGTGCATGGTGGACACCAGAAATAAGACAGTGGCTGTGAAAGCTATTACTTTCATGTGCAGTATAATTACCAAAAATTTACTAAAATACATTGGGTAGGGTTTTTCAAGAAACAATAAAGGAACTTAGGAAGCTATAATGGTAAAAACAAAATAATAGCTAGTGGACTGAACCATGTTCTAGTATTTGAAGAGATAGTTGAGGAAGGGCACCCGCAACAGCACGCCACACTTTCCTCATGTGTTTATCCCCATTTATTTAATTTCCTAGAATTTCTGGGAATTTGAGGACAATGTCCTTTTGGCCACATTATTATGGGATTTCAGAGTGTTTGTGATTCCACGGGGAGTAGTTCAAAAGAGAAAACTCATCAGATTTACATATCATAAATAACACTATCATTTAGTGTAGATGCAAAGACATAAAGAAATTGAAGGAGATTTAAATTTGGGAAGTGAAGTGGCCCCATGATTGTCACTTGCTGTCTGGCCTCAGCTCCTCTCTGCTGACAGCATCCACCTTTGCTGTCCCATCTGTGATGTCCAATGTTTGAAAATTTCACACCAGAATATTTCATGATAAAATGTAGCACCCATTGGATATCAGACATTTAACTCATTCTCAGACATTCACCCTCTGAGGGTGCTACTCAGGCTGACCCTTGCCTTCAGCCCAGGTGAGGCCCATGTGGGCACAATGTCAGTTTGGAGGCAGCCAGGAATGGTTAAAACTGGCAGCATCTCCATCTTTCAATATTTGGGTTAACAACCTGTTGCTGTTCTTTTAAATCATTGGCATTGTAGTTTTTCTGATGATAAATAACTTTCTTAATATTAATTCTTGATACTCTCATAGTTTACTGTCAATAAAATTTATGGGATATCAAGAGAAGAAAGTTATAAATGAATGAAGAAGCTGAATCAGACTATTATTAACATATACTGAGACTATTCATTGCTTACAATTTGTCAGTTTTGTGTAACATAATTAAAATTTTAAAATAATAAAACATTAACTGTCTCTCGGTTGTATGGATTTAAACATTTAAGCACAATTAAAACTGTTGTAGACAACATAATATACACTAAGAAAACAAGAGATTCCACTGGAAAAATAAAACAATAAGCCACTTCAGTGTGGTTGGAAGCTTAAAAAATCAACATACAAAAATCAATTGCCTTCTTATATGCAAAAATTGAGCCAAAAGAGAAGTTAAGAAAACAATCCCACTCATAATCACAAGACTAAGTACCCCAGAGTAGACATAACAAAGGAGGTGAAGATACAAGAAAAGAGTAAGGCATTGTCCAAAGAAATAGAAAGTACAGAGAAATGGAAAGAAATTCCCTGCCCTTGGTTTGGAAGAATCAACATTACCAAATGCCCATCTGACCCAAAGCAGTTTACAGATTCAATGCAATGCCAATAAGAACTTCAGTGGCATTCTCCAAGGATATAAAAAAAAAAAATACTGAAATGTAAAAGACCCCGAACACCCAAAACAACACTGACAAAAAGAGGAAGAATGGGGGCAGCTCACTCCAGACTCCAGTCCATACAATAAGGCTCTAAAAGTTAAAGCAGCATGACACTGGGACAAAAACAGACAGACAGGCCACAGGAATATAATGAGGCCCAGGGATCCTCCCTCGTCAGGATGGACAGTGACTCTAGGACAGAGGAGCCAGAGCAGGCACTGGAGCAGGGAAATGGGGAAATGGTGCTGGGAGAAGCAGACAGACACACGCAGCAGAGTGAAGCAGTCACTGCCCCACACCCTACAGAAGAATAGACTCAAACAGATAAACACCTGTTTCCATGTGTGACGGACGTCACCATCGTCACGCAGCAAACCAAAGTATATAACACCATGAGCAGAAACCCTAAAATACTATTTCCTAAAGATTAAAAGCAAATTATCCCAACAAAAGGACAATTCTAATGTAAGTGCAGTGACAGGTGCTGGGGTGGAAAAGATCTGCAGGAGACACAATTTCAGAGACGAGTAAAGTTTCTCTTCCTGAAGGGCTGGTGATCCCCGTGGTCACTCACTTCTGCTGGACGTCCATTGTCTTTCGGCCCACTCCCCTCCCTTGGCTCCCTCCTGCCTCTCTCCTTGTCCCTTCCCTCCCACCTCAGGCCTTTCCGCGTCCCCCTCACGCCCATCCCCAGGGCCTCTCTGTGAAGGGCAACAGTGGGTGACGGGCGACTCTCCAGCTGTCTAGATAGGGACTCAGGGCACTGTTATGACTGATGGTGCCCACCATGGTGGACACGACAGGTGGGGAATGGAACCTGGAAGTGAGGATTTGTCTATTCACTTCCATAGAGGCATGAGCCAGACACAAAATCACATCTACACACCAAGTGTGATAATTACTCCCCGAGAAGCACTGCAGGACGCTCCAATTAACACAGTCAAGTAAACACACACTTTCCCTCTGGAGGAAGGTCCCTGAGGGCTGGAATCTGGACAGTGTCCAACACGCGGACACCAGCTCCACAGCTCAAATAGCCCAGCCCTGAGGCCCTGCTCTCTCCATGAGGCAGCAGCAGGACGTGGTGGTACATCCTGTGAGTGCTCAGAGGCGTCCCCAGGAGCCCCGACCATGGAGTGAGAGGCCAGAACGCCCTCTGTCCGCACCACGGGGACAACCTCAGGACACAGATGGACACAGCAGCGGGAACTTTCCTCCACAATTTGCAAGTATTCAGTCTTAGGCAGTTTTCAGAATGGAAATCATTCAGACTTGAATGTTTTTAGAATGCAAGCTTCATTTTAGATGTGAGAAAGCAAGGTAATTAAAATACTCATTTTATAAATCATGAAAACTAATAAATTCTGAAGATGCACAAGCTTCTCAGTGCCCCACTGCCTTATCATGCTGGATGAGTCTCAATCAGAGGAAATATTCTCTCCTTGAGTTTAAAGTGTTCAAAAGATTGACTTGTAGTACCTTTATATATTAGAAGATTTATTGTATGTGACAATTAATGCTTCGTAACTGGCATTTGAGCATTCAGCACACTGAGTTGTTTTGGGCACGGTATAAAAGACAACAGCTAATAGAAATACATTGTGATGAAGAAATTCCGGGGGAAATTTAATGTAATACTTATTGTTAAAAATCAGAATGTTATGCCTTTTGCCTACATATTATGACAGACCTAAGAGTCAAATATAAATTCTGCAAATTTTACAGCAACATGGTTGATTATTTCATGGCTCTGGCATTAAAGAGAAGTTGGGTGTGGACTCAGGTCTCTTTACAGACATGAACTTGGGTATTTTTCCCCAACTCTACGACTCAGGGATTATCACTGATACTGCACAGGAAGAGAAAATGTCGAGCTTCTGTTATCAATAAATATATGTTTCATAATACTCGAAAGATGTCGACAACTTGGATCACCTCATATCATGATTTATTTCCTTGTTTTTATGATATTACTGGGAAGATTTCTACCAATGTGTTGCAATTGTTTTACATTACCATGTGACCTTAAAAGTCCTGCCCTCCCCAGGGGCTGCCCCTCCGTCATCCCACAGAGGGGGGAGAGGATGAGATGGGGAGGAGGGGAGAGGGCAGGGCTGCCCCATGTCCAGACGTCACCACTCACGCACAGGCCTGGGGTGAGGAACAAACCTGCACCCAGGGGAACCAGGTCCCTGGGACTGGCGGGACAACCACACGCACAGACCGTCCGGCTCAGCGCTGGAGCGGCCTCCTCCCTGTACAGATGTGCATGAGTCTGAGGGGGACAGAGGGGCCGGGGAGAGACCCGGGGGTGGACGAGCCCATCCTGCAGGAGGGACGTGTGGGTGTGACCCAGGAGGAGACTCTGTGGGAAACATGGTCTCTGAGTCCTCAGATGTGGGGAGTCAGGTGCAGGGAGATGAGGAGACGAGGGGACAGACCAGGAGTCAGGAGTGAGGCCACAGGGGTAGGAATCTGACAGAGGAGGCGTCAGGACACGCCGCACGGGGACACTGAGCCCAGATCATTCAGTTCCAGGACAGTGTCGGGTCCTGGGAAGCAGGAAAATAGGGACCCGCACACCCCATCTCCCTGCACACCTGTCACTGTGGGGCCTCCCCAGACCATGGCTGTGCTGGAGGAGCAGAGACAGGCTCTCTAGGGTGGGGGGTGCTGGGCATGGTCACGTGTCCTCTGGGACTGTGCCCTGGACGACCTCTGGGAGGTCGCTGGGCAGAGGTGCTGGGGCCTGGCAGTAGGCCGGAGCAGAGAGATTGGAGCAGTAGGGAGGGGCTGTCAGTAGGGTTTGTTGAGAGATATGAGATTTTAATTTATGCAAGATTTGTAGGGGATAATGGAAATTTTCACCAATTTTCAGGTCCTCTGTAAAAAGTTATCATGCACATTCACATGAAGTGGAAATAAATGGGCTGAATAATGAAGTTTATATAGATGATGATTTTTGACTCAATAGGACCTAGAAGGAATAATTATGTAGAATATACATTGAATCATTACTCTATTATGATAACACACATGCTCCACATTGGAAGTTAGACATTTTCTTTCCTTCTCCTTTCCCAGTACAGATGATGTCTCCAGAGGTGACCAATCTCACGGCCGTGACAGAATTCGTCCTCCTGGGGTTCCCCACTCAGGGGACCATGGGCTTCTTGCACCCGCTGCTCTTCTCCCTGGTCTACCTGTGCGCCCTGCTGGGGAACGGACTCATCGTCCTCATCACCACCCTGGACCGGCACCTCCACACCCCCATGTACTTCTTCCTGAGGAGTCTGTCCTTCTCGGACCTCTGCCTCATCACAACCACGGTGCCCAAGTCCATTGCCAACTCTCTGAGGCACAGCAGCTCCATCTCCTTCCCTGGCTGTGTCGTCCAGGTCTTCATGATGGTTTTTTCGGCAGGTGCAGAGATGACCCTGCTCACGGTGATGAGCCTTGACCGCTAAGCTGCAATCTGCCAACCCCTGCACTATGATGTCATCATGAGCAGGGACAGGTGTGTGCAGCTGACAGCTGTGTCCTGGCTGGGTGGGGGTCTCTATGCTGTGATGAACACAGCTGAAACCTTCTCCTTGTCCTACTGTGGGTCCAACGTGGTCCACCAGTTCTTCTGTGACGTCCCCCAGTTATTGGCTATTTCCTGCTCAGGAAATTTAATGAACAAACTTGTCCCCATTCTCATTAGTGTGGTGTTGAGTACCTGCTATTTCATTTTCATCATCATTTCCTATGTCCACATCTTCTCTGCTGTCAGGAAGATCCCATCCACAGAAGGTAAGGCCAAAGTCTACTCCACCTGCCTGCCCCACCTTCTGGTTGTGGTGCTGTTTGTCTCCACTGGATTCTTTGCTTATCTGAAGCCGACCTCAGAGACCCCGTCCATGTCTGACCTGGTCATTTCTATGTTCTACACGATGGTACCCCCCACCTTTAATCCGGTCATATACAGTCTGAGAAACCAAGCCATGAAGTCGGCTGTTGGGAGACTGATGAAGGGGAGACTCACCAAAATGTAATAGAGAAGATGACTTCATGACTCCATTATGAGACACATATTTTAAATCTTCACATCATTCCCCCCTTTATATTTGTATAGTTACATGTAATCCCATTGTATAATTAAAGATATATTCTTATTTTTAAGTTATATTTAAGATAACTCCATATACCCCTATAGCTTTAATTGTTTCTCTTGTTAACACTTAGATGTTCTTTGATGTTCTGTGTGTACTGGTGTTTGAATTTCTAGCCACTCTTTGCTGTTCTCCATTTCTGTGCTCCCGGCCGATAGGGGCAATGGTTGGGTTTCATCTCGGTCGTCAGCAGAAGTTTTCTCACTGGGGCAGCATCTCCAGTCTTTCTAAGGCAGCTTCCCCTCTAATGTCACTGACCCGCATGGTCACTTGTGGGATCAGGGGACTCGGGTAGGATAGAGGCCCCTTCAGTTGGTGAGTGAGGCCTTCACAGCATAAATAAGGCCCAAAGATTCATAGTGAATCGAGTAGTCATGACCTTCTGTCGATAAGGACCACACGTGACGTGGTGGAGCCCCTCCTGGAAGCTCTGGTGTGGGTGCCTCCATCATTTACCATAAACACGCCAAGCACAGTGGACACCAGAAATAAGACAGGGACTTGAAAGCTGTTAATTTCAGGTGCAGTATAATGACTAAAAACTGACAATATATAGTGGGTAGGGTTTTTTAAGAAATAGTAATAGGGGAGTCCCTGGTGGTACAGTGGGTACAGCACAGTGCTGTAAAGCTGTCCGCAGCCTCTGCACCACGGGTTGAGTTCCCAGACAGCCAGGGAGCTACCCACATGGCGCTGCAGACCTCTCCTGCCTCACCCACTGCTTCCCTCAGCAGTGTATTTCGGTCAGTCTGGCTCTCACCCCCCACACCTCTCATGCCAGCTCTCACCCCCCACACCTCTGTCCTGTACCCCAGCTCTTGTATAAATAAATAAAATCTTTTTTTAAAAAAAGAAACAATAAAGGAACTTAGGAAACTATAATGGTAAAATCAAAATAATAGCTCGTGGACTGCACAATATTCTAATATTTCCAGGAAGAGTTGAGGAACGGCACTCACATCACACCGCACTTTACACGTGTGATTATCCACATTTATTTAATTACCTAGAATGCCTTAGAATTTGATGACAGTGTCCTTCTGGGCACGTTATTACAGGGATCTCACCCAGAGTGTTTGCGTTTCCATATGGAGTTCTTCAAACAAGAATACTCGTCAGATTTACATATCATGAATGATATTATCATTTAGTGTAGACGGAAAGACATAAAGAATTTGAGGGTTTAAATTGGGGAAGTGAAAAGCCCCTGAGTGCCTTTGCTGTCTGGCCTCAGCTCCTCTCTGCTGACTGCATCCACCTTTGGTTTCCCGTTGTGATTTCCAAGGTTTGAAAATTTCACACCAAAATATTTCAATATAAAATGTAGTCTCAATTGGAAATCAGGCCCTTTAACTGTTTCTCAAACAGGTCACCCTCTGAGGGAATCAGGCTGACCTTGCCTTCAGCCCAGGCGAGTCCCGTAAGGCACATGGCAAATTTGGAGGCAGCCAGCAATGGTTAAAAGATGACATCATCTTGATACATAAATATCTGGGTTGACAACTTGCTACTGTTATTTTAAATCATTGGCATTTTTATTTATCTGATGATAAATAACTTTGTTAAAATTAATTCTTGATAAAAAAATTAATTCTTGATACTGTCATAGTTTACTGGTCAATAAAATTTATGGGGCATAATGACAATAAAGTTACGAGATATAAGGAGAATTCAATACATGTATTGAATTAAGTACCTGAATCAGGGTATTATAAACATATGCTGAGACTATTCATTGCCTACATTTTGCCACTAGTGTATAAAATAAATAAAAATTTAAAATAATAAAATATTAACTGCCTCAAGATCACATGAATTTAAACATTTAAGCACATTTTAAACAGTTGTACAACATAATATCCACTAAGAACACTAAAGACTCCACTGAAAACAACAAATTAAGTCAATGAGCCACATCAGTGTAGTTGGAAGCTGACAAAATCAACACACGAAAATCAATTGCCTTCTATATGCACATAATGAACTAGAAGAGAAGTTAAGAAAACAAACCCACTTATAATCACGAGACTAAGTACCACGGAGTAGACATAACAAAGGAGGTGAAGATACAAGAAAAGAGAAAGACATTGTCAAAAGAAATAGAAAAGACAGAGAAATGGAAAGATATTCCCTGCCCTTGGCTTGGAAGAATCAACATTACCAAATGCCCATCTGACCCAAAGCAATTTACAGATTCAACTTAATCCCAATAAGACCTTCAATGACATTCTCCAAGGATATAAAAAAAAAATACTGAAATGTATGTAGAACCATAAAAGGCCCCGAACACCCAAAACAACACTGACAAAAAAAGGAAGAATGGAGGCAGCTCACTCCAGACTTCAGTCCATACAATAAAGCTCTAATAATTAAAGCAGCATGGTACTGGGACCAAAACAGACAGACAGAACTCTGGAATATAATGAGGACCCAGGAACCCACCCTCATCAGGACAGCCAGTGACTCTACGACAGAGGAGCCAGAGCAGGCACTGGAGAGGGAAAGTGGGGAAATGGTGCTGGGAGAAGCAGACAGACACACGCAGCAGAATGAAGCAGGTCACTGCCCCACACCCTACAGAATAGACTCAAAAAGATAAACGCCTCTTAGCAAATGTGTCACGATAGTCATGCTGCAAACCTAAGTACATGACATCATGTGCAGAAACCCTAATATTCTACTCCATTTTGTTAAGGTTAAAAGTAAAATTATTCAAACCTAATAACAGTTCTAATGTAAGTGCAGTGACAGGTGCTGGGGTGGAAAAGAACCGCAGGATACATAATTTCAGAGATGAGTAAAGTTTCCCTTCCCGAAGGGCTGGTGACCCCCGTGGTCACTCACTTCTGCTGGATGTCCATTGTCTTTCCTCCCCACTCCCCTCCCTTGGCTCCCTCCTGCCTCTCTCCTTGTCCCTTCCCTCCCGCCTCTGGCCATTCTGCATCCCCCTCACGCCCATCCCCAGGGCCTCTCTGTGAAGGGCAAGGGTGGGTGATGGGCGACTCTCCAGCTGTCTAGACAGGGACTCGGGGCACTGTCATGACTGATGGTGCCCACCACGGTGGACACGACAGGTGGGGAATGGAACCTGGAAATGAGGATTTGTCTATTCACTTCCATAGAGGCGTGAGCCAGACACAAATCACATCTACACACCGAGTGTGATATTTACTCCCCGAGAAGCACTGCAGGACGCTCCAATTAACACAGTCAAGTAAACACGCACTTTCCCTCTGGAGGAGGGTCCCTGAGGCCTGGAATCTGGACAGTGTCCAATACGTGGACACCAGCTCCAGAGCTCAAATAGCCCAGCCCTGAGGCCCTGCTCTGTCCATGAGGCGGCGCAGGATGGGGTGGAACACCCTGTGAGTGCTCAGAGGTGTCCCCAGGAGCCCCGCCATGGAGTGAGAGGCCGGGATGCCATCTATCTTGCCATGGGGACAACCTCAGGACAGAGACTCGACACGGCAGTGGGAACTTCCCCCCCCCCCCCCAGACTGCAGGTATTCTGTTCTTAAACAGTTTTCGAATGGAAATCATTCAGATTTGACTGTTTTTAGATTTCAAGCTTCATTTTCGATCTGAGAAAGCACAGTAAATAAAATATTTGTTTTATAAATCATGAAAACTATTAAATTCTGAAGGTGTACAAGTTTCTCAGTGCCCCACTGCCTTATCATGCTGGATGAGTCTCAGCGAGAGGAAATATACTCTCCTGGAATTTAAAGTGTTCAAAGGATTGAACAGAACGTTGTGGTGCATCGTATATGTGACAACTAATGCTTCATAACTGGATTTGAGCATTCAGCACACTGAGTTGTTCTGGGCACTACATAAAAGACAACAATTAATGGAATTACTTTGTGATGAAGAATGTCTCTTTACAGACATGGACTTGAGTTTTTTTTTTCCCAATTCCACCACTCAGGAGTCTTTAGTGATATTGCACAGGAAGAGAATATGCGAGAGCTTCTGTCATCATTACCGATATCAGTCCAAAGGTATCTACATCTTGGACCATCTCATTACATGATTTATTTTCCTGTTTTTATTAAATTATTAGGAAGATTCCACCAATGTGTTATAATTATTTTATGTTACTATGTGACCTTAAAAATCCTGGCTCCCCAGGGCCTTCCACTCCGTCACCCCACAGAGGGGGGAGAGGATGACATTGGGGAGGGGAAGTGGAGTGGGCAGGGCTGCCCCATGTCCAGACATCCACACTCACCCACGGGCCTGGGTGAGGAACAAACCTGCACCCAGGGGACCCGGGTCCCTGGGACCGGCAGGGTCAGCCACATGCACAGATCGTCCGGCTCAGCCCCAGAGCAGCCTCCTCCCTGCACAGATGTGCATGAGTCTGTGGGGGACAGAGGGGCCAGGGAGGGACCCGGGGTGGATGAGCCCATCCTTCAGGAGGGACGTGTGGGTGTGACCCAGGAGGAGACTCTGTGGGAAACATGGTCTCTGAGTCCTCAGATGTGGGTAGTCCGGTGCAGGGAGATGAGGAGACGAGGGGACAGACCAGGAGTCAGGAGTGAGGCCACAGGGGTAGGAATCTGACAGAGGAGGCGTCAGGACACGCCGCACGGGGATGCTGTGCTCAGATCATTCAGTTACAGGACAGTGTTGGGTCCTGGGGAGCAGGAAAACAGGGACCCGCACACCCCATCTCCCTGCACACCTGTCACTGACCAGCGCTGTGCTGGAGGAGCAGGGACAGGCTCTCTAGGGTGGGGGGTACTGGGCATGGTCACGTGTCCTCTGGGACTGTGCCCTGGACAACCTCTGGGAGGTGTGCTGGGCGGAGATGCTGGGGCCTGGGCAGTAGGTGGGAGCAGCAAAAGTGGGGCAGTCGGGAGGTACAGTCAGTCGGGTTTGTTGAGAGGTTTGAGACTGTAATTCTTAAAGTTCTGTAGGGTCAATGGAAATCTTCAAGCCGTCACCAATTTCCAGGACATGTTTGGACAGTGTGATAATGTTCCCTTCACATGAGATGGAAATGAAAGTTTGAACACAGCAGCACACCCAGATGAGGATACTAGATGCCATGAGACCTAGAAGGAGTAACTACCTGGTAGATAGACTGAATCATTATCCTATGCTGACGACCCACTTATGTTCAATATTAGAAGATTTAACAATGTTTTCTTCCTCTTTATTTTTTTTTATACAGATGATGGCTCCGGGGGGATGAATCTCACAACTATGAGAGAATTCGTCCTCCTGGGGTTCCCCACCCAGGTGACCATGCGCTTCTTGCACACGCTGCTCTTCTCCCTGGTCTACCTGTGCACCCTGCTGGGGAACAGGGTCATTGTCCTCGTCACCACCCTGGACCGGCACCTCCACACCCCCATGTACTTCTTCCTGAGGAGTCTGTCCTTCACAGACCTCTGCCTCATCTCAGCCATGGTCCCCAAGTCCATTGCTAACTCTCTGAGGCACAGCAGCTCCATCTTGTTCACATGCTGTGTCCTCCAGGTCTTCATGATGGTTTTTACAACAACCACAGAGTTGCACCTGCTCACGGTGATGAGCCTTGACCACTATGCTGCCATCTGCCACCCCCTGCACTATGACGTCATCATGAGCAGGGACAGGTGTGTGCAGCTGACAGCTGTGTCCTGGCTGGGTGGGGGTCTCCATGCTGTGATACACACAGCTGGAACCTTCTCCTTGTCCTATGTGAGTCCAACGTGGTCCACCAGTTCTTCTGTGACATCCCCCAGTTAATGGCTATTTCCTGCTCAGGGAATTTAATCAATGAACTTGTCCCCATTCTCACTACTTCGCTGTTGAGTATCTGCTCTTTTATTTTCATCATCGTTTCCTATGTCCACATCTTCTCTGCTGTCAGGAAGATTGCATCCACTGAAGATAAGGTCAAGGTCTACTCCACGTGCCTTCCCCACCTGCTGGTTGTGGTGCTGTTTCTCTCCACTGGATGCTTTGCTTATCTGAAGCCGACCACAGGAACCCCATCCATGTCTGACCTGGTCATTTCTATGTTCTACATGGTGGTGACCCCCACTTTTACTCCCATCATATACAGTCTGAGGAGCCAAGCCATGAAGTCGGCTGTGGGGAGACTAATGAAGGGGAGACTCACCAAAATATAATAGGGAAGATGAGTTCATTAATCTTTACAAGACAATTATTTTAAATTTTCACATTATACTACTCTATATAATTATAATTACAAAATATATATTAATAATGTAATAAATAATAAAATAAATATTAAATAAAATTAATAATTATATATATATTAAGATAACTTCATATACCCTTAGTTTTAGTTGTTGCTCTTTTTACCTCTTAGGTGCCATGTGATATTCCGTGTATACTGGAGTAACTGAACTTCCAGCCCCTCTTTGCTGTTCTCCATTTCTGTAGCTCCCGGCCAAGAGAGGAGATTGTTGGGTTTCATCTCAGTTGTCAGCAGTTGTCAGCAGCAGTTTCATCTGTTGTCATCTTAGTTGTCCCTGGGGCAGCATCTCCAGTCTCTAAGGCGGCTCCCCCTCTAATGTTACTGACCCTCGCGGTCACATGTGGGATCAGGGGTCATGGTAGGACAGAGGCCCCTGTACTTAGTGAGTGAGGCCTTCACAGCATAAACAAGGTCTTAGGGTCCAAGTTAGAATCTGAGCAGTTGCGATCCACTGTAGAGAAGGACCCACACACGTGATGTGGTGGTGACCCTCTGGAAGCTCTGGTGTGGGTGCCACCACATTTACCATAAACACACTCAGCGCTTGGTGCCCGAGCCCGCGGACTGGTCAATGAGGTTCTCGAGGGGAGAGCAGCGACCTGAAGAACAGGGGTACACCACGGAGGGAGACACGCACACTCTTGGTTCAGCTATGGCAGGTCTCCTTTACTTTCGGTTTCGGCGGGGCTTTATAGCTGGGGACTGGAAGTGGAAGAAGCAGGCCAACACTGCCTAGCCAATGATTAAACACATAACCTTATTTGGTGCACACTGGGCCAAAAGAAGCACAGCCAATCACGAAGGGGGAAGTATCCTGATGCCACGAGGTAAGGCGCCAACAGCTTGGTGGACAGCAGAAATAAGAAAGTTAAGTTCCTGTGAAGTATAATTACTAAAATATTACAAAAATCATTGGGTGGGAATTTTTGAGAAACAATCTGCTCAAAACAAAACGGTAGCTAGTAGTCTACCTCGTATCTAATATTCCTAGAAATGTGTTAGGGATGCCATCCATGACTCACACCACACTTCACAGGAGTGTTGTCCCCATTTATTTCATCACCTACAGTGGGCAGGTGGGAATGGCAGGACAATGCCCTGGCTGGGCAGGTCATCAACAGGAATCTCACACAGAGTGTCTGCATTTTTATGAACTCGTTGAATTGAAAAAAAGCCCTCGGATTTACGTGCAAAAAGTAACACTATCATTTGGTGTGTTCATAGACATGCAAAGGATTTGAAGAAGATCTCATTTGGGAAGTGAAGTGCCCCGTGGGTGTGGCTGCTGTCTGGCCTCAGCTCCTCTCCGCTGACGGCATCATCCTTTGCTTTCCCATCTGTGATGTTCCATATTTGAAAATTTCACACCAAATATTTCATGATGAAATGCAGTTCCAATTGGATATCAGACATTCAGTCACTCTCAAACACTCACCTGGGAGGGGCTGAGTCAGGCTGACCTTGCGTCCAGCCCGGGGGAGTTCCAGGTGGAACCAGGCAATTCTGGAGACCAGCCAGGGGCGGTAGAAGAGGTGGCAGAATCCTGACATTTGAACTTCTGGGCTGACAACGGCCTACTGCTCTTTTAAGTGATTGGCCTTTTTATTTTTAGTGCCGATAAGTGACTCTGTTAATATTAATTCATGATGCTGTTACACTGGTCAATAAACGTTATGGAATATAATGAGAATCCAGTGTGTGCATTGAACAAGAAACTGGATCAGACCATTCTAAACACATACTCTTCACTGCCAACATTTTTGCCAACCTTGTACAACATAATTAGATATATGAGTTAATAAAACATTAATTGCTCTAAGTTGTATGAATTCAAACATTTAATCACAATTAAAACCGTTGATTTCTGATTTTTTTTCTTACTTGGCGTTACTAAATGATTTATATCACTATTTCCTTTTATCATGGTAACTTGCTGCTAGCACAGTTGTGGGTATTAAATAACAACATTTTATAAATTCTCAATGTGCCAGAAGTCATACATTCCAACTGTTGATCTAGAAGGTCAAGAAATATATTACGAACTTAAATTCACTAGAAAGTATCAAAAGCCAAAAAGGAAGGAAGATAATTATTGACCACAAGAAGCTGGACCGCGGGAAGCAGAACTTGCCTCCTGTTTTCTCGCGCGCGCAGGGGCGCGGGTCACTGTGGATACTGAAGCTGAAATCGAGCTGGAGCGCCAGGCCACCCCCTCCCCCCAACACGGCTCCGAAGCCCTGGCAGCGCCCGCCACCCGCCCACCAGCTCTGCCCCGCTGGCCCCACCGCTGCCGGGAAGGGGGGGTCCCGGCCCCGCCCCTCGAGGGCCGCCCCCGAGCCGGAGCCGAGCCGCTTCCAGGGCTCCTGGCCCTTCCTGGCCCGCGACAGGGGCAGCTCCGCTGCGGGCAGCGACCCGGGCTGATCCTGCTGCACCGCGGTTTAGGAAAGGCCCGCACCCCGCGCCGCTCTGCGCGCGCCCCACTTCCCGGACCTTGCTCACCCGCCCAGGGGCTCAGGCCCCAGAGCCGCCCAGCCGTGCATCCAGCAGGTGTGGCGCCCCGGCCGGCGTGGACCGGCCATCCCTGGGCGCTGGGCCGCCCGCGCTCTCGGCCCCTCCAGGGCCCCCCTGGGCCCCCATCCCGCCCTCTCGGAGAGCCGAGGCCAGGCAGGAGCCCAGAGGAGGGAGGATGCGCAGCAGGGTGCCGACACTCCCGCCGTCTGGGTTCCCTGTGGCACAGGAGCCCGGGGCCACACTCGAGGCAGGGGAGGAGCCTCAGGCCGCCGCACCCGCCAGGCCGGGTACCCCGCGGGAGAAGGGTCCGCGTAGACGCCGCTCCCCCGGGTCAGGGCCCGCGCTGGGTTGGGGGGGCAGCGACCCCTGTCCCATCAGTGAGGGGCGCGGTGGACGCGAGGGATCCCCCGGGACGGGGAGGTGACTACGGTCTTGGGGGGACGGAGTGACCGCGGCCGGGGAGCTCGGCGCTGACCGCAAGGCGGGAGCCGAGCCCGGGCAGCAGCGGGGGCTCCCCGGGACCGTCCCCCAGGGGCCCGCGGGCGGCCGGGCGCGCAGAGCTTGCTCCTCCGCCCCGTTCCCCTCGCCCGGTAAGGCGGCCTTGCCCGTCCCCTGCGCGGGTGGGGGCCGGGGGCTGGGGGGGGGGCGCTGCCGCCCACCTGGCCCGAGTCTGGGCTGGGGACTCCGCGCCCTGCTGGAGGCCCCCTGGGACCCGGGACAGCAGCTCGAGCCGGGGACGGCGCAGGTCGGTCTTTCAGGCGCGCCCGGAGCCCTCCTGGTGTCTATGGGCGCCCCTGGGGTCCCCAGGGTCTTCTCCCATCCTGGGGCACAGCTACCCTGGCCGCGCGGAGGGAGCGCAGGGGAGGCGCGCTGGGGACAGCAAGGCGCGGAGCCCCCCCCTTTCCAAACCGCCCCTGTGAGGCCCGGGGCTCATTAGGCGAACTGGGCGCCTCCTCAGCGCCCGCGGCGCGCCCGGGGTCTTCCTGGGCTCCTCGGGGCGCCTGGGGGCACCCGTGACGGAGGGGGGAGCCTGGGGGACTGAGACCCATCGTGGGGCCACGCTCAACTGCGAAACTATGGCCGCGCCCCGCAGGGGAGCCCCAGAGCAGGGCGCGCTGGGGAGGGGGTGATGGGGCGGGCGGGGGTGCGCGCTCCTTGCTCACCCCGCCAGGGCGCCCGGGTGAGGAGCCGCGGAGGAGGCGCTGGCGCGCGCTGCAGACACCAAAAGGGCCCCTGGGCTCCCTGGCAGCCTCTGTCTGTCCCCTGTGGGGACGGTCCCGCCAGGAGCTGGTGGGGAGGGGGGCGGTGAGGGGAACCAGCTAGCAGAAGGGGGTGTGTCCGGTGAGGACCCAACGTGAGGGGTGAACGGGACGCCCCTGAGACGCGTGTCCTCCGCCCGCCGCTTCAGTTCCCAGGCCCAGGCCCCCGCTCCGAGGGGCTCTGGCGCTCCCCGCGCACACCCCCCCGCGCGGGTCACGCGCCAGGAGGACTGGACGCAGGCAGGGTGGGCGCGGCGGGGCCCCCTCCGCACAAGGGGTGGGGGGCTGCAGGGAAAATCAGGAGAAGCAGCGCCAAGGCGGGCGTTAAGGGACGCGCCCCAGAGTCCCCAGGTCCGGCTCCGAGGCGGGAAGCGCCGAGGGCGCGCGGGCTGAGGCTCAGGCGGGCGCCCAGTGGGTCGGCCAGGCGCAGACCCCAGCGGCAGCCGATGCTCTGGCCACGCCGCCCCGCAGCGGCGCCTCAGCCCATCCTCCCGCTCCGCCCCTCGCTGTCCTGGGGAGTCTCCCCACCGCCACCCCCGCCCCGCCGCTGGCTGCACCCCGGCTCTTGTGCGCATGAATAAATAAATACATGTCTTTTTTTCAAAAACCGCGGGTGCTTCCCGAGGCGCCCCCGCCCCGCAGGTTTGGCTCCTCGGGCCCCTCGGTCCATCTGCTGCCTGTCCGGCCCGGCCGGCGAGGACCCTCCTCCAGGGCCGCAGAGAAGCCCGAGGGGGGGGCGGGCGCGCGTCCGAGCCTCCGAGGACATCCCAGGTCCGCGGCTCGGCCGGGCCGGCTGCAGAGGACAGGGCAGAGCCAGGGGCGCGTCCGCCCGCCCGGGGGTCAGGCCCGGCTAGCCCCGCGGGCCCCGCCGGCCGAGGGGCGTTCCCGGCGGCTCCGGGGTCGACGCGCCTGGGGGGAAGCAGCGCCCCTGGCCACCTGGGCTGCGCCCCCCGCCCCGGCAGCGCGGAGCCGGACCTCGCGAGGGACGGGCTCGGGCGACGAGGCTGGTGTCACAGAACTCCGTGCCCCAAAGAGCGGGGGCGGGCGGGCGCGCGTCCGAGCCTCCGAGGACATCCCGGGCCCGCGGCTCAGCCGGGCCGGCTGCAGAGGATGGGGCAGAGCCAGGGGCGCGTCCGCCCGCCCGGGCACCGTGTCCGCAAGTCCTCAGGCCTCGGTGCGGGCTCGGCGGGGGCGCCGGGCGCAGGGACGCCCCTCCGCCGAGGACTCGGGCACCCCGGGCGCCCCCGCCGCGCCCCTCGCCCGACCCGCAGCCCGCGCGGGCGCCTTCGCCTTCGCGCCGTTCCTCGGGACCCACGCGTCTCCCGGCCCCGCAGGGCCCCGTGCGTCCCGGCTGCCGCGGGATGGCGCCCCCGGAGCCCCCACGCAGCCCCCCACCCCCCGCCCAGCAGGTCCACGCAGCCGCCCGCCCCGGCCCCGCGCTCAGTCAAGCCCGAGAGGCCCCGGCCCGGCCCCAGGTTAGCTCAGGGGCGCGTCCTGTTCCCGGGAACCCCGAGGATTTCCGAGCCCCAGCGCCACCCCGACCCGGGGAAGCCCCGCCTCAGCCCGCAGGTCTCTCTTCGGTCCGCAGGGAGCCCCGCCTGCTCCCCGTACAGCGGGCGCCAGGGCAGGGGGTCAGGGACAGGCCCACAGCGCCGGCCTGGCAGGCCGCTGACCACCGCTGGGCATCGCCGGGCGCGGCGGGTCACCCCTCCCGCTACTCCCCGCAGAGCCTGGCCAAGCCCCGCCCCACGCCCGGCCCCAGCATCCGGGCAGCGGGGCCAGAGCCGACCGGCGCCTCAGCGCCTTTTTATGCAACCTGTGCTTCCCGGCTTGTGGGCTGGCCCAATCAGGTGTGAGCTACCAGCTGACTGGTGCTAAACGGTCCAATCAGCATCAGGATTGAAAAACGGTCCAATCAGCTGTGTGGGCGGGGCAGCCTGAGAGCGGCTATAAGCAGGGCTGGCGGCGCTCAGACACGGGCGGGGGCGCGGGCTGCAGGCCCCGCCTCTTCTCTGGGGCCCCCGAGGGCGCCCCGGGGCCCGGAGTCTCAGGGCGTCCCTTGCTGCAGGTGTCGTCCCGCCACTCACGCAGCTGCGGGCGCCGGTGTCTCTCGCCGAGCGGCCCGCGGCGGCCCCCGTGGCTGGCCGGCGCCCGCGGTGAGCGGCGGGCGGGAAGCGGCGGCCGGGGGGCCCTGGCCGGTCCTGGGCGTCCGCCGCCCCGTGCGCCCTCGCGCTGCCCCTTGGCGGGCCCGGCCTCGGCCTCCCGGGCCTCTGGGCGGCGGGTCCGCGCCGGCCCGTCCCCCGCCTCCCTCGCGCGCTGCCCTGGTCCACGCTCACCCGGCCCGAAGGCCTCGCCCGGGCCCGACGACGTCCTGGGGGGGGGCCGGGGAGGCGGGAGCTGCTCCGCGGCCCGCGCTGGGGCCGGGGCCGAGCTGGAGGGCGGCGGGCGGAGCCCCGAGCCGGGCGGGGGCGGGGGCGCCGCGGGCACTGCCGGCCTCCGCTGCAGGCCGGAGACAGACGCCACCGAGGCAGAGACGCCCCAGGCCGCCCCGGCCCCCACGCCGGCGGGGACAGGCACCCGGGGAGGGGCAGGGGCAGCCGGTCAGCAGCGGCGCGTCGACGGCGGGTCCAGAGTCGGCGGGGACGGCAGCTGCACGGGGCGGCCACGCGGGCCACGGCGGCCTGTCCCTCCCCCGCCCCTCCCGCCCTCCCCCTCGGTTCCCTCCTCCCCCCGCCCGTCCGTCTCTTGCCTCTGCCCCCTTCACCCGCCCCGCCCTCTCCTCCCGCCGCGACTGCTTTTCCTAAGATTCCATTCAACACACCCCGGGATCTGAGTCTCTGCAGACCAGCCTGGCGTTTGGAAGCGCCCCTGGGCCGCCTGCCGCGGGCCGGGGCGACGCCGGGACACCCCGCGCGGGCCCCCGGGCGGCTTCTGTCCACGGCCCCACGAGCTCGGGCCGGCCGTGCACGGGGACGGGACGTGCGGAGCCCGCGGCCACAGGGCGGGACCCCGGAGGGCAGAGCGAGGACAGCAGGGCCGGCAGGGGCCCAGCGAGCGGCCGGCGGGCGGGGGGGGGGCGGGGAGCAGCCCCCACCTGCGGCAGCCGGGGCAGCGCCCACCGAGGGCCCCACCGCACTGGGCCGCGCCTGGCCCCACCCACTGGCCGCACCTGAGCGAGAAGCTGCCCTGCGCTCTGAGGCCGCAGACGCGGCCCCTCCTCGTCATCACTTTCCTCGCGGCCTCTTGGAAGTCTTTGTTCCTCAAACCATAGATGGTAGATGCCGGGGTTCGGCAGTGGGGGGACCACGGGGTAGAAGATGGAAATGATCTTGTTGATTTCAGGGGACAGATGGGCATTGGGGCGCACGTACATGGAGATCGTGGTCCCGGAGTAGGTGGTGACCACGGCCAGGTGGGAGCCGCCGTGGAGAAGGTCTTCGCGGGCCGGAGGCGGAGGGGATGCTTACGATGGCGGCCACGATGAAGACGTGGGACACGAGGGTGGGGAGGAGGCACACGCGCAGCCGGCGATGGACAGGGTGAAGACGACCATCTCGGTGAGGTAGACGCGGGAGCAGGAGAGCCGCATGGAGGGGCAGGTCGCAGAAGAAGTGGTTGATCCGGTTGGAGCCACAGAAGTCCAGCCTGAAGATCATCAGGCAGGGCAGGACCCCGTGCCCACCCTGGTCACCCAGGAGACGGCCACCAGCTTGGCGCAGGTCTCGGGGCGCATCAGGAGGGGGTAGTGCAGGGGGCTGCAGACGGCCAGGTAGCGGTCATAGGCCATCGTGGCCAGGAGGAAGCACTCGGTGGCCCCGAAAAACACAAAGAAGTAGAGCTGGGCCATGCAGGCGGGGAAGGAGATGGCACGGCCCGGGGACAGCAGGCCGGCGAGCAGCGGCGGCACGACGGTGGAGGTGTCCCAGACCTCCAGGAAGGACAGGTGCTTGAGGAACGTGTACATGGGCGTGTGCAGCCGCCGGTCATGGCTCGCCACGGCAATGATGACGACGTTCCCCACCACCGTGAGCACGTAGATGAACAGAAAGATGGCAAACAGCAGGGACTGCCACTCGAGAAGGTTCTGGAACCCCAGCAGCTGAAACTCAGTGACAGCAGACACATTTGGGGGCTCCATCGCCTGCGGAGGGGAAGAGACCTTGGAAAGCACTGCGGACAAGGCATGAAAATCCTCGGTGCTATCTGGAACATGAGAGACTGTCTTCGAGCACTCCCGTCTCCCCTACAGCTTTCTGGAAGAACGTGCGCGGCTCCCCCTGGCTTTTAGACCACTGTAGTTTCAACCCATTAGGCAAAAGGGGCCCAAGAGTTGGGGGAGGGCCTCAGCAAGCTCCACTCACCAGGCTCTCTGAGATCTAGAAGTTTCAGGTTCAACACCACAGGTGAGAAGGGGCTCACTGAGCCAAACACAGGAAATACAATTAATAGCCGGGCCTCCCTGGTGGCGCGAGGGTTAAGTCTCAGCACTGTGAAGCTGTCGCCAGCCACTAAGGCATGAGTTCAATCCCCGGCCAGGGAGTGACCCACAAGGCGAGACAGACCTCTTCTGTCTCCCCGCTGCTCCCCTCAGCAGCGTGTTTCAGTAGATCTGCCTGTTCTACTCCCCACTCTGTCTCTGGTCTCTGGTAAATCCTCTCCCCCCCCCCAACCTTTGGCCTGTACCCCAGTTCTTTATGCATAAATAAATAAACCTTTAAAAAATTAATAGCTATGTTTTCCTGGAAAGGGCCTGGGCCCTTTCCTCCCACAGGTGACCCTCATCTGGAAACAGGTCACACCTGGCCCGTCGCCCAGCCCCGGGAGACTGTGTTCTGCCCTCAGTGTTTATGGACACCTCCTCCGGGCACTTGAGCATCTGAGTGTGTCTGTGTGTGTCTGTGTGGCCAGGGCTGAGCCAGCCTGCATCTCCACTGGTACCTTCTCACCCAGGTGGACACCAGCTTAGTGATCGGACTTTGTGTCCAGTCAACAAGTCACCCCTCCTTTTTTTCAAGGTCTAGCCTAGTTCTGGATGAAGCCAGCATCCGCCTGCCATCAGGGGCTTCCCTCATCAAGGACTGAGCGTGATGTCACCTCTGTAATGCCCAGGCCCAGGACTCCAGCCGCAGGCCCTTCCACCTCCCTCCCTCCCCCTAGAGACTATTTCAGGCGCTTCTCCAAAACCTTCCAAGACTTTTTGTGTAGAAAAGTGATGAAGTTGAAGTACCCGGAGGCCCTCCTTCACCGCCCCCCTCTGTCTCCCAGGGAGCCTGATGGGTGGTGCATCACCCCGTCCTCCCCCCCTCTCCCGCAGAGGCTGCACCTGAGCCGGCTGTGGCTTTATTTGGTCTCTTGCCCAAATTAACCGACACCCCCCTGGAAATGCCGCATCCCCCCAAGGAGCGCCGCCCCTCCCACCCGACTGCTCCAGTCTCCCTGCGCCCCAGGCACACCCGTCCTTCCTCCTGGGAAAGTGGACAGAGCAGCTGCCACAGCAGAGGCCTCTGCTAGGCTGGAAACCAGAGCGCAAAGCAAATGCTTTGGCGAGGGGCTTGGGCGTGAGGCTGCAGGGAGTGGCCAGTTCAGGGCTAAGGAGCCATGGTCTCTGGAGCTCTGCAGTGAAAAAGGCCCCTGGCTCCACCTGCTGGCTGTGCCCAGGAGCTGGCCCTGCTGTGTGGTGTCTGCTCTCTGTGCCTAGGGCCAGCCTGCCCTGCTCCCTCCCAGCTGCTCCCCACCCTCCTCAGAGGCACCAGACCTCTGGGTCTCTGTTCTGACCCCATCTTAGCTCCTGCGCACAGCACAGACCACAGTCTCTGGCCTTCTCTGCTCACTACTGTTCCTGGGCCCTGCCCCAGGGCAGGCTGACCCCAGGCCAGTCCAGGAGCCCAGGCTGAGGGGAAGCGTGACCCCACAGGGCAGCGAGTGATGCAATTCACTTTGGAACATGGTCCTTTCCTGCCATTGCTCCCACTTCCATGACATGAGCAGTGACCGGACAAAGGCAGAATTTAAATGCCGAGACCACCAGGACCTGGTTGACGGGGTCAGCATGGGCAACGTGGTTGGGTCACAGGGCATTTGGCCCCATTTCTGAGTCACCTAAAGTCCCCCTCAAACGCAGTCAAGGACACAAGGGAAAAAGGACCTGCTGGGCCTAGCCCTTTGCGGCAGGACGGGGTGCCAGGGTGACAGGGTGGGGGGTTGGCAGGGGTGGGGGGTGGCAGGGGTGGAGGTGCGAGCAGGTGGTGGGGTGATGGGGGTGGGGGTGCAGACCTGCTTGGGGCTGACATCAAGTCCTGGCTATTCCAGGGTCTGGATCACCTGATTTACAATGAGCTCAGCCAACAAGACCCGCCCCGAGACAGAACCTCCCAGGCGCCAGCCCCACATCTCATTTCACAGCTTCCCTGGAGCCTTTATGGAAATAAACAGGCCCCAGTACCACAGACCTCCCGCCATCCAGGGCCACCAGGCGCCTCTGGGCTAGGGCCTCCCTGCTGCTCTCCAGGCACCACAGGGCCGGCGATCCCACCTGGACAGAGCATCCGCAGGGCCTGCAGCCTCAGGCTCGCAGCCCCTCACCCACAGGCATGGCCTCTGGCTCCAAACACACCTCTCCTGGTGGCCTTCTGAGCCCTGGGCCTACCTGTCCATCTCCCCGGCACATGGTGCCCACAGTCCTCCCTGCTGCCAGCTCGGCCCTGCTGCCCTCCACCCCGCACACCGGCCCTGGCTCCCTCCTGTGAGCTGCGACTGGCCATCTTCTGCGGGTGACGTGACTGGAACACGCTCCACCTTTCAGCAACCCAGGTCTCCTGGGGACTGGCCTTCGGGGAATCCTCCTCCCAGGTATTCTTCCACGATTTGCCAACCGAGTTAATAAGCAGCAAAAGCAAACTTTTGAGACTCCCCGCTGCCCAGGGGGCTCAGGCACGGGCAGCACCCCTGGGACCCAAGCAGTTCTTTGGAAAACTTTTTTAAAACGTAGCTTAGGATGGCCCCGGAGATGCTGAACTGGACTGACTCAAACAAACGGGTGTTTCTTGAAAATCTAGGGAGCAGGTACCCAGGAGCCCATCCTGAGGACAGACGGGTGCCAGCGGCCTTCCGCTTCACACTGCAGTTTCAGGTGTGCCCACGAGAGCACATCCACGCACCCATGCGGTGAGACCCCCACCTAGGCCAACTTCCAGCGACCAGAGCACCTGCGCCGAGGGCGTCTCCCAACTCAAGGAAAACGCAGCATCTCAGCCTGGAAAGGCCTGAGCGGAGCCCTCCACGTGCCCCCGCCCCCCTCTTACCAGCAGGACCAGAGGCCGCTGCATGGGGGGGCACTGCCTCACAACGCACTTGTGCTTGACTTAATAACTTATTTTCCAAAATAATGTTATCCGTGTGTATATTTTTCAGAAAACTTGCAGACAGAAGACGGCCAGGGCACGGCGCGTGCATGAGTGCCCGCTGTGAACACGCTCAGGGGCACGGGCGGTTGCACACACACAGGTGCATTTTGGGGCACTGGGTGAGGAGCCGCTGCAAGCTCTAGCTGGCACCACCGGGTCTTGGAGTGCCCGCGGCACCAGGAAACCTGAGTTCATGGGGGCGAGGCTGCGGGGAAGAGTGTCCAGGCTCCTGGATGGGGTCCCGGGCAGGGTCCTGGGCAGGGTGGAGTCCACTACGCTCCACCCGAGTTGGCCCCCTGATGGCCCACCCCCCAGCTCTCCTGTTCCTCGCGGGCAGCACGCGCCCTGCGGCTGCGGCCTTGGCTGGCCTTAGCCCCTCTCCATCACCGTCTTTCTCACTGCTAGAGGTGGGGAAGAAAACAAGCTGCACCCCGGCCTGTGGGCAGGCTTCTTCCATGAGGTCTTCACACTGGGCCCCCACTCTTTGCCTGGCATGCTGCAGCCAGGGGTGGAGAGCAGTGCAGGCACCCAGGGAGCAGGCGAGCAGGCAGGTGGGCGGGTTCCAGCAGGTGAGAGCACAGGGTACAGTGGGACCTGGGGACGCCCAGGCCACCCACCCCATCAGCGCTGCCATGTGAGGGTGGCCGGCAAAGGGCGCTGGCACGCAAGCCTCACAAGGTCACCCCAGCACTCACGTGCCAGCAGGCGACCAGCCTGAGGCTTGGCCTGAGGAGCCTGGGGGGGGCGCCCGGCTCAGGTGTGCTGACATCCGAGGGGCCCCTCGCCCCGGCAGACGTGCGACGGAGGAGAGGCTGGAAAACGTCACCTCCAAGAGGCAGCACGGCCATGGCAGACGTGCGCCCCAGCTGCATCCCGAGCCGGCCGGCCAGAGCAGGCTTCCCCAGGCTTCCAGACCCGGCCCTGGGAGCACATGCAGGCCCAGGACTGGCCTCAAGACCTCTCTGCGCCCCAGGCTGTCCTCCCCACTCCCCAGACCCCAGCCTCCACTGCCCGACCAGCCCCAGGCGCCCGTGCCATCCCCGCAGCACCACTCTGGCCCGCGTCCTCACCCTGGCACGCGCCCTCGTCCCCAGCACAACGGCCTGCTCTCACTCAGGCGGGCGCCCCTGGGTGCGGGTGCACCATCAGCTACAAGTCGGCATCTGTGTATCCGTCTCCACCAAGACAAGCTCACAGATACTTTGAGATGTTCAAATCCTCACCCGGAAGTACCTTCCAGAATCCCTCCTTCCTCTTTCCCACGCGGTCGCTGGGACACTTCCTCACGCCCACGCGGTCAGCCCCTTCATCCCGCACAGGGGTCGGGCAGGGGTGCCGGAAACTGTCATCGGTGGTCACTCTCACGCTGACCAGATGTGCTGAAGTCACCTCAGTCTAGGCAAAGTGACCTGCCCCCTTGGCATGGTGGTGCATGGTCCCGGCCGGCCATTTCCTGGGGCGGCTGAGTTGGGGCTCTGCTCATTCCATGGCGGGCCCCAGCACAACGTGGCCGGAGCCCAGGGATTGGGGCATGTGGGGTGCACCAGGCCCAGGGGTGGGAGGGCCGCCCAGGCAGGGGCAGGTCTGTGAGGCAGGGAAGGGGAAGCAGGAGTCCAGGGGGAGCCCTGGCGAGCTGTGGGGGCTGCCACCCCGCGGGCCAAGGCCGGGGTCTGGGGGCCAGGGTGTGTTGTGCTCGCTGGGGACGGGGCAGTCAGCAGAGGAAGCCCAGCCAGGAGCTTTCTCGTGGGGGTACTCCAGGGACTCGGCAGTTACAGGAGGGGTGGAATCTCTACCTGTAAGGGTAGAGGCGCCGCTCCAGACGGGCCTTCAGGAGGAGGTCTTCCGGGTCCATGGAAGGAAATTCTAAGACTCACACTTGAAGCCCCGCACGGAGCATCACTGGGTTCGGTATGAAAAAGGGAATGATTATAAAACTCCTGTGTTTCTTCAGAAGTTTCATAGATGACAGTTATTCATCAGAGCACAGTGTGGACAAAGTCTGGATCCAGCTCCAGCAGTGCAAACCCCGTCTCTGAACAGGGTGAGGGGATGCCCGATGGTCTGTTTAGACCTGCTCTCAGAACCACTCCCAGACCCACGGGCCCTGGGCGTGGGCTCCGTGCAGGGGAGGGTCCAGTACCCCAGGCCTGCTGGTTACCTCAGATGTGCCTTCCCCAGAGTGCTGAGGGCCCTGGGGGTGGGCCTCAGGGGAGCCAGAGGCCTCTCTGCTCCCTCTCCCTGGGGGATTCTACAGTTTGGACCCTTAGAGGCCCTGCGAGAGAGACTTCTTTTATCATTTAAACCCCCTCTGGAATCAAGCGAGTGTAGCGTGGGCACAACTTCCAAGGCCACCACATGGAGGTAGCATCTTCACCAGCCCCCCCCCCCCCCCCCCCCGCCAAGTTATTAAGAGGAGAACCTCCTCCTCCCCAGGCTGGGGCCACCCTCCTCCCCAGGCTGAGCACCCAGTGGGAGGAGCCAGCTCAGAACAATTAGCCCTGGCAGGCAAGTCCCAGGGTACCGCCTTCCTTCCTTACTTCCTCTGGGGCACAGTGTGTGCGGGGGTGATGGGTTTGCGTTTATTCAATGCAGGTCAGATGCCAGACCCTGCCATACCACTCAGGCCAGCCCAAGGCCCAGGGCCCACCTGCTGCAGGCGGAGAGAGTGGAGGCTCCCGGGGAAGAGGGGGCGCCAGGGCGCGGAGGGGGTTCGCCAGGGCACAGAGGGGGGTGTGCCAGGACACAGAGGGGGTACCAGGGCACAGAGGGGGTGTGCCTGGGCGAAGGGAGGGTGCCAGGGCGCAGAGGGAGTGCTAGGGCACAGAGGGAGTGCCAGGGAGCAGAGGGGGCGTTAGACCAGGTCAGAAGGGAGGTCTTGCCTCCAGGTCCTTCACCATCATGCAGGCTTTCGGGGCAACTGCAGGGTGATAGTAGGGTTCCGCTCATAGGGCCACCCAGGAATCGCGCACATAAACGTCGCTGCACATGGGTAGGGCAGGTCGGAGCCTGTCAGCTGAGTTGCGGCCTAACAGCCTGCTCACGGGTGGGGTGCACCCTGTGCCGGCCCCACGTCCACCTGGGGTTGCTGCTTTCCATTCATCAGGGTCTCCCCAGGAAAAGCGTGAAACTACCAGGACGTTTGATTCCCACAGCAGGGAAGCTGGGAACCCTACCCAGCAGCCCAACGAGCCACATCCCCAGCCCCCAGAGAGGGCCTGCGAGCCCGGGGCTGCCCAGTGACCGCCCGTGGGCGCCTCCCCGCCCAACAGCCCCTGGCGGCGGCCACAGGCCCTGGCCTCGCCTGGAAAGAAAGTCAGAGCAGGGCCGTGCGCCCCGCGCCTGTAATGGTTAGGATTTCACCTTCAATTTCCAAAACAGTATTTTTTGATTTTGCTTTTTAAGGGTCCAGCTCTGATCACATTACTTCTTACAAACTTTGAAAATGTGCTTATTTCTAAGCAAAATAACTGAAGATAAACTTGTACTTTTTTTGAGTGCTTTGCCTCATGCTGATTTCCCTCTTGGAAAACCCTCTTCATAGGCCGCCGCCTCCGCACCAGCTGGCCGGTCGCTCTCCCTTTGTGTCCTGCAGCGGGGAGGGCTTCTCTCTGCACCCCCATGCTCACCTGCTGGGTCCGGGAGGACCTGGGGTTCCCATTCTCGGTGCTCACTGAGGTGAGCAGGGGCTGTGCCCCGAGGGCCAGGCCGTGGTCCCCACAGGGAGAAGGTGGGGTGCAGGGCAGGGCCTGCGGGCAGGCAGGGTTTGGTGTCTGGGCAGCGCTGGCTGGTGTCCAATACCCAGGTGGGGCTGGCCCCACAGTCCGCGGGGACACGGGCTGTCCCTCAGGACAAGACCTGCAGTGCTGTCCTCTGAAGCCCTGCCGACCCTGGCAGCACGCCGGCCGGAGAGGCCTCTGAATAAAATGTGCACAGGAGACATTCTCGAATCATCGAATCACTTAAAAGAGCAAGGGAGCTGCTCTTGAGGTAAGACAGGTGTCGCCTCACTGCTGGGGTGAGGGACAGGCACCTGACAGCAGAGTGGGGGTGGCCAGAGGGGCGGGCGGGCGGTGCATGGCTCCAGGCGGGAGTGACACGCAGTGCACACCAGGCACCCACTATAGAGTGAACACACCTGACAGGTGTGCGTACCTGGGGCTCCTGGGTGCCCCTGTGGGCAGTGGGCAGGGGCAGGCTGAGGACCAGCTCAGGGTCGCCGGGGTCAGGGTCCCCTCCCACTCCCCAGGAGTGGCTTGCTTCCCTCTGAATCCTGCAGAGGTCAGCAGGGAGGTGCCCTATGTATAGCGCCTATGCACTTGGACTACGCTGACTACACTCACCAGCCCTGACTGTGCTCCCAGCCCTTGCGCTACCTCTGCTGACAGCTGACTCTCCTACGATATTAACAAATGTACTATTAATCTAGCATTAATAGTACTCAAAAAGTATTCACTAACCTCACTAAATACTAGCAGTGCTAACTTAACTCTACCAACAATACTAACAGAGCAATATGATGAAGGGATAAACATGGTAACTCAAACTAGAGCATAAACTAACTGAAGTATAAACATTTTGAGAATAAATCAATCAGCTAATTCTGTTACACTTTATTAATTTATCCACTCTTAATCAACTTGCTTCAGTGTACTTCTGCTACACTGTCTAGTCCACAAATCACTACATAATACAATGAAACTTAAATACATGAAGGGAAACTCCATTGTGGAAGTTTGTGGATGGCTCACAGCTATTCCATGCACACACAGTTTGGGGAACCTCACCTCAGGAAACAGGTCTTGGGCCCAAATCTCTACAAGGGTGGTGCCACAAAATGCCCCCGGTGGGGCAGAGAAGTGTGCATGCATGAGTCACAAGTCCATTGTCCTCCTTGGAACCCAGGTCCCAGGTCAGTTATATAGGCTTATGACACAGGACTCGGGCCCTGTTCCAAAATGTGCTAGGGATCAAACCCAAGGCAATCCAACCCTGCATTTCCATTACACTGTGAGTGCTCCTGCATCGGGAAATAATCTCTTTTCGCCACCACAGAGGACACTTGATTTTCCTAGGGCTACAAGACTCAAGGAGTGATTTATTACTATCTCATCTATTTCTTTCTCTCCCAAAGTTCCCTTTTGGAATGGCATTAAAATTAGCCAAATCAGACTGGAAAGGAAAGGAAAACAATGACATAACTGCAGGGAACATAATTTGAGGAACATTTTCCAGGACATAATTTGAGGAAATTCAAGGATTTTCTATATTATTGATGCAGATATTGGCTACATAGATCAACGGAGGAGTAAACATTTTCTTACCCATGACCTAGCTGTGGTATAAACAGAATTAGAAATTTCCTCCATATCTGAGGATTGGAAAGCTGATAGTATACCAGAGACTATGATTCAACTAAGAGCCCCACATAGTAAGACCTCCGTAATGGATCATGGCTTTTAGCAGTTATGTAAGCAAAATACCCAAAAGCAATAATTAATATATATGTGTGTGTGTGTGTGTGTGTTACACTACTTTATAACACTGTATAAATCTTTGGAGTACAGCTTCACATCTATTAAAATGTGTAATTCCACACCACACACACTAACAGAGTTCTAATGAGCCTCTACTAACAGGCTTCTCCTCACACACCCACCCTCTCCAGGGGCAGCTCCTCCTGCCTGCTGGTGTCTGCGCAAGCATCATCTTCTTTCCTTGTGTGTGTGTGTGTGTGTGTGTGTGCCCACACGCTACTGAAAGGAGGACTTTGGTGACGCTTTTCTTAGAGGTGACCCAAGAACCCTCATCTGTGACCCCAACACTTCTCCCAAACATCACTCCTCACCAGTGTCAATGTTATAAAAACAAGGAAAATCTGAGAAACTGTCATCCAGGCGAACTGGATGGGATTATGGAGCATAAAATGGACAGTAGCAAAGATGGCATTTAGTAATTATGTCAACATAGCTGCATTAGTTGTAAAAAAATAAAAGTATTCATGTAGGATGTTAACAAAATGGAAATGGTGTGGGATAAACAAGACCTGTACTGCCTTTGCAACTTTTCTATAAATCTGATAGTATTCTTTAAATGTTATTTTTTAAGATCAATTTATTTTTTTATAAAGATTTATTTATGCATACAAGAACTGGGGTGCAGGCCAGAAATGTGGAGGTGAGAGGATTCACCAGAGATAGGGTGGGGAGCTGAACAGGCAGATGTCCTGAAATGCACTGCTGAGGGGAGGAGCGGGCGAGATAGGAGAGGCCTGACGTGCCGTATGGGCAGCTCCCTGGCTGGGGATCAAACTCACGCCGTAGTGGCTGCGGAGAGCTTCATAGTGCTATGTCTTAGCTCCTTGAGCCGCCAGGGAGGCCCTAAATATTATTTTTTTAAAAATGCCCTCAATATTGAATAGGTTGTAGAAGAAAAAAATTTTCTCTTTTCCGATTCTCCCAGGTATCACTTTCCAGGGACTGGAGAGAGGAGTTCTGGGGAGAAAAGACGGAAACCTCACACACAGGGCAGGCTCCGGAGTCTCCTCTCTTCTGAGCCCTGCTTCTCTGACTCCTCACAGAGCATCTCATCCCAGAACGCCTCCCTCCAGCACCCCCAACTCTGCCCACCTCAGCCCCCGCCCCGTCCTGGCAGCTCCACCAGAATCCGGAGCAGCGCGGCAGCGCCCCCGTGTGGCCACAGGGCTGAGCACAGGAGCCCAGAGCCGCCCTTTCTCCTGCTCAGCCAGGCCCTCCCCAGGCTCCCTGGGCCCCCAGCGGCAGGACAGGGATCTGCACACAAGGGGGCGCCCAGTCTGTGTCAGTTTCAGTGTCCTTATTTTTAGTCTGCAGTGGTCTCCAGGACATAATTGGTTCCTAGGTTCTGGGCAAATCCCCAAATATATAGATTGCCTCAGTCTCTTTATATGAAAACTTAGATTCCAGGGTCCCTGTCATTTGTTTCTACCTCTGCTTCCAAGGACGAACGTCCCTCCTCCTGGGAATCACCTTACATTCTCCATCCTTTGAAGGAGGGGAGGGGCCTAGGAGAGCCCCCAGGACACTGGCTAGGAAGATGGGGAAGCTCCTGGAAAATAGAGCAGAGGATGGAAATGGGGACTTTAGGGGACAGAGGTGGAAAGGGGTGCAGGGAGAGCCAGAGAGGACCGGGCAGGGAAGGGGCCACAGGGGGGACACTGAGGGGGAAGGTCTGCGTGGGTGACATAGGCTCTCACTGGGGAGCTGGAGCGTCTGTCTCCCCTGGGGGATGCAGCAGTGCTGGCCTGTAACTGCCCAGGGAACTGCGCACATCTGGGGCCTTGCCTGTCCTTGCAGGGCAGGTGTCACCCACACATATGCACATGCTGGTGACGGAGAGGACTGTAACAGGGGGGCCCCCAAGGAGGATCTGGGTTCGTGCCCCACCCAAGAAGGGTGGAGCTGAGCAGGGAGAGGAAGCTTGAGAGGAGGCTGAGGAGGGAGGAAGCAGGACGGAACCAGAAGGAGACCTGGGGGAGGCGCATGGGGCAGAGACACGTGAAGAAGCTGCACTTGCTTCTTGGCCTTGGACTGGGTGACACAGACATGGGTGAGAAATCCATGGGAGGTGACAATGGCAGCTTCTATCTTGATTTTGCTCTTTTCCTTCCAGACTTGACAGCCCTGTCCCCCCTTTTCTATGGGTCCCGCCAGGAGGTGCTTTAGACTGTGACAGGCTTTCAGGCCCTGCTTGGGCCAACCCTGTTTGGCTGAACATTTACCCACAAGGGATGGTGACTTTGGTGCTTGATTTGGAAACTTTATTCTTTCATTTGTCTTTGTTGCACACTAACTGTATTAAAAATCCTTTCCATGAAAGGTCTTCCATGTTTTGTCTTGATGCTGCAGATGGCAGGGAGATGGGGGAGATAATAGTTAAGGGGAGTCCCCTTCCTCATCCGGAACATCCCCGTTCAGTTCCCCAATGCTGGGGTGTCTGGGAGATTCAGGGATCCAAGAGGAAGGCAGAGCAAGGCCTGTGCCTCCCTGGAGGACCAGCCCTTGGGACTGATTCTGGGGCTCCAGGGCCCCACTCCCTACAGGTGGGTCAGAGTCAACCCTGCTCACAGCCCCAGGCTGCTGACAGTCCCTCTGTGCCGTGATCCTGCAGACACCGCTCTGAGGATAATGTGAAAAAAAATGAACAGCAACATTAAATGGAATCTTAAAACACTAGGAATAATTTTTTTAAATCAGGTTTATTTTGAAAGACACTTCAGGGGATGTGGAATCCTTGTCTGACAGCTCATTGCTATCAGGACCTTGACTGTCACGTGACTTATTCAGTCTCCACTATTTCTTGTAAGAAAACAGACACTGATCACTTTATTGCCTTAATTTTTTTAATAGTTTGTACCAATCACTTCATCCTTTGCACATTAAACAAAGATCTGGCAATTCGCACAGTCTCTGAGGGGGAGGCAGCAGGATGGTCCGTGCTCAGGGGCTCCTGCTCTGGGTCTCAGGAGGCTGCGATGGGGATGAGATGTTGGTGGATCTGAAGGGCTGTGATCAGTGTGGAAGGATCTTCCCTTCCCCAGCCCTGGGCAGCCAGAGCCCACTCTCTGCCTCTGGGGACAGGCCTGGGAACTTCTCTCTAAATACACCCCAGGTGACTCTGATGGCGCAGACTTGCAGTCAGGCATTTGGGGTCCCCAAGCCCAATGCATGCTGTTGCCCAGGAACATACTCCACAGGGTGCTGGGGTCACAGAGAACCACGTGACCCCGCCCTGGTCCTGCAGCCTGGGGTGTGTGAGGAGACAAGGGCTGCAGTAGTTGCCTCGGAGGGGGCCAACACAGAGCCAGGGAGGTTCCTTCCTCAGCAGGAAGGGGGCATGGGAGTTGGGTCTCAAAAGCCAGAGGTGGGCACAGGAACAGAAGTGGCTCAGGGTGCTGACTGAAGGCCGGCTACATACCTCAGCAGTTACTTTCTCTGTGTCACCTCGGGGATTCTTCCCCAGCACTCTGTGAATTGGGAATTGATACTATCCCTCCCCCACATT
The DNA here is from genome assembly GCF_964194135.1 of Talpa europaea. NCBI lineage: Eukaryota > Metazoa > Chordata > Mammalia > Eulipotyphla > Talpidae > Talpa > Talpa europaea. The sequence continues at coordinate 132,556,349 of NC_140068.1, read as the reverse complement.
CCCCTTCAGAAACAAGGACATGGAGCCTGAGGGGTTATGGCAGTGTCCAGGTCTGAACCCCAGCTGCCTGGTTAATGTCTGGGCCTCTCGCCTGACACCATCCTGCAATCTAACCGGGGAACCTATGAGGCAGGTTCCCTGGAGCCCTCACCAACCTCTCCAGATACCACACATTTCTGGGCTGGATTTGACTAAAGACAAAAGGGCAGTAGTAAGTCATCATGTCATCACCCTTTATGCAAATGAATTGAACTCACCAAAGAGAAAGACACAGAGTGACTGGTTGTACCAAAAAATAAAACCCAACTTTATGCTGTCTCCAGGAGACTGGATCAAAACAGTTCTTGGGAAAAACACAAGAAAATGGGGCACCCCCAAAATTGCAGGGGCTGCCATATAAGATAAAATAAGCTTCCAGAAAAAAAGGTAACAAGAGACAGAGATGAACATCATACGATTAAGGAATCCTACATCAGGAAGACATAACACTCATCAACACACATGCACCAAACAAAGGAGCAGCAAAATGCATAAGGCAAATATTAACACATCTGAAAACAGATATTGGCAGCAACACAACAGTGGTAAAGAAATTCAACACTCCACTTTCATCAAGGACACATCACCCTACAGAACTCCGGGAAACTATAACTTTAAGTGAGAAATTAGACCATCTGGGCTGAATAGATATTTATAGGGCGCTATACTCCAAAAAGCTAAATAATATTCTTGTCAGGTGCACATGGAATAGCCTCCAGAATACATCACTTGTTGGGTCATCTAACAAGTGTCATAAATTCATGATGACTGAAATCATACAATTATCTCTCTGATAACAATGGTATCAAACTCGAATCAACCATAAAAAGAAACCAGGGGGAAAAATAACATGTGAATATTGAACGACACACTACCAAATCACTCTTGGGTTAAGAAGGAAAACAACCAAGAAATTTAAAAATACCTTGAGACAAATGACACAGCACAAGCAGCACTAAGAGGGCAATACAGAGCAATACAGGCCACACCTAGAGTCAAGACAGAGCTCAGGTAAAGAATCTAAACAGCTAGAAAGAACAATTGAAACCAAGAGACAGTATAAGGAAAAAAATATTAAAGCAGAAATAAATGACAAAGAAATCAAAGAGAGACAAAAAAATCAATGAAACCAAAATATGGTTCTTTGAAAAAAATAAACAAAACAGACAAATATTTTACTACACTTTCAAGGAGGAAAAAAGGAAAAAAAAAACTAATAGAATAAGAAACAAAAGGGGAGAAGTTACAACAGACACATTAGGATACAAAAGATCATAATACCAAATATCTATATGTCAATAAGTTGAATGACCTCAAATAACCTGGAAAAAAGTGACAAATTCTTAGAAGTATACAAACCTTCTGAGACTGAGTCAGGAAGATTCAGAACAAAGCAACTACAAGCAAAGACACTAAAACATGAATCAAAAGTTTCCTGAAAAACAAAGTCCAGGACCAGACATTTTCAGTCACTTCTACAAACTCTTTAAAGATGAACTAACACCTGACTTCTCAACTCTTCAAAAACACAGAGGAAGAGGGAATGCTGCCATCACATCTCATGAGCCCAACATTCCCTTGATACCAAAAGCAGAGAAGGACATCACACAAAAAGAAAGCTACAGACTAATCCCTGATGAACATAGATGCAAACATCCTCAACAAGACCTTAGCAAACCAAATTCAACCACACATGAAAAAGGATCACACATCATGACAGAGTGGGGTTTATCTCAGCAACACAAGGATGGGTCAACATTTGAAAAAATCAATTAGATTTCTGCTCACACCAGTAAAAATGTCTATTATCAAAAGTCAAGAAATAAATTCTGTGAGGAACAAGGGTTAAAGGACCCTTTGCACTAATGGTTGGATGTAATTGGTACAGCCATTTGGAAAAACAATACAGTGGTTCTCAAGAAAATAAAAAAGAATTGCAATATGATACAGGATTTCCACCTCTGGATATTGACCTAATGAATAAGAAAACACTTATTCAAAACGAGACAGGGCCCCTATTTTCATTGCAGTGCTATTTACAATAGCCAAAATAGGGAACAACCCAAGTTCTAAAGAACAGATGAAAGGATTAACAAAATGTGATTTACATACATCATACACACACATAATGGAATAGTACTCAGATACTGCAAAAAGAAGAAATCTCGCCATTTTCAGCAATGTGGATAGAATTTCAGGGAATTAAGCTTTGTCAAATTGAGAAAGACAGAAAACATAGGATTGTACTTATTTGTGGACTATGAAGGGAAAAAAGCAATCAACGACCACAACAAAATGGCAGTGACCAGAGAAGACGGAGGGTAGAGGGAATATCTTGGTGAAGGATTGTGATTGGACTTTTGCTAATGGGTATGTGTGAAATATACAGTTGCCTGATGAGAAGCTCTACACCTCACATCTATGCAGTGTGTAAATTAATGTTACCTCAATTAAAAAAAGAAGAGGAGGGCCTCCCCGGTGGCGCAGCGGTTGAGCGCTGGGTTGCCAAGCTGCCCACAGCCTCTGCAGCACTGATTTGATCCCCGGCTGCTCCCCGGGCACCGGAGGAGGGTCCCACATGGCGCGCAGACCTCTCCTGCTGCCCGCTGCTCCCATCAGCAGTGTACTTCATCAGTCTGCCTGTTCTGCAACCTGATCTGGCTCTGGTGAATTCTCTCACCCTCCTGCACTTCTCACTGTACCCAGTGCTTGTATAAATAAATAAATAAATCTTTAAAAAAAAAGAGAGAGAGAAGAAGAAGAAGAAGAAAAAGCTTCACCCAGCCTGCTCCCCAGTCAGGGCCCTTCACCTGATGAGGCCTAGGAAGACAGGACAGGACTGTGCTGTCCTTGGGAGCCCCCTGCACCTTCAAAGAGCCACTTCTCACCTGTGCTGCCCCAGCTTGGCCTGAGCCCCTCCTCTCTCACCTGGAGACACACAGACTAGTCTCTCCTGCCACCTGGGAGCTGAACCAGGCCCTGGTCTGTTCACAGCCTGGCAGGGGCTCCCCATCCCCACAGTCACCCCCATCCTCACAGGGTGGCCCCTTCCCAGGCCTATGACACCCACTCCTGTGTCCCTCCCTTTCCCTCTGCTCTAGCTGATCCTCATCCCCTCTGCCCTTGCACCCCGGGCACCAGCCAGCACCCCACAGGATGTTCCTTCCATGGGAACCTCACTCCCGAACATCCCCTTCCCAGGGCTTTGCTTCCATCCCACCTTCTGCACTGACCCCCTTGATGGACACAGCTGCCCCCACACCCTCCTTTCTTGCTGCCCCACCTGCTCCCTGTCTGTCCCTCCTCTCAGCCCCTCTACAGGATGGGGTGGGTTTCTTGTCTTTATTATTCACTGTCTCCTGCATGAAAGCAGCTCTCTGAAGTTAGGGAATGTCTCTGTTTTGTACACAGCACCAAGCACATAACATACAAATATTGGTGGAGTTAAATGAATTAGCAACTGACAAGTGTTTCTTTTCTTTTTAATTTTTTAATTTTTTTTTATTTTTTACAACATTGTTCATTTTTAAAAAAATATTTGCTCCCCCACCCTCAGGTGTAGTCCCCATAGAATTTCTTTCACCAATGTATCCGTCCACCATCACCACAGAAACCTGTGTTCCTCCCTTCCTCCCTCTGATCCCTCTCCCTCCTCCTCCCCTGCAGGATGTCTCTCATTTATAATTGTCTGTTTTTGCTTTATTGTTTTGTACTGTTATTATTGTTATTGTTTCTTCAGAGAAGTCTGAAGTTAACCTTATTGGTTTTCCCTTATAAGGTGTCTGTTTCTTCCCCCTAAGTTAACTGACAAGTGTTTGATACAAATAAATCAAAATTAAAAAATGAGGGGATAGGTATTTTCACATTTTTGATAGTTCACTTTTTGAAACATCATATCCCCTGACTGAGCAATGGTCATCCCTCCCCCTCTTGTTGCAGCTTTGAGACTGCTCTTAACTATGTCATCACAATAGTTTTTGGAGAGCACCCCCATCTTTTATATCTATCTATCTATCTATCTATCTATCTATCTATCTATCTACCACATCATTCTACATTTTTGTGGAATGTATGCTTTCTCCTCTTATAACAGGGTAGTGCCCACAAAAAGGGGAAGTTCCAGGTTCCCTGCCCCACCCAAGGTAGGGTGGAGCTGAGCAGGGAGGAGCAGAAGCTGGAGGAGGAAACTGGAGAAGGAAGGAAGCAGGACAGAGAGCCAGAAGGAGACCTGGAAGAGGCACATGGAGCAGAGAGAACTGTGAAAAAACTGTGCTTGCCTTTTGGTCGTGGACTGGTTGAAACAGATGTGGGTGACTCATGGGGAGGTGACAAAGGTGTTTTTTGTCTTGATTTTGATTTTGGTCTTTTCCTTCCAGACTTGTTTGGTTGTTTCTGATCCTTTTCTGTGGGTCCCCACCAGAAGGTGCCTTAGACTTGGGGCAGGCTTTCAGGCCTTGCTCGAGGCCAATCCTGTTTGGGTGAACTTTTACCCACGAGGGCACGGGTAGCTTTAGGTGCTTGATTGAGAAATTATAGTCTTTGTCTTTTCTGTATTGTTTACTAATTGTATTAAAGCTCCTTTCCATTAAAGTCTTATATGTTTTGTGTTGATGAGGCAGATGGCGGAACCTATTTAGAGCAGGCAGGTTTGGGGGTTCTGGGGTGCCCCTCTCCCTGCCCTGTAACACTCTCAGGTGTAGTCCCCTTAAAATTCCCACCACCAGTTCACCCACGCACCATCAGCATTATCCTTTGTGTTCTTCCCTCTTCTGTTTTGATCCCTCTCCCTCCCCTGGGAAGTACCCCAATTTTTCTAGAGCCAGGGTCCCCCCACACAGCCATCCTTCCTGAAGGAAGAGCTCCAGACCCCAGGGCCCTACCTACTTGAAAACTATTTTGCCAGGCTAGAAAGGAACAAAGGGCACTCCAAGGACAAGTGGGTACAGGTTTCATTATTATCACACTAGTGGGCACCAGACAGGAGAGTCTCCCCCTAAGATCTGGGCCACCAACATATACAAAGATTTCCATTTATACTCAGGAATTTCAGCATTCGTTACACTGATAAATTTGACAGATTTCATTTTTTTTTTGTAGTGCACAGGCCATTTGGTAGAGCACAGGGCTGTTTAGACAAAGGCGGGGGTGGGGGGTGGTTAGACAAGGATCTGTGCTATGGGAGGGGAAAGGAGCCAGACACTTGACTCCTTTCTTTTGGAATGAGGCCCAGTTAAGATAGAGACCAGGGCCTCCCTGGTGGCTCAGGCGGTTGAGCGCAGCGCTGTGAAGCTGTCCACAGCCTCTGCAGTGCCGGTTTGATCCCCGCCAGCCTTGGAGCAACCCACCTGGCGAGCAGACCTCTCCTGTCTCGCCCCCTGCTCCCCTCAGCAGAGTATTTCGTCAGTCTGCCTGTTCTGTTCCGCGCTCTGTCTCTGGTGAATCCTCTCACCCTCCCGCACATCTGGCCTGTACCCCAGTTCTTGTATAAATAAAATAAAAATCTTAAAAAAAAAAAAAGAGTCAAGTCATAAATTGCTCAGAGAGGAACTTGCAAATGCTAAGATGGTAAACGTGCTAATTGTGCCAGGCGGGTGTGATGGGCCCTTTTACTGCATCAGTTGTTTCATTGCTTTCCCCTTCACCATCAGTTTCAACATTACTTTGGACAGTTTCCACTTCCACAGAACAGGGAGGGACAGTGTAGGTTAAATGATTGTCAGGCTTTTCTGCTCTTTCGCCATTAGGATTGATGATGGATCCCTGTGGTCCTGAATGCATGTCTCATGGCGGGCACCTGAGAAGGGTGTGGGCATGCGCAGGTGGGTGCACCTGGGCTGAGACGGGGCTTGTAAGGGCGGTGTCGCAGAATGGAAAACGACCAGAAGTGAGAGAACAAGACCATGAGAGAATGCTGGAGCACCCAGAAAGAGTGAAGATTCTTTTTCTTTTTTTTTTTTAAAGATTTATTTATTTATGCATACAAGAGCTGGGGTAAGGCCTGCGATGAGGAAAGGGGTGGGGGGTGAGAGGATCCACCAGAGATCCACCAGAGTGTCAGATTGACTGAAATACACTGCTGCGGGGAGCAAAAAAAAAAAAGTGAAGATTCACCGGGAGCTATGAGGCCTGCCAGCCTCCTGGCCCCCAGGCATATGGCAGGCAGGGGTGTGCCCAATAAGAGCCTGAAAATCCCAATAAAAGCCTGAAAAAGCCATTGAGGGCTCAAGGACTCCTTCACACTTCTGCATGGGTTCATACAGATCCTACTCTGAGCCATCATGCCCTTCGGTCATCACACTTACATTTGGACCCCGGGGAGCAGCTGGAGGAGGAGCAGCAGGGAGGGGAGGAGGCAGAGCTGGGACAAGGCTGATGCTATTGTCCCCAAGGAGCACAGAGCTGGGACAAGAGCAGGCGCCATCTCCTCAGGGCTGGGGAGAAACAGGGCAAGAGGCAGCCAGGCCCACACAGAGGAGCAGGGCAGCCAGGAGCTCTGGGCTCAGGGGGGAGAAGGGCCCAGGGACCCCCACCAGCAGGAGCAGGGCCCTTCCTGGTGACTCCTTAGGCCCTGAGACCAAGGACAGACCTGGCTCCTCTCAGGGCTGCTGAGCCTCTGTGCTGCTAGAGACCAAGAGGTTTATTGGAAAAAAACATCCTCCCTTCCCTTCCCACCCCGTGAAACCCACACCCCAGACCCACTCTGCTCAAAACACTGGACCCCTCCATTCCCAGCACCTGGTCCCGGGTGCAAACTGCTCTTCCCTCCTCCTCATCACCCAGTGACTTCCCAGGTCAGACCCCCCAGACCCAGGCCCCCCATGAAGGACAGGCCAGCACCTGCTTATGGTCCTATGCCCCTCAATGTGAGCAGGTGTCATGGAGAAGCATCAGGACACACAATATTGTCCCCAAGGAGTTGGGGTCCCCCCCCACAGGCCCCTATTCTAGTCTGCTCTGTCTGCTCCTTTAGTTTACCTGAAGGTCAGTCCCTCCCCAGCCCTGACCTGCCAGGGCTGAAGACAAGGTCCTGCCTCAAACAGCAGGAACCTGGTCAGATCCCCACTGAGGGCTTAGTCCTCCTCCTGGGGGATTCCTGTCTCTGGGTGAGGATCCAGTGGAGGCAGAGCAATAGAGAAGGGAAATGAGTCATGATCAGAGAAAACACCCTCAATCGGTTAGGCAGAATGAGGGGCACCCGGGACACCCAAATCTGTATGCTCCAAATGGCTTTTGCCATCTGCCTCATAAAGGCAGAGCACACTCTGAGTGTGAAAGAACACACCAGAGGAGCGCCAGAGGGGAAGGGAAGATGGTGTTACAGGGCAGGGAGACGGGCACCCTGACCCCGCAAACCTGCCTGCTCTATATAGGTTCTGCCATGCGCCCATCAACACAAAACATATGAGACTTTAATGAAAAGTAAATTTAATACAATTAGGGAACAGTACAAAAAAGACAAAGAATATAGTTTCTAAATCAAGCACCCAAAGTTATCCATCCCCTCGTGGGTAAAAGTCTACCCAAACGGGATTGGCCCCGAGCAAGGCCCCAAAGCCTGCCCCAAGTCTAAAGCATCCTCCAGTGGGGACCCACAGAAAAGGATCAGAAACAACCAGACAAGTATGGGAGGAAAAGAGCAAAATCAAAATCAAAGATAAAAGCTGCCATTGTCACCTCCCCACGGGTCTCACCCACATCTGTGTCACCCAGTCCACGACCAATAGGCAAGCGCAGTTTCTTCACGTTTCTCTCCGCTCCATGTGCCTCCTCCAGGTCTCCTCTGGCTCCATCCTCCTTCCTCAGTCTCCTCTGCAGCTTTTTCTCTCCCAGCTCAGCTCCACCCTCCTTTTGGGTGGGGCAGGAAACCTGGAACCTCCCCATTTCCTGGAGACCATCCTATTACAGTGGGATAACAGTTTCCCAACAAAACACTGAAAGTTACCCACCCTGTGGGGTAAATGATTGTCAGGCTTTTCTGCTCTCCCGCCATTAGCATCGCATGCCTGATGGAAGCCTGCATTTTGTTACACTGTTATATTCAGTTGTATTGTTTACTTCTGTGGGCCAGGGCTGCAGTATTTATATTGGCAAGAGAAGCAAAGAACACAGGAGAGGGACAACTGCCAGAGAGCCCAGTAAAGAGTGCCAGCTCCTGGCACCCCAGCACCCCTGTCTGCTGTGTACCTGGTTGCTGCACTACATGTAAAAGATCAATAAAAGCCTGAGAAAGCCCCCGAGGGCTCCAGAGCTTTTCTTTACACGTTTGCTCAGATCATAGAGAATCAGCTCTGTGCCTTTCTGGCACTACCACGCCCCCTCTCCCCAGGGTAGATGACCAGCCAGACTTCCTGGGGGGTGGGGCTGCAGCTGCAGGATATAAACCACCCTGACCCCAGCTCTCAGCACAGTCCAGCCCCTAAATCCACCCACCTCATGGGGAGGGGAGCAGGAAGTGACTTGGACTCAAAACTGCCCCAGGAGGACACATGTCTCCCCATTAGTGCTTCCTTTTGTTCCAAGTGGAGAGGGAAAAGAGGGGGGTACAGAGCACAGGGCAGGTGTCCCTGGACAACACTAGGGGATCCTGGACACCCTGCAGGAAGGACACTCACCCCCTCACTGCCTCTCCCAGCCCTTCAGGGCCTGTTCCTGCTGCTCTGTCAGCCCACACTGTTCCCTGTTCTGTCTTGTCAGATATTAATGGTCCTGATCCAGATGGGTTCATCATTTACTTTCCTCTTTAATGGACATATGCCTCTAATCTTTCAATTGTTTCAAGTGCTTTTGAAATAGTTCCAGGTAAATACCTAAGGTTGCTGAAAGACAATGGAGAACGTAAAATGAATTGTAATTTTAAAATACAACTACTGATGGGAAGAAGTAAACCCCTTTCTCCAACGTGCCATCCAGTGAAGTTTATGTAGGCAAGGTTAAGATGAGGGGGTCACAAGGAAAGGCTCTTCGATAAACGGTGCTGGGGACACTGGACAGCCACGTGCAAAAGAATGAAACTAGACCACTGTCTCCCACCTCACACAAAAATCAACTCAAAATGGATAACAGGCTGGGACTTAAGACCAGAAACCATAAAATCCATGGAAGACAACAAGGATAGAACGCGCCATGACGTACCAAAAAAAAATAATGTGCTCAGTCTTTGTAAAGTCAGCGTTGAGTCATTTCTCTCTCTCTCTCTCTTTTCTTTTTAAAGATTTATTTATACAAGAACTAGGGTGCAGGCCAGATGTGCGGTAGGGTGAGAGGATTCACCAGGGACAGAGTGGGGAACAGAACAGGCAGATCTACTGAAATACACTGCTGAGGGGATTGAAATAAACTGCTGAGGGGAGCAGCGGGTGAGACAGGACAGGTCTGCCGTGCCACTGCAGAGGGTGCGGACTGCTTCACAGCACTGCACTCAACTACCTGCACCACCAGCGATGCCCTAATTTCTCATTTTTACAACCATTTCCTGCTTGCTGCTGTGCTTTCCTTCGTCACCTTCTTCACATAACTGTGGTCTCTTTCCTTCAAAGGAAGAATGCCCCTCCAATTCTACCCCACAATGTAAATTATTGTCCACAGTTGAAGTCAAAGAGGTGAATGTCTGTATGGTGAGCTGAGCCATTAATAAGTGGCCTTAAGATCTGAAGACATGAAAATCGCCATCATGAATGGAAACTGAATGGCTTCATCAACACTATCCCCAGGGCCTCAGGGATCAAACCCCTGATCCACACTTACCTGCAACCTGAGTGTAGCTTCCTCCTTGTCTTCCTGTGGGAAGAATCATCATGTGAGACAAGGGAGGAGTCAGCCCACGCAGTCTTTAAGGAATCTTCTAATCCTGGAATACTGTGATTAAAGACCGAGGTCAGGACTGGGAAAAATGCAGAAAGGAGGTGAGGGGGGACTGAACCAAATGCCCTCTGGGCAACACACATGCATGGATGGTACTTCCCATTAACCAGGCAGGGCAAGTTCTCCCTGGGACATGGAAGCCCCCAGTGGACAAGATTCCCCCACTCCCTTCCCCACCTGAGCGCTTCTTCCTCCACATCACAGCTGCAGCCACTGCAGCTCCAGTGAGCACAGCTCCAAGGAGAACCAGGCCAGCAGTGATGCCCGCAGTGGGGATGGAGGGCTGAGGAGGGGGCACTGGAAGGGAAGGGAAGGGGAGACCCCAGTCCTTAGTCTGACCCTTAGAAGTTCTCAAAGGGCTCCTGATTCTCCTGAGAATGGGCTCCGTGCCCAAGTCCCCCTAGTTACCCTATCTCAAGATAAGGGGCTCCAGCAGCCCCTCATGCTGAAGATACACATGTATCTCTGCTCCTCTCCAGAAGGCACCACCACAGCCGCCCACTTCCGGAAGTTTCCATCCGCCAAGCCTGGTCTCCACCAGCTCCATGTACAGGGCCAGGTCAGGGCAGAAGCCCAGGGCCCAGAACCTCAGGGTGATGTCATGCTCAGAGATGGGGTGCTGGGTCACACATGCCCTTTGGGGGCCTGAGCGGGAAGAATCGGACATTTTATGGTTGCTATTTCCTCTATGGTCACTGAAGCAGCCTCATGACCATCCTCAGAATGGACAGGAAAACATGCTTGGAGGGAGGAAGCACAAACCCCAGAAACCAGCCTGGTCTGGGAGTCTGGGATAGTAGGTGAGAGCCCAGCGTGGGATGCAGGTCTCTAAACATTTTGTTGCTGTCTTGGGTGGAGGGTGATAACACAGACAGGCAGGAGTGAGATCTCCAAAAATGCTCTCTGACCAAAAAACAAGATCTCAAGAGAGAAACTCATTGTTCCTACGATGGCTGCTGGTGAAAAGGGTCCTGTGCAGGGTGATTTCAGGGGTGGTCTCCCCTCTTTCTCAGGAGAAACTGGATTCCTTAACTGTCCTTCAGAAACAATAGGACCCTCTGGGCCAGTCTCCATCCCAGAGCTTGAAAACTTGAGAGACAGTTCTCTCTCTAACCAGAAGGGGGCGCTTTTCTGACCATTCAGTTTTCCCTGTAGGGTGTGAGCCTCAGGGAGATCTAAGGCCCTGTAGCCCCTCTTACCTCTGAGCTGCAGCGCCTCCTTCCCCATCTCCAGGAGACTTGGGATCCACTCCAAGTACCTGCCCTACAGGTTGTTCATTTCGTGCTTTACCCAAACTCCCTCCTCCACTATGGCAGGTGCCATAGCCTCTGGGAATCACTGCGACCCTGGCTAGGGGCAAAGGTCTCTGGGGAATGGGAGCATGACCTGGCCCTGGGCAAGCATTGTTCACTGTCCTAGCTCTGGTTGTAGCAGACATGCAGGTCCTCCAGGAGCCATTAGGGCAGCTTGAACCTCTGTGCCTATTGTCTTTGGTTCTGTCTCCTTGTCCAGGTCCTCCTGCCCCACCTGCTCCGCCCTGGGCTCCAGCATCTCCACACTGACCTGGAGAGTTGCTGTCAAACCTCCTGAACTGTGCGTGGTCCATGTAGCCCACTGCCATGTACCGGGGCTCCTTGAGGCTGGGCTGGGAGGTCTTGATTTCTAAAAGCCTTAAAGAGTGGGAGCCTGGGGGCAGGAAGGGGTGAAAGTTGGGCTGAACCTCCTCCCTGCACTGGTCCTGAGTCCCAGGGAGATGGGGCATGAGGGGAGAACGTGTTCAGGAAGGGAGGAGGCTCGAGAGCTTGAAAAGGGGCATCAGGTGGAGAAGGAGTGGGACTCAGGGGGACAGAAGAGGGCGCTAGGGTGGGGGGACAGAAAGGGACTAGGATTGAGAGGAACTGTGGGGGGACAGAGGAGCCTAAGCCAACAGCCTCCACCAGAGAAGCCTTTTCCCTCCTCCCTGCTCTCACCAGCCCAGGTTTGGGCCACAGCCCTGGAGAGAAGCAGCAGGAGGAGGGTTGGGGACCCCATGACCAGCACTACTGGGGTCTGGGGAGCTCCTGACTCCAGGCTGGTGGGTGGAGACTTACCTGGGGGCCATGCTGATTGGCTTCCCTGGGAGCCTCCTGGCACTGGGGACTGAGAACTGGGGAGGAGTCACAAGTGTCCAGGGCCCAGCACAGGTGGTGGAGACAGAAGGGAGGCTAAGGGGACAGTGGGGTATCCCCAACAGTAACCTTCCTGCCCTAGACACAGCCCTGGGGCCTGGAACTATGAGAACCAAACTGGGGACCTGAGGCTTTGCTCTGGCCCCTCCTGTCCTCACCCAAAGCTTCCTCACCCTGTCTCCATGACCCAAGCACTGGGTCTGTGATTCTCAGTATTTTCCTTCCGGATCCGTGTCCAGTCTTACAAATTAGGGAATACGCCAAGTATAACCTTGTTTAGGAGGTATCGCTCCCCATACTTACCACACTGGGAATAAAGCGAGTTTGATCATGTAGTTGTTTCATTTAGAATAATAACAATAATCCAATGCCTGTTAATAGATAATCAATAACCAATGCCTGTTAAATAACTTCCTTTAATCAGGGCAATGGGAAGAGTGGATCTTTCATGTGTTTTATGTTTACAGTTGTCTTTCTTGTCTGTCTCATCGTTTTTTCTTGTCTGTCTCATTAGAAGACAGTAGGATTTTCATGTTTCCTTCTGCATTTAGCTGTGGTTCTGGTTGAAGTCTATGAAAAAATGTCTACAGCTCAGAATGGAGGTGTTGAAATTGTATGGGGAATATAAAAATAAAATTCATTATTAAAAAAAATGTCTACAGCCTCACACAAATATGTTGAAGTAGTGTTTTCACATTATCGTGAATATTCCACTTGGATACTAAATTAAATCTATACAGGTGGTATTTTCTCCAAGGTTATTTGCAAAGAGAAACCTCAAACAATATCATTAAATATTTCTTATTCAGTTACATTTCCATAGTTCTCTCTTGCATAAAACTAACTGCAGATAGTTTTAATGTGTGATTTTTTTAAAGTAATATATTGTTCCACAAATTATAAAGCTCTTCAATGTTCATTACACTGGAATCAAATTATTTTAAAAAATTTATTTTATTTTTCACCACAAATCCAAAAAGTAAAAGTAGTACTGGAAGTTGTCAAGTTAGGGATAGGACACAATTTTCCATGATTCTGGTTTTTTCTGAGCACTTATATTTGGTCAAGGTGAAGTTACTCTCAGTCAGCAATTGTCAGTTGAATTTCTCAAAGGAGCACACACTCATTTTCAGGACAATGTCTGCTAATTAACCAGATCAAATAGCCACAGATTTTGTCATTCTTTCCTTCATGTGAAGATGGTATTGACTACAAAAAAAGAAAAACAGTCTAATTCATCTCATGCAAATATTTTCCTTGTCACATGGTAGTTGGGGACGCAGCAGGAGTGTTGTGTGTGCACTTGCGTGTCATCGCATCAGGTGCTGTAAAATGTGGATTTGAGGATGACAGAATAATGAAGATAATTTTTAATGCTTCAACCAAGACACTTTGAAAGACACTGCCTTTGAGTTGTGTTTCTGAGGTAAGTAGTTGTGAAGAATAACTGCAGTTAGTAATATAAGCTCCATTTTTAGTAAGTTTTGCCTCAGCAGATGTCAAAATAGTGAAAAAGCCAATGGTGTCTTAGTGACGTTTATAAAATAGTTTTGACCTCGTGAATCCTGTGACAGGCTCTGGGTGACTTCAAGGATTCCACAACCACACTTTGAGAAATGCTTTTCTCAGTGAACCAGGAAGCATCTCCCAAGTGTTCTCTGCCTTTGCCTCCTCTTCACTTGCCAGCATCCCTCTCCCTGGCTGGCTCCTGCCTCCCCAAGCTGCCTCCCCTGCAGATACAATGGCAGCAGAGAGAGGACCCTGGAGACATGGAGCTTGCACTGTCGTGAGAGATGGACACTGAGTAAAGGTGACAAAGACACGTGTAAACCTGACCTGAGCCAAGGGCTGGAGCGTGTTTATTATGAAAGTAGAGCAGTAGGAGTGCTTCTATTATTTTAAATAATATCAAAAGATGTAAAAAAAAAAAAAAAAAAACAGGGCCTCCGTGGGGGCATAAGGTTTAAGTCTGAGTGCTATCACTTCTTAGACCTGAGTTTGATTCCTGACCAGGGAGCAACCCACAGGGGGCAGCAGACCTCTCCTGTCTCACCCACTACTCCCCTCAGCAGTGGATTTCAGTGGATTGGCCTATTCTGCTCCCTACTCTGTGACTGGCCTGAATCCTCTCACCCTGTGCCCCTCTGGCCTGTACCCCAGTTCTCGTATGCATAAATAAATTAAAAATGAATCTAAAAACAAAGAAACAAAAAATTACATGCATCAAGTACAAGACCCATCTCAGACCCAGTAAACAGCAGAGGCTGGGGACCCAGTGGTGGTGTAAGTGAAACAAGACAATGGGGCACTCAGTCAGCAGGAGTCAGGCTTTGTCGTCAAATAAGTTTGATGTCAAACTAGAGAGGGTCAGTCCACCATCCAGTGCTGCCAGGCCAGGATGTCTAGGCTGGTCTGCAGCCCCAGCCAGTAGTCAGGCACCACCTGGGAGACTCAAGGTATAGCTCAATCTGGCCCTTTGTTTAATTTCTCTATATCCATATCTAAGTGATGTTTTTGTCTTTCTCCTTTGGGCTTATTTCCATTAGCTCCATCCATGTTGCCCCAGATGGCATGAGTTTATATTTCTTGATGAGTAATATTCTATTATCAATGTACAACCCCTTCCACAGCCTGGCTACTGTAAATAGTGCTGCAGTGATCAGGGGGTGCCAATTTCCTTTGAAGTAGTGTAAGGTCCTCTGCTGGTGTGCTGGCACCTGCCACCCTAAAGGGAGCTGGAGTCTCTGAGAGCACCTGCTTACTCTGCACAGGGATTCCAGGAGGTTAGAAGTTCTGCAAATAGAACTTTTTTCTATTTATATAAGCACTGGGTAAAGTCAGAAGCACGGGAGGGTGAGAGAATTCACCAGAGCCAGAGCAGGGAGCAGAACAGGTAGAAGGACCGAAGTACATTGCTGAGGGGAGCTGCGGGTGGCAGGAGATGTCCTTCGTGCCATGTGGGAACCTCACCAGCGGCCAGGGATCGAGCCGGCGAACCGGCACTGCAGAGGCTGCGGGCAGCAGAGGCAGCAGCTTCACAGCCCAGCACTCAACTGCTGCACCACCAGCAGAGGCCCCCAAGGCGGTTGTTTCCAGACTGAAGTCTCTTGCAATTGTGCACACGGTTGAGAACCACAGTGATGAGTCCCCTACCAGGCACTATCCTTCCATCGGCTCTAGCCTGTAGGCCCCTATCGTATGGGTACTGTAATGCTCCAGCCCTTGGTTTTGGCTTTGGGGCTTTTGGCGGCTCTCTTGTCTTAGAGCCCGGGCAGGTGGATGCCACTGCAGCCTATCCTGGCATCCCATCCTCATGCCCCGTGAATACCCATTTCAGTTGGGATCCCAGCCGGTGTCAGAGACACCAAGTGTTAAAAGCTCTTTATGAGTTGCTGGACAACACCAACAACAAACAGCTCTTTCAGACATGAGGCCCGGAGCCTTTGCTCCTTTCCGGTGATGTCAGACTGAGGACTGGAGGCCCAGTCTCTGACAGAGGTCTTCATCCTCTCTTCCTCCCACAGAGGTTGGCTACTGGATGCTGCTTGTCTTCTTTCAGCTTCTGGCCCTCCTTTCTTCGGAGGCCAGGAACAGAGTCTTCCCCTTCTTTCTTTGGAGGTTGGAACAGAGCCCCTCAGCTCCCTCTAACCCTGGCTTATATCACTCTTCAGGGTGTCCCAACATCAAGTCTGGTTGGACTATTTTTCTTTTTTTGTGCAGAAGAACTGGGGTATTGGCCAAAGGTGTAGAGTGAGCAGAACAGGCAGACTGACTGAAACACACTGCTGAGGGGAGCAGCTGGCAAGGCAGGAGAGGTCTGCTGCGCCCTGTGGGTCAGCTCCCGGCCAGGGATCAAACTCAGGCAGCAGTGGTGATGGTGCCGAGACTTAACCTCTAGGCCACCAGGGAGGCCCTGGACCATCTTCATCCTTGGCTGACTGGACCACCTGATTGGTCCTGCCCATAACCCAGGAAGCATGCAGAAAAGGGCAGTTCTGAAGAGCAACTGCTACAACGGACTTGTGGTGGAGCAGCAGAGTGGAGACCACCGCTGCTGCTGGCTCCCGCCACCAAGTCATCTCCCAGATCTGCGCCCACAGATGCCGGGGACAGGCACAGGGCCCTCTTCCTGAGGCAGGCACTGTGGGACTTTGCCACCTGCCCAGGCCCCTTCCCTCACCGAAGCAGAACTGCTTTCTAGTGCTCTCTGAAGTGAAGGATGCTGAGGCTCAGCCCTGTTCAGTGAAGCGCGACCCAGAGCCAAGTCTGGAACCAGGATGTCTCCACGTCCCCTCGTCTCTCCCCTACTGGCTCATGCCTCCAGCAGGGAGGTGACCTGCAGTCCCGAGGAACCCACCACTTCATGTCAGAGCCTAGGGCACAGGTGGTCACGGACCTGGCAGGACTGCAGGGTCCTCAGTGCCCCCCAGCCCTGAGTTGGAGCCATCTCTGTCCCGGCCTAAGGACCTCCCTCCCGGAGGCCTCCGAGCCCTTCCCAGCTAGCGCAGGCCTTACCAGCTCCTTCAGCTCCGCCAGCTTCTCCCGTACCTGGCCGAGTTTCATGGCCAGCTCGCTCTTGGTGTGATGCTCTGTTTGGAGGGAGCCGGTCATCTCCATACTCTGATGGGCCAGGACAGACAGAAGTAACAATGAGACGCCACCCAATACAGCTGGAGACCCAGAGCTCGGTGTCCCCTCCCACATCAGGAAGAGGTCATCCCCCAGCCCAGGGCACCCCAGGCACCTTAGCTTCTTGCCAAGCGCTCTCTGGGCTCCGAATCTGATCATCTCCTGCACCCACCCTCTGCCCGGGACTCCCACGTCACCCGCTCTCCACGGGGATGAACACTGCCCACCTCTACACATCAGTCTCAAAAGCCACCCCTCCAGCCTCCAGACCCTTCAGAGCCAACTGCTCCCTCAGTTACCACATCCCACCTTGCTGCCTAGCAAAGTGTCTGCTGCCAAGGGCCCATGGGAGATGGGTAAGTGTCCAGTTGATTTTTAAAAGACAGTGGGGGAGGATGTCCCAGTCACTCATCTCTGGTGAAACTCACGTACTTGCAGTTCTGCTACAAAACTCACCTTAGTCCTTGCACCTACAACAAAAGCCCCCTTTCTCCTAAGCCTGCATTTCCCACTCCTAAGCTAAAATGAATTCATCACTTTGGAAAATCAACTGCAGTGTGGACTGCTGGTCTTTGCGGGACATGCCCAGAGGGCAAGCCCCGTGTTTGAGGCTCTCCTAGTAGGACGGGCCCCTGAGCATTCACCCTGGAGGCTTGGAAGGCCCAAATCTCACACCGCTGCTCTGGAAGCTCTTCCCAAATGACCTCTCACCCTTCACGGTGTATTGTATCTTCTCCAGGATGATAAAGATGTGCAGGAAGGAAACAACGATCAACCAAGCAGGTGAAATAGCAGACGTGGACACACCGAGGGTTAATGATGGCAACATAAAATCAGCCAGAGGCCAAGTACCCCAAGCAGACAAGCCTCGGGCATGCACGCTGGGAGAGGCCAAGCCAGAGAGGGGGTCTCGGCACGGCCTCACCTTCCTCCTGTCTAATGGGGGGAGCGCCACCCCATTGGAGCGGTTAAGGTTGGACACCAGCACCTGCAGAATGTCCTGCATCTACAGGAGGTGAAAAGAGAAAAACAAGGGCAAGGGGAGGAAGAGAAAAATGGCTTAGAGAAGACAAGAAGGTCAGAGAAGGAAAGAGAGAGCAGCTCTGGACGATGGATGCTGGAGACATGGTCGAGGGATCATACCACGGCCTGTGCCTTCTTTCCAAGCGGCCACTCACCACAAGAGATGATCAAAGCTACCAAATCAGTCTGGAAGACACTGATCTGACCCAACAACTTCGTCTTCCAGTTGAGGAAACTGAGGCCTGAGAAGGACGTGACTTTCCCTGGGATCACTCAGCAAGCCGGTGGCAAAGACGGACTCCCACCTCAGAGGTCACCTAATCCCGAGCACTCAGGGCTCATCTGTGCCGCCCTAAAGGGAGAGGGTGTCCTCACTGACTGGCTTCCCCTTGAGGCTGGAGATGAGGGAAATTGCCAGAGCAAGAAGTCCATAGCGACGCCCTGTACTGAAGGCTCACTGCGCACCAGGCCCCGCACGAAGGGATGAATGCACAATCCTCTCACGGATGCTGCCTAGATTTAAGTAGAGCTGTAGCACCCTGA
This sequence comes from Talpa europaea, assembly GCF_964194135.1. NCBI lineage: Eukaryota > Metazoa > Chordata > Mammalia > Eulipotyphla > Talpidae > Talpa > Talpa europaea. The sequence continues at coordinate 132,538,086 of NC_140068.1, read as the reverse complement.
CTCACAGGTGGACAAAGAGCTTAAACAGTGTTTCCTGTTTCCCCAAATCAAATCCCCAGCAGAGCTATGGAGAGGCCGCACTCAGACCCAGGGTTCTTACCCACTTCTTTCATGCTCTTCACCTCTCACTGAGCTGCCCCTGGAGCACCCCTCTCCCAGCCTGGCTGAGCAAGACTTACATCTTCAGATGACTTACAACCACTTCCAGTGGTCTCTTGCAGGGGACCCCAAGATGTTTTTCCTTTGGTAGTCTCTCAACTGCAGAGAGGAAAAAGAGAGTTGAGGCTCACGAGATCTGCAAGCCTCTGTACTCACACCCCACTTTACAAGTTAGATTTGCCATCTGACGTCATGCCACCAACATCTCCACCAGGTGCTGTGAGTAGTCCCCCCATCCCATTCTCCCAATGACAGAAGAAATGAACTGATAACTTGGTTTAAAGAAAAAATGTTTAGGAATTTTCACTCAGTCTTCAGACTCGCACTTCTGGGATGCCATGACTCAGTAGCTGCCAGCAGGCAGCGCTGCTCAAGCTCCTGCACCAGTGGATGCTCATGGCAGGAGGCAGTGAGAGGACAGCCAGGGGCACAGCCAGGCCCATTTCAGAGCAATCTGTTACAATCTCACATATGTCTGCATACGTACATTAACACAGAAGGCTTTTTTTTCTCAGGAGACTCAAGCAGAATGGATGCTTCAGTCGCCTGTTTATCCTGTGGCGTGCTGAGCAACCCATGTTGAGACGACTGGGGGAAGATTCCCAACTGGGAGGTCAGTTTGCTGGGGTCTGATCCACAGAGGATAAACAGATCACTCCAAAGAGCACTGATTGGGGGGCACTCTGGCCCCAGGGTCATAAGGAATTAGAATGTGAGATGGAGAAGTCAGACAAAAATTGGAAAGTCTCCGTGGAGAAGTAGAAACCCCGCAAAAAACCAAACTAAACAATTCTTCCCAGTGTCTCCCAGAGCAGTTGCCAACGTTTCAAGTTTACTAGGGAAGCGTAGGCTTTGTAGGCGCTCAGTGTTTAAAGGTGGGGTACAGTACAGAGCAAGCGAGCCTGAACCCTCTCCCAGGGTCGGGTCCCATGGTCTTGGGTCCCCTTCAAGTTGGTAATCTGCAGCCACAAGAGAAACCTGAAAGGGGGTTAGTCCTGGGGGGCTGGGGCAACAAATCAAGCACCCAGCTCTTGATGTGACATAAGGCTGGTTCCCAGGGATTGTGAGGGAACTACCTTCCACCCCTTGCCCCTCCACGCACATTCGCTGCTCCTCTTTGTCCTGGGCCAGCCCGTTTATGAGAACCCCTTCTCTAGGTGCTGCTCCCTCATTACTGCTCTCTGTTCTGGCAGAGAGCCAAGGGGGTGGCTCAGGCCTGGTTATGAGGGTCTTCTGCAGGGATGCGATAACGTGGGTGGAGAAGGAGTTGGTCAAAGGTGGTAGGAGATATTTCCTGAATGTGAGCCTGTGTGAATTTCAGGAGGGAAGGAGCAAAAAGAAAAAAAAAAGTAAAGTCATCATTAGTATTGGCCCCAAGAGTGGGAGGAGCCATGACACTATAGGATTTTGAAACCATGTCAGCGGGGAATTGGAGCCCCCACTTTCCCTTTCCATGTCTTTGCGTAGTTTCATGAAGGCTTCCACATTTTGTTCTACAATCTTTGATTCATTGATACAATAACAACATTCTTCCCTGAGGAACAGGCAGGTGCCCCCCTTGTTAGCCATTAACAGGTCCAGAGCCCGCCGGTTTTGGAGCATGGCCTGTGCCAGCGAGGGGAGCTGTCTTTGTGATGATGCTAAAGACACAGAGGTTTTTTTCTAAGGAGGGGTAGATACCTTTAACCGAAATGTTAGAAGTGCAGGAATGAAAGCCGACAAGGGCATCAGTTGGATAGCAGGGGTAGCTGTGATTGGAGTCCCATAGGGGGACTGAGAGTTGGGGAGTCTGGCAAGCAGCGTCTGTTATCTTGGTCATAGTGGTATTGAGATTAATTGGAGCTGCCGCCAGTAGAGGCCTCTGAAGGGAAGCACAGAGGAAACAAGAGGAGGTATTAGCCCCAAAAGAGTCGTTTAGGAAGGGTATAGCATTTTGGATTATATGAATCCAGGTTGGGGGTGTCTCGGTCTTTTCTGATGATGTTAGCTGATTTTGTAGGACTTGCTCTGAATGGAGGATGTCCTGGGAGACTTGGACTGTGGCATTTTGTGTCAGGACATATTCCCTTGAGACGGACAATGTTGCCACTGGGTAGGAATGCCAGCCAGTGTACCCTGTGGCTTGGACTCCCTGTACCCAGCGTAGGTCCCAAGGACCTGAAATAGTATAGTTAATTTGATTCGTATTGAAACCCGTATTATGACAGATGGAGAGAACATTCGGCCTTTGTCTGGAAGGTGCACTGTACATGACGGGCAAGGGCACCCCCCATATTCTTTGTAGGTATTCTTGCAATGATCTAAGGTTTGATGGTAAAATAAAGAAAACATGGTGTTCATAGTGTTGTTAATTGATGAAAGAGTTAGGGTGAGAGTGATGGGTGCTGTGCATCCGGCCTGTGGGCACTCTACAGTACCCACCAAGTGGGTAGTCTCCGTGGATCCTGAGACAAAGGTCTCCCTATCTTTGAATTTCCATACATAGGACACTGAGCTAGGGGAGATTTTGACAAGAAATGCGCATCCTAGTAGGACCCAGGTTACAACATACATACTGTTTGTCTTCCGGGGCACGTTTGACCCAAGAGAGATGGTGCCAGGAGGGGTCTCCCAGAGGTGTTACCACTATAGGCGTGGTGAGAATGACTGTGTGCGGACCAGTCCATGGAGGCTGCAGTGGCTTTGGCTGAAGCCATTTGAGCAGAACTTGGTCTCCTGGATGCAGCGGTGGGGAAGGTCAGTTGAGGAGGTCAAGATTCGGGCAGGACGGGGTAAGTACTGGTCTGCGTGTTCCCGGAGCAGTTGCAGAGCTCTCAGGAGAGTTTAGTCAGGTGACCCTTGGCGCGCTCCACCTCCCCTGAGGATTGCGGGTGGTGGGGAATGTGAAGCTTCCAGGTGATACCCAGAGCCGCGGAGACCTGCTGAGTAATCTTTGAGATAAAAGCTGGACCATTGTCAGATAGGACAGATGTGGGGAGGCCAACGCATGGGATAATGTGGTTAAGAAGGGCCTCAGTTACCCCCTGAGACGTTTCTCTAGCTGCGGGGAAGGGCTTGACCCAACCTGTTATTGTATCAACCGTTGTGAGCAGATATTTTACTTTTTTGTGAGTAGGGAGGTGAGTAAAATCAACCTGCCAATCCTGTCCGGGTAAGTGTCCACGCAGCTGGTGAGCTGCAGAAGAAGGAGGTTGGTGAATTCCCCCTTGAGGTGATCCAGGAGCACCGGTTTGACGATGGGAACACAGCTGCCAGACTTTTGCATTCAAGGAGGGGTGGAAGAGCAGACTCAGGATTTGGCGTTCATTAGGTTCTAAGTCGGAGTGATGGAGGGGACAGATAGAGAGAGAATAGGACCAGGATCTGCAGCAGAGTGAGTGGTGGGAGCCCTTGGTGCTGCATCAGCCTTGTTATTCCCTGTGGTCACATAAGAACTGTCCGTGTGGTGTCCTTCACAGTGGATCATGGCGACTTCAGCTGGAAGCTGCAAGGCCGCTAAAAGCTTAAGGATAAGTTTAACGTTCATGATGGGGGACCCCTTGGTGGAAAAGAACCCCCTTTCCTGCCAAATCGCAGCAGGACTGTGAGCCATAAGGAAGGCATATGTTGAATCCGTATAGATGGTGACTTTCTTATGGTTGCTGAGGGTCAGGGCCCCGGTAAGTGCTCTGAGTTCTGCCTTTCGGGAGGTGGTTCCCCGGGCGGCTTTCCTGCCTCGATGACCTGATCGAGGGTAACCATGGCCTAGGCAGCCCTCCGCTGACCTCGCGCACCTTCGCAAGAGCTGCAGTCTACAGACAGAGCCCAGTAGGCAGCTGACAAAGGGGAGTCGGCCAAACCCAGTCTGGAGGTTTGCATTTCGCCCAGGATTTCAGGGCATGAATGAGCGGCAGAAGGGGGGCCAGAGACAGAAGAGGGGCTGGGTTGAGAGAAGTTGACTGAGTGAGACTCGCCAGAGGGTTTGCGATAAAGGGCACGTGGAAGTCCTGTGAGCGGGCAGGAGTGAGAGTGGAGAGCGGGCCGGGAGACAGGAGGGCCTGAAGGCGGTGCGGGGAATGTGCTTGGACAGGTCTTCCCAGAGTAAGTTTGAGGGGTTCCCGGGTGAGTAGAGCTGCCGCCGCCAGGGCTCTAAGGTAAGGTTGCCAGCCCCTGACGGTGGGATCCATCTGCTTGGAGAGAGAAGCGACAGGACGCAGGGCTGGGCCCAGAGGCCGGGAAAGGCCGCCTGCTGCAATGCCCCGACGTTCGTCTGTGCACAGGAGGAAAGGCTTTTCTGGATGAGGAAGGGCAAGGGCAGGTGCCCCAAGGACGATATGTGTGAGTAAAAGGAAGGCCCTGCAGACCTCCCCGGGAGATTGGAGATGTCCTTCGGGGGAGGCTTTCGCTGTGTTGTACAGTGGCTTGGCTAGGAAAGTAAAATTAGGGATCCAGTGACGGAAGAATCCAACCAAACATAGGAAGGAAAAGGATTTGTTCTACTGATTCAGGGTAGGGAAGGTCCCGGATGGCCTGTTTGTGGTCCACCGTCAGCTGTTTGGAGGAAGGAGTTAGTGGAAGACCCAGATAGACGGCTGTGGGAACTGAAAGTGGGCTTTGTACGGGGAGACACGGTATCCTTTTGAGCCCAGGAAGGTGAGGAGTTGTGCAGTGTGTTGCTGAGATTGTGGCAGAGAAGTTCTGCGGAAGAGGATGTCAGCAACATATTAAAGGAGAGTCCAGAAAGGAGTTGGACTTACCTGCTACCTTGACTGTTACCCTGGGCTCCTTGAAGTTTATCGGGGTCGATGAGTCCGGGCCTCTTGAGTCCTCAGCTGCCAAACCGAAGACCGCCGGTGGCAAGAGTTGCATGAGGCTAGAAGGACTGGACCACCACAGCCAGGCATGGAGGGACAGTCACTTTTCCAGTGACCCTGGACATTGCAGATGGGGCATGGTCCTGGCAGGGGTTGGGGCATTGTCTGGACCAGTGGCCTTCTCGACCACATTTGAAGCAGGCTCCCAGCGGTGGTCGGTTGGGGGCCATGGGGCCCGTTGTCGTCCTCTGTCGGGCGGCAGGCACTGCGGTGGTTGGAGGAACATGGCCTGGCGGTCTCAAGGCCCTACCAGGGCCTGAGCTTGAAGCCCAGCCTTCTTGAGACTACGGGGTTCCCTCTCTGCTCTGTCCTGTTCCTTCCGGTTTTTAAAAACTGTCAAGGCCATATTCAGCAGATCCTGGATAGGGGTTTGAGGACAGTCCTCAGCCTTCTTTAAAAAAAAAAAAAGATTTATTTATTCATTTACACTAGAACCGGGGTCCAGGCCAGATACGAGGGAGGGTGAGAGGATTCACTAGAGACACAGTGGAGAACAGAACAGGCAGACTGACGAAATACATGGCTGAAGGGAGTAGCGGGCGAGGCAGGAGAGGTCTGCTGTGCCATGTGGGACCCTCGCTGGCCGGCCGGCATGGAACCGGCACTGCAGAGGCCTCGGAGAGACTCACAGCGCGGCGCTTTGCCATCTGCGCCATCAGGGGAGTCCTCTCAAACTTCTTAAGCTTCTATTAATGTCAGGAGCTGACTGAGATATAAAATGGGTAGCCAGAACTGTTGCGCCTCCATTTGAGTCAGGGTCAAGCCTGGTATGGCGCTGGAACGCCTCCGTCAGGCGACTAAGGAAGGCAGCAGGGTTTTCTGAGGCAGACTGGGTGATCTCCCTGAGCTTAGCAAAATTTACACTTTTGTGCACAGCTGCTTGGAGACCAGCTAGGAGACAGGTAATAAAATGGTCTTGGTGACCCCTGCCCTGGGGGCCCTGCCTGTGTCAGTCTGGAAGCCCCACCCCAGCTCTGGGCTGGGAACTGCTGCAGAGCCTGGGGCCATGGTTGTGTCAGTCACAGGGACCTGATCTGCATGGTCTTGGGCAGACCTAAAAACATGCTCCCTTTTGTCAGAGGTCAGGGTGGAAGAGAGGATCACATGTAATCATGACAAGTAAGGTCACAGGCTTGGGTAAGATAAGGAAACTCTTTGGTGTAGGTGGTGGGATTGTTAGTGAAAGAGCCAAGAAGCTTTTCAGTCTGGGAGAGACCAGACAGAGAGAAAAGACCATGGACCCTAATTCCTCCTTCAGTCCAAGCCACTTCCCTGAGGGGACCCAGAAGAGGACCACCCAGAACGGGTGTGGCGGCTAGGAGGTGAAAAAAAGAGGGGAGGCCGGATTGGGGAGCTGGAGGAGATGAAGACTGAGAATCTAGAGGATCAGAAAACGTTGAAGAGGGTCCAGAGAGGGGAGAGTGAGAGGAGTCTCAAGACTTGGAGAGTGTGGCAAGTTTTCAGGAGGGAGGGGCTGGAGGGGGGCACGGGAGCACAAGAGAAAGCAATCCTGGCCCTAAGGGATCTCTGACCATTTTCCATGGCGGTGACAGAACTCTTTAGGTCTGTAAGGATCGAGAAGTCAAAAGCGCCATGCTCGGCCCGTGGGAGCCATTGTCCAATTGGTATTGAGGCCACGCAGCGCTGCAGTAAAAGATGAGGCGCTTAGGGCACATATCTGGCCTAAGCTCCAAGGGACCGAGGTTTGAGAGAAGGCATCTGCCGCGAGGGTGATAGATAAGCTTCAGTCAGAAGTTGGCTCTCAGAGAGAATGTGATTCCTATATTGGTCACACACACACTTAAGTTCATACAGGCAAGCCAACCCCAGGTTCCCAAAGTACCTCCGACTGAAGACAGCCACTGAGACTTGTCTTACCCGGGCCTTCCACCTAGGTGGATGTTCTCTGGCTGTGGAAGTCTCTAGGCTCGAGGACCTGCAGTGCAGATGGTCACGCAGGGTGTTGAGCTGATAGGCCGCTTGTGCCGCTGTCAGGGAGCAGGCCGTCAGGGAGCCTTCGAAATTCATGCTGGGGGTGCAGCCCCCATCCCCCTATGTGAGTGTGCTGCTGGGGCAGGGCAGCCACCTTGGGAGCTTTGGATCCGGATCCACCACAGGGCAGAGGAGGTCTGACCCCTCCTCCTTATTGTGGCAACTGAGTGGCCTTCAGGAAGGCTCAGGTTGTCTGATGGCTTTGGAAAGCCTGAGGGTCCAAGCCACACCCTCGGCCCGCAGCCACCTTGCAACCAGGCAGGCCACAGAGCGCCTTGCCCTCCGTGCCTGCTGTTGCTGTTCCCGCCAGCACAGGGCCACGGCAGTCCCTGTGCCCCAGGTGAAGCACCGAAGCCTGCCTGCAGCCCGTGGACCTGGGCCTGTTGTTCATAGTGTCACCTCTCCTTTTTCAGCCAGGGGACCTCAGTGTCGGCTGACCTGGGCAAGTCGGCTTCTCTGAGTTCTACCCAAGCTGGTCAGTAAAACTCACCCCACAGACCTGCCTGCCCCCGCACCCCTACACTGATGCTTGCTCTTCTGCTTTCCCACACCAGGAAGGGCCCAGCCTCACCTACACGACCTGTGGTCCCCAGCCTGCTGAGGCTCCCCTCTTAGACTTATAAGCCTGTGGCCACTAGCATCTGGCCTCCTGCCCTCCCTGCCTCCCCAGGGTCCATATGGGGAACTACTGTGCTTTCTGCCCACCCCAGGGGGCCCCCGGTGCTCCCTCCAGCCATCCTCTCAGCTCTGCCCTCCCGGGGCAAACAGTGGTATTCCCCTGTCTTTCTCCATCAGAAATGGTGGAGTCACGTGGGGCCCGAGGCCGCCTACTCCTGACACTAAGGGTGACCCTGGGCTGGCGGGTTGAAAGACAGGGGAACAGAGAGGAGGGAGCCGGAGGGGGCCGGTCACATGTCTGGCCCACGGGTGCACTGTCTCGTGTGTGTGAGAGGCCGGCGAGTGAGCAGGGAGAGGCTCCAGCTCCTGCTCCTGCATCCCCCATCCCTGTCCCCCTCCCCTCTCATCCAGAACCCCTGCCCACACCCTCCCCTGCTTCGTCTTCCCTCCCCACCTCCCCCCCAGCGCTGCAGCCCAGGCTGCACCTGCCTTCCCAGCTCTCCCCCTTCTCTGCCCTCCCCCGTTTTCTCTCTGCTTCTCTCCAGCTGCCAGCTGATCGGGTCAGGCAAGTCCATCCAACCTGAGAGACCCAGGGCCCCCTTCGGCCTCTAACCAGACCCCTCCTCTTCCTGGGACACCTCTCTTCCCAGGCCTGCCTGGGTGACTGTTCTGTGACTTGGCCCCCAGCCCCCAAGCCTCCCCCTTCATCTGTGACTTTAGTCTGTTGTGGTGGTGAGCTGACACCCCAGGCGTGACCTCGGTGACTCTTGTGCCTCCTCGGTGGTATTGCTCCTGCCCTGCTCTATGCATGTCTATAAATACAAGGGCACACACACACGTGCAAGCGCGCATCTCTGGTGCTGGGAACCGCTGGCTGTGCTGTCCTTCTGAGTCTTGTGGCCCAACTACAAGCAAACACTGTCACCCCAGCCACCCCCGCCAACACGTGCCGCCTCCGACGAGCCTCCCTGCCATTCCCTGCCTGTGCACAGTCAGCCCCCCCAGCCACCTTCCTGCCCCTTCCCCGAGCATGGGGGTGCTGCTCCGGCAGCTTTGTGCTTCTGGCCGCGACCAGTCCTGCTGTCTCTTGGCTGAGAATGAAACCCATTTCTGAACAATGGGGAGCAACGTGTTGTGTGCTGGTTGTGTTCTGTGGCGTTCAGGGGGAAGGGAAGGTTTAAGCATGGGGGCGCAGGGGTGCCTGGGAGGCACCAGTTTTTCCCAGGCTGCTCGGGAAAGCACCTGCACTTAGCTGGTCTTCATCTGAACCCTGCTGTGGCCATCAGGGGTAGAGTGCCAGCCTGGAGGACTCATGGGGCCTGGGTGGGAGCCCCAGAAGAACAGGGTGAGAGGAGAAATGCCTAGGCTGGAAGCCAGTACTCTGGCCCTCCCGGGGCAGCAAGCAGCCCACAGGCCCTACAGGTCAGAGAGCTGAGGGGGATTAGATGCCCTGACAGGCAGCGCCAATGCGCACCTTGCACCCCGAAGCCTGCCCTCTGCTGGCAGGACCCACACCCAGCGCAGCGCCTGAGCCCAGAACCCAGGGCCCCACCACGTGGTGAGTTCGGTTTATTCAGAAACAAAAGTGAAACACCAGGAACCACTCCCTGGCCTTGCCTCCTTCCTCTGTCCTGGGCGATCTATAAATAAGTTTCCTCGATGTCAACTGATTCATAGAAACCTCCTCTCCCAGGGGCCACCCCAGCCTCCGCTGTGATACAGGGGCCATCTCAGTCCCATGTACACATGTCCCAGCACAGTATGTACACCGCGGGGCGCCCGCGCGCCTTCCGCCTGGCCTCCACCAGCCACCCCGGCCCGGCTTCTGGTCAAGCCCAGTTTTCCACAGGGTTGGGGGAGTGTGTACCCCCAAATTGCATCAGTAAGCCATGCATCCCCTCTATGGGTACTTTCTGTAAAAGAAGCAGTGAAGGCCACCTCTCTGCAAATCCGGGGTGGTCCCAAGATAATCAGGCACAGAGGCCCACGGGACTTTTGCAAAGACAGCAAGTGGAGGCCACCCCCTTGTGGACTGCGGTGGCCTCATACCTGTGGGGCATTCGAGAGGAGCGACGGGGGAGGCCACCCCTTTGCGGATTGGGGTGGCCTCATGCCTGCAGGACTTATGTGAGGAGGGGGATGGGGGAGTTCTCCCCTTTGTGGATTGGGGTGGCCTCATACTTTTGTGAGGGGGCAAGGGGGAGACCACCCCTTTGTGCACTGGGTTGGCTTCAGGCCTGTGGATCTTTTGTGAGGGGCGGGACGGGAGAGGCCACTCCTCTGCAGATTGGGTGGCCTCATGCCCATGGGACTTTTGTGAGGCGGGAAGGAGTAGGCCACCCCTTTGCACATTGGGGTGGCCTCATGCCCGTGGGACTTTTGTGAGGAGGACAGCAGAAGCCACCCCTTTGTGGATTGGGGTAGCCTCATGCCCGCAGGACTTGAGGGGTGATGGGGGAGGCCACCCCTTTGCAGATTGGGGTGGCCTCATGCCCGCGGGCCTTTTGTGAGTGGGACAGGTTAACCTCAAGCTGCAAGACATGTGTAGTGAGCAGAGCCCCCCCTTAACAGGTGGGTTCCCACAAAATAATCGGGCACACAGTCCCATGGGGACTTTTGCTAGGTAGTAGGAGAGGCCTCCCCTTTGCAGATAGGGATCACCTCCAGAATAATTGGGTGCAACAAAAAGTAAAAATAAAAAAAATAAAGAAAAATCAAAACAATTATTGGGTCCAACAAAAAATTAAAAACAAAACAAAACAAAGAAAAACAAAAACAAAATTGGGTGCAAAGGCCCATGGGGAAATTTCAAAAGGGAGCAGGGGAGGCCACCCCTTTGTGGATCTGGGTGGTCTCAAATAAACCACTGCTATCTCTGTGGCTACACTCTAGACAGGTGTTGGTGCCCACCTGCCCCAGCTGGTATCTCTGTCTGTACTTAGCCCCCGTGCTGGGCTTTCAAAGTGCTGCCCCGCTCGACATGGTTGGGGTGAGGTGGGGGGCACGTGGCCCAAAATTGCCTAATATAACCTAGGCCCTCTGCAAGAAGGCCTGGTAAGGATTCAATTGGTCATTCAAGGAGCCCCTATATTGTAGAACGGAGCCCCCTAAATAACTAGCTGGATATTTCTAGCTCCTTGCCTCTGGAAGTATGATTAGTCCAGAGTTAAATGAAGACACAGCCCTAACCTCAGAGGCTAGGGTCTGCACCAATTTCACCCTATTAGATAGGGGAGTTGTTGTACCCCTTTTTTAAGCCGAGGGATGAAAGGACGACTGGGAAGGAGAGCCAAAGGATGGGGGGGGGAAAGCCTGGGGAACAGGGATGGGTTGGTGAGGGCCAGGTGGGGGCAGAGCCTCCGGCCCCATGCCGGTGGCCTAGACCACCATTATCTTCACCTCGTTGTCGTCAGCCTGGTAGAAGAAGGGAAGGCATGGGCTGTTTCCAATGGTGACGCCTTCCTGGGAGTTCTGCATTTCTTGAAGCAGCTGAACGACCTGCTGCGCAGAGGCGTTCTCGAGGGGAGTCAGGCCCAGCTGGGCCTCACCCGGGGTCGGCTGCACATCGTGGACAAGGCTCACCTTACTTGGTTCTTTAGAGAGAGTAAGGGCATGAGCAGGGCACAGCGCAAGTTTTCTGATCCCATGCAGACCGGGTAAAGGAGGAGTCAGAGTCCTCAGTGGTTTTGCAGGTTTGTTATTGGGGTTCACCAGGCATATGACAGGCAGGGGTGCTGGCTGGGGGGTTGGGAGGCTGGCAGGCCTCTGGCCCCCAGCAAATCTTCACTTTATCTGGGCTCTCTGGTGATCTCGGCTTCTCTACCGGCTTCAGCTTCGGCTTCTACTGCTGCTGCTGGCGTCCCCATGACACCGCCCTTAAAAGCACAGTCTTAGCTCAGCTGAATCCCATCTACCTATGCCCACACCCTACTCCAGGTGCCCGCCATCAGGCATGCATTCAGGACAAGGATCCATCATCTATCCTGATGGCAGAAGGGCAGAAAAGCCTGATATTTTCTTTACCCTACAGAGAGACAGAGACAGGATGCTGTGTGCCTGGCGGAGTGTGCTCTTCCTGACCAGCTGCCCGTTAGGGGCTTTCCTCACCTTGGACGTTGGCGGTGCCAAGCTTCTTGGGGACTAGGCATGCGCTAGTGGGCTCAGCAGCAGGGTTCTGGGTGGGTGCTCAGGGCTTTGCCCGCCATTCGTTGCGTGCCTCCACCAGCCGCAAAACCAACTCTTGCAGCTCTAACAGCTTCACCTGGAAGCAGAGATGCTCAGAAGCCCGCCCCGCCCCCAGCCGCACCACCATGGAGCCAGAGCTCTGACTACCTTCATCTCCTCTTTGTCCTGGGCCAGCTGGCTTATGGACTCCTCCTTCTCTTGGTGCTCCTCCCTCATCACTGCTCTCTGGTTCTGGTAGAGAGCGATGTATTCTCCTAGGGGGAGGGCGCGCAGACAGCTCAGCTGCTGGGGTCTCCCCAGCCTCTGCATAGCACCCCAGCTGCAGGGCACAAGCCTCCCTGCTCACCGATGGTGTCAGTCTCTCCAGACATCTGGATACATCGATGCTCCAGCTCCTCCATCCAGTCCTGTAAGCCCACTTTTTCCTGCATGAGCTCGGTAAATCGGCCCTCGGCCAGACAGCGGGCTCAGGGGCTCAGCAGTGCTGGCCTGCCCAGCACCCAGCCCGCCTAGCCCTCTGGAAAACCACACTGTAGGGAAAGATAAAACTATCAGGCTTTTCTGCCCTCCCGCCTTTAGGATAGATGAGGGAACCCTGTGGTCTGAATGCAAGCCTGATGCAGGCACCTGGAGTAGGGTGTGGGCATATGTAGATGGCATTCACCTGGGCTAAGACCGGGCTTTTAAGGGTGGCATTCACAGAAAAAGCAGAGAAACATAAGCAGAACCGAGAGAGCAGAGCAGCAGAGACCACCAGAGAACGCCAGAGAGCCCAGAAAGAGTGAAGACTTGCTGGGGGCTGGGAGGCCTGCCAGCCTCCTGACCCCCTAGCACCCCTACCTGCCATGTATCCAGTAAATCCCAATAAAAGCCTACAAAAGCCACTGAGGCTTCCAGGACACTCTTCTCCAAGACCGAGTCTGCTGGATCAGAAAACCTGCCCCGTGTCCATTCCTTCCTCTCTTACAATTGGTGTAAGTCAGCAAGATGATCCATGTAGACCGGTATGGAGCCCTCCGAAGACCGGGAGGGACTGAGGAGCAGCAGACAGTGTTTGCCTGTGACAGCGCTGGACGTGTCATGGCGGGACAGGGGAAGGGAAAGGTGCGGGACCTGCGGGATGAGACCTCGCCTGGAGGAGGAGATGCCCGAGAGGACCAGCCAACAATCCCCGCCTAGGCAGCAAGAATCGTCGGGGGAGAAAGGACCACGACTCAGAGCTCCCCAGTGTGGACAAAGGGAAAAGACGATGAACTTGGACTAATGGACTAACAATCCCGCCAGAAGGGGGAGGACCTTGGCAAGTTTGATATGTTTTGGGGACCCTGAGGAAGGATGGGATTGTACACCCCCAGAGATGGGAGTCTGGGGGTGTCAGTGGGCCTTGGTGGCCAAAGGCAGCCGGTGTACTGCCCAGCAGCTAAGCAGAGGAGAAAAGCCAACTGAGAAGGCAAAAGCTGGTGCTAAGTTCGGGAAGCCCTGAGCGGCTGTTAAGCACTACGTAAGCTAAAGGCCAGTGAGTCTTTTAAAATCACCTGTGGGTGATGCCCTGCTCATAGTTGAGTGAGGGTGAGGAGCTGAGGAGCCCATCTTTGGGGGATGGGTAGGGAACGTGGCTTGTGGTGGAGCCCACAGCCAAAGAGGGGACCCAAGAGAGGCCGCATGTGGACTTGTATCCACGGATCCCCGACCCATGTGCTTGTGCAGTGGGTTGGCCTGAGTGCAGGGGCCTGAATGTTGGAGCGTTGGAGCGACCACAGATAGAAAACCCTGAGGGATGGGCGATTACCCCCAAAGAGTACAGAATCACCAACCCAAGAGTGAGTGCATCCTGGGGGTGGATGCGGTGTGTGGCTTGTGGCCGAGACTGCAGCCGGAGGGGGCCGGGAGGCCTGATGGCTCCCGGCGTGTGACAGCTGATGCCTGAGTGGTTCCCTCCCTCGCATGAGCAGTGCCTTCGGCAGCGGAAGTGGTGGATCATCTACTGGTGCCAATAATTGTCTTTTGCACTAGGTTGATGCCCTGCCTGGACTTATTTGTGTTCTGTTATATTTCATTGTGATATATTTCATTTGCTTTTGTGGGCCATGGCTGCAGTGTTCATATTCGTCAAGAGGAACGTGTGTATCACTTGTATAGACTGTCTGGCAGAAAACCCTGAGGGGGTGGATTGTAGGGTAAGGTAAAAGTATCAGGCTTTTCTGCTCTCCCGCCCATAGGATGGATGATGGAACCCTGTGGTCCCGAATGCATGCCTGATGCGGGCACCTGGAGTAGGGTGTGGGCATAGGTAGATGGGATTCACCTGGGCTAAGATGGGCTTTTAAGGGTGGCGTCACGGGGACGCCAGCAGAAGCAGAGAAGCAGAAGCAGAACCGAGAGAGCAGAGCAGCAGAGACCACCAGAGAACGCCAGAGAGCCCAGAAAGAGTGAAGACTTGCTGTGGGCTGGGAGGCCTGTCAGCCTCCTGGCCCCCTAGCACCCCTACCTGCCATGTATCTGGTAAATCCCAATAAAGTCTGCAAAATTCACTGAGGCTTCCAGGACTCACTTCTCCTGTACCTGGTCTGCTGGATCAGAAAACCTGCCCTGTGGCCATTCCTTCCTGCCTTACACACACTCACCTGCAGTTTCTCCATGGCTCCCTGAAGGGCCTGGTGTGTCTCCCCAGGCACACTTTCCCCCCGGGGGCTGGGGCCTCCATCTTCTCAGTCTCCTGGTCCCATGGGGCTACCTGCTGAGCCAGGAGCCACCAGAGCAGCTTTTGCTCATTTAGCTGTCTGTGCAGCCGCGCCTGTTCTTCCTCAGCACTGGCCAAGGCCAAGTTACAAAATGCCACCTGTGGGCCAGAGGTGCAGGGTGCCCCTGTGGGCCCGGCAGGAGGTTGGGAGGCACACCTCTCAGGGCCTCCGTGGGCACACCTGAGATTCGAGGATGGTGTTGGTGTCTACCCACTGGCTCCCAGCAGAGGTGGGTGAAAGCTTAATCAAAGGGAGGGGAACCAAGAAGAAGGGTGTGCTGGTGGGAGGGGGAAGGTGGGGCAGGGAGGGGGCCCCAGGGCCGAGCTCACCATGGCCTCGCAGCTGTCTAGATCGTCCGGGATGCTTAGTTTTGTCAGGGGACCCTTGTCCTCCTCTTCCTCCTCCTCTTCACCGTTCAGTCCATTTACTGTTGGGGGGGGCAGCCAGAGGGGCTCAGAGAACCCTTGGGTTCTGAAGCAGCCCTGAAAGCCAGCAAGATCTGCCCCCTCCTCTCTGTGCAACCCCGCGCCAGCAAGTCCCCAAAGGAGAAGGATCCAAGTTGTCCTAAGGGTGGCTTCCATCTCTTTGGAGTGCTCCTTCAGGGGTGTCGGAAACTCTTCAGCAGACTGAGACTAGCACTGGAGACAACACTCCACCAGAGTGTTGATGCTGTGTTGCTGGGCACTGTCCCTTACAGTTCCCTCCCTCTGTATTTACTTAGTTCCAACAGGGAATCAGTTAGTTGGTGATTTTGTTCTGGTCATGAGGTGGCAGAGAGACCTGTCCTTGCTGACCTTTGCTTTTTCCCAGTGGTTCTCGGCTGGCCTTAGGCTATTTGTAGGTCACCGTGGAATCCTTGTCTTCGTCTGATGGCGCCCGGAGCCGCTCGATCACCTCTGTGGTGATTTCTTCACCGTTCTCCACAGTTCCCATTTGTGGGGTGCGGTGCCTGAAATAGTTCCTCTCTACTCAGTGTCCCACTTGATCTGTAGTTCGTTCTTGCAGTTTTTTTTTTTTCCCTCCTTTCCGTTGGTCGGAGAGAGCCTACTCAGTGGGTGGGGGAGGGTGGTGAAACTTTTCTCAGACGTGACCCAAGAACCCCAACTGTGAACCCAACACCTCTCCAAAATATCACTCCTCACCAATGTCAACGTTATAAAAATAAGCAAAGTCAGAGAAACAGTCAGCCAGAGGCACATCGAGGAGAACTGGCTGTAACTGAGTGAGGCAATTTGGATTATGGAACATAAAATGTGCATTAGGAAAAACTGATGAAATTAAGCACGGAGTTTGGTAACTGTGTCAACATTGCTTCATTAGCTGTGAAAAAAAAAGACAACTGTATTCATGTAAGATGTTAACAAAGTGGAAATGGTGTGGGATTAATAAGAACTGTACTATCTTTGCAACTTTTCTGTAAATTTAACAGTATTCATTAAATGTTATGTTTTTTTTTTTTAAGTCCTCAATACTAAATAGGTTGTAAAAGGAAAAAATGATCTACTTTCCTGTTTCCCAAGGTTTTGTTATCCAGAGGCTGGAGAGAGGGGTCCTGGGGAGAAAAGCTGGAAACCTCACACCCAGGGCATTCCCCCGAGTCTCCTGTCCTCTGAGCCCTGCTTCTCTGACTCCTCACAGAGCATCTCACCACCAGGATGCCGCCCTCCAGGACCCCCAACTCTGCCCATCTCAAATCCGGCCCTGTCCGGGCAGCTCCACCAGAATCCGAAACACTCCACCAGAATCGGGAAACAGTCAGACAACCCTTTTTATACCAGGGCTGCCCTGTAACAGTTTGGCGCAGTAAAGAAAAGGGGAGCCAAGCTAAACTTCCTCAAAGGAAGGGACAATTCATTGCGCCCCCAGGCAAGCGTCGTACCCAAGATGGGTGTCCCTGAAATCGTGCCCGTTGTGGGGGGAGATGTCATTTCATAGGGTGAGGAGAGGTTAGGCAGGAAAACTGGGTTGGTAGCGGGGGGGAAACAGGCTTAGGGGGAACTAAGTTGTTTTTTCGTGGAGCCGAGTTGTTTTCTCCTGCTTATCGCTTCAGTTTCGGTTTGATGGAATCAGGGGTACTGGTGTCAGGGCCATCCTGTTGTTTGTATGTGGGCTTCCCCATTCCTGGCCCCTGCATCGACCTTTCATACCAGCCTTTTGTTGAAAAGGGGCAATGGTTCTCTCTTTGGCTACTTCCTGCTGGACAGGGGCAAAGACCAGGGTGGGCGCTCAGGCCTGGTTATGAGACAGTCTTTGCAGCGCGAGGATATGGGTGGAGAAAGAGTTGGTTAAAGGTGGTATGGGACAATTCTTGGATCCGGTGTTGGATGAAATGGACTAAGCATGGGGCAAAAAGAAAAAATGAGGAGATTAGGATAAGAAGCCCTGTGAGTGGTAATACCTGGTCCGAGGCTGTGCTGATCTGGAATTGCTGGGCATAGACAGAAGAACTGGAAGTGGCTTGAAGAGATGGGATTAGAAACAGAGGAAGGAGAGGGGCCTCCCCGGTGGTGCAGCAGTTGACGGTTGAGCGCTGGGTTGTGAAGCTGCCCACAGCCTCTACAGCACTGGTTCAATCCCTGGCCTCAAGGCGAGGGTCCCACATGGCGGGCAGACCTCTCCTGCCGCCCACTGCTCCCCTCAGCAGTGTGCTTCATCAAGTCTGCCTGTTCTGCTCTTCGCTTTGTCTCTGGTGAGTTCTCTCACCCTCTTGTGTTTCTGACTGTACCCAGTGCTTGCATAAATAAATCTTTAAAGAAAAAAAAAAAAAGAAACAGAGGAAGGAGAATCAGAGGGCCTCTACTCTATAGGCTGAGTGGGATGTGGACCAGGGATGCATTGATGCAAACCCGAGTTGGGCCCATGTGCTTGTACACATACTGCTTGTCCACAGGGACCACTTTGACCCTGGACAGCTGATGCCTTGACAGCCATTGGTGTAGTCAGGATGATCGTGTGTGGACCCATCCACTTTGGCGGAAGTGGTTTTGGAGAGATGGCTTTCAGAAGAACCTGGTCTCCAGGGCACAGCAGGTTGACAGGTGCATCAGGGGACAGAGGCACAGGTTGTGGCAGACAAAGGTCTGCGTGTTCTTGGAGCAGCTGTCTGAGCAAAGAGAAGTATGGAAAATATCCAGCCAACAGTGTAGGTTGGACGCGGAGCTCATGGTTAGTAAGAAGAGGTCTGCCATACATCCGTTCAAGGGGGCTCAGGAACAAGGGGCCATGGGGAGTGGTTCGGAGGTGCACTAAAGCCAGTGGGAGCAGCTCCACCCAGGATTTGTGGGCTCTGTGGAGAGTTTGGCTAGGTGGTCTCTGGTCAGACCATTTACCCGTTCTACCTTACCAGAGGATTGCAGTCGGGAGGGAATGTGTAGTTCCCAGGTGATGCCCAGGGAGGAGACCTGTGGAGTAATCTTTGAGATAAAGGCAGGTCCACTGTCCGAATGGTGATGGTGTCCCCCGTAGTAAGAAGAGGGTGTTACCTGCGTTAGGGAGTGGAACACCCGTGAAGCCTGGCAGGATGGAGAGTCGAGGATTGGGAGAGGGAGATGAGAGGGTCTTTGACAAAGAGAGTAGAAATCTAACAGACAAGAGGGTGATGGAGGGGAGAGAGCCTGATGAGCGAGCAGGTCCTGGACCCAATGTGGAGAACTAACATTTACAGGTTGGCCCAGTGTGGGTTTTAAGGCCTTAGGTCTAGCGAGACGAGCAGCTACCGCAAGGGCACGCAGGCAGGGCTGCCATCCTCTTACAGTGGGATCCATTTGTTTAGAGAAATAAGCAACTGCTCGCTGGACTGGCGTAGGTTGGCCCAGAACCCCTAGAGCAACGCCCTTTTGCTCATCTGTCAATAACAGGAATGGCTTTCCCGGGTCTGGGAGTGTGAAGGCTCATCTCAGAGAGCTTTTCCTGGATAAAGCAGAGAAAATGGGGTGTAGAAACAAATAAAAGCATGATCATGATCACCAGGCCTACGATGGGAAGGAACCATGGCAGTAAGGGAGAGTTGGTCCAAGTTTGGATGTCCTGGCCCCAGCTTCAGCTGACAAAAGGTCAGTCTCAGGGGGCTTTGCTGGTCAGATGAGCAAGCCCATGAATGTGTTGGAGGAGGGGGAGACACCTGAGTACACACGATTTCTCACCAAAACCTCCCTGTCAGACCTTCAACACTTTCTTTTGCTTGCTTTCATTCTAATGCCATTTCATTTTACCCATCCGGCTTTACATTATCTTAAGGCCCTTCAGAATATCCCTCTTCCATACATTTCTTTTTTCAAACACACATACCTCACCTCACTTGCATTTACCAGACTTAGCAAAACCTTAGTTTTAGAAGGGAATTGAACACCATCTAACCAATGATGAAAAAACACCAATTTAAGGTAGACAGCCCCTGTAGTTTTTCATTCCTGTACCCAGTGATTTAATTGGCAGGGAATGGTGTCCAAAGCCTGCATCTGTTGGGCATATTAATGTTTCCAATTTGGCTAAGGTCACCCTGCAGGGTTTGAATCCAGGGAGGAGGAAGGGTGGGTAGCCCTCTGGAGAGGATTTTTAAAAGGAGAAATTCCAACTGGACTGACACTGTGTAAGAATCCCAAGTTGCAAAATCCCTTCTGCACGTACTCCATGATGAGCTGCAGCTTCAGCCCAGGGGACACTGGACACCTAGGTGTGCTCACTGCGGGACTGAGACTGATCATAGCCTAGGCTTCGTGGAGCAGGAAGATGTGCGGATTTTCCAGCTGAGCAGGTCATGGTGGATTAGGGCTGCTCTGTGAATAACCTCTGCCCACCTTGGAGAGTCCCGTTTGGATTCTAATATACTGGTCCCAGTGTCTTTCTTAAGGGGAGCTAGAGAGCCTATCTTTGTGCTCCTTGCAATCTGCACGATTTACCACCCAGGCCCAAGCCTTTGCAAGAGCTCCTGCATCCTCTGCACCATCTGTGTGCCCAGGGGTGAGCAGCAGGTCTCTCCCACCAAGGGGGCAGTACCTAAGATGGGGGAGAGAGGCCTAGGGTTCTTTGCCTGTGGCCCTGGGACCTCTGGAGGCTCTGCCCACACAGCCCCACACCCCTCTCCTGGTCCTGTACCTGCTCAACTCTCCCCAACCCCTTCACACGCCAACCCTCACCCGCTCTGCTCCTCTCCAGATGCTTCACCAGTTTCGTTGCCTGCCTGGTCCTTCACCTGCTCTGCTCCAGGGACATCAGTGCTGCCCAGACTTCTGTGATGCAGTCCTGTGAGTCTCATGCTGCTCCTGGCCCCTCTGACTGGGCCCAGCCCCGGAGCCTCTCCAGAGCCTCAACCTTCCCTGGTGTACTCCTGTTCACCATGGCCACTGAGTGCTTGTTCTTTGGGGGTGGGGGGTCTTCTGCCGGGTATGGTGCTATTTTTAATCTTTGTTGCTCTCCAGTTCCAATGCTGCACAGCAGCAACAAAATTCTAGGATCATTTCTAATACTCTATCTCTGGCCCTGATGATTGCTGAAGGGGCCACTGCACTGGAAGGCCAGTCACATATTGGGGGACGTCTTAGGGTGGTGCTGGAGGGCTGGGGAGCTGG
This sequence comes from Talpa europaea, assembly GCF_964194135.1. Lineage (NCBI taxonomy): Eukaryota > Metazoa > Chordata > Mammalia > Eulipotyphla > Talpidae > Talpa > Talpa europaea. The sequence continues at coordinate 132,517,971 of NC_140068.1, read as the reverse complement.
ACTGATCCTGTTGGCCCTGCTTTCCTGGTCCCTCTCCAGCTGGGGGCCTGTCTCAGTGGTGCTGCCGTGCTCCCCAGTGTTCTCCAGCTGGAGGACTGACACCGCGGTGCTTCTGTGCTCCCCAGGGTCCTCCTGCTGGGGTCTAGCCACAGAGGTGCTGGTGTCCCCCCAGGCATCCTCCAGCTCTGGGCCTAGCGCAGAGGGACTGCCCTTTGGGGTGTCCTCTAGCAGGGGGCTTGGACCTGCAGCAGTGGTGTGCTGCTGCGCATCCTCCAGCTCAGGGACCTGGTGGAGTTGACCCTGTTGTCCGGGGTGGCATCCTTTCCCCTCTTTTGGATTTCCTGCTTTCGCAGGATTCCTGGCCTGGGGCATTCCCCAAAACCTCAGGTTGAGGGAGTGGGGTGGGTATCCTTTCCAATCTTCTGCACTGGGTGCTTTCCCAGGATACCCGGCCTTGGGGTATTCCCCGAAACCTCAGGTGCCGGCGGGGTGGGTGTGGGTGGGGAGTCCTTGTAATCAGGGTAACCGGGATCCCGGAAGGTGACGCGCTTCGGCACCTGGAAGGTAACGCGCCTGGGCCGCTCCTCGCCCTCCTCCTCATAGTCCTCCTCCCCCGCCTGCTTCCTGGAGCGGAGGATCAGGTAGGTGGCCATGACCTCGCTGTACTTGTTAGTGTCAATGGCCTCCCGAATTTCCTGCCTCTGGTAGCCCAGGCGCTCCATACCTTTGGTTATGGCCAGGTCCTGGGGCAGAGCGACGGCTCGCTGAAGGGCAGGAGTCCCCTGCTCGTTTCTGCTACCCAGGCGTGCTGCTGGATGCTCTCCAGGGTGCTGCGCTTCCAGGGGTCCCGTGCCAGCATTTTGGCCAGCAGGTCCCCGCCCTGGACCATGAAGTAGGTGGTCTGGTGGACGTTCCCACCCAGGACGCACTCCCTGATTGCCCTGAGGCTGGGCCCCCTGAAGGGCAGTGTGCCGGTCACCATTTCGTAGGGCATGATGCCCAGGCTCCACACGTCCACCTTGGGGCCGTTGTACTGCTGGCCAAGGTAGACCTTGGGGGCCCTGTATTCTGGGCGACAGCAGCACGTGCTCAGCGCCTGGGGGAAGCCTTGGACACTGAGCCCGAAGAGGTAAAGGACCTATAGAAAGAAAACTATAACACACTATTAAAAGAAATAGAAGAAGACACAAATAAATGGAAAGACATCCCCTGCTCATGGATTGGTAGAATAAACATTATTAAATGGCCATCCTACCAAAAGCAATATACAGATTCAATGCTATTCCAATCAAAATCTCAATGTCATTCTTCAAAGAACTAGAACAATTATTGATGAAATTCATATGGAATTACAAAAAACTCCGAATAGCCAAGCTCTCCTGAAAAAAAAAAGAAGGGAATGGAGGCATCACACTCCCAGACTTCAAACTCTACTACAAAGCCATAATCATCAAAACTGCATGGTATTGGAAGAAGAACAGACACACAGACCAATGGAATCGAATAGAAAATCCAGAAATAAACCCACAGATTTATGTCAACTAATCTTTGACAAAGGAGCAAAGACTATGCATTGGAGCAAAGAAAGTTTGTTCAATAAATGGTGCTGGGAAAACTGGGTTGCCACATGCAAAAGAATGAAGCTTGACCACTACCTCACACCATACACAAAAATCAACTCAAAATGGATTAAAGAACTAGACATAAGACCTGAAACCATAAAATACATAGAAGGAAATATAGGCGAAACACTACATGATTTGCACATCAAAGACATCTTTACAAACACATCACCCAAAGCAGTGATAGTGAAGGCAAAGATAAACAGCTGGGACTACATCAAATTAAAGAGCTCCTGCACAGCAAAAGAGACAATAACAAAAACAAAGAGAAACCCCACCAACTGGGAGAACATTTTTTTTTATTTTTATTTTTTTTTAATTTTGTTTTTTATTTATTTTTTTAATAATAAATTTTATTGTTATATTCCCCATACAATTGCAGTCCCCCCATTCTGACCCCAATCCCTCCCCTCCCGCCCCGCCCCCCTAAAAGTGTCTCTGGTTCATAGTTTTTTGTTGATTTTGATTTTCACTTTCTTATAGTTATTCATTTTCCTGGTCCCTTATTTAAGTTTTCTAGATTCCTGCTATGAGTGAGACCATCCGGTATTTTTCTTTTTCTTTTTGGCTTATTTCGCTGAGCATGATCCCTTCCAGCGCCATCCATGTTGCGGGAGAACATTTTTTTACACAACACTAATGATAAAGAACTGATCACAAAAATCTGCAAAGAGCTGATGAGACTCAACAACAACAAAGAAAATAATCCAGTCAAAAATTGGGCAGAAGAGCTAAAAAGAAACTTCTCTGAAGAGGAAATGCAAATGGCCAACAGACATATGAAAAAATGTTCAACATCACTTGTCATCAGGGAAATGCAAATCAAAACTACCATGAGATACCATCTTACACCAGTGAGAATGGCACATATTAAAAAAACTAGCAACAACAAATATTGGCGAAGGTGTGGAGAAAAAGGAACTCTCTGCACTGCTTGTGGGAGTGCAAACTGGTCTAACCACTATGGAGAGCTGTGTGGAGATTTCTGGACCTACTAAACATAGAGCTTCCATATGATCCAGCAATTCCACTCCTAGGTATTTACCCAAAGGACACAGAAACATCAATTCCAAAGAACACCTGCACCCCTACGTTTATAGCAGCACTACTTACAATAGCTAAGCTTTGGAAACAGCCCAAATGCCCAAAAATAGATGACTGGATCAAGAAGATGTGGTACATATATACCATGGAATATTACTCAGCATTCAAAAAAGATAAACACATGCAGTTTGCAGCAACATGGATGGCGCTGGAAGGGATCATGCTCAGCGAAATAAGCCAGAAAGAAAAGCAAAACTACCGGATGGACTCACTCATAGCAGGAATCTAGAAAACTTAAATAAGGGACCAGGAAAATGAGTAACTATATGAAAGTAAAAATCAAAATCAACAAAAAACTTTGAACCAGAGACACTTTTTGGGGGTGGGTGGCGGGAGGGGAGGGATTGGGGTCAGAATGGGGGGGGGGTTTGCAATTGTTGGGGAATATAAAAATAAAATTTATTATTAAAAAAAATGAATAACTACTTTTTAAAACTAATGCACATGACCAAAGTTTTAAAAAAAAAATCAAAAAATCTGTTTGTATCACTATCTAATGCCTTAGGAGTATTAGTTATAAATGACAACTATATAAAGTCTAATAAAAAATTCCCAATTTTGAGATCAGGATTTAAGATTTTGGTAATCAAAAACTAGATCAAAACTTAATGGTTGAATTTGTAGCATTCAAGCCTTACAGTTTTCATGTTGAGTATCAATATTTTATGTTGAAATGTCTCTATTTTCAAAAGGAAGCACATAGTATTCAGGAAAAAAAAAAGAGTAATTGACCTAGTCTACATCAAAAAAGATAAGTTTGCATTTTGATGGTTTGTCCTAAATCTCTTGATAAAATTCTTTTCCAGAAAAATCCCAGATTGACTTCTTTCTTTCCCCTTGTCCTAGCAAAATCTAGCCTCATGGGCAAGTTCCTTAGCAACACTGTGTTCCTCACAGGTATGTAGGAAATGTATATGATATTAAGTCTCTCTTATTTTTCTTGGTTTTCATCAATCTATCTAGTACTTGCCTAAGAAAGAAATTTGGTTTTTGGGATGTTAGAATTTGCAACTCTGAAATTAATTTAAAATTCCTGTCCTAAGAAAAACTAACAGCTACAATTGGTATCTCTCCCTTAAATTTTTCTTTTATCACTATTTAAATGGTGGCCAAATTTCATATAAAACTAAGGTCTTATTAAGTTTAAGAATGAGAATGTTAAACAATATCACTTTCTCTAAATATTGTTGAGCTTGCAGGTTTATTTTTTTGCTTCTTATTATAAGAAAACTAAAATTTAATGACATCTCACCTAAACAAATTAAGACAGTTAAAATATGTGTCTCTGTATGAGATATCCAAGATAATAGGGTGGTCCCCAGGTAAAGGGGAAGTTCCAGGTTCCCTGCCCAACCCAAAGGAAGAGAGGGAAGGGAGCTGAGAAGGGAGAGAAGAAGCTGCAGTGGAGACTGAGAAGGAAAGAAGCAGGATGGAGCCAGAAGGAGACCTGGAGGAGGCACATGGAGCCGAGAGACACGTGCAGAAACTGCACTTGCCTTTTGGTCGTGGACTGGGTGACAACAGCATGGGCAAGAGACCGGTGGGGAGGTGACAATGGTGGTTTTTGTCTTGATTTTGATTTTGCTGTTTTCCTCCCACACTTGTCTGGTTGTTTCTGATCCTTTTCTGTGGGTCCCCACTGGAAGGCGCTTTAGACTTTGGAGAGGCTTTCAGGACTTGCTCTAGGCCAATCCTGTTTGGGTGGACTTTTCCCCACAAGGGGATGGGTAACTTTGGATGCTTATTTTAGAAACTATATTCTTTACCTTTCCTGCATTGTTTACTAATTGTATTAACGTTCCTTTTCATTTAAGTCTCATATGTTTTCTGTTGATGCGGCGGATGGCAGAACCTATTTAGAGCAGGCAAGTTTGTGGTGTCTGGGCTGCCCTTCTCCCTGACCTCTAACAGATTCTTTGTCTTTTCTGTATTGTTTACTAATTGTGTTAAAGTTCCTTTCCATTAAAGTCTTAAATGTTTTGTGTCCATGCGGCAGATGGCAGAAACTATTTAGAGCAAGCAGCTTTGGGGGTTCTGGGGTGCCCCTCTCCCTGCCCTGTAGTAGACTGACTACTGACACCTCCTGGATGACAAGTGATAGGGCCCAAGGACGTCACCAGGTCCCCAATGTCATGGTCTCTGTGGTTAAGCCTAGAGTAACCCTGGATGTCACAGGTAAGATATTAATTCTCTGATTGCTGTAGGAGCCACTTACTCCATACTCACCCAGCATTCGGGACCCAGCTTCCCCTCCTCACAAAATAGGAATACCTTAATAGCAGACAGAATAGAAAGATTGGAAAGGAGGTACCCTGACACCAGAACCTGACTCACAAGGAGGTAGGGATAGAGGGAAATAGCATGACCATTAACTCAGCGGTAGAGGTCATGACCCTTAGGCACCAGGGCCTTATCACAAGGCATGAGACCCAAGCAGGATCAGATGCTCTAGGGAGTGGAGCACAGGCCTGAGGGGAAAGATTTGGAGATTGGGCCCATCCTGGAATCTCCACTCCCCATCCTGGTATCTCCAGTGCCTCTTGGATTCTGCGTGGTTATCCAAAATCAGCAACCAACTGACGGCTCACAAGGAGTGACCCCCCCAAACAGAAGAGGACTGTGTCTGTAAAGTCTCTGCACTGGCTCGGGGCAGCACTCCCTCTGCCCACCTGGGACTGTGTAGGTTCCTCTTCTTACCAACTCTCTCCCTCTGCAGGGCAGCAGCTTCCTGCCCGCCTATGACCTGTCAAGGCTGCCAGCCTTCAACCATGCAGGCCTCTCTCAGCAAAACCTGCCCCTTTCCCTTTCCCCAATAAACCTGTTTTTTAAATGTAACTACCGTCTCTGTCTCGTGGAGAAACTCGCCTGGGAAACTCGCCGCGTGCCACTGACAGGGGAGCTCTGCAGATACCTATCCCAGAGTGAAGCCCAGGACCCCGCTGTAACGCAACCAACCCATTCCAGGTGTGTTTATGAACGGTTCTAGCAGCCACATGCTCCTCGCTCTTGTTTGTAGTCGCCGCTCTCCTCCACACACTCCACTGTCCTCCTCCACCCTCGACACCGCACCCCCACCCTACTCCAGGTGCCGCCATCAGGCCTGCGTTCAGGCCCGCACGGATGCGTCATCTCTCCTAATGGCGGGAGAGCAGAAAAGCCTGATACTTTTTACCTTACCCTACAATCCACCCCCTCAGGGTTTTCTGCCAGACCATCTACATATAGACAATTTTGTTTCTTAGCAAACATAAACAACGCAGCCATGTCCCATAAAAGTAAATAGTACACATCACACTATAACAACAAAATACAACAGAACACAAGTTAGTCCAGGCGAGGTACCAACCTAGTGGCAAAAGACATTCATTGGCACCAGCAGATGATCCACCAAATCTGCTGCCGAAGGCACTGCAGCATGCAAAGTGGGAACTAGCTTATTTAACTCATGATAATCTACTGTCATGCGCCAAGAGCCATCGGCTTCTTCACTGGCCACACCGGTGAATTGTCGGGGCTGTGGGCAGTACGCACAATGCCCGCTTTCTCCAGTTCTGATATTGTGCCCAATTTCCTTGTAGACTCCGGGCAACTGATATTGGTTGGTATTAGTCACTCGCCTAGGGACTGGTAGTTGTGTGGGCAGATGCTTAGCGTGTCCTCTCACCACTGCCTTTACCACACGCACTCTAAGGTGAAACTCTCCGGCTGTGGTCTCTAGCCATAAGCCACTTAGTACATCCACCCCCAGGATGTACTCCAGGACGGGCAACACATATACTTTATACTCTTTTGGGGGGTAATGGCCCAATCCCCAGAGATAGTCTCACTGCTGTCACCTTGACACTCTGGCCTCCATAGCCATCAATACAAGTAGACCTGTGAAATCTTTCTGGATTTCCATAGAGCAGAGTACATTCTGCTCCTGTGTCTACCAGAGCTAAAACCCTTTGCATGTTAGTTGGGGACCAGTGGATGGCAAGCTCCACATGTGGCCTCCGGTCCCCGCCCGTCCCCTGTGGACGGGTTCCTTGGCCCTCACCCTATTTGAAAGCGATCAGGCCTCACCCGAGGATAGGGTTGACAGCAAGTGTCTTCCAGGCGCAGGACATGTGCCTGAGGCCTGGAGCTTCCAGGCTCCCTCTGAGCAGCAGTCCTTCTCATGGGCGTGAACCTCTGGTCTTCTTGCAGCTGCTGCCATAATTCCAACAAATATAGATTGGGCTGTGCGTGTATTTTAGTGCTATCTACACCTGCTCTCACTAAATCTGTCCACATTTGGTTATGGGTGACTTGAATAAGTTCTGTGATGCCAGAGGCTTCCTTTCCCTCCTTGGCATTCCTTTTGACTTTTCAACAACTACCCATATTCCCTTCTGACTTTGAGAGCACCGGCTCTCAACTTCGCCCAAGCTGGCTATCACTGTTGTGACGTCGTGTAGCTGACGACTCACATGGGGTGCTACAACTGCCATTAGGGATCCAAATGAGGATGAGGGGACATTTTTTAATACCAAGTCTCTCATCCCTGCTGTGAAATGCTCATCATCAGGACCACGGGAATTCACATTAAACATGGCCTGCCGCATCCCCAATTCCCGAAGGACCTGTACCAGCTCGGCGTACGTCTGCCATCCACTTACTGTGTCCGGCACGTCTCCTGCATCAGCCAGACTGTCCGTATGGCACCTATTATCCATTCCCGGAGGGTGTGGTCGCCCTGGCCATACTGCTGGCTGTTCTGTAGCCTCTGTCGCAAGGATGGGTGTAAACCATGGAGGCCAGTCTCTCCATCACTTGTGCCGTGCAAATGATCCCATCCAGCCCCAGGCCCCACAAATGTAGCAGCCAGGCTGCCAAGGGTTCCCCTGGTTTCTGGTGGAAACTGTTTGTCCAAGTCCACCAGTTCCGCCTGGGTGTATGGTTGATAGGAAGTAAATTCTGTCATTTGTGGTGGTCCAGCAGCCTGACCACCCACCTGGGGCCATGGGTGGCTGCCGCTTTATTTCTGAGTCACCACTCCGCGGGCCCAGAGCATGGGACCAGCCTCCACCTCCTCTCCAGAGGAGTCCGGCATCTCAGGGGTCGCAGGTTGGTTTGCCATTGCTGGTTGTGACTCGGGCAAAGGGGCAGCCTCCCTCTCCTCCTGTCCTGAGGAGGGGTCTGGCATCTCTGGAGTCATGGGTTGATTTCCCACCACCAGCTGCGATTCGGGCAAAGGGCCAGCCTCCCTCTCCTTCCTTTCTGAGCTGGAGTCTGGCATCTCCAGAATGGTGGGTTGGTTTCTCTGAACTTCTTCCTCCAGAATCCTCAAACATTGTAGTTTTCGCATCTTTTCCCGCATCTCATCCCATACTCGCTGGACTCTAGATTGCTCTTTCTGCCTGGACTCAAGCAGAGCTGTGAGAAACACCCATCCCACTGCTCCTGCCACCTCGCGGGAACTGCATCTGTAACAGGGTGGTCCCCAGGAAAGGGGGAGGTTCCCTGCCCCACCCAAGGGAGGGTGGAGCTGAGCAGGAAGAGGAGAAGCTGAAGAAGAGACTGAGGAAGGAAGCAGGATGGAGCAAGGAGACCTGGAGGAGGCGCATGGAGCCTAGAGACATGTGTAGAAACTGTGCTTGTCTTTTGGTCGTGGACTGGGTAACACAGATGTGGGTGAGACCCGTGGGGAGGTGACAATGGCAGCTTTTATCTTGATGTTGATTTTGCTCTTTTCCTTCCGGGCTTGTTCAGTTGTTTGTGACCCTTTTCTGTGGGTCCCCACTGGAAGATGCTTTAGACTTGTAGCAGGCTTTGGGGCCTTGTTCTGGGCCAATCCCATTTGGATGGACTTTTACCCACGAGGGGACGGGTAACTCTGGATGTTTCATTTAGAAACTAGACTCTTTGCCTTCCCTGTATTGTTTCCTAGTTTTATTAAAGTTCCTTCCCATTAAAGTCTCCTATGTTTTGTGTTGATGCGGCGGATGGCAGAACCCATGTAGAATAGGCAGGTTTGCGGGGTTTGGGCTGCCCCTCTCCCTGTCCTATAACACATCCACTCAGGGTTTCTTCTATTTCATACAGGGCCTGTTCCAATTGCCCTGGGGATCCATCTACCTCTGGCCATTCCTGGAGAGGTGCCCACAGGGCGAGGAGGTTGGCCACCGAGTACCATCTGCTCGTGGCTGGCCACCTGGCAACCCCTCCCCAGGTTCCAAAGGGTTTCGTCTGCGTAGAGCCGTCCTGCTTTGAACCATCCTGCCGTCTACGCTAGTTGTAGTGCAACCAACCCATCCCGGGTAGGTTTATGAACAGATCTAGCACCCACATGCTCTTCATCGCTGTTTGTAGTCACCGTCCTCCTCGTATGGGGTGGAACTGGGTGATCTCCCGTGCTTGTCAAAATTAACTGCCTTGGAGACAGGCTGCTGCTTGGAGCCTGGCTAAGAGGCAGCGAGCCCTGCCCCTGCGACCCGCATCAGTGTCAGTCTGGGATTCCCAGCCAGGCTCCGGGCGGGGACCTGCTTCAGGGCCTGGGGCATGGTTGTGTCAGTGAAGTGGCCTGATCTGGGTGGCCTTGAGCAGACTGAAAAACAAGTTCTCTTTGATTAGAGGTCAGGGTGGAAGAGAGGATAACGTGTAGTCATGACACCGAAGGTTATAGGTGTAACCTTAGGTGTAACCTTGGGTAAGATAACGAAATTCTTTGGTGTAGGTAGTGGGGTCCTTAGTGAAACAGCCGAGATGCTTTTCAATCTGGGAGAGATCAGACAGAGGGAAAGGATCGTGGACTCCACCTGCTCCTTCAGTCCCCGCAACCTCCCTAAGGGGACAAAGAGGACGACTGTGAGAGCAGGTGTGGTAGCTGGGAGGTGGAAGCGGGGGCAGGCCTGGGGAGCTGAAGGAGGTGAAGACTGAACATCTAGAGGACAAGAGAACGCAGAAGAGGAGAGGGCGAAGAGGGAGAGGCGACTGGAGACTTGGAAAGTACAACTGGTTTGCAGGAGGGAGAGATGGGAGGGCATGAGAAAGGGACACCTGGACTGGATGGGCTTCCCCAAATCAGAACCAGGAGCAATGGGGGTCGGCTGGTGTAGGCCCGCGGTTTATGGAACAGTCGACCAGGATGGGGGTGAGGAGAGGAGCCAGGTAACCAGGGGTGAGGGCCTCCTAGGAAGGAGGGTCAGGCAGGTGACTCACCCCAAGGATCAAGGCCGGTGGTGGATGTGAGGCGTCTGCCATGGAGAGGAGAGTCCCAGGGACGGGAAGGCGGCCCCAGCGCCAGGGGACACAGCCTTCCAGGTTTCGGGCACCAAGATGAAAGGTTTGGCGCGGTAAAGAAAAGGGGAGCCAGGCTAAACTTTCTCAAAGGAAGGGACATTCATTGTGCCCCCAGGCGAGCTTTGCTGATTCAAGGTGGGGTGTCCCTGAAGTCACGCCCGTCGTGGGGGGAGATGTCATTTCATAGGGTGAGGAGAGGTTAGGCAGGAAAACTGGGTTGGCAGGGGGGAACAGGTTTAGGTGGAACAAAGTTGTTTTTTCGTGGAGCCGAGTTGTTTTCCCCTGCTTATGGCTTCAGTTTCAGTTTGATGGAATCAGGGGTACTGGTGTCAGGGCCATCTTGTTGTTTGTATGTGGGCTTCCCCATTCCTGGCCCCTGCATCGACCTTTCATACCAGCCTTTTGTTGATAGGAAAAGGGGCGACGGTTCTTTCTTTGGCTACTTCCTGCTGGACGGGGGCGAAGACCGGGGTGGGGGCTCAGGCCTGGTTATGAGAAGGTCTTTGCAGGGACAGGAGGACATGGGTGGAGGAGTTGGTTAAAGGTGCTACGGGGCGGATCTTGGATCCCGTGTTGGATGAAATGCAGTAAGCATGGGGCAAAAAGAAAAAAATAAGGTTAGGTTCAGAGGCCCTGTGAGTGCTAATACTTTGCCTGAGGCTGCGCTGATCTGGAATTTCCAGGTATAGACAGAAGAACGGGAAGTGGCTTGAAGTGATGGGATTAGAAACAGTGGGTCTCTGCTCTGTAGGCTGAGTGGAACCTGGACCAGGGGAGCAGTGATGCGTGCCCGAGTTGGGCCCAGCAGTTGCATACATACTGCTTGAGTAGGTCCTGGAGCCGATGTGGAGAATTAACATCTACAGATTGGCCCAGTGTGGGTTTTAAGGCCTGTCTAGCGAGACGAGCAGCTGCCGCAAGTGCGTGCAGGCAGGGCTGCCATCCTCTTACAGTGGGATCCCTTTGTTTAGGGAAATAAGTAACTGGTCGCTGGACAGCCCAGGTTGGCCCAGAACCCCTAGAGCAATGCCCTGTTGCTCATCTGTCAATAACAGGAATGGCTTTCCCGGGTCTGGGAGAGCGAAGGCTCATCTCAGAGAGCTTTGCGTGGATAAAGCAGAGAAAACAGGGTGTAGAAACAAAGAAAAGCATCATCATAATCACTGGGCCTACTAGGGGCAGGATCCATGGCAGTAAGGGAGAGCTGGTCCACATTTGGATGTCCTGGCCCCAGCTTCGGCTGACGAAGTATCGATCAGAGGGGACTTGGCTGGTCAGATGAGCAAGTCCATGAAAGTGTTGGAGGAGGGGGAGACACCTGAGTACACATGATTTCTCACCAAAATCTCTCTCAGACCTTCAACACTTTCTTTTGCTTTCTTTCTTTCTTATGCCATTTCATTTTACCCATCTTGAACACCATCTAAACAATGATGAAAAACACAATTTTAAGGCAGACAGCCCCTGTAGCTTTTCGTTCCTGGACCCAGTGATTTACTTGACAGAGACTGGTGTCCAAAGCCCGCATCTGTTGGGCGATATTAACGTTTCCAATTTGGCTAAGGTCACCCTGCAGGGTTTGAATCCAGGGAGGAGGAGGGGTGGGTGGCCTTCTGGAGAGGATTTTTAAAAGGGGAAATACCAGCTGGGCTGACACTGTGTAAGAATCCCAAGCTGCAAAAATTTGAGGTGACAATGCTCACTGTGGGACTGAGTTTGGTCACAGCCTAGGGCTTCCTGGTGTAGGAAGATGTGCAGATTTTCCAGCTGAGCAGGTCGTGTGGAGTAAGGTTGGTCTGTGCATAAACTCTGTCCACCTTGAAGAGTCCTGTTTGGATTCTAATATACTGGTCCCCGAGTCTTTCTTAAGGGGAGCTAGAGACCTCCTCTATCTGCTCCTTGCAATCTGCACGTTTTACCACCTGGACCCAAGCCTTTGCAAGAGCTCCTGCATCCTCTATGCCATCCCTGTGCCCAGGATAGAGCAGCAGGTCTCTCCCAGCAAGGGGGCAGTATGGTCCTCAGGGAACTGAGCCTATGATGGGGGAGAGAGGCCCAGGGTTTCCTGCCTCTGGCCCTGGGGCCACCCACACAGCCTCATACCCCTCCTGGGCCCTGTACCTGCTCAGCTCTCCCCAGCCCCTCCACACCCCACCACTCACCCACTCTGCTCCCCTCCAGGTGTTTCACCAGTTCCGTGGCCCTCCTGGCCCTTCACCTGCTCTGCTCAGGGACATCAGTTTTGCCCAGATTTCTGTGCTGCAGTCCCATGGGTCTCATGCTGCTCCTGGCTCCTGTGACTGGGCCCAATCCCTGAGCCTCTCCAGAGCCTCAACCTTCCCTGGTGTACTCCTGCTCCCCATGGCCACTTTGTGCTTTGGGGTGGGGAGGCTTTTGTCTGGTGTGGTGCTATTTTTAGTCTTTGTTGCTCTGCAATTCGAATGTTGCACAGCAGCAACAAAATTCTAGGATAATATCTAATACCCTGTCTCTGGCCCTGATGATTGCTGAAGGGGCCACTGCACTGGAAGGCCAGCCACGTCTTGGGGGAGATCTTAGGGGCGTGCTAGAGGCCTGTGGAGCTGGACAGATCGTGCTGGCCCTGCTTTCCTGGTCCCTCTCCAGCTGGGGGCCTGTCTCAGTGGTGCTGCCGTGCTCCCCAGTGTCCTCCAGCTGGAGGACTGACACCAAGGTGCTACTGTGCTCCCTGGTGTCCTCCTGCTGGGGTCTGGCCACAGAGGTGCTGGTGTCCCCCCAGGCGTCCTCCAGTACCGGGCCTAGCGCAGAGGGTCTGCCCTTCGGGGCATCATCTAACAGGCGGCCTGGCCCTGCGGCGGTGGTGTGTTTCTGGGCGTCCTCCAGCTCAGGGACTCCTGCGGAGATGACCCTGGTGCCCGGGGTGGCATCCTTTGCCCTCTTTTGGACTTCCTGCTTTCGCAGGATACCCGGCCTTGGGGTATTCCCCGAAACCTCAGGCTGCGGGAGGCTGTCCTTGGAATCGGGGTCACCGGGCTCCCGGAAGGTGACGAGCTTTGGCACCTGGAAAGTGACGCGCCTGGGCCGCTCCTGGCCCTCCTCCTCATAGTCCTCCTCCCCCGCCTGCTTCCTGGAGCGGAGGATCAGGTAGGTGGCCATGACCTTGTCGTACTTGTTAGCGTCAATGGCCTCCCGAATTTCCTGCCTCTGGTAGCCCAGGCGCTCCATACCTTTGATTATGGCCGGGTCCTGGGGGCTGAGGGACGGCTCGCTGAAGGGCAGGAGTCCCTCAGTGTTTTCTGCTAGCCAGGCGTGCTGCCGGATGCTCTCCAGGGTGCTGCGCCTCCAGGGGTCTGGTGCCAGCATTTTGGCCAGTAGGTCCTGGCATTGCTCCGTGAGATAGTCGGGCAGCTGGACCCGCCTGCCCACGACGCGCACCCTGATCGCCCAGAGGTTTGGGCCCCTGAAGGGCAGTGTGCCGGTCACCATTTTATAGAACACGACGCCCAGGCTCCACACGTCCACCTTGGGGCCATTGTAGCGCTGGCCAAGGTAGACCTCGGGGGCCCTGTATTCTGGGCGACAGCAGCACCTGCTCAGCGCCCGGTTGAAGGCCTGGACGCTGAGCCCAAAGTCCACCAGCTTGACTTTCCCCTCTCGGGTCAGCAGAATGTTCTCAGGCCTCACATCCCTGTGCGCGATGCCTTTGGCATGGCAGTAGCTGAGGGCCGCGAGGATCTGCCGAAAGAGCGGCCGGGCCTCGCGCTCGCCCAGGCGCCCACGCCTGTCCAGGAAGTCCTGCAGGTCCTCCCCCTGCACGTACTCCATGACCAGCTGCAGCTCCGGCCCGGTGTCCACCACCTGGAAGAGCTCCACGATGTTCGGGTGGTGAAGGGCCTTCATGCACCCCATCTCGCGGGCCAGGAGGCGGAGGTCGGGCACCTCGGACTTGCGGACGCCCCTGATGAGCACCTTCGTGCCCGTGAGCGCGTGCAGCGCCAGCATCACCTTGGCGTGGGAGCCCCGCCCCAGCTCCCGCAGCGCCAGGTAGCTTTGCCCTTGACGTCCCTGGGACATAGCGCCTGTGCGCTTGACTACGCTGACCACCCTCACCAGCCCTGAGTATAAGCAAATACAAAAAAAAAAAAAAAAAACAAGGAAAATAAGGTAAAAAACAAAGAAAGAAAAATAAAATAACTAAAATAAATAGCCTAAACAAATAATTAAATAAATAAACCGATAAATAAAACAAAAGAGAACCAAAACAGGCTCTCACTGTCTCTCACGTCGTCCGGAGTGCACAGGTCACTGTCCAAAGCTTCCCGGCTCCTGAGGACACAGGCGCAGTCCGGGCGGGCCTGATGCAGGCGGTGCCGGTGCCGTCACAAGGGCTCTTTGTGGCGTCAGAGCCACAGGCCACAGCCATTGGCAGAGGGAACCACCAGCGGTTTCTCAGCCTTAACGAAAAAGCTGCCGCTTAACGACAACCCTTGGAATGCCCGGGAGGCCCTTTCATCTGTCCTGAGCAATCCCGGCCTGGGTTTTGGCTTTTCCAGGCGTCCCCATCCTGGCCCTGCCTTGTGCAGATGCTTTACTGTCGCGCTCACACTGTGGGGAGAACAGCAAACAGGGGCGCAGGCGGTTGGGCGCGCGCTGGGGAGCTGTCCACAGCTTCTGCCGCGCCCGCGAGGGTCCATGTGGCGCGCAGACCCCTCCTGCCCCGCCCACTGCTCCCCTCAGCAGTGGATTTCAGTCAGTCTGTCTGTTCTGTTCCAGGCTGTCTTTGGGGAATCCTCTCACCCTCCCGCGCATCTGGCCTGCACCCCGGTGCTTGCATAAATAAAATACATCTTTAAGAAAATTAAAAAAAAAAAAAATAAAGGCACAGTTACTGCTGTTGCAATGAACTAGTAAGGTTTAAATTCTAAAATTTTCAAGAGGTAATTTCAGGATTCTTTTTCAGCCTGCCTTTCTTTTTGGGGGGCTGTAATTGTGTCATGCAGTCAGTTTAGTAGAAAAATAACATTAAATAATAATACTATATGCACAAAAGTTCCTTTGAGAAGGAATATACTAACAAATCCAATAGGTCATAACAGTACCAGTGTGCTTCAAACTAAACAAAAATGTTAGGAAATTCAGAATACTTTGTTTTTTAGGTTGCTTTTAACACTTCAACCAAAATAAAGTGATTTAATAGTGATAAATATCAGGAAGTATAAGTATCATTGGTTTAATTCTATGTATATTACATATATCAATATGTGCACTTACATATATATTAATATCTGAGGAAGGAGATTTAGAGAGGCTAATTACTTTTTCCAAGGTTACCTATATATGATATTCACTCAAAAGAAACAATGACTAATTATTGAGAAACTACACTGTACTTTTGTAGAATTGATAGTGTTCTAGTGATCAAGATATAGAGAGATTGTTGTGATAAAACTGACTTTTCAGTGGCAGGGAATAAAAGCAATATAAATAAGTTTTAAAATATCCAACAGAGAAATAACAAATGGTGATAGGATCTGTACAAAGGATCGAAACAAACCAATTGAATTTTCAATGCCATTTAGGATAACATCAAAATATGAAACCCATCAAGATATTTTTAATAAAATGTATGTATCTGTAAAGCTATGAAAACATTATTCTTTCATGGAAATTATAAGACTTCAATAAATGACAATATGAACACTATTTACAGACCAGGATGCATACAGCAAAGTTTGGGAGAAAGCACAATTGCAGAGGGGAGCACAGAGAGGCAGAAAGGACTGAATCACCCTGCAGTAAGAAAAAGGAGGTCAGTGTTTCATGTGGACAAAGGAGAAGGAATTGTGAGACAAGGTCAAAGATATTCACAGAAACTAGTCACTCAGAACTTCCTAATTCAGGGGGATGGCCTGAACTTCATGCTAATTGTGAAAATGGAGAGAGGTGTTGGCGAGTGGAGTGAATTGAATAATTTGTGTTTGAGGAAAATCTCTTTGCATTGGGGAAACTAGATTGTAGGAGAACAAGATGCAACAGGGAAAACAACAGAGAAACTTGCAGTAGACAAAGAGAGAGGTGTGGGTCAGAATGGTACTTTGCTTAGGATGTTAGCTAATAGGGCTGCTTTGGATGGATATAGAAAGTGAGGGAAAGACAGAAATTAAAGATGCTGCCAAACTTTCTATCCTGAGCAACTTGGTAGATGTAATTGCTATTTGCTTTTTTTTTTTTTTTTAAAGATTTATGTATTTATTTATACAAGACCTGGGTACAGTCAGAAGTGGGGGAGGGTAAGAGAATTCACCAGAGCCAGAGCAGAGAACAGAATAGGCAGAGTGACAAAATACACTGCTGAGGGGAGCAGCGGGCACAACAGGAGAGTTCTGTGGTGCCATGTGAGACTCTCGCTGGTGGCCAGGGATCGAACCGGCACTGCAGAGTCTGCGGGCAGCTTCGCAACCTAGCACTCAACCGCTGCGCCACCAGGGGAGGCCCATGCTTTTTTCTTTTTAAGTTTTATTTTTATTTGCTGAATTCAGAGAACAAAGAGTAGAGGTTTGGGTAGATGGAAGATTGGTGTAGTTGAAGAGGTTAGGTTCCATCTTCTTTTATAAGAAATCACACCACTCTATCTAACAAAGATTATTGATATAGAATGTTGTGGGGAAGAATCAAGGTGGAGGCCCTGTTGCAGGGTGAAAGAGTTCACCAGATACAGATGGGAAATACCAGGTGAATTTATTGAAATACACTGCTAAAAGAAGCAGAGGGCGAAACAGGAAGGGTGGACTGCTCAGAGTTTGGGTCCCAAGTCTCTACGCTTTAGAACCATTGACTGGTTAGGGTGACTAGTCTTGGGTGTGTCCTGACTGATGATCTGAATCAGCATAGAGGATCATCAGTTCTGGGCCTCACTAGCTTAATGTCCATGTTTCCATGGCAGTTCCATCCACTCCCTTTATCATTCCAGCCTCCCAAACTTGCCTCTGGCCAAGGAGTGGGGGCTTGGTTTTCAAATTCTTAACGATACCTTGACAGACCAGAGGTGCAGGGGTGAAAAATTTCACCAGAGGCAGACTGGAGAACAGAAAAGGCACATTTGTTCAAATACACTGCTAAGAGAAGCAGCTAGGGAGACAGGAAAGATCTGCAAGTGAAGAAAGATTTTGGGCTCCCTTTTATAAATAGTTTTGTCAGTTTTGCTTTGGGGAGTTAGTTTTGGGCTGGTTAGTACAGGGGTGTCTGATCCTGGGGGCTTGATCTTTGACCCAGAATGTGTCCTGGCCTTGCCTCCACATTCCTGGTCAAAGGGATCCATCTTACAGATTGGGACCCAGAGCAGCCTTATCCATTCTCTCTGTGTTCAAGCCTCCCAAACCTTCCTGCTGGGCAAGGGGTAGGGGCTTAATTTTAACCTTATTTAACACTACCCCACCATTTGGTTTCTGTTTTTCTGCCACAGTGGATAATTTCCTATATGCGATTTACATTCCATCTTCTTGGTCTTCACCTGTCTGCATCCATTAAATTTGGAAGTCTCTACTGACAGAAACAATCCAAAGCATGCACTTTATGACTTAACACTCTTATATCAATGAATGTCAAGTAAATTACCAAAAAGGGAACCCCAAATCCCCAAAGGCTAAACACGGAAGCAATTCTACATTTTCTTAAGAGAGAATTTCTGACAATTAAGTTGTAAGTTATGGTACAATCAAAAGAGCAAAAGGGGGTTGTATTGGGTTGCTTTATTTTTTTATTACTCATTCCCTGTCAAAACCATGTTTAATTACCAAATATTAAAACATGAGCCCATCAAATCAGCAAAAATAGTATAAATTCTGGAAAAAGGAAAGAAAATACTGTGATTTCCAGAGAAAGGATCATGTTGTCACTCCTGCAGTATACATCTGGCCCAACACGGGTGTCAGGTTGTCATTCCATAAGGTTAAAAACTAAGCTCTCACTCTTACCCCACAGTCATGTTTGAGAGACTTGAGCAGAGAAGGGCATCAATAAGGCTGCCACGGGAACTGGGCCGCTAGACTGACCACCATGGCAGATAAACCAGCCCAACTCCAGGAATGCAGAGGCAGGGCCTGCACATGTGTCTGTGTCAAGGGTCTGCACCCAAGAGCAGACACCCCAGCCGATAACCCGTGCAAACTGGCTCCCCAAGTAAGAAACCCTATGGAACCCTAGTGTAAAAGTCTCAAATCCTTCACACACAGCTGTATAGATCCCTCTTGCCCCCTGTTCCCTTGCAGGGTATTTCAATAAATCCTCCTTTTCTGTTCTCTACTCCATCTCTGCCGCACTCTTACACCCCCATACCTCACGCCTCCCCCAGCTATGGTTCCACCACAAAGACTGCTTAATAATGTTTGTTCCACTTAATGAACTATCCAATCATCGCTTATATCACTGACCCTGAATTATTATTATTTCTGATATAAATGTTATTAACAGCATTAGCAAGCTAATATTGATGGGGCAATCAAAGATAAATTCACTGATTTTCAAACTCTAAAAAGTTCCTTTATTTTCTGTAGATTCAGAGACCTGCTAAGGGAAGAAGAACACAGGCTCAGATCTCTTTCTTCACCCTCCCTATGCCAGAGAAGCTGCGCGTGAATGTTTACAAATCATGACTGTAGAACAAGGATTGACAAATTTCTCTCTCCTCAAAGAATAAATATTTCAAACTTTATTTACCATATATTGTAGTTCCTTTTGCAACTACTAAAATCTGCACTACAGCAAGGAGATAGCCAAGGACAATTAACAAATGAATGTGGCTGGTTTTTCATTGTATTTACAAGGTTGAATTTAGCCTGAGGTGTCATTTTCTTGTTCTAAGGAAATCATTTCCCTTTTCTCCACAATTTTACATCTTTGGGTTTGCTCCATGAATTTTGAAGTGGCTGGAATTTAGGATGACTTAGGAAATTTGCATCAAAATGTGAGTCTTTGAGCAACCCTCATCCATCTTGGAGATTCTGACTCCCATGTATTATAGCAAAAACTGTAAAGAACACACAGCAATCAGAATAAATGTCCTCTGAAATTAAGACCTTGAAATGTCCCTTCATAGGCCATCAGTTGATTCCATTGTTTTTAAAAATTAACTGCTGAGGGAGAAAAAATTTAAAAAAGGAAAAGTATGAGGATTGCATCTAAGAGAGCAAGTCAAAATATCTCAGAATAGCTTTTACTTTTTTACATATATATACAAATGGAGCTTCGGAATTATCACAAATTTCATGAGCTCTAATAAACATCTTTGTGTTTCACTTCATTTTCTTTTAATTTTTACTGAAGTTCCACTGGTTTGTACCATTATATAGGGATAGGTTTTGGTGTACATTAAAAATTAACATTTGAATAAACAGTTTCTATTCTTCACCATACAAGAACTCCTTTACCCAAATTCCTCAGCCCCTTTTCCTGTTTCCCTCTGGCAGCAAATATTTGGTTCTTACAAACTAAGATGTTGTTTTTGGTTTGTTTTGTTTGTTCTTTTGTTTTGTTTCTTTATCATCTATATAGGAGTGAAATTGTTACAGGGTGGTCCCCAGGAAAGGGGAGGTTCCAGGTTCCCACCCCACCCAAGGGAGGGTGGAGCTGAGCAGGGAGAGAAGAAGCTGCGGAGGAAACTGAGGAAGGAAGCAGGATGGAGCCAGAAGGAGACCCAGAGGAGGCACATGGAGCAGAGAGACGCGTGAAGAAACCACGCTTGCCTTTTGGTCGTGGACTGGGTGACACAGATGTGGGCGAGAGACCCATGGGGAGGTGGCAATGGCGGTTTTTGTCTTGCTTTTGATAATTTACTCTTTTCCTTCCAGACTTGTCTGGTGGTTTCTGATCCTTTTCTATGGGTCCCCACTGGAAGATGCCTTAGACCTGTTGCAGGCTTTGGGACCTTATTCTGGGCCAATCCCTTTTGGATGGACTTTTACCAACAAGGGGACTGGTAACATTGGATACTTTATTTAGAAACTATAGAGACACACTGCAGGGGGAGGGGTTGCGGGGTGGGGGGAGGGAGGGAGGGCAGGGAGAGGAAGGACTAGAGTCAAAATAAGGGGGGGGTGCAATTGTATTGGGAATATAACCAAAATGAAAATGCATACATTGTGCCAAGAGGAAAAATGATGTAAGAATTATATAAAATAAAATATTTAAAAAAAAAGAAACTGTAGTCTCTGCCTTTCCTGTATTGTTTCCTAATTGTATTGAAGTTCCTTCCCAGTAAAGTCTCATATGTTTGTGGTGATGCGGTGGACGGCAGAACCCATTTAGAACAGGTAGGTTTGTGGTGTCTGGGCTGCTCCTCTCATTGCCCTGTAACAAAATGATATGGTGCTTTTATTATCCCTCTGACTTATTTTAGATAGCAAAATATAAATACTCTAGGTCAATCCATGTTGTTGCAAACGGCAGGATTTCATCTTCTTTATAGCTGAGTAGTCTCCCACTGTATATATATATGATATATATATATCATATATGTCACTTTTTTTTATTTTATCATCTATCAGTGGGCTCTGAGTTTGTTTCTCTGTCTTGAGTGTTGTGAATAATGTTATGATGAACATGGTGTTCCATATATCTCTTTGAATTTAAGTTTGTATATTTTTGTGGTAAAGCTTGACAACTAAAGAGAAGTCAGCTAGCTGGGTCATGTGATATTTATTTTCTTAATTTTGTTGAGGGATTGCTACACTATTTCCATGATTAGAACAGTTTAAATTTGTAACAACAATCTACAAAGAATTTTTTCTCTCCACAACTTTACCATCACTTGTTTCTTGTCTATTTTGATAATAACCCTCTTAACAGATAGGAGATGATCGCTCATTTTGCTTCTGATTTGCTTTCTGAATAGGAGAGGAGGAACCACGTTCATGTGCCTGCTGCCATCTCTGTCTCCTGTGGACAAGGCTCTCTTCAACATCTCTGTCCACTTTTCAATGGGGACATTTGTTCTTTTGGTGATGAGTTTAATGAGTTCTTTATAAAATTTCTATATTAAGCCCTTGTCTCACATATGTAAGTATTTTCTCCAAATCATTAGCTTTTTTAATGGTAGTTTCTTTCACTCTATAGAAACCTTTTAGTTTAATATTGTCCCATTTGTTTATATTTGCTTTTGTTTCCTTTGCCAATGTAATCCGATTGACAAAAGTCATCTCTAAGGCTGATTAAGGAACTGTGTCATTTTTGTTTTTCTGTGTATTTTGTGATTTCAGAACTTATATCCATGTCTTTACTCCACTGTTGGTGGAAATGAAGACTGTTTCCTTTCCTAGAAAAGTAGGATAGGTATTTCTGAAAACACTAAAAATAGTTCTACCTGATGATCCAGCAAACCCATTCTTAGATATCTCTCTGAAGTATACAAAAACACTAATATGAAGGGATATGTGCACTCCTATGTTCATTGTAATAGTATTTTCAATACCAAAGTGTTAGAAGCAACCTAAGGGTCCAACAATAGATGAGTTGGTTACAAAAATATGGCGCACAATACACAAATACTACTCAGCTACTAAAAAAACCCCACCGGATTAAATCTTCCTCTTTGCAATAATATCGATGGTACCAGAAGAGACTATGACTCACAGAATTAGCTAGAAGAAAGATAATACCAGGGAGAGTAAATGGTTTGTCCACAGATCCAAAACTATAGCCTAACTTGAAAATAAAACAAAAATCTCTTACTTAGAGAGACCAATTTTCCATCAACTACTTAAAAATTTATGGGCACACAAAAATAGATGACTGGATCAAGAAGATGTGGTACATATATACCATGGAATATTACTCAGCATTCAAAAAAGATAAACACATGCAATTTGCAGCAACATGGATGGCGCTGGAAGGGATCATGCTCAGCGAAATAAGCCAAAAAGAAAAAGAAAAATACCGGATGGTCTCACTCATAGCAGGAATCTAGAAAACTTAAATAAGGGACCAGGAAAATGAATATAAGAAAGTGAAAATCAAAATCAACAAAAAACTATGAACCAGAGACACTTTTAGGGGGGCGGGGGCGGGAGGGGAGGGATTGGGGTCAGAATGGGGGGGCTGCAATTGTATGGGGAATATAACAATAAAATTTATTAAAAAAATAAATAAATAGATAAAATGCAAACAGTCCTCAGGGAAAAAAAAAATTTATGGGCACAGAATGACCTGCATCTATTTCAAACATAGTGTTTTTCATTAGGCTGTTCTTTCATTGCAATCTGGTTCAGTATGCAAACTTGAAACATAAAAAGGTAATGAAGGGCTATTTATTAAAAGAGATGGATAAAAGAGATCTGAAAAGCTTTATCCTTCAGGGCTACCATGTGAAACCCTGTCATTTGTTATTTTCCATTTTGTTATAATAAGAAGGAAAGGTTAAATATTTTCATATTAGTTTTTACTTTGACATTTTCCAAAAAGACTCTTCAATTTCAGAGTCACTTAAAAACCAGAAAAACTGTTCATATCAACCATGTAGTATATAGTCCTTACACATGCATACCAATTAATTTAAATCTAAAACTTGCCTGTGACATGATTCCTTGATCAGTAAAGATATATTCATTTTATAGTAAATTCTATATGGCCAATACTGCAGTGAGAAATTATTGGGAAAGGGGCCTCGCTGGTGGATTAGGGAGTAAGTCTCAGCTCTGTCACTGCTGTGGCCTGAGTTCAATTCCCCACGAGGGAGCTAAGCCACATAGGGTGCAGCAGCCTTCTCCTGCCATGCCTGCTGCTCCCTTGAGCAGTGTATTTCAGTACATCTGCCTGTTCTGCTCCCCACTCTCTCTGGTGAATCCTCTCAACCACTGCACCTCTGGTCTACTCCCCAGTTCTTCTATGCTTAAAAAAAATACATTGGAAAAAGGTGGCAGTCTTTGTTTGGAAAGTCTGCAAAGCAGATCAAGGAGAAAACGCTTTAATGAGAAACTATTTGAGAATAGTACAGAGCAATATGATGAAGGGATTAACATGGTAATTCAAACTAAAGCATAAACTAACTGAAGTATAAACATTTTGAGAATAAAGCAGTCAGCTAATTCTGTTACATTACATTCATTTATCAACTCTTAATCAACTTGCTTCAGTGTACTTCTGCTACATTGTCTAGTCCACAAATCACTATACAACAGAATACAACTTAAATATATGAAGGGAAACTCCATTATGGAAGTTTGTAGATGGCTCACAGCTATTCCATGCAAACACAGTTTGGGGAACCTCCCCTCAGGAAACCACAGAAAACAGGTCTTGGGCCCAAAGTCTCTACAAGGTTGGTGCCACAATATGCCCCCAGTGGGGCAGAGAAGTGTGCACCCGTGAGCCACAAATCCATGGTCCTCCTTGGAACCCAGGTCCAGGTTAGTTATTTAGGCTTGTGAAACAGGACTTGGGCCCTATTCCAAAATATGCAAGGGATCAAAACCATGGCAATACAACCATGCATTTCCATTACATTGTGAGTGCTCCTATATCAGGAAATAATCTCCTCTTTCCACCACCATAGAGAACACTTGATTTTCCTAGGGCTACAAGAATTAAGGAGTGATGTTTTACTATCTCGTCTATTTCTTTCTCTACCACTGTTCCCTATTGGAATGGCATTAAAATTAGCCAAATCAGACTGGAAAGGAAGGAAAACAATGAAATAACTGCAGGGGACAAAATTTGAGGAACATTTTCCAGGACATAATTTGAGGAAATTCAAGGATTTTCTATATTATTGATGCAGATGTTGGCTACATAGATCAACTGAGGAGCAAACATTTTCTTACCCATGACCTAGATGTGGTATAAACGGAATTAGGAATTTCCTCCATATCTGAGGATTGGAAAGCTGATAGTATACCAGAGACTATGATTCAACTAAGAGGCCCACATAGTAAGACCTCCGTAATGGATCATGGCTTTTAGCAGTAATGTAAGCAAAACACCCAAAAGCAATAATTAATATATATATATGCGTGTGTTACACTAGTTTATAACACTGTATAAATTTTTGGAGTGCATCTTCACACCTATTAAGATGTGTAATTCCACACCACACACACCAACAGAGTTCTAATGAGCCTCCACTAACAGGCTTCCCCTAACACACCCCAACCCTCCAGGATCAGGTCCTCCTGCCAATTTGTGTCTGTGCAAGCATGGACTTCTTTCTTTTCATATGTGTGCGTGTGTGTGTGTGTGCCCTCACCCCACTAAAAGGAGGACTCTGGTGAAGTTTTTCTTAGAGGTGACCCAAGAACCCCCATCTGTGACCCCAACACCTCTCCCAAGGAAACAAGGAAAGTCTGAGAAACTGTCATCCAGGCAAACTGGATGGGATTATTGGGCATAAAATGGACATTAGCAAAACCGAATTAAAGTATGTTGTTTAGTTATTATGTCAACATTGCTGCATTAGTGGTAAAAAAAAAAAAATCTGTACTCATGTAGGATGTTAACAAAATGGAAGTGGTGGGGGATAAACAAGACCTGTACTGCATTTGCAACTTTTCTGTGAATAGAACGGTATTCTTTAAATGTTATTTTTTAAAATACTCTCAATATTTAATAGGTTATAGAAGGAAATTTTTTTTTTTCCAGTTTTCCCAGGTATCAACATCCAGGGACTGGAGAGAGGGGTTCTAGGAGAAAAGCTGGAAACCTCACACACAGGGCAGGCTCCGGAGTCACCTCTCCTCTGAGCCCTGCTGCTCAGACTCCTCACAGAGCATCTCACCCCAGGACACCGCCCTCCAGGACCCCCAACTCTGCCCACCTCAGCCCCCGCCCCGTCCTGGCGGCTCCACCAGAATCCGGAGCAGCGCGGCAGCGCCCCCGTGTGGCCACAGGGCTGAGCACAGGAGCCCAGAGCTGCCCTTTCTCCTGCTCAGCCAGGCCCTCCCCAGGCTCTCTGCGCCCCCGGCGGCAGGACAGGGATCTGCTCACAAGGGGGCGCCCAAGTCCAGTGTCAGGTCAGAAGTCCCCAAATTTTCTTAGTCCTATGGACAAAGGACAAAAGCAGGTTTCCAGGTCATAACAGCTGATTCCCAGATTATGGGCTGATCCCCAAATATAGAGGTTCCTTCAGTCTCGGATGGATCCTTGGACTCCAGAGTCTCTGTACTTTGTTTCTGCTTCTGCTTCCAGGGAATTAACATTCAATTCTACCCAGGAGTCCAGGTCATCGCCCAAGAAAAGGACAAGGTTCCAGGATAACACCAAGACCCGTGGGCCGACCATCCATCCACGTCTTGCAGCAGGGGGAGCAGGAGTGATCAGAGCCGGGGAGAGACCCGGGGAGCTGGTGGTGGTATGTGGTGGATCATTGGTGGAAGGGCCGCACGTAAGAGGAACAATAACTATAGAAAGATGACCCACGCTGTAAGGAAATAAATAAATAAATATACATCTTTTAAAAATTCTCCATCTCTGAATGAGGGGAGGTTGAGGAGATCCCCCGGGCATGACTAGGAAGACGGGAGGATCCTGGAAATGGAGCAGAGGATGAAAATGGGGACTAGGGGATGGGGCCCAAAAGGAGTGGTGGGGGCACCTGGAAGGGTGGGGCTAGGAAGGGGCAGCATCGGGGACACTGTGAGGGGAAGGTCTGTGTGGGTGACAAGGCTCTGGCTGGGGCTGGGAGAGTCTCTGTCTCCCCTGGTGGGACTGCAGAGGGGCTGGTGCTGTAACTGACCAGGGAATCACTTAAGTTCTGGGCCTTTCCTGTCCGTGCAGGGCTGGTGTGACTCAAATATGCACACTCAGGCTGATGAAGGAGAGAGAGGAGGAGAGGACAGATGGTTAGGAGGAGGCCCCCATTTCCTGAGCCACAACATCCTCCCCAACTCCCCAATGCTGGGATGCCAGGGAGATTCCTGGAATCAAGAGGAGGTGATTCAGGGAATCAAGAGGAGAAAGGCCTGTGCTGCCCTGGAGGGCCAGCCCTGGGGGCTGATTCTGGGGCTCCAAGGCCCCACTCCCAGCTAGCAGGTTAGAGTCAGCCTGGCTCACAGCTCCAGGCTGCTGACAGCCCCTCTGTGCTGTGACCCTGAAGACACCACTCTGGGGATAGTATACAGAAAACAAAACAGCAAAATTAAATGGGAATCTAAAAACGGTAGAACTGATTTTTAAAAATCACATATTTTGAAGGACACTTCAGAGGACGTGGAATCCTTGTCTGACAGCTCATTGCAATCAGGACCTTGACCGTCACGTGAGCTACTCTGGCCTCCACTGTTTCTTGTGAGAAAACAGCCACTGATCACTTTATCGCCTGAATATTTTACTGGTTTGTACCAAATCTCTTCCTCCTTTGCACCTAAACCAAAGATCTGGCGTCTCCACAGTCTCTGAGGGGGAGGCAGCAGGAGGGGCCTCACTCAGAGGCTCCAGCTCTGGGTCCCACGAGGCTGCGATGGGGACGAGATGTTGGTGGATCTGAACGGCCGTGATCAGCGTGGAAGGACCTGCCTCAGAGCTCATGCATGTGGCTCCTGGAGAAAACCCTCAGGTCCTTGTCCTGTGGGCGTCCCCTTAGCTGAGGGTCCACCGTGTGCAGGGAGTCACCCCAGAGAGGGACCAGGAAGGGAGCCCAGGCGGGAAGTCTCAGCCACTGTGAGCCTGACTCTGTGACGTGGCACGTCCCTTCTGCTTCATTCTCCTCACGAGGAAGAGCCAGGGAGTCAGACACACTCACGGGGGGAACTGTCTCCCCTCCTGTGTATCCCAGAACTGGTGGAAATTTGAAAACCAACACAGTAGACCTTCTGGACACTCATTATTTCCATTCTGTCCACATAAAAAATAAGCTGCCTCCCACCCAAGGCCCCTAAAGTCTCTCCCATCACAGAAGCAGCGTGACGTCAGCATCTCATTGCAGGACCCAGGACCACGCAGAGGAGGCGCCTTGAAAGCATCTGTGCAGTGAAGCCGTCTGTGCTCAGCAACTCGTGGGCTGAGACAGTTTCCTGCCCCACAAGCCCTCTATCAGTATACTGTGGAGGACAGACACAGGGCAACTTGTAGACCCATTTTTTCATGTTTTAAAAGCAAATTTATTGAGATATAACTTTTGGCCATTGAGTCATTTGTTGAAGGCTCAACTGTCATTTCCTTTTGGTAAGTGCAGAGCAGAGCAATCATCCCATACTCTACCTTGAGAACATCTCCATCACCACAACAACCTTGTTTCCTGAGCCTGGGCCCATGGGCACCACCCCCACCCTCCCCTCCCCAGCCCTGGGCAGCCAGAGCCCACTCTCTGCCTCTGGGGATGGGCCAAGGATCTTCTCTCTAAACACATCCCAGGCGACTCAGCTGACACAGACCTGCAGTGGACATTTGGGGTACCCTAACCCAATGCATGCTGGTGCCCAGGAACATACTCCACAGGGTGTTAAGGTCACAGAGAACCACATGACCCCACCCAGGAGGCCCTGCAGCCTGGGGTGTGAGGAAAGAAGGGCTGCAATAGCTGCCTCAGAGGGGGCCAAGGCAGAGCCAGGGAGGTTCCTTCCTCAGCAGGAAGGGAACATGGGAGCTGGGTCTTGAAAGCCAGATGTGGGCACAGGAACAGAAGTGGCTCAGGGAGCTGATGAAAGGCCGACTACATGACCTCAGCAGTGACTTTCTCCATGTGACCTTGGAGATTCCTCCCCAGCACTCTGTGAGCTGGGAAGTGATACTGTCCTGACACCCCTCCCCCACACCCTCTCAGAAACAAGGACATGGAGACTGAGGGGTTATGGCAGTGCCCAGCTCAGAACCCCAGCCACCTGGCTAATTTCTGGGCCTCTGGACCGACAGCATCCTCCAAACTGACCAGGGGACCAAGGAGGCTGTGAGCCTGGAGCCCTCACCACCAGCTCCAGACACCACACATTTCTTGGCTGGATTTGACTAAGGACAAAAGCGCAGTAGTAAGTCATCATGTCATCACCCTTCATGGATAGGAATTGAACACACCAAAGAACAAGACACAGAGTGACTGGTTGTACCAAAAACAAAACCCAACTTGATGCTGCCTCCAGGAGACAGGATCAAAACAGCCCCACTGCGGGAGACAGGAATAGGCCAGGATGCTTCAGGAGCTGCCCAGGGTGGGCAGTTCACACCCCCACTGCTGGAGAAGCCAAGACAGGATGAGGATCCTGCAGGCGTGACTGTATTATTTTTGATACTCTTCTTTTTTTATTTTTTAACTTCACTTTTCACTTGTAAAGACTATTTGCTTTCCCCCACCCCCTCAGGTGTAGTCCCCATAGAGTTTCCTTCTCCAAGGCACCCGTGCACCATCACCTCAGTCCCCTGTGCTCCCCCCACCCTCCCTCTGGTCCTCCGCACACTGGGGATCAGAGAGAGACTGAGACAGGGACACAGAGGAATGGGGCAGGGACAGAGAGGCCAAGAGGGACAGGGACACACACAGAGAGTGAGATGAGGACAGACCAAGAGGGGGAGAGAGAACATCAGAGGGACATACAGAAAGAGAAAGGGAGAGTCAGCCAGTGAGGACAGGGAAGGAGACAGAAGAGGCTTCGTTGGCATCACTCCCTGTTGGAGTGGACATCCCATGCCCTGGGTGGCCTCGTCCTAGTCAGAACCCAGTCCCAAGTCGATACAACCTCCAGGCAAGTGGGCAGGTGTGTGAGCAGGCAGGGTGCCCTGAGAAATCTGTGGCCGGCAGGTGTGCACTGTCTATGGCCCTGGCACCTTGACTGGGCCCGCAAGGCCCTGTAGGGCACAGCCAGAGAGGAGCAGGGCTGACAGGCACACTGGGTGGGAGGACAGGCACCCCGGGTAGGAGATGTCTCAGCCCCCAGCAGGGCTGGCCAGGCCTGGGTGAGGCATATGCAGGTGCCCTTCCCCGGGTGGGACCCTCCAAGTGCAGTGAGCCTGACACCAGCCTCCCCTCCAAGGGCAGCAGACAGGAGTGACCCACTCCCCAGGACCGCCCTGGGAAAGGCTCCACACTCTGGAGCTCCTCTGGGCCCTTGGGAGATGGGAGCCTGGAGTTGCCGATGCTGCAGGGCCTGCTCCCTGGCAGGGAGGATGAGCCAGGTCAGCAGCCAGAGACCAGAGTGCCCGGCAGGGGCCCTGGCTACGTCTCGCCATGTCTCGCCATCCAAGGGCTCAGGGAGGCTGTGCTGCTGTCAGTGTTGTGGGCTGGGCCTGGCATGGAGGGTGAACAGGAAGTGGCCCAGGCAGCCATGGGATGGGGGGCATCTGTCTGAGCAGGAAGTCCAGGGAAGGGGACCCAGGAAGTGACATCACCTCCAAAAGATGACAGGGCACACATCACCTCGGAACCCTGGTCCCCAGGCAGTTGGTTCTGAACCAAACCTGACCCACCTCACTTGCCTGGTGGGCCTGGACCCGGCACCATATTTTGTTGCTGTTTGCCCAGGTCTCCCTGCAGTGGACCCAAAAAAGGTCCCCGAAACTCGTGTCGCACTCTGCTGAAAGGCATGAGGAGCCTGTGTCGACGTCTCTGGCCAGCACCAGCACTGCCCCTGAGGAAACTAGGGGGGCCCTGGGGACAGGTCAGACCATGCCAGGGCTCTGATTCCCCCAGCCCTCCCTTCAACCTGTGAGTGTGGGTGTGCGAGCGGTGAGAGTGAGTGTGTGCGTGCTCAAGGAAGGAGGGTCTGGCCCACCCAGGAGGTGGGTCATGTCTACACCAGAACCAGCCTAGCTGGTGTTGGGACCCAGAGAGTCATGGCTGCTCCCTCTTGCCCCAGCTGGTTGCTACCCAGGAGGTATGTCTGTTTGCTCCCAGAAGGTGTTCTGTGTCCAGGAAGGTGAAGAGATCCAGAGAGTGCATTTCCCCGACTGTCCTCCCACAGCCCAGTGTGGGATCTGTCCCCTCACAGAGCCCTGGTTGAAGTGTACCCGCAATTTGAGATTGGGGCGCATGTCCAAAGGAACTGGCTGGAGTACACAAAGGCCCTTGAGGAGCTGTCCGAGGGTAAGTGGCACAGTCTGGTGCATGGGCCCGACTGGGCAGGGTAGGGTCAGGTGGCCCTTGGAGGAGACCACACGGGCTAGATTCGGACCACGAGCAGTATGACCTGGCATCTGTAGCTGCCGAATTTGGGGAACAGAATCCCAGGGGCCCCCTATCTTGGGCTGGTCTCTGCTCAGGGCTCTAGCATGTGGTCTGTTTACAAAGGCAAGTGGCAATCTGGCATGTGGCTGATGGCCTGTCCTCTTGCATCTCTAGCCCCTTCTCAAGGAGCACAGCCAGGCTTCCCTGCTGCCCATGGGACAGGCCAGGAGACCAGCCAAGTTGCTGATTGGAGACAAGCAGACACTAGGGGTCCTGAAGGGACAGGAGAAGCCGCTCCTGCATATGCTGTTCCAGAGCAACAGGAGAGCCCAGCAGGCCTGCTGGGTCAGACAGACAATGCCCAGGATGCTGTAGGCGTCCTGGGCACTCTGAGCTTTGTGACCCCTGAATAGTCAGCCTGAAACTCCCCAGATTCCAGCAGGATGTCCCCAGGCTGCTAAGCTAATACCAGCCCTGCTGGGGAAACCAGGCCAGGACCTGCAACCTGTGGGACAGCCTGCTGGGCACAAGCAAACACCACCTGTTTGCAGGGAGCCAGGCCCTAGCCAGGCCCCAG
Organism: Talpa europaea; assembly: GCF_964194135.1. Lineage (NCBI taxonomy): Eukaryota > Metazoa > Chordata > Mammalia > Eulipotyphla > Talpidae > Talpa > Talpa europaea. The sequence goes on along the minus strand of NC_140068.1, from coordinate 132,487,352 downwards.
CAGGGCAGCTGACAGTGGTGTGTTTACACCAGCCCCACTGTGGGAGACAGGTATAGGCCAGGATGCTTCAGGAGCTGCCCAGTGTGGGCAGTTCACACCCCTCCTTTCTGGGGAAGCCAAGACTGGTGCAGGATCCCCAAGACTTCTTTGAGGATTCTGAGATAAGAGGAGTGCTGTGGGAGGAACCAGACAATGACCAGGATACTGAACCCTATGGGGTCAGTGCTGAGCTCACTCCACCCCTGCGGGACAGCCAGGCCCTGGTCAGGAGAATGCTGCCTATGCAAGAGCGTCCTGAGCTCAAACCACGCCTGTGGGAGGAAGCCACTTCTGGCCAACATCCTGCAGGTTCAAGTGAGGGTGCTAAGCCACAGCAGCCCTGCCTGGAGAACCAGCCCCTGCAGGGATCCTGCAGCACAAGCAGAGGGTGCTCACCTGATACCATTCCTCCAGGGTCCCATGCCTGACCCCTGTCCTGCCTGTCCACCTCTGGTGCAGACTAAGCACCGCTGACCCCAAACCTCTCCTCACCCACCTCCCTAGCCACATGTCCTCATTTAATTTCTACTAACCCTGCACCCACAGACACCTGGCCGTCCTCTTGTAGTTCAAATCTTTGTTTCCTAATTAATTTCAAGTTGTTTTCGTTTTATTTCCTCCAAGGTTTCTTGTTCATTATGGAAATACTAATAAAGTTTGTTTTGTATCACCCAAGTTTTTTTACTCCTTTTGAGTCCAGTTCTGTCATAGTGCTGGCCTCCTTCTTGCTATGGCCTTGCAGAAGATCTACAACTAGTGTAAACCCTTTAGTCAAACCACTCACTGCCCAGGCCCCTCAGGCCCTGATTCCCTCACATGCCTGTTGCCTCTATTCTGAATTCTACCTGGGCGTTTTACAGAGAAGGAACCAAATCAGTGGTGACCTGGGATCTTCCCAAGTACACAATAGATGTAGTACACATGGTAGGTGTAATGCAAATTTGGTTTGTTGGGCCTCCCTGGTGTCCCAGGGGTGAAGTCTCAGCACTGTTACCACTGAGGCCTGAGTCTAGCCCAGGCCAGGGAGCTGACCCTCCTAGGGCTCAGCAGACTTTTCCTATCTCACCAGATGCTCCCCTTAGCAGTGTCTTTCAGTAAATCTACCTGTTCTGCTTCCTACTCTGTCTCCGGTGAATCCTCTCATTCCGGTGTAGCTTCAAGTCTACACTCTAGTTCTCTGCAGAAAGAAAAAAAAAATGGGGATGCTCAATTTAAGTTAATTGGTAGAGTTTTACAAATGAGCAATATCTATCAAATCAGCCATATGTCATTACATAAGTATAATCAAGAAATCATTATTAATGTCTACATCAGTCCATGTTAAGACATCCATTTATAAGAACATATGTTTTAGGAGGAAGATATTAAGATTAGAGATGTAATGGGATATCCAGGGCTACAATTTCATTAAATAGCCTCACCCAGGAGCGCCCAATGAGACAGTGAGGAGTGGCAAGAGTTGCAGGCAGTGCCCTGATGACTTAATTTGAATGGTGGCAATGTTGACCTCCCTCCGTCATGGCTATAAAATAGACTCCTGGCAGTGGTTTGTGACTTTCTGAATGATTCAGTGCTGAGAAGGAGCAAGATGAGAAGGTGAACGTCAAAGGAAGTTAGGAATTGAGGCATTTTTGTCCATGGGAGTGGACACAGGGTGTAAGACCTTTGTGTCTCATGTGAGTCCTCACCTCAGAGAGCACCTCCACAGAGAATGTTCCCTTTGTGTGGACAACAGTGAACTTGTCTCCTTGGTCACCCTAGGGCTGATTCAACAGTCCCTAAAAAAGTCATAAAATTGAGATCAAGAGTGATTTGATCATACCTGAGTCCAGAGGCATGAGTTTCTTCTCATCATGGGTGATTCATCAGTCACTGCCACTCATGAATGCCCAGATTTCCAGTCAAAGAAATCACAGTCAAGCTCTTGCTGTGATTACATCACTTAGTAGACCAGACAGCTACATGGTAACAGGTGCATTTCTTCACCCAGTTTACCCTGTTATGGAGAGTGATTTGTTCTCAAGAATTGACATCCATTCTGGATGTAAGTTTCCCTTCCCTGACTGCCAGCATCTCTATTCAAGAGCCAACAGATTGCCTAATTTACCAGCATAGAGCCTATATAACATTGCCTCTGATATATAACATGTGCCTCTGGGCACATTTTATGGTGAAATAAGTATGACATTGGCAGCATGTCTGCAGGAATCACTGATTCTACCATACAGCATGTCACCTGGGAAGTTGACAGCATAATTGAAGGAGGAGAGACATTAAAAACTTTTAACATTTTATCTTGGGCAAAACACTCTGTGATGGTGGAAGGCAGCTTTCAACATGTGTTATACACATTGAAGTAATGGCCAATATATAATCTGTGTTCTAATATCGAGAAAGCATGGATCCTGCAACTTAGAGGTGAAAGAAGGACCAGCTGCTCTCACCATTACTCCTAATGATCCACTGGAGGAATTTATCCTTCCCACCCTACGCCTTTCACCCTATTAGATTAGAGGTTTCCCAGGGACGTGAGGTGGGAGGTTGGGAGGCATACTTGTACCAGCAAGGTTCTTCAGGATTTGATGTTATATCTACTGCCTACGCATTTATATTCCTTGAGCCAGTGAGCCACAATGAACTCTATTGTGATCGTTTTCAGGATAATTGACCCTGATTACTATGAGGAGCTAGGGTTGCTGCTGCACAATGGAGTAAGAAAGGAGCACACGTAGAAACTCTGGAGATCTGGGGCTTCTTGCCAAGTTGAAATACAAACAGCCCATGCAGAAACCATGTCTTGATGGGGGTGAGGGACTCAGCCTCCAAATCCACAGGGATGAAGAATATAGGTTCGCTTCAGGGAGAGGGGAATCTGGAATGGGTGTGGGGGAAAGAGACGAAGCACATTGATAATGGTGTTGTGACCACATGCATTTGTGTAGGCTTGGCCCATTAACTGAGTTTTTTGTAGAGCTTGTCACTGACCACCACATCAAAGACCCTCTGACTGACTGGACTCCGCAGAGGGCGTGAGAACATTTGAGTGGTGTAAGGAGTAGACTGTATGGGACATTTCTCAGGCCTCATGTCTTCTATCCCTTCAGTTCACCTTTTTACTGCTATAGTTTATTGTTTCATAGTGAGCAGTTTCATGCAGGTATAATAACCTTTCACCACCTTAGTCCAGTTGCACCTTATGTGTCACTTTGTGCCTCAGGTCCTTTCTGAAGCCATTCTGTGAGATGAGTGCTGCACCGGTCTGGCACCTGCTCACTCATGTGCAACCTAGGAGAGGGAATTAATAGCCCCTGTGGCGACCCTCGATCTATGGGAGATAGAAATCAGCGAGTAAATAGGTCCCTCCATCTTTCCTTCCATCGGTGGACAATTCTGAGGTGTATTCCACATAGCTCCTTAGAGGGCCCCATGGAGATTGAACCCCAGTTGCCCATGGCAGTACCCAGGTCAGTAAAGCACCCTGGTATCAACTTTTCTTCCACTCCCTGCTTTATGTTTCCTGTTCCCATGGTAATGAACCCAAATAAACTATTTGCATGCAAAACCTCAGGTTTTTTTCTGGCTAAGATACGTGTGTTACTTGGGTAAAATTGAGATGGGGATAAAGCTACTGATATGGGTGTGGAAAGGTATCCCAGGAAAATTATCATTTATGCTAAATGCTGTTTATGTAAAAACAAATAGATATGCAAAGAGATGCATGCAAAAATGTCACCAAAATATTAATGCTTATTATTATGGTAAGATGACAAGATAATTTTTATTATATTTTTATATTTCAAAAGTTTCATATTTTATAAATGGTTTGAGTTGTTCACAATGAATGTGTGATATTTACATAATATAATCAGAGAAATGCAGTAAAAATGGGAGTACAAATAATGAGACAATAAATAGATCTTTGGGCCAAGGTGGTATTTCTCACTTTAGACATCTACACATAAAAATCTTTTTTTCCTGAAGCCAGAAAGCAAACCCTTCTCTATAGAAGTAAATAGAAGTTTTACCTTGTCAAAACAAGTGTCAAGGCCTGAGCAGAGCCCACTAGTTGCATAGCAAGGGCTGGACTTCAATCCGACCTCCACTGGAACCTCTTGCTCTCCTCACACACCATCCTCCAACCTTGCTGAAATCACATAACTCCAACTCCCACTTGGAGAAAAAGGAAAAAAATGTCCTAAACTCTTAGCCATTTGGTATTTCCTCAAAATTCTTACTTATGAGCAATAACAAGAGTAATTAAATTGGCTTATTTGTTCCAAAGGCTGATTTGGGCCCTGTGAGGAATGATGCCATCTATTTACAATTTTCTTTCCTCCGCTGTCCCTCCCTCTGATCCACAGTTTCAAGTCTTTTATTTATAATTGTCCTTAATATAGCTTGGTTCAGTTCCTAACTAGAACGTGCACTGGGAAGGAATTGAGACAGTATTTTTGAGAGGTGGGGAAAGTGATTGAACTCCTTTTATGAACTAGGATTTGAATTTTGGAAAATATAGGCAACTTTCTATTTCTTTTTAAAATTTTTTTATTTATATAAGAACTGGAGTATAGTCAGAGGCATGGGAGGGTGAAAGAATTCACCAGAGACAGAGCAGGGAGAAGAACAGGCAGACAGACAGAAGACACTGCTGAGGGGAGCAGCGGGAGAGGCAGGAGAGGTCTGTCGTGCCATGTGGGTTTCTCCCTGGGCGGCTGGGAATCGAACCCACACTGCAGAGGCTGCGGACAGCTTCACAGTACAGTGCTCCACCCGCTGCACCACCAGGGAGGCCCACAACTTTCTATTTCACATCCCTCACAGAGGAAATCTTCAGGGTGAAGATTCTAAGTATGAAGGATTTTGAAATGTGTACTGGAATGAAGAAGGTTGGGGAAATCCGTTCCAAAATCATCAGGTGACAGCAGCTTCAAATATTAGTAAATCCTGACTTGAGAATTGAAGAAAATTTCCCACTGGGGAAAAAAAATGGAATGAAATTTGATACTTGGCACTTGATTCTACAATCCAGAAGAAAGAAAAGGCAAACTTCCTGCAAACATCAGTTTAGAGACTTAAGCACACCAGAAGCATCTTTTTTTAACTTCAAGATGGATGCTTCTACCACCCCGTGGCGATTAAACAAACTTATGAACACTCTTTTAAGTTCAATGTTCTCTATTGAAAACCATAACTTATAAGACAAACTATCAGGTCATCCCCAAAAGCCGGGTTTTCCTTAAACCTCAGGTTCTCACCATCCCCTGCTGCTGGGGGCTTTGTTGGCCCAGTCAGATAAGGTACTAGCAAGCAGCTAAGAAAAAGGGTCTCACACCGTGGGGCTAAAGATTTAACATCCCTTTGCTTGTTGTTCTTGGTCATAAAAAGAGAAAAATTTATCAGAAAGTATATTAGGCAATAAATTACACGTATCAGCATATTGTAAGTAAATAGCACGGAAAATTATCTGTTTAGAAATTAGTTATTAAACAATTTGGCCCACTTGACAATGGGAGACAATTTATTGTACATGCCTGACAAGCAATCCAGCACAACTATTATAGTAGGTCCTTCTATTGCCTTCTCTTGAAGCTTCTTGGGAAAGTTTTTTAATGAAGCTATTTGAGTTAAGGAGTTTCTAGGTAGAAAAAGTTCTGATAGTTGAGTAGCAGCTGGTCCCCGGCTGAAGGCCATGCGAATAAGAAAAGTCTTTTCTTGCTTAGGCTTTGGCTGATAGGGGTGTCCTGGCAGCTATCTACTGTCTTAGGTTATTGTTTAACTGAAACAATGAGTTTTAGTGTAAGGCTTAGTTTTTTATGAACCTTGAAGGTTGCCTTCTTGCTGAGAGCACGTAGTGGCCAGAAGTCTATGGAAAAAAAAGGATGCACTGATTGTTTCTGCTTTGTTTCTATGCACATGATATTCTAATCTCATGGCTTGCTGAAAAAGTATAAACAACCTGCTGAGTCTTTTGGCAGAAGATACTTGCACCTCATCCAGTGTCAGTGTCTCCTCACTACCTCATCCCCTTCCCCTCGGTCCTTTTCGCCGCACCTAGACCGTCTTTTCCTTTCAAGGACTTCAGACCTGACATTTTGCTGAAAGCTGGTCTGTGGCAATCCCCCATTCCACATAGCTCCTTAGAGGGAGCAAAGAATAAAGTTTTGCCTTACCCTAGGCCTTAGCCTTCCTTTACCTTGTCAATAAGATGTTCTCAAGGCATGGTGCTGTTTTGAGAAGGCAGTGGGTGGGGCGTTCTGAGCTCGGGTGCCTGAATGTCTTAGGAGGCCTGTCTTCAGGATAATTCCAGGTTTGGGATGAGCTAGCCACCCGGATGGTGGAGGTTTCCATTTTCGTAATATTTTAATGTTTAGATATCCAAGCACTCCAGGAAGCTTCTAGGGAGCAGGCAATGTCCTCTTGGTCTTGGTCAGCGGGGCAGTGGTTATCAGGTTTATAAAAAGTAAAAACCAATTTTCATGCACTTGATTATAAATAAGATATATTTCAGTTTAAAAAGTTATTAAAAACATATACCTTTACAATGTTCAGTGCCAGGGATAAAACCTCACACTGTTCTCCTCATGACTTTGGACTGTCACTGCAAAAACATTGACTTCTCCTAAGAGAAAATTAGAACTTAGAGAAGAAATGGATATTTAATTGCAAGATATTTTGATAGGAGACAGTTATTTCCATTGAGGTGATTTGTTTCTTTTCCTTTTTAACATCACATTTGATTTATAGTTGATAGCACCTTTGAATGCTATTTAGTTATAAAACTGGAAATGCTTAATTCTTGCTTTCTGGCTCCTTTCTTAGGACGTGACTTCCATGACCGTCCTTGGACAACCTGCTGACCATGCTGCAGGCAACACTTGGCTGGAGCCTGCAGCCTGCATGGGGCAGTCCCGATGCCAGTGCAGATGGCGGGGAGTCTAGTGGCAGCTGGCTTTTGCTCTCCTCCCCACCCATGCACCCTGGGCTCTTGAAACAGAAGAGGATGTTCTCCAGACCACGGACCAGGTATATATTTCCAGTTTGGAATTGTTTGCTTTTGTCAAATCAGTCACTCTTTGGCCGACCGCAAAAGCTGTTTTCTTCTCAGGGTTTCTGTTTTTGTTCACCTATGAAATGAAGGAGCTGGTCTGACTTAAATCACCTGGGGTGATATAACCCAAACAGGAAAACAGGTGCTGTAGCAGACAGTGTTCAGGGCTCTGGTCTAAAGAATGCCCGTCCCTTGGCTTTTTCATAGAGAGCATGTTTTTCAAAAGCACATGACTGGTGCAACAAGTTTCATCACCTCTACCTCACTGAGTGGCACTCAAAATACACTAGCTTTGCAATGAGGTGCTGTGAGTATGCTCTGTATCTTGCGCATCCCTCCCCCATCCCTCAAGTCATCCACTCTTTGTGAGAATAAATGAAACCATTGAGAGTTATTATTATTATTATCAAATGTTTATGAAATAATTTTGACCACAAAATATTGCTAAAAAATACATATATAACATATATATAAATGTGTACATATAAATATATGTGTATAAATATATACAAATGTGTGTGTGTGTGCATATACAGAAATTTCCTATTTCTCCTTCACACTGCTTTCCCCAATGACATCAATCTTTGTGGAACCATCATTTCATAACATGATTACCCCTTCCCCACTCTTATCCCCCAGCCAGTCTTGGAATCTGAAAAAATCCTACTCTCAAATGGCAGCATATTTGCAGCACAAGAATGAGAAACTGAGAATAAGAATCCTTTCCTGGTTCTTGATCCACAGCTTATTGTCTTTATGCGATATGGCTTCTCAAGGACATAAAAAAAATTCCCTCAAACAAAAACCAATGGTTTATTTGTGTAAAGTAGAGGCAATGAACTCATGAATGCATGCATTAGCTTATTATTCTTCCTCGCAGAGGAGATGGATGGATGAATCTATTTATCTCTCTGTCTACACATCTCTCTCTCTCCATATGCAAAGAAAAGTGGTTTAAGTTGGGGAAGTCAGTGAGGAATGATAGGAGGATTTGGTTGAGATGTGGGAAACTGAAGACTTTGTCCCAGTCCTGCTTATAGAATGAACTTGGCAAGTCATTATCTGAGACTTCATTTCCTCTACAATGAGGGAGGAAGGCTGGGGGGACGTGCAGTCAGAGGCTCAAACTCTACAATTCTATGGAGTGATCTTGACAGTTTGGGCTTTCTCAGAAGCTAACTCCATGAAGGGGCTTAGCAGGAAGGATGCTTATTCAGGAGGAACTGAGGAGCATCACTGACTCTGGTATATAGCTTTAGGCAATTTGAGGCAATTTTTCCTGGTGATGCTTTCCAACTCTGGCCAATAGGTCTTCACTGAAGTGTTACAGGGCAAGAGAGGGACACCGCAGAACCCCCAAACCTGCCCATTCTAAATACGTTCTGCCGTCTGCCACACCAAGACAAAACATACAAGACCTTTAATGGAAAGTAACTTTAATACAATTAGTGTGCAGTACAGAAAAGACAAAGAATATAGTTTTGAAATCAAGCACCTAAAGTTACCCATGCCCTCATGGATGAATGCCCAGCCAAACAGGGTTGAACCAAAGCAGGGCCACTGAGGCCCAAAAGTCTGCCACAAGTCTAAAGCACCTTCTGGTGGGGACCCATAGAAAAGGGTCAGAAACAGCCAGCCAAGTCTGGAGGAAAAGTGCAAAATCAAAATCAAGATCAATGCTGCCATTGGTCTCTCACCCACATCTGTTTCAGTCCGTCTAGGACCAAACATCAAGTACAGCTTCTTCACATGTCTCTTCACTCCATGTGCCTCCTCTAGGTCTCCTTCTGGCTCTCTATCCTGCTTCCTTCCTTCTCCAGTCTCCTCTTCAGCTTCTTCTCTTCCCTGCTCAGCTATACCCTCCCTTGGGTGGGGCAGGGAATCTGGCACCTCCCCTTTTCGTGGGAAGCTCCCTGTTACAGAAGGACCATCTGGGAGGCCCATCACCATGTCCACCACAATGTGAAAGCATAAGGTTGCTGTTAGTAAAATAATAGGATCTTAACATCATGCGGATATTGGAGATTATGCCACTCTACCTCTCTGTTGAACAGTGGAGGAAAATGTGGGGTTCAGTGACTTGCCCATGATCACTCAGCAAGATTACAGCAAAATAAGTCTGTTCTTTCCAGAACAAGACTGTTCACATGGTATACACCTGATGGAGGACAGGAATAGCAAAACTGCAAAGGCGGCCCGACAAGACCAGCAACCTGGCTCACACAGGAGGTGGGGGTAGAAGAGATTAGCATAGCTGTTGACACAGCTATGGAAACCAAGATCCTTAGGTGCCAAAGCCCAGATTACAAAGCATAAGATCCGAGCAGGTATCAAGCTGCTGTAGGGAGTGTCCAGAGCAAAGGTTCAAGGGTAAAGATATGGAGATCAAGTCCATTGTGGAATCTCCTGTCCTTTTCAGATTCTACATAGTTATCCAAAATAAGCAATTGGGCCTCCCTGGTGGCACAAGGGGTTAAGATGCAACCTATGAAGCTATCCGCAGCCACTGCAGGACGAGTTCCATCCCCAGCCAGGGAGCAACCCACATGGCGCAGTAGACCTCTCCTGACTCGCCCGCTGCTCCCCTCAGCAGTGTATTTCAGTCAGTCTGCCTGTTCTGCTCCCCACTCTGTTCCTGGTGAATCCTCTCACCCCCCACACCTCTGGCCTGTACCCCAGCTCTTGTATGCATAAATAAATAGATCTTAAAAAAAAAAATAAGCAACTAATCTAAGGCTCACAAGGAGTGAGCCCCTCCCAAACAAGAGAAGAGTATATCAGTGCAGTGTCTGCACAGGCTCAGGGAGCAATCTCTCTGCCCACCTGTGCCTATGCAGGTGCTTCTTTTTACCAACTCTCTCCCTCTTCAGGGCAGCAGCTCCCTACCTGCCCGTGACCTGTACTTCCCCTCATTGACCTCCTTCAGCGGAGGCCGCTCTCCTCAAGGCCACCTGCCTGCAAACATGCAGGCCTCTCTTAGCAAACCTTCCCTTTCAGGGCAGCTCTTCCTGCCTGCTTGTGTCTATGCAAGTGTCCTTTATTCCTCTGTCCCTTTCCCTAACAAACCTGCTTTTTAAATATAACCAATGTCTCTGTCTCGTGGAGAAACTTGCCTGGGAAACTCACCGCGTGTTGCTGAAACGGGAGCTCTGGTGAAACCTTTCCCAGAGTGAGCCCAAGGACCCCGCACTCCAAACCCACTAACTCCAAAAAAATCCCATCACACCTGCTGAACTCTCCACAGGAGCATAAAGAGGCAGGTCACAAGTGTCCTGAGGGTGCCACACTGGCCTTGGCCTCGGTCACAGCCCAGGGGGTCTGGAGCTCTAGCCTGCATTTTATGACAACTCTTCTACTCTCAGTGCCTCAGCCTTTCAAAGAAAGTGGCATTCATGCGTCTTGCTTCCTTGGTGCCTGTTCAGGGAATTTTTTCAAGTTGATCTTTTCTCCTTGGCACCTGGTTAAAAAAGGGGAAGTTAAAAATGCATTAGGATTAAGCCCAGTGGTGATGGTGCCTTGGTGCCTTTGGCCATATGGGAAATTCTTCAATTCATCATGCAAAGCTGGATTGACAGAAAACAGGGCCAAGCCTGAGAGGATCAGGAACTGGCATTCTCCCCCCCCCCCATTTGCACAATTCACCAGCAAGTGTCTCTGGGGCTTGAGCTGAAGAGGCCCCAGGAGTTTGTGTTCAGAACCAGTCTCTGTGCCTGGCAGCACTTGGGGTGGGGGTTAGGAGGCAGGAATCAGAGGTAAAACTGCCAGAAGTGGTTACATTTTGTAAGTAATGTGTCTTATCTTGTTCCATTCAGAGAGGAAAAGAAAACATCAGCCTCAGAGCCAAACCTATTTCTGGGGTTAATCCATCTCTGTACAGCTGCTCCCTGTAAATCTCTCTTGCATTAGGTTCCAGGTGCTTTAGACTAATTAATGCACACACTGTGTTTCTGGGAAATTTAATAAGAGCTGGCTGTGTCTCTTGTAATTCGTGTTTCTGTGTCTTACCTCCACATCATGCGTTCATATGGAAATGAATTTAGTGCTCATCAGATAGCAGAGTGAATGGTCAAGGTGTGGGTTTCTCTTAAGCATTGTTGAAAGTCCTTCCCCCACCCTCCTGCAGGTGAATACTTAATATTATCCAAACAGGGAGAAACTACCTTGCTGCCAATACACAGGAATGATTTTAGAGCTGAAGGTGTAACAAGGCAATCCCCAGGAAAGGGGAGTTTCCAGGTTCCTTGTGATACCGGAATTGTCAGGCCTAGTCTTCCAGCCTGGAACAGATCCCAGGCTGCAGGTGCAGCGCTGAGTCCCAGCCACTAGACCCCCACGGGATGGTGTCTCTGAAGCCGCAGCAGGAACTTCGCAGACTCTCAGGCAAGCAAGCAAAAAGACGCAGGTTTGTTTTGAGAAAGAAGAAGTTTGTTGAGGAGAAAATCCCTAAATTCTTCAGAAGTCCCCTCCTGCACTGTCCCTAAAACTGCCTAATTTCTAGCTTGCCCTGTGTCTCACTTGCCCCGTCATGGAAGTGTGGAGCTGAGCAGGGACGGGGAGCAAGAGAAGGCAGGAGAAAGAAGGAAGGGGATACCAAGACCAGCACCTGGAGGAGACAGTGGAGCAGAGAGACATGTGAAGAAGCTGTACTTACTTGTTCCTTGGCCTGGGGCTTGTGTCAGGAACTTGGGGGATATGGAGGGAGACAATTGAAAGAGACAGAGATGTGGGGAAGAGACCTGTGGGGAGGCTGACACTGGCAGCCTTTATACTGATTTGGGTTTTGATTTTGATTTTGCTTGTTTCTTTTTATTTATTTAGTTAGTTCGTTTTTTATTTTATTTTTATGCAAGATCTGGGGTACAGGCCAGGTGCAGGGGAGGGTGAGAGAATTCACCAGAGACAGAGTGGGGAGCAGAACAGGCAGACGGACCAAAGACACTGCTGAGGGGAGCAGCGGGCGATGAAGGAGAAGTCTGCCGCGCCATGTGGGTATCTCCCTGGCCTGCCAGAATGGAACCCACACTGCAGAGGCTGCAGACAGTTTCACAGCCCTGCACTCAACCCGCTGCACCACGGGGAGGCCCTGATTTTGCTCTTTTCCTTCTACACTTTCCTGGCCCCTTTTGCCCCTTTCCTATGGGCCCCCACCAGGAAATGCCTTAGACTCGGGTCCTGTTTTGAGCTAACTCTGTTTGGCTGGGCATTTACCCACAAGCGCATGGGTAGTAGTTTTTGGTGCTTGATTTGGAAACTGTATTCTTCCTGTTTTTCTTCTCTTTATTGCACACTAATTGTATTAAAGTTGTTTTCCATTGAAACTTTCATGCACTGGGGCATGTTTTGTCTTGATGTGCTGGGTGGCAGAACCTATTTAGAGCAGACAGGTTTGGAGGTCCTGGGGTACCCCTCGTCCTCCTGTAACAAAGGGATTCCTTCACTTTTCACATCTGGACTTGACCTGGCCCTCCATGGCCAGTGTGTTCCCATCACGCCCTGCCATGCCCTACCTGGGAACCCTCTAATTTAGCTGACCTCTAGATGCTTCCTAAATGTTCATTCTTTTCCAGGCCTTCTCGTCCCTTAGTATATGCTGGTCCCTTTGCCTGGACCATCTTTCTCTGCCTTCTTCACTAGAGAAACATCTGCTTCTCCTTTGAAGGCTCCTAAAATGTCGTTCCTCTGAAGGATTGGAGTTGGGATTCCTCAATAATGAAGGTGTCATAGGGTTGCTGGTGGGAGACAAGCCTGCATGAGGAAACCCCAGGTAGCTGAGAAACTGATTCATTGTTCTCCCTCCCTGGAAAGATTCTTACAAGGGTCCTGCTCTTGCTTATTTGCTGCAGGGGGTCTTGTTGCCCCAGCCAGATAGGATACTGACAAGCAGCAAAGAGAAAGGGCCTCACACCATGGGGCTGAGATCTGGCATCCCTCGCTTTTTGTTCTTGGTCATAGAGAGAGAAAAAATTTATTAGAGAGTATATTGGGCAGTGGATTGTACGTGTCAGCAGACTGTGGGTGGATGGCATGGAAAATTGTTTAGAAATTAGTTATTAAACAATTTGACCCACTTGACAATGGGAGACAATTTATTGTACATACCTGACAAGCAAATCAGCACAACTATTATAGTAAGTCCTTCTTTCGCTTTTTTAGAAGTTCCTTTTTATTTAGATTTTTCTTAGGAAAGTTTTTAATTGAAGTTAACTGTGTTAAGACGTTTCTAGTTAGAAAAAGTTCTGATAGCTGAGTAGCAGCCGGTCCCGGCTGAAGGCCATGCGAATAAGAAAAGTCTTTTCTTGCTTAAGCTTTAGCTGATAGGGATGTACTGGCGGCTATCCACTGTCTTAGGTAATTGTCTAGCTGAAATCATAAGTTTTAGTGTTAGGTTTGGTTTTTTATCTATTAACCTTGAAGGCTACCGTCTAGCTGAAACCTGTAGGAGCCAGTAGTCCATGGGAATAGAATACTCTGATTGTCTCTGCTTTACACATGATAATGCATTTTTTTTCTGATTACTAAAACTGAATAAAGAAAGACCTGCTGAGTCTCTCAGCAGAAGATACTTGCACCTCATCCAGTGTCAGTGTCTCCTCACTGCCTCATCCCCTTCCCCTCAGTCCTATACACCACACCTAGGCCGTCTTTTCCGTTCAAGGACTTCTGACCCAATATTTTGCCGAAAGCTGGTCTGCAGCACTTATTCAAGTAGGCCATCTGGGACTGCCTGCACTGTTTTCATTTGGCATTACTGGGCGCATTGTCAATAATTCCTTATGGAGACCTGCTTTACCCTTGTTGGCTACCAGAGCTTAGCAGGCCTGGAAAAGCAGTGGGGGTGGGGGGGACGATGAGAAAGAAGGCGGGAAGACAGGGGGTGGCTAATGAGTCTCCTCAGTGAGCACACAAAACAGTGAAGGGATGAAATATAAGCAGGAAGTGAATTTGCTTCCAAGGGAAAATTGGTGGAAAATTATTTTTCCTCTGCTTTGGATTTCATTTTTAAAAAATGCCTTTCTCATGGGCCTCCCCTGGTGGCACAGCAGTTGAGCGCTGGGCTGCGAAGCTGCCTGCAGGCTCTGCAGCACCAGTTCGATCCCAGCCACTGGTGAAGGTCCCACGTGGCGCACAGACCTCTCCTGCCGCCCGCTGCTCCCCTCAGCCGTGTATTTCGTCAGTCTGCCTGTTCTGTTCTCCGCTCTGGCTGTGGTGAATTCTCTCACCCTCCCACACTTCTGACTGTACCCAGTGCTTCTATAAATAAATAAATAAATCTTTAAAAAAATGCCTTTCTCTTTAGTGGAGAAAAAAAAAATTAAAGGTAAACCCACGATGAGGCACCACTTCATGCCCAAGTGAAAAGCCCATCTTGAAATAAAAAAAGACATCCCCTGCTCATGGATTGGAAGAATTAACATTATTAAAATGGCCATCCTACCAAAAGCAATTTACAGATTCAATGCTATTCCAATAAAAATTTCAATGACATTCTTCAAAGAAATAGAACAATTATTGATGAAATTCATATGGAATCACCAGAAACCCCAAATAGCCAAAGCTCGCTTGAAATAAAAAGAAGGGAATGGAGGCATCACACTCTCAGTCTTCAAACTATACTAACAAGCCATAATCATCAGAACTGCATAGTATTGGACCAAGAACAGACAAATGGACCAATGGAACCGAATAGAAAATCCAGAAATAAGCCCACAGATTTATGGTCAGCTAATCTTTGACAAAGGAGCAAAGAATATGCATTGGAGCAAAGAAAGTTTGTTCAATAAATGGTGCTGGGAAAACTGGGTCGCTACATGCAAAAGAATGAAGCTTGACTACTACCTCACACCATGCACAAAAACCAACTCAAAATGGATTAAAGAACTAGACATAAGACCTGAAAATACATAGAAGGAAATACAGGCGAAAGACTACATGACATGCACCTCAAAGACATCTTTACAGACACGTCACCCAAAGCAGTGAGAGTGAAAGCAAAGATTAACAGCTGGGAGCCTCCCCAGTGGTGCAGCAGTTGAGCGCTGGGTTGCGAAGCTGCCCGCGGCCTCTGCGGCGCAGGTTCGATCCCCGGCTGCTCCCCGGCCACAGGAGGTGGGTCCCACATGGCGCGCAGACCTACCTGCTGCCCGCTGCTCCCCTCAGCAGTGTACTTTGGTCCTTCTGCTTGCTCTGCTCCCTGCTC
Source organism: Talpa europaea (assembly GCF_964194135.1). Classification (NCBI taxonomy): domain Eukaryota; kingdom Metazoa; phylum Chordata; class Mammalia; order Eulipotyphla; family Talpidae; genus Talpa; species Talpa europaea. Next base: position 132,472,068 of record NC_140068.1, on the reverse strand, counting down.
TGGCTCTGGTGAATTCTCTCACCCTCCCGTGCTTCCGACTGTACCCAGTGCATGTATAAAACAAACAAACAAACAAATAAATAAATAAAAATTAAATAAAATAAAGTGCCTCTATAAAAAAAAAAGAGAATTAAAAAAAAAAAGATGAGCAGCTGTGACGACATCAAATTAAAGAGCTTCTGCACAGCAAAAGAGGCAATAACCAAAACAAAGAGAAATCCCACCAACTGGAAGAAAATTTTTGCACACGACACTAATGATAAAGGACTGATCACAAAAATCTACAAAGAGCTGATGAGACTCAACAAAAACAAAGAAAATAATCCAGTGACAAAATGGGCAGAAGAGCTAAAAAAAACTTCTTCAAAGAGGAAATGCAAATGGCCAACGGGCATATGAAAAAATGTTCAACATCACTTGTAATCAGGAAAATACAAATCAAAACTACAATGAGATACCATCTTACACCAGTGAGAATGGCACATATTAAAAAACTGGCAACAACAAATGTTGGTAAGGTTGTGGAGAAAAAGGAACTCTCCTGCATTGCTGGTGGGAGTGCAAACTGGTCCAACCACTATGGAGAGCTGTATGGAGGTTACTTGACCTACTAAAGATAGAGCTTCCATATGATCCAGCAATTCCACTCCTAGGTATTTACCCAAATGACACAGAAACAGTCATTCCAAAGGGCACCTGCACGCCTTTGTTTATAGCAACACTATTTACAATAGCTAAGCTATGGCAACAACCCAAATGCCCAAAAATAGATGACTGGATCAAGGAGATGTGGTACATATACACAATGGAATATTACTCAGCAATCAAAAAAGATAAGCACATGCAGTTTGCAGCAACATGGATGGAGCTAGAAGGGATCATGCTCAGCGAAATAAGTCAGAAAGAAAAAGAAAAATACCACATGGCCTCACTCAAAGCAGGAATTTAAAAACCTAAGTAAGGGACCAGGAAAAAGACTAATTAATACAAAGTAAAAATCAAAATCAACAAGCAACTATAAACCAGAGACACACTATGGGGGGCGGACAGGGAAAGGAAGGACTGGGTCAAAACAAGGGGGGGTGCAATTGTATGGGGAATATAACCAATATGAAAATGCAGACATTGTGCAAAAATGAAAAATGATATAAGAATTATATAAAATAAAATATTAATTTAAAAAAAGAAATGCTTTTATTCTTTTGGTGCAGCAGGAACATTGCTCCTCAAATAGTTTTCGCCCGTGGGATGAGGAGATGTTGAGTGTTCTAACCTCAGTGTCTCTGACATTACATCCATGAGCTCCTACAAAGATTCACTTCTAAGACATCGTGGTTGTTTGAATGATTGTACCCAAAAGGTATTGATAAATGGATCCATGTTCACCCCCAAAGAAACTTCTAATGGGCTGCAACAAGGTTCTATCTGTAACTCTCTAAACTTTATCATTCACTCACGAAGATGTGAAAGTCAGACTCTGGATAAGTAGAATACAAAAGCAATGGATATAGGCTGCAAAGGTATTCTGAAGTTCAGTTAGTAAAAACGATGTCACAATCACAAGAATAGAAGAGGACATGAGACTAAACTGAGGTTTAAATATAAATGTTAAAGTAGGTTAAACTAATTGCTATTCAAAAAAAAAAAAGAAAAGAAAACTAAAACAATGTGTTCTCCAGTGAACACTGGCAGGGCTGTCCTTCTAGCACATCTTTTCCAGAAATTAACTCTCTACCTATACAGAATGGTAGCCACATAAGCACTTAAGGTACAATGTGGCGTAGGTGATAAGACCAGAAGTGGACACTTGAACAAGAAAGAGAATCTATTTCGGAGGATTCCAAAATCAGATCGGAGAATGGTAAGACAGTCCCTTTTAGGAAGTCTGGTGTCTAAGAGGTAAAACCTTGGGTTGGGTGGTAGCCATATCTCCACTATGGGGGCAACACAGGGATCTGATCTGTATAGTCAGGAACAGGAGAGACTTCTTTCTATTTTTAGTTTCCTTTGGTCAGTTGCTTCTGTGGCTGAGGTGCATCTTTATCTCTTAGTGCCATTCTACTGTAATAACCTGACAGAATCTAGTAAATTCCCTTTTAACTCAAGCTAATTAAGTTTCTGTCATTTGCAACACAAAATGTCAGTAATAATATTTAAACTTGACCTCCAACATAGTGTCTAGAATAAGGGTGGAATAATAATAAAGTATTAAATCTCTAGGTAGAACTAATAAAGTATTAAATCTAAGCTCTGCCCTGATTATACTGTGGTGGACTACAGTGGTCATTTCCAGGTTCAGTTTTCTAAAGATGACTGTCAAGGGGTAGGTCTGAAGGAAGAGGATGTAGCTGTACAGAAATGTTTGAAGAGTTGTCATGTGGAAAACAGGGAAGCTGGTCTGTGTTGTCCAATGAACAAAATTTACAGCAAAAGTTGAAGGCTGGAATGTAATATACAAGTTTCCTTTCTCAGCATTAGAGCTATCCAATAATGGATGGATTATCTAGTGGAAGATCAAGGCCATCATCAATGGGAAGATTGCATCACAATTCGTATATTTACTTATTTGGTAATTTGAAATAGGTAGCAATTAATTGTTAGTTTATAATTTATTGAAGATTTTCCATACGAGAACTGTTGTGTTTGACATATGCTTTATATGAATTTAATCATGTAAACTTCATAATGATCATATGAAATAAGGATTGCCATATCCATTAAAATTATTTATCAACTATTGTGACAAAGGATAATACTGTGGCAATTTTTAAAATGCAAAAGCTAATTTATGGAATGATGCTACTGTTAGTTTCAATTGTCATAAGTACTTGTAATTTTACCATTACATGGAATATTTTAGGTTAATAGATAGTTCTCAATTTTGACTCAATTCTATAGCAAATTGTAACCTTTCAGATTTTTAATAAATATAAGCTATAGCACTTTCATTTCCATTATGATTAAGTTAGTTATAATTACTCAATTAACTCCCTGTTGTGCTTTCAGGAAGTGGTGAATAATGTGGTGAATAATGTCCTTTCATTTTTTTACATAGTAGGAAAACTGACTCTTGTCTTAATATTTCAGAGTTGTGAAATTCAATTATTTCATCTTTCATAGGTAGGTAAGACATGGAGTTATACTTATTTACTTTACTACGGATCAAATTCCCAAATCTTTAAATTTATCTGCTCCATAAAGATTCCAAAACAAACTACTAAGTGGTCTGCTTAACATCAGATTGAATGTGGAGGGAAGAAAACCCAAAGTAGATAACTAGCCCAACTTACCATATTCTTTATAAAATAACAAAATACTATCTATCACACTAACTTCTAACATACATTTTTTAGAGACTACAGAAATAAACCCATACTTATATGGACAATTAATCTATGACAAAGGAGCCAAAAGTATAGATTAGAGAAAGGAAACTTTCTTCAACAAATGGTACTAGGAAAACTGGACAGTCACATGCAGAAAAATGAAATTAGACCACTGTCTCATACCACATACAAAAGTTAACTCAAAATGGAATAGAGATGTGGATGTAAGATCTGAAATCGTAAAAAATACACCGAAGAAAACATAAGCAGAACACTCTACTACATTGACTTCAGTGATGTATTTGGGGAATTGACTCCAACAGCAAGGTAAACAGAAGCAAAAATAAACAAATGGGATGACACCCAACTGAAAAGTTTTGCACAGTGAAATAAACTATCATTAAAATAAAAAGATGCCCCACTGAGTGGAAGAAAATATTTGTATTTTCTAATATCCAAGGGGACTAATATCAAAGATCTACAAAATTCAGCAACAAAAATTATCCAATAAAATAGACACTTCTCCGGGCCCCCCTTGGTGGCGCAGTGGTTGAGCCCTGGGCTGCGAAGATGCCCGCAGCCTCTGCAGTGCCGGTTCGATCCCCGGCCACCTGCGAGGGTCCCATATGGCGCGCAGACCTCCCCTGCCGCCCGCTGCTCCCCTCAAAGCAGTGTATTTCGTCAGTCTGCCTGTTCTGTTTCCCGCTCTGGCTCTGGTGAGTTCTCTCACCCTCCCGCACTTCTGACTGTACCCAGTGCTTGTATAAATAAATAAACAAACAAATAAATAAATAAATCTTAAATAAAAAAAAAGGAAAAAAAAAATAAAATAGACACTTCTCCAAAGAAAACATATAGATGACCAGCAGGAACATGAAAAAATGTTCATCATCACTTTTCATCATATGTAAATCAAAACCACAGTGGGTTACCACCTTACATTGTGAGAATGACCCATATTGATAAGACCAGAACAAGTGTTGGGGAGGATGTTGGTGGGATGCAGACAGGGCTAGCCCTTATAGAAAACAGTATGGAGTTTGCTCAAAATATTAAAAACAGATCTGATGGTTGATGCAACATTCCTAGGTATCTATCTGAAGTTACTTAGGTATGCACTAGAAGAATTACAAAAAGACTAATTCAAAGGGATATTTGCACTCCTATGTTCGCTAAAGCACTATTTGCATTGGTTATAGAAATAACCTCAGTGCCCAAGGATAGATGAGTGGGTAAAGAAGTTGTGGCATACATGTACAATGAATATTACTCAGTTTAAAAATAGATGAAAATTTGCCAGAACAACATGCATAGAACTGGAGGGGATTATGCTAAGGAACTAAGAAGAAGAAAGACAAATACTGGATGATTTGATTCATATATGAAATACAGAGAAATAAACAAAAGGAACAGACAAAACTAATAAAAACAAACTACAGAAATATGGCTGCAGAATAGAGGCTAGAGAGGGGATGAGTGGGAAGGAGGCTCAGTGGTCTATGGCAGAGGATTCTGGGTATACATTTGTGGTAGCAAGGTGTGGAAACATATAGCTTATGAGGTGTGAACCTATATCCCTAAATTATATACAGTGTTGTAAATCAATGTTCCCTCAAAAAGTTATAGAAACATTAAAAATATATTTTAGCTTAGAGAAACTGTAATTATCAATTTAATTTTAAACCCAATTTTTTTACCAGACACTATAAAAATTCTGCTACAGTACAAGATTTTTGCTTAATTTCCTCATTCTCTTTTCCTAGTTTGTCCTACATTTTTTTTTTCTTTTTAAAATGTCTGCTTAAAAGACTATACATAAATATACAAAGATCATAGCTAAAACAGATGCAGAGAGACTAACAGTTAATGACAAATGCTGGAGATTCTTTTCCAGTTAAATATTCAGGACCAGACGGCTGAGTAGGCCTAACAAAAGAACACATGCTAAAGAGGGTTACAAAGATGGAGTAAGAAGAACTGTTCTCATTTGGATAAAATTAAGTTATTTAATGAAAGCATGTAAGAAGGATTTGAAATCAAAGTAAAAGTGAAATTAAGTTAAATCATTTATTCACTCCTATACAAAAGGGAAATGTTTTTGCAATTTGTAAAATTTCTTTTCAAAATTAATGCTTAGGACAAATGCTAGTATTTGGTGCCTTACAGCTGCATGTAGTAAATGAACTGTCCATGTAGTTTGACTTCACCCAGAAGCTAAGGACCTCAGAATCAGTTTAAGATGTTTGTGAAACACAAATGAAGTGAGTTATCAGAGATATGCTGCAATATGTGTTTGAGATACATGCTCATACATGTGGATAATATTTGTTCTCAAGCAGATGACTATTGCTGTTGCCAAAGTGGTCACTATTTAAAAAGTAATCAAATGAAGACAAGATAACTACTTTTGCTAGGCAAGGTAGCACTGTTTTGTCTTAAATTTATTTCATAAAAATTCCTTTTATAAGTATACAATAGAAGGTACTGATAAAATAGTGTCTCAAAAATGTTTTAGAAATATTTATAGTCTCAAATTATTTAGACTTGCTCTAGGATTTTGTTAGTGGGTATGGTGAGGCATCTTCATATCAAGGTGTGGAAAATTGTTCAAAAAATCTATATGGTATTGTAATCCAATGATAATTCCAAGAACTTTTTATTATAGTTTTGATTTGCATTTTCCTGATGATAAGAGACAATGAATATTCTTTTCCTTTGATGTCTTCTTTTGCTATCTCATATTTTTGTATTTTCACTGAATGAGAACAAAAACCAATGTTTAGTTTTCTACTGAGATAACATTGGTTCACAACACTGTCTATGATTCAGAGGTATAGGTTTACACCTCTTTAGGTATATTTTACCACACCACACCCACCACTAGGCACCCTCACTCCTCCACATTTTTCCCCTGTGTCTGTTCGCCATCTGTATGTCTTAATTGGAGAAGTGTCTATTTTGTTCTCCTGCCCATTTTTTGATTAGGTTATTTGCATTCTTTTTGCTAAATTGCATGAGTTCTTTGTAGATTTTGTGTAGATTTTGGTAATCAGTCCTTTGTAGAATGTGTGATGTACAAATACTTTCTCCCTCTCAGTAGATATCTTTTATTTTAATGATAGTTTATTTTAATAAAATTTATTTCACTGTGCAGAAGCTTTTAGTTTGATATAATGCCATTTGTTTATTTTGCTTTTGTTTACCTTGCCTTTGGAGTCAAGTCCCCCAAAACATCCTTGAAGCCAATGTTGTGGAGTGTTTTGCCTATGTTTTTCTTCTATGTATTTTATGACTTAAGGTCTTACCTTCATGTCTTTAATACATTTTGAGTTTACTTTTGTGTATGGTGTGAAACAGTGGTCTAGTTTAATTTCTCTGCATTTGGTTGTCCACTTTTCCCAGTGTCATTTATTGAAGGGGCTTTCCTTTTCCCAATGTATAGTCTTGGCTCTTTTGTTGAAGATTACTTGTCTGTATAAGCATGGGTTTATTTCTGGGTGTTTAATTGTATTCCAGTGGTCTACTTGTCTGTTTTATTCAATTACTATTTTTATTACTATAGTTTTGTTGAATAGTCTGAAGTCTAGTAGTGTAATTCTTCTGTTCTTTTTGGTTTGGATTGATTTGGCGAGATATCACCCACCTCACACCTGTGAGAATGGCCCATAACAAAAATATCAGAAACAACAATATTGGTGAGGAGAAAAAGAAACCCTCATATACTGTTGGTGGGACTGTACACTGGTTCAGCCTTTACGGAAACAGTATGGAGGTTTCTCAAAAAAGTAAAATATATTTTCCATATGGTCTGGCAATTCTATTCCTAACTATACATTTCCCAAAATGCAAAAACACTAACTTAAAGAGATAGATGAATTCCTATGCTAAATCCAGCACTATTTATAACAGCTGAGTTGTGGAAGTAGTCTAAGTTCCCGAGGACTGATGGGTGAATAAAGAATTTATGGTAAATTTACACAATGAAATACTGTTCAACTACACAAAAAAATGCAGTCATGCCATTTGCAACAACATGGAGGGAACTGATGGAACTGGAGGGGATTACACTAAGTGAAGTAAGTTGGAGAAAGACAAATACTGGATGATTATACTCATATACGGAACATCAAAACCAAGGAACGGACACAATTAAATCAAACCCTAGAAATCCTACCATAGAATTGAGGTTACCCGAGGGGGTGTTGGGGGAGAAAAAGGGGGGAACCACAATGGACAGGTGGAGGGTTGTGGGTGCTTTGGTGGTTGGTGTGGAAAGACAAGATGCATCTGAAGGGGTGTGGGGGTAAGCAGGCGGCTTTGCCGCCCTCCCACTGTACATGCGCACTTGGCCAAACGGCGTGGCGCAGCGTGCGTGGCGCGGCGTGCATGGCATGGCATGGCGGGCATGGCGTGGCGGGCGTGGCGTGGCGTGCGTGGCGTGGCGTGCGTGGCGTGGCGCAGCGCAGCGCAGTGTGGTGCGTAGCCGAGGCCGGAGGAGGGGCTGGAATGGCCGAGCAGACAGAGCGCGGCGACTCCTGAGCGCGGAGAGCGTGACGACACCGACGGGGCTGCTGGAGCCGGTAATGAACCTCCCCGGGGCGGCGGGTTGCCCAGTTCTTGCGTGAATAAATAAATCTTTAGAAAGAAAACATTTGCCCCAACAGGAGGTGTCCTTGGGGGACATCACACGTTCTCTCAGAGAAAACCCCTGTTCCCGTCTCTGCGTGACGCGCCCGCGCTGGTGCTCGTGACCGTCTTCGCGGTCACCCGGCGGCGGGTCGCGGCTCCTCGTGGTTCTCGCGTCCCCGCCCCGCCCAGCGCGAGTCCCCGGGCCTGGGCCCGAGACAGACGGGGACGCGCGAGGCCGGACACTCCCCGCGGGGATGCGGGTGACTGGACGGGCGTGTCCACTTCTGGTGCAGAGACTCCCTGGGTCCTGCTCCCTGGTGAGCTTGGCGGGTCCTCGAGGTCACTTTCCAGGGTGAATATGAAGTTAGAGAGAGAGAGAGAGAGAAGGGGGGGGTAAATTTGAGAACTGTCCCTTCTTGTGTAACTGTGCAGACTTAGGCAAATCATTTTATTTCTCTGAACCTCAGATTCTTCAGTAACACTTTTCTTAAAATACCAGCCCCCCAGGAGGAGTGTGAGGAAGAAATGGAATGATGCGTGTGAAGAAGTGAGTGCAGTGTTTGTCAGGAGATGGTTCCACCATTCTCCTTCCTAATCCCACAGGAAAGAAGGGAATCCTGGTGATGATAATGCAGTGCACTTTGTAGTCATGTAGACATTACAAAGGAAATGTGTCACTTTCATAGTTCTTAAACTAGAGTTTGAAAATAACTTTAAAATTACCTTGCTTTTGTTTGTATCTTTTTTTTTAAACTGAGGTCAAGTGACCTTATGCAAAGTATCCACAGTCACCCAACTAGGTAATGGCGAGATAATAATTCAAACATGGGTGATATTTTGTTCCTAAATATGCTTTTTTGGATATCTTATCTTTATTAAGTTTGTCTTAAAGTAATAGCACTTTATAATCACAAACCAATGCAAGATTTTCTCATCTAATTCCTACAAAAATATCTAGGTAGGTAGCATTATTTTCCCCATTAAGAAATCAGAATGGAGGTTCAGAGAAGTTAGGTAATATCTACAAGTCTGCAAATTATGAAGTATCCTCTGAGAACTGCTTTATGTGTATTCCATGAAATTTGACATCGTGTTTTTTATTATGAGTTTGTTCAAAATATTTTCTAGTTTTGCTTGTGATTTGTTTGACCCAAGAAAATGTGGTTTTGTGTATTAAGTGTATTAAAAATGTGTCTTTTAAATTTCTGAATATTTGGAGATTTAATGGATCTGAACTGTCCAATATGATATTCATTGGTCAGTTGTGGATATTTAATTTATTTAAATGAATTTAAATTAAAATTCAGGGCCTCCCAGGTGGCGCAGTGGTTGAGTGCTGAGTTGCCCTCTGCAGCGCCGGTTCGATCCCCGGCTGCTCCCCGGCCGCAGGAGGAGGGTCCCACATGGCGCACAGACCCCTCCTGCTGCCCACTGCTCCCCTCAGCAGTGTACTTTGGTCCTTCTGCCTGCTCTGCTCCCTGCCCTGGCTCTGGTGAATTCTCTCACCCTCCTGCTCTTCTGACTGTACCCAGTGCTTGTATAAATAAATAAATAAATCTTTAAAACAAACAAACAAAAAAGAGCAATTATAAAAAAAAAAGACTGAAGTGTCTTTTAGAAAAAAAAATAAAATTCAGTGGCTAAGGCATTCTAGCCAAATTTTAATTGCTTGAAAGTCATATATGGATAATGGGTACCATATTTGGGTGGTACAGATATAGAACCTTTTCATCATTACAGAAAATTCTATTGTAATATTTTGTTAATGATTTCTAATCTAATACTGTTACAGCCTAAGAACATGCTTTGTTTGTATGATTTTGACTTTTGACATTTATTGAGACTTGTTTTATGTCTCAGAGTATAGTCTACCTTGGTGAATTATTCAAGTGCACATGAGAAGATTATACAATTCTTTTCGGTTCTTGGGTGTAGTGTTCTATAACTTTCAACTAAGTTGATTTATATCTCCGATGTCTTTGTTAAATTTTTGTCTTGTTATCAACTGCTGAGATATAGGTGCTAAAATCTGCAACAATAATTTGGATCTGTCTATACTTTTTATTAGTTCATAACAGAACTAGTAATATGACAGCTTTAAAATTTTTAAGATTTCTTGATGACTTAACCCTTTTATCATTATGAAATGCCTATCTTGGTAATACTCTTTGAAATCTACTTCTATTATAAAAAATACGGTAATGGACGATGTGTTATGATTAGTATTTCAATGCTGTGTATTTTCCATTCTTTCATTTTCAATTTTCCTGTTGTCTTTTTTTTTAAGATTTATTTATTTATGCACACAAGAACTGGGGTGTAGACCAGAGGTGCGGGGGGTGGGGGAGGGTGAGAGAATTCACCAGAGACAGTGGGGAGCAGAACAGGAAGATCTACTGAAATATACTGCTGAGGGGAGAAGTGGGCAAGACAAGGAGAGGTCTGCTGTGCCATGTGGGTTGCGCCCTGGCTGGCTGAGGGTAGAACTCATGCTGCAGTGGTTGGGGAGAGCTTGATAGTGCGTGTATTTAACCCCTGCGCCACCAGGGAGGCCCCCTTTTCTGTTGTCGCTATGTTTAAAGAGTGTTACTTGTCAAAACATCTACTTTGATGTTGCATTCTTTAGCCAGTCTGAGTCTGCATCTTTTAATTTCTTTTTTTAGTTATTATTAGTTATTATTAGTATATGTGGGTTTTAAACTACAATGCTGATATTAGATTTTTATTGTTGCATTTGCTCTTTCTTTGTTCCTCCCTTTTTATTGTTAATTAAGTATTTTTAGGTCTTTACTTTTATTTTCATTTTCTATGTTAGGTATTATCTTTAGTTTTATCATTTTATGTTATGTTCTTAGTGGTTGATTTAAAGATTACATTATATATCTCTAACTTGTCATATGTATATAATAACAAAATTCTGCTACTTTACAATGTAAGGATATTAAAATAGCATATTTTAATGATCACTCTCTCTTCCCCTGTGCTCTGTCTTGCCACACATTTTTTTATTTCTAAATATGGTACAACCTAACATTACGTTGTTACTGTTTTTACCTTATAAGATTAATAGTCTTTAAAATGTATGTATTTGTGTGTGTATGTGTTTGTTACTTATATCTACTGATATGTCTTTTCTCTTTCCAGTGTTCTTCACACCTTCCCAAATAACTGGGTCTCTACTTGGTATTTTTCTTTTTGAACTAAAAACTAATACATTTTAGTATTCCTTATTGAAGTCTATTTAAGACAATTTCTTTCACCTTTTCCTTGGGGAAATATCTTTATTTTTGAAAGATAATTTAACTAGTTCTAGAATTCTAGACTAATATGTTTTTCTGTTTAACACTTTAAAGTTGTCATGGCTGTGTCTTCTGGTCTCTATTGATTCCAATGAGGAGATATAATTTCTATTGTTTTTCTCCTTTCTGGAATGTGTTTTGTTTTCTCTTGTGGCTTTTAAGATTTTTCTTTTCATGTTTGATTTTAAGCAGTTAGACGGTGATGTATAATTTTGGTATTTCTTTGTATTTATTCTTCTTTAGGTTTCTGAGTCTATTGAATCTTGGGTCAATGGCTTTCATATGTTCTGGGCCATTAAAGTATTTCTCCTGGAAATCAAGTTATGTATTTATTAGCATGTTTATCCTGAACGCAAATATGTTTTAAAATCACATTGTCTGTTTTCAATGACACTGATTCCTTCTTCTGCTGTATACAACATAATAAACTCATTGACAGTATTATTTATCTGTAATATATCTTTCATTTCTAGCATTTGCATTTGACTCTGAAATTATCCAAACATGTTCACTTATTCTATTTCTTTCATCTTAAATATTTATAAGCATTATTTTAAAGTGTCTGCCTTATAATTCCAACAACAATTTTATTCTGTAGGGAAGGTTTCATTTACTGTTTTCTCTTTGAGGACATATTAGTTTTCTTACTTTTTCTATGTGTTTTATAATTTGATTTTGATAAAGATTAAATTCAGATATCATCAATTATAAAGAAATAGTAGCGTCTGAAGAAAACAGCAATCATCTCTAGAGAAAGGGCTGACTTTTGTTATCTGGCTCACCATTAGTGAGACGATTTGAGACAATCTAGTCAGTAGTGGAGCTAGGCCTGTAAGGTTTTGTGGCTTTAGTTATTTAGTTCATTATAGGTTTCATGTTACATGGTAGAGGAGTCACAACTTCCTGTAGGGGAAGAGAGGAAGTTTCTCCCTACCCCTTTGGGTTCTTTTAGACTGACTGAACAACAAAGTAATGTCAGATACATCAATAGGACAAAAAAAAACAAATTGAGTTACATACATATGGAGAATTTTTTTAAAAGATTTATTATTTATTTATACAAGTACTGGGTACAGTCAGAAGAGCAGGAGGGTGAGAGAATTCACCAGAGCCAGAGGAGAGAGCAGAGCAGGCAGAAGGACCGAAGTACACTGCTGAGGGGAGCAGCGGGCGGCAGGAGAGGTCTGCGCGCCATGTGGGACCCTCGCCCTGCGGCCGGGAATCGAACTGGTGCTGCAGAGGCTGCGGGCAGCTTAGCAACCCAGCACTCAGCCGCTGAGCCACTGGGGAGGCCCACATATGGAGAATTTAAGTGGATGTGAATTCCAGGGTCAGTGGGGGCAAATGAGGGTCTATGTCCTTAGCTAAGGAATAAGATAGAGGCCAGGGCCTTCAAGGAGAGAGGAAGGGATCTCACATTATGAGGACTGGGTGACTCATATGACAAAGACCAGATTTTTGAATTAGATGTTTGCCCTGCCTTGTAGATAGGTTTCTACCATCGAAGGGTTCTTTCTGGTAAAAAGCCTAATTCTGAGTAATAGTCTCAATTTTCATTTTTCAAGATAGTTAAGGGAGTGGTAAAGGTTTCTCCTATGAGAACCTGCAGGGTCTTTATTAACCTTAGTTTGAAATAATCCACATGCCAAATTGACACATCTCCATCAAGCCTCTTCTAAAACACTTACAGAGGCCTATCCTCCACTTCCCTTTAGCAGGAACTGGGATGTGAACACCTGGGAGTATTTAATCACTTCTTTTTTTTTTTTCAAGATTCATTTATTTATGCATACAAGAACTGGGGTACAGGTCAGAGTTGTGGGGGGTGTGAGGATTCACCAGAGACAGAGCCGGGCACAGAACAGGCAGACTGACTGAAATGCATTGCTGAGGGGAACAGCAGGCGAGTCAGGAGAGGTCTGCTGTGCGATGTAGGTTGCTCCCTGGCTCCGGATCAAACTCATGCTGCAGTGGCTGTGGGCAGCGTCATAGGTTACGTCTTCACCCCTGCGCCACCAGGGAGGCCAATCACTTCTTTCATACCTTCATTTTTAACAAGATCTGTTTGCTTTTGCTTTATTCCTCTGTGGTAGTAGTCTCTTGAAAAGGGTTCACATAGACTTTTTCTAAGATATCTAGATTCCCGCCCCCCCCCATATATGTTATCTTGATATGTAGAACTAGGATCAATTGAGATCCTCAACTGAAACTGTTACTACTTCTTCAAGAATGATTACCTAGATTTACTAAATTTAGGATATTTCCAGAAACAACCTTTTTTTTTTTTTTTTTCCTTTTTAAAATCAGAGGACCCTACCTTAAGGCAGGGCAAACATCCAGAGGGAAGATTTTGTCATATGAAGTTGTTCCCTCCTCGTCATGTGAAATGACCTCCAACCACCTTATACTTTCGATCCCTTCACACAGAATATAAACCCCAGACTTGCATCATTTATTTTAGAATTTATAATGTAAATTCTCCATATATCTGTTATTAAATTTGCTATTTTCTCCTACTTATCTGTTTGATATAAATGTATTTGTCTAGTGTCAGAAGAACCCAGGGGGGTGGGGAAAAATTTCCCCCTGTATCCTAACACAGGTATCCACGCTCCTGCCCTCTACCAACTGTACATGGTCCCTTCCTAGTACTCAGTGCAAGGTCTGGGGTTTCTCTCCATATCCCTGTTCTGCCCTTAGTCTTCAGGAGGTCTTTTGTAGTTGTGTTTGGGGTGAGCTGTCTACCTCAACTTCCTGGTCCTTCCCTCAGTGGGGAGAAGAACCTAACCCAGGGTAAGGCCCATGTGTATCTCTGGGATGACTCTGAGTTCTCCTGGAATCACTCTCAGTTTTCCTTAGACTCCCATCTGTACCTGGGGGCAGAGAGTAGATGTTTTTCTCAGTTCTGCAGCTCCTCACCCAGACGTACATGCTGCTCATCAGCAGCACCATGATGTGGGTGTTGGGGACTTCCCCTAGTTCTTCCTCTCTGACTTCAGCAGGATTTCCATGCCTGAGTTCAGGGTCTCTCAGTTTTCTCCCTGCCCCCTCAAGCTGTCCTGTGAAGGTCCATGGAAAAGGGCCAAAGTATAGGTGCAGGGCCCCTGTGTCTGAGCTCTTGAGGATTCTAAACCCTTTAAAATTGCCTTGAAGGCTCAGCTGCTTTTTTTTTTCAGCTTCCTTTTCCATTGGATTTGCTGCCCAGGATAAAAGCCGCTCTCCTAGGAGGTGGTTGTCACTTTTTGGATCCGGTTCATTAGGCTTTTTTTACAACCTGAATTCTCTTCAGGCTTAAAAAAACATGATTTTTGTAGATTATCTGGGTTGCTCTTCTTAAGGTAGGAGCAGTGTTCTCTTGTGGATGTGAAAGTCAAGATAGCTTTTTTTATCATGTTTTATGTTGAAATGATTACAAGTGAACCCTAATTGACTTTTTAATGCATTCTCTTGAAATTCTCATCATCACCGTTAAAAACAGTTTTGCACATAGGTGATAACACTTTGAAACCATTATTTCACAGCCTATTCAAACACTTGCAAGGGTAAATTTATATTTAAAGACTTCAATAGTTTTTCCTTTTCCTTGTTGACAAATGATATGTTAAATTTTAGCTTACAATAATGCAATCAGAGTTCAAAAACTGTATTTTACATATCAAGTATTTGAAAGTAACAATGAAACTCTAATTTACAGAACATGAATACAGTCATCTGAGAAGCTTGCTAGATTGCCAGTAAGAGCACATGGGCCACAAAGCAACATTTATCCAATATATGTGAAAGAGATTTGGAGTTATATTGTGTGGGCCCATACCTGAAAGATGTCCTGACCACCTTCACCCCGACAACTTGCACCTTGGGCTGTGAGACCTGCTCTTCGAGCATTTGGAATACAAACTTGAAGGTGCATGGGTCTCCTTGTCCATGATGGGCAGTGGCATGCTTTGCAGCTGGCTGCCGATGTAGATGGAACTATTCTGAAAGTCATCCGAGAGAATGTTGGGCCCCCTTTAGACCTCATCATGCTTGGGTCACCCTTCAAGGAGTCCTGGAAAGAACTTGTGTTTCTACCACTTCTGACTTCCTTAACTGTGCAGGGGGCTGAGGGAACCAGTACTTCTCCATCTTGTTAAACCATCAGCACACACCACTTGAGAAGCTCAGAGACAGAGCTTAATGTCCCACTGCTTCCAGGTCGCTTAGCTTCCATCTCTACTTTTACTCAATCCTGTGTTCTGAGCTCTGTTTCCAGTTATCAAGTTGCCAGATAAAATGCATATAAAAATTTTTACATCAACAATGCATGTGAAATCTTACTGTAAGCATGTCTCAAGTAGTGTACTAGACATATACTAAAACCACTAGTCATTCTTTATCTGACATTCTTTTTTGTTCTACTATTCAACTAGCCTAGAGTTAATCAAACCTGATAATTTAGACTATTCAAAGATTTTTATTCTTATTTTTATTTTTTTAATCGTAGATTCCTGTATTTTTATTCATTAAATTTGGACACTCTTCTCGCTAGGATAGAGATAGTAAAAAGGTAAACCCCTGACTATTTTAGTCCTTGATGAGTGATGTTGAGTTAGCCAGCACATTCAAACTTTTGTATCCTTCAAACTTTTTGTATCCAGTGGACTTCTCAGTCCACTGACAGGGTTGGGTGAGACTCTAGGAGATAATAAATGTGAATGATGTTGGTGTAAAATAAGTTGCTCTACAGAGGTAAAAGTCAGCATGATGTTTACAGAAAATGACAGAATCTAATTAATGTGCCTGAGTCTTTAAACAGTCCTTTTGCACTGCTTTCCTTTTAGGCAGTTTAGCTGTCATTGGGGGAGGCAGAAGAGTGTCCTGGGGGATTTCTAAACCTGAGTCCTCGATTTGAATCATGACTGCCACTTAATGTGGTGGGACACTGTCCAAACTATTTGCCATTTCTATACCTCAGCCTCTCTCTTTGTAAAATTGAGGTACTGTTAGCACAGCTGGCACTCAGTATAGCACCGCAGGTATCCAGTTCTCAACGCCCTAGCAGATCACTACTGTTTCACTAAAAGGTAACTTTGTGTTCCTTCCATCACATCAAAGAGGAGATTGTCTCCTGGACCTTTTTATAAACATTTCCTTAAGATATCACTGGATGTGCTGTGAAAAAGTTTCTATCATCAGAAGTTTGGAAAATGTTGCATATCACATGCTCTTTTGAAGCTTTACAGCACATATTTGCACATCAAAGCTTCTATATGCTCCATTATAAACAACTTCTACTTATTTACCCAGAATTTCTTAAACTCATTTATACATGAAACACCATTCTTTATGACCCATCTATTAATATTCTGTGTAAGTATTTTCATCTGTCATCATTCCTATTAAGTCCTTTTAAGGCAAGAGAGAAAGTCAAGAGGTACTATTGTACAGATAATCCAACACTATATAAAAGGGGGATATCATTTACCATTGCAAAATTAATCAAGAGAGGAAGTACAAATAGTGATAAAAAGCTACTGGTGTCAGGAAATATTTCTCAAATAAGCTCACAAAGCAAGAGTGACATAAATACATTATCTGTAGGTAGCATAGAATATATCCAAAATACTGAAACCGGTCAGGGGAGAGCACAAGACAGGCTGCTGTTTTTCATTGTTTGATTAACTGTAGGCTAGTTGAATACCAAAACAAAAAAGAGTGTCAGATAAAAAATGAATAGTGTTTTTAGTATACCTCTAGTACACTACTTGAGACATGAGAATTCATGTCTACTTGAGAATTCCTTATAAAACCTGATTTTAAAAAAAATGTTAATATACTAGCTGGATAAAAATTGCAAATACAAAAAAAAAAAAAAAAACCCTTTGAATACGGAAAAGTGTTCAGACTAGGTGAACACTAGATTCAACCAACCCTAGAACCATTGAAAAAGGAATATTTGGGGACATTCCTTTACCCTCCAAGCCTCCGGAATTCTAATAGCAAACGGAGCAGTGATGAATCGCTGCTAGCCAGCTGGAACTTCATGCACTGCTTTTACTTGCTCCCTTTCTATTTTGTGTTTGACTTAATAGTCTTCTCCCCCTTTTCCCTTCTCACATTTCACGCCACCCTGCAATTCTTCATTGCAGTGTAAGATTAAAAAGAAATTAGTAAGCCCAAGGCAACTGGCTGATCATTGAATTCAACTACTGTGCCATCTAGACAATAGTATGACTACTTTTCCTCCCAGCAACACCACATATGCCTGCTCTTTTATGGCATTTTTTTAGCAAAAAGTTCCTGAAAATCACTAGTAATCCTAAGATAACAAGAATTTCAAGATTCAATAAGCTTTCAAAATGGGATCCAGATGTATTCTTTAAGCCCTTTTAAATCACAAAGCAAGGCAAGGTGGCCTGACTGACTGATTAAATGATTATTTCTGCCTGGATTTAATTTTTGGCTCTTTTGGGAATTCATCTGTGGTCTAGAGTAAAGCATTAGTCTTTTACTCAGAAATCTGAATTTGGCTTCTCTTAGGTTTACATGTGTAGCACTCATTAGAGATGAATTCTTGTCTATTAAAACTCAGCTCAGAAATCACCTCCTTTCTGAACCCAATTTTCTCCTCTCCTTCCTCAGACACTTTTACACAAAATTGCTCAAGTTCACATACACACCTTTGTGCCTACACCTCCTAGGTTGAACTACAATCTGTGTCACAGTCTATACCCATTCTACTTACTACAGGGTTCATTTTTAGACGCACAAAGGGTGTGTATAATCCTCTTCCTTTGCATATGGACAGGACTTGCGCTTAAAGAGGGTTATTGTCACATGGATCAGGTTACTTTATATGACAAAGATGAGGGAATAATATGTTCTATAAGATTTTCAGAGCAGGTGGCAGGGACACTGCGCTACAGGGGTTCTTGATTTTGGTCCACTGTGATTGATTTTGAACTTCTGATCTCCAGAACAATAAAATAACAACAAAATAACAGATTTTTGTTATTTTAAGCCACTGGCTGTGTGGTAATTTATTTCCATAGCAATAGAGATTTCAACCCCTGCCCCATTCTACATGATTTTGGTGACTATTAATCATGTACTTTTCCACTCTTTCTTCTTCTTCAAAGAAAAGACATAACCCACATTTTCTAGACCAAGATCAGAATGGAAGACAGTTGGATCAAAATCATGCCAGTGCACCCCCCAGGATATCTTAAATGAATTTCAACACTTGAGACCCCTGTATGTCTATCCTTCCCAATGTTGACTGGTTACCTCTGAGCCAGTTAGAATGCTAGTAAATTCCATTTGGTGTGGGCTTGGGGGTTTAAACCAGTCAAATGCAATTTCTTTTGCCTACAATCAAAATACCCTACCAGCTATCATTTAGTGAGAACTTATTTTCTTCTCCCCCAAATATTCTCTTCAGTTTGACTTTGCATTTGAGGTATTATGCTTTGTCTGTAATTAGGTTTTAACTCTATGATAAATCTTTATATTTCAACTCTTTACAACAACTCTTACAATCATTCTAGAATTATTTATTTTTAGTACCATTTCACTGAAGGGAAACAGACACAAAGTGTTAATGTGCCCAATGTCACATGGCTATTTTGTGGATCTTGTTCTTACAAGTCCACACACCCAGTGACCAAGTTATATTGTTTTCAGATAGGTGATGTCTGCCAAAGAAAGATGGAAGAGGCATTTCTCACAGAGGGAAGGAAGACCCCAAAGTTAAGGGCAAGGAGGAGGCTATGCATATAACCGTTACAGAGATAAAAGCTAAAGGAGGAGAGTATTTTCAGAGGGGAGGAAAATTGCTGACTAGAGGAACTAATCAATCAACTAGTGTTGGTTGTTCCTTCCAATTACTGTGTTTTGTGCTGTGATGTTTGGACAAATATCCAGCGAAAGAATTAAGAGAACAAAAGACATGGTTCCTGTTCCCGTGGTCTTAGTAATCTAGCTCTGATGATAAGATCAGTGACCAATGGGCTCTTTGGAGGATTACAAGAGATAATACAAAGAAATCTCTTAGTAAGGTGTTTGGAAATAATGAGGCTAAGTAAATATTTAGTCTAATTCCAGTTTTTTTTTTTTTTAGGATTTATTTATTTACTTACTTAGTTACTTATACAAGCACTGGGTACAGTCAGAAGCGCGGGAGGGTGAGAGAATTCACCAGAGCCAGAGCGGGGAGCAGAGCAGGCAGAAGGACCAAAGTACACTGCTGAGGGGAGCAGCGGGCGGCAGAAGAGGTGTACGCGCCATGCAGGTCCCTCCTCTGGTGGCCGGGGAGCAGCCGGGGATTGAACCAGCGCTGCAGAGGCTGCGGGCAGCTTTGCAACCCAGCGCTCAACCGCTGCGCCACCGGGGAGGCCCCTAATTCCAGTTTTGATCAGCCCTTCATCAGGGATAAATTCTTTGCTTAGACATGGTAATGCCTCCACCTGAGATTTACCTTCCTCCTCTGCTTCCAGCACTAGTGCGTTTCCTGTACACCTGTCTGAAGGTAATCTTACTTTCCTCCTCCTTCAGTTTCTTGGAGGGCTTTCACTTTGGGTTCCAACATATCACCAGTAATGCTTGTTGGATAATGTGGCAGGATGGAGTTTTCTCCTCCTACCTCATCCTCATTCCCTGGTCAGAAGTCCATTTTTGATGAGAAGGAACAACTATGGGCATAATAATGCATGAGCTGTATATTTAGCAATATTAGCCTATGAAAGGTTGACTATTCTCAGTGTTTCCTTTTGAGGTTGGATTATTTCAACCTAATGTCCTCCAGATGGAAGGAAGGGTCTAAAACCCTCCCCTCCAGGATCATCTAGGAAAAGTCACTATTCTGGGGCAGGAGCCTAAGGGAGGAGATGAGGTCTGGGGAAGGGACAGAGATAGAAAAATCAGAAGAGATACAGGGGAGAACTGACAGTGGATTAGGATGTGAACCAAGAAGTAATGAGAGAGGAGCCAGTACATTTCTTCATTACTTTAATGGATATTTCTAGCCATTCACTACATTTGAGGAAATGTGTTCATGGGACAATTCTCCTGACTTCAAGGATCTCAAATGACAGTGAAAACATGGACAATGCACTAGTGAATGGTGGAACAACTAGAAAATGTTGGAGAGTAGTAAGTCATAAAACAGAGAGAAAAGAGGGTGATACACTGGAGAGCACCTGGGGGTGAATGAGACAGGGATTCATCACAGGACACCAACACAACCTGGAGCTGGGACCTTCCATTTAACTAGTATGGCTGTCCTAGACACTGGAATCCAGGTTTAGCTGGGCCTTTATTTAGAATCATATCACTCTCCAATGTGTCCCTTCAGAAAGCGTTCTTGGTGCATTGCCTTAACCTCCCCCTCCTCCAGTGATCCGTTAAGGATCTTATTAAGGTTAAACACCTTGTATGGACCAGTGATGATACTGCAGCTCAAGTCATCATCTGTACTTCTAGACCCTTTTTTTAAAAAGATTTATTTATTCATGCATACAAGAACCGGGGTTCAGGCCAGATGTGCGGGAGAGTGAGAGGATTCACCAGAGACAGAGCAGGGGACAGAATAGGTGGACTGACGAAATACACTGCTGAGGGGAGCAGCGGGCGAGACAGGAGACCTTCATCATGTCAGCGTGTATTAGGAAACAGGTCAGACTGAGAACCTGAAGCTGTGTGGGGCTCCCCCTCCTGTGCACAGCCCTGTCCTTCTGGGAGCTCCATGAGAACCTGGAGAGACCTAAGGGTTCTCGCCCCTTGTCCTCTGCCCCGTGGCCACACGGGGGCGCTGCGGCACTGTCCTAGACTGGCAGCCAGGGGAGAGGCTGGGTGTGTGTGACTCAGGCTGAGAGGGTGAGCTGGGGCTGAGCATCACTAGGGGAGCGGGTGAGATGCCCTGTGAGCAACCCTGGCACCAGGCTGGGGTGGGGGCAGTGAGGAGAGGAGGCTCTGGAGCTGCCATCTTCTCTCCCCACAGCCTCTCTCTGCAGCCCCTTGATGACAACACCCTGGAGACTGCAAAGCAGATGCTTTTCCCTTCAACTCCCTGTTACTTTCATGAGGCCTATTTTTTTTTTTTTAATTGAAGCAACACTGATTTACAGTACTGTGTGTGATTTAGGGGAATAATTTCACATCTCTTCGATGTGAAATTACCAAAGCAGATACGTTTCTCTTCCACTCCCTGTCCCTTTGCTGAGGGCTGTTTTTCAAATTGCAGTAACATTGATTTACAATTCCTGTAGGGAACAGGCTCCCATCTC
This sequence comes from Talpa europaea, assembly GCF_964194135.1. NCBI lineage: Eukaryota > Metazoa > Chordata > Mammalia > Eulipotyphla > Talpidae > Talpa > Talpa europaea. The sequence goes on along the minus strand of NC_140068.1, from coordinate 132,450,552 downwards.
TTCAGAGGTAGTGACCACACCACCCCTCCACCCCAGTGCCCAGAGTCCTTTTCCAGATCCACTGTGCCCCCCACACTCTGCTCTCACCCTCCCTCCTGGACAGAGAGGCAGGGACCTGCTGTCTGGGTCCCTCAGGCCTCGCTCCTGCCACCTTCTGCAATGACAGTAAAGGTTTGTGGTTCTACTTTCTATTTCCTTGGCATATCCTTTCACCCTTTCACTTTTAAACTACATTTGTTTGTATAGAAAGTCTTTCTAACACACACAGAATACAAATCTCCTTGATATTATCCAATCTGAGAATTGCAGGCTTTTTTTGAATTTTATATAATTCTTACATCATTTTTCATTTTTGCATAGTGTATGCATTTTTATTTTGGTTATATTCCCACACAATTCCCACCCCCCTTATTCTGACCCTAATCCCTCTTCTCCTCCACCCGCCCCCCACTGTAGTGTGTCTCTGGTCTAGAGGGGCTTATTGATTTTGATTTTTACTTTATTGCAATTAGTCTTTTTCCTGGTCCCTTATTTTGGTTTTCTAAATTCCTGCTATGAGTGAGACCATCCGGTATTTTTCTTTTTCTTTTTCTTTCTGGCTTATTTCGCTGAGCATGATCCCTTCTAGCTCTATCCATGTTGCTGCAAATGGCATGAGTTTATCCTTTCTGATTGCTGAGTAATATTCCGTGGTGTATATGTACCACACCTCCAGTCTTCTTTCCTCATCTCAATCCACGTCTTCCTCCTGTTCCTTAGCTTCTCATCCCTGCTCAGCCCCACATTTCCTTGGGTGGGGCGGTAACCTGGAACCTCTCTTTTCTACGGATAGCACATTGGTCCTGCCCCTATGGAAAACAAATGAAGTTTCCTCAAAATATTCAAAATAGACCTGTCCCATGGTCAAGCATTCCATTCCTTGGTATTTATCCAAAGAACGTAAAATGCTAATTCCGAGGAGTATGCGCCTCCTATGGTCAATGCAGCACTCTCTGCCATAACCAAGCAATGGAGACTACCTAAGTGCCCAACGGCAGGTGAGGGGATAAAGAACACAAACCGTATACACAATGGAATACTACTCAGTCATGAAAAAGAAAAATACTGACTTTGCAACAAGGATAGATATGGATGGGATTATGCTAAGTAAAATAAGTTTGAAGGAGAAAGTTAAATACTGGATGATTTCATTCATATGTGGAATATAAAGAAACAAAACAGGCACAGGTGAAACTAAACCAAAACAAACTCTAGAAATATGACTGTGGAATTGAAGGTATGGAGTGGGGTAAGAGCAGGAAACAAGGTAGGAAGAGGGCCCAGTGAACTATGGTGAAGACTGTGGGTGCCCTTATGGTAGGCGTGATGTGGTAACAAACATCTGAAGAGGGGTGACCCTGGGCCTCTGAACACATACGGTGTGTAAAGCAATGTTACCTCAACTGAGTAGTACAATGAGGGGAAAAAGAAACGAAAAAAGCAAATTGTCTCCTCCAGCAGTCACTGACCTCAGGACTTTGCCTTCGCCTCCTCACTGTCACGCAGGCTTAGGGGCTGGTTTCCCACAAGGTCAGAGGCAGGAGGTGCAGGGACTCCTGGGGCTGCTCAGACCCTGCTGAGTAGAGACACTGCAGAGAGGGCGGCTCTGAGGGGACCAGAGACAGAGGGTCAGAGTAACCCCAGTGCTGAGTGAGGGTCTGGTCCCCAAGGAGAGGGGAGTGTGTGTGTGTGTGTGTGTGTGTGTGTGTGTGTAACAAGAATGACAGGATATACAACACAAGATGATGGGAAGACAATTAACATCAAGCCCCAGAATAAATGAATTGAAATCGCACACAGAGTAAAGAGTGTGAGAACAACAGTGTGGAGAAGCAGTTTCCAAGCAGGACTGAAAAGGCATTGGACCTGAAGAGGCTGAGGTTTAGAAATATCTCATGGTTGGCTTGAGGTGTAAGGAGCTGGGCAGGACCCCTACTCCAGGCCCCTGCTAGGATGTGGTGGTAACTTCACCCCTGACAGCTCCCTCCCCCAGACGCCAATGTTCCTCTTCAGTCCCCGACGTTCATCTTCTTTGGACTCACCATAGAAAACCCACGGGCCTCAAAATGAGGTTGTTCCATGCGCTTCAGCTACTTTCTCTCTAAACCAGAACTGGAGGGAGCCACACAGGGGGAGGGAGGAATGTGTGTCCCCCACTGGCCTGGCCCAGGGGCAGGATTAGCCTGAGTCACCCCAGTTCCTGAGCTGAGCCTTTGTCCACAGTCCAGGAATGGAGGGGAGATGGAGCAGGGTCTGTTGCGTCGGGCAACACCACACTGATAAAGAAACGGGCGTCGTGGAGCAGGCTACATGATGCAGGATGCTGCGGAAGAGGAAGATCCGGGCCGTTTTTATTGCTAGAATAATCATACAGCGTCAGTTACGTGGGGTAGGAGGACGAGGAGGAAAGGATGGGTGAAATAAGGAAGGTCATCTTGGGCTTTGGGGGCACAGGAGTCTGCTGACCAGATAATTCTTATCTGCTTGATGATCACGTGTTGGAATCGAAACCAGACCCCAGACCCTGGACCATGGGCCTAATCTTATCAACAAGGCGGTCCCCTGGTCAGCTTCTGGGCTCCCTTGTCCCACCTCGTGATGCATCGCCTTCCAGGGAGATCAAGCTTTCTCTCTGGAAAGATTTGCAAGGCACCTTGTAAGGCTTGGCTCCCGTGACTGAGTGACCGGGCAGCTCTGACCTTGTGCAGGAATGCAGAACTGCAGGTCACACAAATGGCGCCTGAACAGGCTGCTCAAGTTTAGAGGACCCGCCAGGGTCTCCCTCAGCTCTTAGGGGAAGATGTAATGTTAGAGGAGCCAACTGACGTTTCTTTCTCATTCTGGGGCTCTCCCGTCTCCCCAGCATAACCCTCCACGTGCAGCAGGGAGAGGATGTCAGGTCAAACCCAGGCTGCTTCCCCCACGCCTCTCCCCACTAGTGTTCAGGATGCATCTGCTTGTCCGCATGGCCACGCTGGAGGAGAGCACGGAAAGGTAAGTATCATTATGGTATTTGCTACTGGGATTGGAGGGAAGTTTTTTTTTTTTTTAACAATAAAAGTTCTTTTATTTGGGTTGTTGCTGTAACAAGGCTGTGCAATTAGAAAAACACCTGGGAGAAGGAGAAAGTGTTGAACTGAGTTTTCATAATACAACCAAAAAAAAAGAAAAAAAGTCAACAGTGAAAATAAGAGAAACATTTGCATGAATTATTCAGTTAACCCACGACACCCTGTGAGTTGTCAGATACCATGATCCCAGGGTAACTCATGACTGTGGGGAATGAGACTCAGAAGCTCAGCCCAGGCCGCACATTGGGTGACCCGGGGTTCTGACCACCCAGGCCCCCCTGCTGTGGCAGCTGCAGTGAGGAAGGGTCTCCGAGCTGAGTAGGCTGAGGCCTCAGTGTGGTCACATCCACTGGAAACATCCAGAGTGAGGGTTGGGTCCTCTTAGTGATGGGCACCCACTACCTGCCCAGGCGCCCTTCTACTGACAAGTCAAATTAAAAAACATTCCTCCTGATGTTGCTCTGGTCCTGGAGGCAGGTGAGGTGGGAGAGAAAGTGGAGGTGATGCCAGGACCTGTGAGCCCTCCCTGCCTGGTGTGGGGAGCAGAGAAGGCAGCTGAGGGTCCAGTTTGAGAAAGGCCTGGGGCGCCGTGGGGAGGAGAGACTGGAGAGGGTGAGAGTGTGCGGGGCAGGGAGGAGGCTCCTGCGGTCTGACCAGGGCAGGTGTGGTCACCTCCTCCCTGAGCGTCTCCTCTGCCCTCCCTTGTTCAACTTCCTCACCCACCTTGCAGGACAGTCATGGCCTTGGGGTCCCTACTGGACCCCTCCTGGAAGAAGTGACCTGCAGCATCTGCCTGGAGACAGGAGGCCCCTGGGAGCATCTCCTGTGGCCACAGCTTCTGCCAGGCCTGCTCTCAGCTGAGTGACTCTCTGACCCGCCGAGGTCACTGTGTGCTGTCCATGCTGCCAGGAGCCACCACAAGAGGGAACAGCAGGTTCAGTTTTATTCTGGTCAGTTTGTCCTCTGGGAGCAGACTTGCCCAGGGGTCATTTTCCTGCTTTTACATTTAATCTGGATCCCTGCAGCCTGGTGCAAGTGGTGGGGTATGACCATCTTTGCTGAGGCCCGCTTCAGTAGCAAGCCTTGACAGAGGCCATGGGGAGAGAGGCCCATGGCATTCTAGGCCCAAACTCAGCATGCGGACTGTGGGCCTCCCTGAGCTCTGGCAGCGTTGGCCTGGGCTGTGCTGTGGCAGGTGGGAGACCGGCCTGGTGGCCTGTGATAGAGGGGTGCCTGCTCTGGATGCTCAGGTGAGCATCTGGCCCTGCTGAAGCCCACACCCACTGTGATCCCTGATGCTGGGGGGAGAGGGGACCTTACTGCGTGCAGCCTATGGGCCTGTTTGATGCCATCTGAGTGACAGCAGCCCGCACTCCAGGGTGAGACTATCTGACCTCAGGCATCTGGACACACTGGCATGTGTTTCATTTGAGAACACAGTGCCAGAATTGTAATGGACCAAACAGATTCTGGCTCTGACAGGTGTCATTCAAGATATTTTTTGTTTTGTTTGTTTGTTTTAAAAGAGATTTTTATTTTTACTTATGTATGCACACAAGAATGGGGGTTTAGGCCAGAGGTGTCAGGGGTAAGAGGATTCACCAGAGTCAGAGTAGGGAGCAGAACAGGAGGATCTACTGAAATACATTGCTAAGGGGAGCATCGGGCTAGACAGGAGAGGCCTGCTGTGCCACGTGGATTGGCTCCCTGGCCAGGGATCGAACTCATGTTGTAGTGGCTGGCAATAGCTTGATTGTGCTGTGTCTTTAACCCCTGCACCACCAGGGAGCACCCCACTATTCAAGGTTTTTGAGACCATCCAGGCCTCTAAATGGACCAATCTGATTGGAGCTCCACTGGCACCAACCAAACAGCTGGCATTATAAAGGGGCCAATCAAGCTTGAAAGGTGGCACCCTGAAGAGGATACAAGCCAGAGCCGCAGCCAGCCTGAGCCACTTGATAGACAGCTCCTGGTCAGATTTGTCGGTACTCCTAGAAAGATCTTTGCCAAGCCCTCTGCAGAGTGTGAGACCTTTCCAGACACCTTTCTGAGACCTGATGGCTACACCTGCCTCTGGCCCTGGCTCTAACACCGCCTGCAGAGAACATCGTCAGGCTGTCCCTGGGGTTTCTAAAGGGGCTGTTTGCTGGTGGCTTATGTCCAGCCTCTCTAAGGCTGTTTGCTGTTGGTACAATGGCGTCTTGATTAAGATGTAAACTGGCATCTCTGGCATCATTGCCTGCTGGACCAGTGCTGACCAGCACTGCTGACCTGTATCCGGCCTCCTCTGAGAGCTGTCCACCACTTCTCATTCTTTGGCACTATCTCCTGGTGCTGTTGCATTTGACAGTGTCCAGTCCAGGGTCTGGTGCAGTTCGCCTGGCCTTTGGACAGCTGTTGCTGGCTGCTGCAGCATCACCTGAGCAGCCCCACCTGGGATCACCTCCTGCTGCCACCGGGAGTTGGATCCTGCTCCATTGCTTACCTGTTGTCACCAGCTCCAGGCTGTCATAGCACAGCTTGTGTGAGTAGCCTTTGTTTTGGACCACTGGACACTGAGGACACTGTCTGAGGTAGGACGGATGGCCATTTCTGGGCTTAGACACTCCTTCCTTGTTTGCAGTCTCCCCTTTTTAATAAACCCTGTTGCTTTTACATCCTGAGCCTGAGTGTTGTCTTGCAAGTGTGAGCACATGGATGAGGACCCAGAGACAGTGACTGTCCCCGACATTGCCCTGTTTTAACATAACCTGAGAGTGGAACTGGTGACTGTCCCGCTGCAGGGTGTGGTGTCCTGCGCCCACCTGACCCCCCCCTTCTCTGTTCTGTCTTGAGAAAGTGACAAGTGAAGCTGCAAAAATTCATGCCTCGTCCTCCCTGGTGGCATAAGGGGTTAAGCACAGCACTGTGAAGCTATCCACAGACTCTGAAGCATGAGTTAGATCCCAGGCCAGGGAGCAACCCACATAGTGCAGCAGACCTCGCCTGTCTCACCCACTGTTCCCCTCAGCAGTGGATTTCAGTCAGTCTGCCTGTCCTGCTCCCCACTGCCTCTGGTGAATCCTCTTACCCCCCACACCTCTGCCCTGTATCCCAGTTCTTATAAGCATGAATAAATAAATCTTGGGCCTCCCAGTGGCACAAGGGCTTAAGATGCAACCTATGAAGCTGTCCGCAGTCTCTGCAGCACGAGTTCAATCCCTGGCCATGGAGATACCCACATGGCACAGCAGACCTCTCCTGACTTGCCCACTGCTCCCCTCAGCAATGTATTTCAGTCACTCTGCCTGTTCTGTTCCCGCTGTCTCTGGTGAACCCTCTCACCCCCACCTCTGGTCTGTCCCCCAGTTTTTGTATGCATAAACACATAAATTTAAAAATAATTAAATAAATCTTAAAAACAAAATCCATGCCTGCCAGAGTGTTAGGATTTGAGCTAAAAAGAACTTCAAATTCATTTTTATTTTCTAGATGAGGGTAAATAATGAAAAGAGCATCAGGCCAGTGATGGCAGAACCTAGACACAGCAGGTACCCCGACTCCCTGTCCTTGCTCATGCCCTGACGCCTGAGGGAGGACAGAGGCTGAGGGTTCCGGAGAGGAGCTGGACACTCCCCTCCTCCTGCTCGGCCCTCATGGAAAAAGCAGGAGCCAAATGGTGAGAAAAGTTCAGGCCACGGGAAGCTGTAAGTCTGTCTCCACAGCCCGGGGAGGGCTGTGCGCTAGGAGATGTGACCATAAGGCCGTGAGCCCTGATGACAACATCATCTAGGAGGGGGACCATGCAGCAGAGGGTTCCTGTTTCTCCCCAAACACTTCAAACCTTCTCACTGAAAGGATGTTGATACAGAGGGAAAATGAGGAATCAAGTTTAAAGCAAAAGGATACTTCTGAGTCCGGGGTACTGAGGCGATACAATACATCATTATTGAAGTGACATGGAGGATTTCAGGACAGACGCCCTGTGGACACGCACAGGTGCAAGAGGAAGTTCTGCAGGTGAGGCCTGTGAGCACACGTGTGAGGACCTATGTAGGGTCAGAGACATGTGAAAGAGACAGAGATGTGGGTGAGAGACCCAGGGGAGCCTGACAATGGCAGCTGTTATCTTGATGTGGATTTGACATTGCTCTTGTCCTTCCAGACTTGCCTGGCCCCTCCTGCCCCTGTCCCATGGGTCACCAGTAGGTGCCATAGATTGTGGCAGGCTTTTGGGCCTCAGTGGTTCTGCTTTGAGCCAAGCCTGTTTGGCTGGACATTTACCCATGAGGGGACAGGTAGCTTTGGGTGCTTAATTGGGAATTATTTATCTATGTTCTTTCTCTTCTCTTTCCCTATTACACACTAATTCTCTATTGCACACTCATTGTGTTCAAGTTCTTTTCTAACAAAAATGTTATGTGTTAGATTTTGTCTTTAGGCAGCTGATGCAGATCCCATGTAGAGTGTACAGGTTTGAGGGCCCTGGGAACCCCTCATTCAGCCCGCTAACAGGACCAGACTTCATCCTCATGTGCCAGAGTTCCTTTCCCTCCACACCCTTCAACGGGTCATTCTCACACGTGTGAGGTGGTAACTCATTGTGGTTTTAATTGGCATTTTCCTGACAGCACATGATGATAAACATGTATCCATGTACCTGTTGGCCACATGTGTGTCTTCTTTAGAAAAGTACCTATTTAGCTTCTCTGCCCCTGTTGTGATTGGGTTGTTTCCTTGTTTTGGAGTTCTTTGTAGATCTTGGATAGTAACTCCTTATTGGATTGATGATGTGCAAATATTTTCTCTGACTCAATATTGTCTTTTCATTTTAATGATAGTTTCCTTCACTATGTAGAAGCTTTTTAGTCTCATGTGATTCCATTGGGTTTTTGTTTTTTTTTTTGCTTTTGTTTCATTGGAGCACAGAAGACAGTATGGGCAGTGAAAATACTCTGATGGACACAGGTCATTGTACATTTGTCCAACAACACCCACAGAATGGACAACACCAGAGTGAACCCAAAGGGAAACCATGAGTTTGGCGACTATGACGTGCGGGTCCATCACTGGTAAACACGTGCCAGTCTGGTCTTAACACGTGATTTGGTCGTGATGTGTGAGGAGTGTTATAAATTGAGTAATGTAGTGTAATTTACTTTTGAAAGCATATTTCATGCACATACAAGAACATTTAAATAACACTCAAGGACACACATAGGTAAGTCACCCCCCCCAACACCCCAGTCAGCTAGGACATCTGCTCAAAGCCAGTTAGTGATTTATCATTTCTCTTCTTAAAAAAAAAAAAAATATATATATATATATATATATATCCATGCTTCTATCTGGACAACAATGCTTGTTTTCCTGTCAGTACAGGAGTTCAGGACACAGAGTGGGGGAAACATTTGCAAATAATGAATCTGATCAAGGACTGTATCTAGTATTTACAAAATAACGCTTAAAACTCAATGAGTAGAGAGAAATAACACAATTTTAAAAGGGACAAAAACAGTGTTGTAAATGAGTGGTGCCTCATTTGAAAAATGGACAAAAGACTTTAACAGACACGTCACCAAGAAGAGACACAGACGACAAGGAAGAACATGAACAGATGCTCAGCATCACAGGGCACTAGGGAAAGGCAAAGGGAACAACAGTGACACCATCACACCTGGTAGGGGCTGAAAAATGCAAACCCTGCACAGGTACTGCCCAGGATGTGGACAACAGGAGCCTCAACACTGCCTGCAGGAATGCGAAAGGGTGCGGTCACTGTGAAAAATCTTTGACAGTTTCTTTGAAAAGCCAAAAACCTGACATACAGCCCAGCGCTCACTGCCCCAGCTAGTTACCCAAATAATTTGAAAACATATTTGGGGGCCTCCCTGGAGGCACAAGGGGTTAAGACGCAACCTATGAAGCTGTGTGCAGTTGGGGAGGTGACCCACATGGCGCAGCAGACCTCTCTTGACTTGTCCACTTCTCCCCCAAGCAGTGTATTTCAGTTAGCTGCCTGTTCTGCCCCCCACTCTGTCTCTGGTGAATCCTCTCAACCCCTGCATCCCTGGCCTGTATCCCAGTTCTTGTATGCATAAATAATCTTTAAAAAAATGAAAACTTATATTAAAAAACTCTGCATGCATGTAAATTTTTTTTACTTTATTTTTTAATTAAGATTTATTTTTTTTATATTCCCCATATAATTGCATTCCCCTCATTTTGACCCCAATCCCTCTTCTCCCCTCCCCCCCATAGTGTGTGTGTCTCTGGTTTATAGTTGCTTTTTGATTTTGATTTTTACTTTGTATTGTTTAGTCTTTTTCCTGGTCCCTTATTTAGGTTTTCTAAATTCCTGCTATGAGTGAGAACGTCCAGTATTTTTCTTTTTCTTTCTGACTTATTTCGCTGAGCATGATCCCTTCCAGCGCCATCCATGTTGCTGCAAATTGCATGTGTTTATCTTTTTCGATTGCTGAGTAATATTCCATTGTGTCTATATAACACATTTTCTTGATCCAGTCATCTATTTTTGGGCATTTGGATTGTTTCCATAACTTAACTATTGTAAATAGTGCTGCTATAAACATAGGGGTGCAGGTGCCCTTGAAATTAATGTTTCTGTGTCATTTGGGTCAATACCTAGGAGTAGATTCATGCATGTAAATGTTTATAGCAGCACACCCGTAAGTGTGAGCTGCTCATAGTGACTTCCTTCCAAAGACAACAGCCTCTAAATAAATGGGAAAAAGAGAGGCTTTTCAGGAAGAAATCTGGGAAAGTGTGCCTTAGCCAGGTGTTGAAGGTTAACACCATCAGTGATGGGTCAGGTGGACATAATGAGCACTGCCGTGATGAGTGGACAATGTCCCTGCGCCCCTGGAGTCTGCTTCCCCAAACCCACAGTCCCAGTTAAAACAAAAAACCTAAATTGAGGGACAATAATCCTGAGCAGTGCTCCTTGACGGAGGCTAAGAGTAGGAAATTTAGGGTGGAGGGGTCACAAGACCTGAAACTGGAGGTGGGGGTAGAAGGGATTAACATAGTCATTGAATCAATTATGGAAATGAAAATCGCTGTGGGCCAACTGCTATAGCAAATATCAGATGCTACAGGAAGTATAAGGAGGTGCAGACCAGAGGTGGGATATAGGGATGGAGCCACTGCAGAGACTCGCTGCTCCTGACAAATCAGCCCAGTCACACCATAGAAGTAATTAATTTAACAACAGATGACAATTCCACAAAGGAATGAGCCCTCCCAACTAGAACACTACCTCAGTGCCTTTTCTGCCCCAGGAAGACACAGCTCTGCTCCCAAGGCTCCGCCTGGGGCCTGCAGGCTTCTGCTCACACACCCACTCTCTCCAAGGGCAGCTCCTCCTGCCTGCTGGTGTCTGCACAAGCATCGTCTTCTTTCCTTTTGTGTGTGTGTGTGTGTGTGTGTGTGTGCCCTCACGCCACTGAAAGGAGTACTCTGGTGAAGCTTTTCTTACAGGTGACCCAAGAACCTCCATCTGTGACCCCAACACCTCTCCCAAACATCACTCCTCACCAGTGTCAATGTTATAAAAACAAGGAAAGTCTGAGGAACTGCCATCCAGGCAAACTGGATGGGATTATGGAGCATCAAATGGACATTAGCAAAAACTGAAATGAAAGTATGGCGTTTAGTTATTATGTCAACATTGCTGCAGTAGTTGTTAAAAAAAAAAAACTGTGCTCGTGTAGGATGTTAACATGGAAATGGTGTGGGATAAACAAGACCTGTACTGCCTTTGCAACTTTTCTGTAAATCGAATCGTATTCTTTAAATGCTATTTTTTAAAAAATACTCTCAATATTTAATAGGTTATAGAAGGAATTTTTCTTTTTTCCAGTTATCCCAGGTATCACCGTCCAGGGACTGGAGAGAGGGGTTCTGGGAGAAAAGATGGAAACCTCACACACAGGGCAGGCTCCAGAGACTCCTCTCCTCTGAGCCCTGCTTCTCTGACTCCTCACAGAGCATGTTACCCCCAGGACGCCGCCCTCCAGCACCCCCAACTCTGCCCACCTCAGCCCCCTTCCCGTCCTGGCGGCTCCACCAGAATCCGGAGCAGCGCGGCAGCGCCCCCGTGTGGCCACAGGGCTGAGCACAGGCGCCCAGAGCCGCCCTTTCTCCTGCTCAGCCAGGCCCTCCCCAGGCTCCCTGGGCCCCCGGCGGCAGGACAGGGATCTGCACACAAGGGGGCGCCCAAGTCCAGTGTCAGGTCTGAAGTCCTCAAATTTTCTTGGTCCTATGGCCAAAGGACAAAGCAGGTTTCCAGGTCATAATAGCTGATTCCCAGATTATGGGCTGATCTCCCAAATACAGAGTTTCCTTTAGTCTTGGATGGATCCTTGGACTGCAGAGTCTCTGTACTTTGTTTCTGCTTCTGCTTCCAGGGGTGAAATCACCTCCACCTGGGAATTAACATTCAATTCTACCCAGGAGCCCAGGTCCTCGCCCAGGAAAAGGACAAGGTTCCAGGAAAACGCCAAGACCCGTGGGCCAACCACCCATCCACGTCTTGCAGCAGGGGGGAGCAGGAGTGATCAGAGCCGGGGAGAGACACGAGGAGCTGGTGGTGGTGTGTGGTGGATCATTGGTGAAAGGGCCGCACCTAAGAGAAACAATAACTATAGAAAGATGACCCACGCTGTCAGAAAATAGAAATAAATATACATATTTTAAAAATTTTCCATCCCTGAATGAGGGGAGGGTCGAGGAGAGCCCCCAGGGAATGACCAGGAAAATGGGGAGGCTCCTGGAAATGGAGCATAGGATAAAAATGGGGACTAGGGGATGGGGCCCAAAAGGAGTGGTGGGGGCACCAGGGAGGGTGGGGCCAGGAAGGGCAGCATCGGGAACACTGTGAGGGGAAAGTCTGTGTGGGTGACAAGGCTCTGGCTGGGGCTGGGAGAGTCTCTGTCTCCCCTGGTGGGACTGCAGAGGGGCTGGTGCTGTAACTGACCAGGGAATCACTTAAGTTCTGGGCCTTTCCTGTCTGTGCAGGGCTGGTGTGACTCAAACACACACACTCAGGCTGATGAAGGAGAGAGAGGAAGAGAGGACAGATGGTTAGGAGGAGGCCCCCATTTCCTGAGCCACAACATCCTCCCCAACTCCCCAATGCTGGGTGGCAGGGAGATTCCTGGAATCAAGAGGAGGTGATTCAGGGAATCAAGAGGAGAAAGGCCTGCGCTGCTCTGGAGGGCCAGCCCTGGGGGCTGATTCTGGGGCTCCAGGGCCCCACTCCCTGCAGGCGGGTCAGAGTCACCCTGGCTCACAGCTCCAGGCTGCTGACAGCCCCTCTGTGCCATGACCCTGCAGACACCGCTCTGGGGATAGTATAAAGAAACAAAACAGCAAAATTAAATGGGAATCTAAAAACGGTATAAATGATTCTTTAAAATCACATATTTTGAAGGACACTTCAGAGGACGTGGAATCCTTGTCTGACAGCTCATTGCAATCAGGACCTTGACTGTCACGTGAGCTAATCTGGCCTCCACTGTTTCTTGTGAGAAAACAGCCACTGATCACTTTATCGCCTGAATATTTTATTGGTTTGTACCAAATCACTTCCTGCTTTGCACCTAAAACAAAGATCTGGCGTCTCCGCAGTCTCTGAGGGGGAGGTAGCAGGAGAGGCCTCACTCAGAGGCTCCAGCTCTGGGTCCCACGAGGCTGCGATGGGGACGAGATGTTGGCGGATCTGAATGGCCGTGATCAGCGTGGAAGGACCTGCCTCAGAGCTCCTGCATGTGGCTCCTGGAGAAAACCCTCAGGTCCTTGTCCTGTGGGTGTCCCCTTAGCTGAGGGTCCACCGTGTGGAGGGAGTCACCCCAGAGAGGGCCCAGGAGGGGAGCCTGGGTGGGAAGTCTCAGCCCCTGTGAGCCTGACTCTGCACGTCCCTTCTGCTTCATTCTCCTCACAAGGAAGAGCCAGCGAGTCAGACACACTCACGGGGGGGAGTTGTCTCCCCTCATGTTTATCACAGAATTGATGGAAAATCAAAAATCAACACAGAAGACCTTCTGGGCACAAATTATTTCCATTCTGCCCACATGAAAAATAAGCTGCCTCCCACCCAAGGCCCCCAAAAGTCTCTCCCATCACAGAGGCAGCGTGACATCAGCATCTTATCACGTGACTCAGGGCCACACAGAAGAGGCTCCTTGAGAGCATCTGTGCAGTGAAGCCGTCTGTGCTCAGCTCCTCGTGGGCTGAGGCAGTTTCCTGCCCCACAAGCCCTGGATGTGGATACAGTGGAGGACAGACACAGGGCAACTTGTAGACCCATTTCTTAATATGGTTCTAAAGCCACTTAATTGAGATATAACTTACGACCATCAAGTCACTAGTTGAGGCTCACCTCTCATGTCCTTCCTGTAAGTAATGAGCAGGGCGACCCCCTCTGTCCTTGCTCACCGGGCACCAGCCAGCCCCCCACAGGCTGTTCCCTCCATGGGACCCTCACCCCCATCACTCCTCCCCAGGGCTTTGCTCCCATCCCACCATCTACACTGACCCCCTTAATGGACACAGGAACCCCCACACCCTTCTTTCCCCTGCTGCCCGGCCTGCTCCCTGCCTGTCCCTCCTCTCAGCCCCTCTACAGGTGGGGGTATTACAGTAACAAATGAGCAGTCTCTTAGACAGGCATTAACAAGGTTGTCTTTCCCCTATGTCCCTACAGGTTTGTCTTTGATGGGCATTAACAGGACTAAGAGTTTGTCTTCCCCCCATTTGTTGCAATTTCCCCCTTGTTTGAGAGATTTATCTTTATAACTCATCTCCCAGATGAGCATTCCTGCATTTCTTTCTTTTTCCATTTTATTATTATTATTTTTTATTATTTTCCTTTTTTTTTTAAAGATTTCTTTATTAATGCATACCAGAACTGGGGTATAGGCCAGAGGTACGGGGAAGGGGGTGGTGAGAGGATTCACCAGAGACAGAGAGGGGAACAGAACAGGCAGACTGGCAAAATACACCGCTGAGGGGAGCAGCAGGTGAGACAGGAGAGGTCTGCTCACCATGAGGGTATCTCCCTGGCAGGGCTGGGATCGAACTGGTGCTTCAGAGGCTGTGGACAGCTTCACAGCTTAACCCCTTGCGCCACCATAGAGGCCCCATTCCTGTATTTCAAGGAAGAGAAAGTGAAACATCTGCTATTGAAGAAAAACAAGCTGGTGCCCGCCTATCTCCATGCTCACCCCTTCCCCCTTCCCTTTGCAGATCCTTGCCAGTCTTCCCCTTTTTTCCCTTTGTATAAATACCCCTGCCCTCTGCCAAAGAGCAGGACGGTGGTCTTTCAGACATGAGTCGGCTGCCCTCCTCATTTTGTAACAGGGTGGTCCCCAGGAAAGGGGGAGGTTCCCTGACCCACCCAAGGGAGGGTGGAGCTGAGCAGGGAGAGAAGAAGCAGCAGAAGAGACAGAGGAAGGAAGCAGAATGGAGCCAGGAGACCTGGAGGAGGTGCATGGAGCCTAGAGACACGTGAAGAAACTGCTCTTGTCTTTTGGTCGTGGACTGGGTGACACAGATGAGGGTGAGACCCATGGGGAGGTGACATTGGCAGCTTTTATCTTGATGTTGATTTTGCTCTTTTCCTTCCGGGCTTGTCTGGTTGTTTCTGGCCCTTTTTTGTGGGTCCCCACTGGAAGATGCTTTAGACTTGTGGCAGGCTTTGGGGCCTTGTTCTGGGCCGATCCCATATGGATGGACTTTTACCCACGAGGGGACGGGTAACTTTGGTTGCTTCATTTAGAAACTAGACTCTTCGCCTTACCTATATTGAAGTTATTAAAGTTATTAAAGTTTATTAAAGTTCCTTCCCATTAAAGTCTCCTATGTTTTGTGTTGATGCGGCGGATGGCAGAACCCAATTAGAATAGGCAGTTTTGCGGGGTTTGGGCTGCCCCTCTTCCTGTCCTATAACAGATTTGTCAACAAATTAAACCGCTTTCCTTTTCCTCAAACTCTGTTTCCTTTTATTGGCTGAGGGAAACTGAGGCCGGTGTTCGGTATGGGGGGGATGGGTTTCTTGTCTTTATTATGCACTGACTCCTCCAAGAAAGCAGCTCTGTGAATACAGCGAATCTGTTTGTTTTATGCACAGCACATGGCACATAATATATAGATATTGGTGGAGTGAAATGAATTAATAACTGACAAGTGTTTCTGATACAAATAAATCAAAAGCAAAAAAATGAGGTGAAAGGTATTTTCACATTTTAGACAGCTGATTTTTTAAAATCCATAAATCCCTGACTGAGTAATGTCATCCCTGCCCCCATGTTCCAGCTGAGAGACTGCTCTGAACTGTGTCGTCACATGAGTGGTTGGGGAGCACCCCCAACTTTCGAGAGCCAGGGCCCCCACAGGGCTGTCCTTCCTGAAGGAAGAGCTCCCAGAGCCCCTGGGCCCCACCCACTGAGGGAGACCAGGAGGGACACACTCACCTGGGGACCCCCCTGGGGCAGCTGGAGGAGGAGAAACAGGGAGGGAGGAGGCAGAGCACAGAGCTGGGGCAGGAGCAGGCTCCATGTCCTCAGGGCTGGGGAGAGACAGGGCAGGAGGCAGCCAGGCCCACACAGAGGATCAGGCAGCCAGGAGCTCTAGGCTCAGGGGGGAGCAGGGCCCAGGGACCCCCCCCCCCCCACCAGCAGAAGCAGGGCCCTTCCTAGTGACCCCTAGGCCTTGAGACCAAGAAGTACAGACGTAGCTCTTCTGAAGGCTGCTGAGCCTCTGTGGTGCTAGAACATGAGGTTTATTGGAGAAAAACATCCTCCCTTCCCTTCCCACCCTGTGGAACAACACCCCAGACCCACACTGCTCAGAATACCAGGCCCTCCTTTCCCTGCACCTGGGCCTGGGGTGCAAACTGCCCTCCCGTCCCCATCATCACACCTGGTGACTCCCCAAGACAGAGGCCCAGACCCAGGCCCCCATGAAGGACAGGCAGCGCCTGCTTGTGGTCCTGTCCCCCTCAGTG
Source organism: Talpa europaea (assembly GCF_964194135.1). Taxonomy (NCBI): domain Eukaryota; kingdom Metazoa; phylum Chordata; class Mammalia; order Eulipotyphla; family Talpidae; genus Talpa; species Talpa europaea. The sequence continues at coordinate 132,434,433 of NC_140068.1, read as the reverse complement.
TGAGCAGGTGTCCCTGAGAAGCATCAGGACACAGGACGTTATCCCCCAGGAGTCGGTCCCCCCAGGGTCCCTCTACAGACCCCTGTCCTGCTCTGTCTGCTTGTTCAGTTCACCTGAAGGTCAGTCCCTCCCCAGCCCTGACCTGCCAGGGACAAGGAGGAGGCCTTGCCCCAAACACAGCAGGAGCCGGGTCAGATCTCCACTGAGGGCTTCTGGGCGCCCTCCTTTTCCTTGTCCTTGCTAACCCGGGGGTGGGGGGGCAGATTTCTGCCCCAGGGTCAGGGACCTGCTGGGACAGAGCAGCAGAGAAGGGGAAATGAGTCCTGATCAGAGAAAACACACTCAGCCTGTTAGCAGGGAGAATGAGGGGCACCCCTGGGCCCCAAGCCTGCATGCTCCTTCTGGGTTCTGCCATGGGCCGCATAAAGGCAGAGCACACTCCTAGCGTGAGCTCCCAGTAGAGTCCCGTGCGGGGAAAGATGGGATAACAGTTTCCCAACCAACACTGAAAGTTACCCCCCCACCCCACCCCAGGGTAGAGGACCAGCCAGACTCCCTGGGGAGAGGCCCAAACTGCAGGATGTGCCCCCCTCACCCCAGCTCTCAGCCCAGTCCAGCCCCCAGCTCCAACCACCCCAGGGGGAGGGGAGCAGGAGGGAAACTTGGACTCAAAACTGCCCCAGGAGGACACACCCAGAAACCTCATCTCCCCCCTGTGCTGTCCTTGGGCCCATGTGGGGAGGAAAAAGAGGGGGAGAAAGTATAGAGTACAGGGCAGGTGACCCTGGACAACCCTGGAGGACACTGGACACCCTGCAGGAAGGACACTCACCCCCTTCACTGCCTCTCCAGCTCCTCAGAGTCTGTACCTGCTGCTTTCTCAACACACCCTGTTCCCTGTTCTGTCTTGTCAGATACAAATTGTCCTGATGCTGATGGGTTAATCATTTATTTCCCTCTTTAATGGACATATGCCTCTAACTTTTTTAATTGTTTCAAGTCTTTTGAAATAGTTTCAGATAAATACAAATACAGTGGAGAAGATAAAATGAATTGTGAATTGAAAATACAACTACTCATGGGAAGAATAAACCCCTTTCTCCAACGTGCCATCCAGTGAACTTCATGTTGACAAGGTTAGGATGAGGGGTTCGCAGGGAAAGCCTCTTCCATAAACGGTGCTGGGGACACTGGACAGCCACGTGCAAAAGAATGAAACTGGACCACTGTCTCCCACCTCACACAAAAATCAACTCAAAATGGATAACAGGCTGGGACTTAAGACCAGAAGCCATAAAATCCATGGAAGACAACAAGGACAGAACGCGCCATGACATACATTTCAGATATCTTTGTGGCTCCAGCCCCTGCAGCAAGGAAAAGAAAAGGGAATATAAAACAAAAGGGACAGATAGCAAATATCTACAAGTGTTAGAGGAATAGGCCTGGGTCTGCTGCCCGTCACCACCAGAAAGCCACAAGCAGAGTCAAGAATTGAATCTATAAGCACTTTCACTTCTCAGATCCAGGCCATTGATCTGAGAGAATGGGGGGACATCGCACCGTTCCCCCATTTCATCTCCAGCTGGCCTTGTTATAATCAGTTACATAAAGACAGTCACAGCAAACAGCCGTCAGAATAGCCCGTCACAGTTGCTGCTCCTGGTCTCCAGCACGTTCAACTCTAGAACTTGCTATCAGCACCTGACCTCACCCAGGTACTACACTACCACAGTCGTTTGCACGAACTCAACAGGAACAGAAATTATTATGCAGACCTTTTAATTTTGCTTTGTTGGAACTTCACATAGGATCCCTCAGACTGAGAGCTCCTAAACACCAGGAGTCAGGGCTCAGGACCACGCCAAGATCTCACCATCAGACATGGCCTGCGGCACCTGTATCTTTGGGGAAAACCTTCTCGAGGCGCCCAAGACATCTGGGGTTTCTGGACCTGTCAAGGCGTTGCCTTCTTTACCATCATGACAGACCTTGTACCCCTAAAACAGGTGCGAATTTACTGTTTTCTTGTAGGCTCTGAGATCAGTCTGGTTTCTGAAAACACAACATTCCAGACAAAGCCTTGGTAAAATACCCATATTTCCAATTGTCTATTAAAGAGAAAGGGAAGAAGAACTTTATTGGATTTATGCAAACAAACATTTTTTTTTTTTAAGATTTATTTATGTGCAGAAGAGCTGGGGTGTAGGCCAGAGGTAGGCGAGGGAGGGGAGTGAGAGGATTCATCAGAGACAGAGGTGGGAACAAAACAGGCAGATCTACTGAAATGCCATGCTGAGGGGAGCATCGGGCAAGAAAGGGGAGGTCTGCTGCACCATGTGGGTAGCTCCCTGGGCAGGGATCCAAGTCAGGCCATCACGGTGTCACTTCCATGTCTCTACATTCCTGGTTCAAGTCCAAAGCCAAGAAGCAAGGCAGCCTTCTCTACATACCTCTCTCCTGTGTGTCTCCCGGTGCTCTCTGCGCTGACAAACCTTTATGTTCTGAGCAAATCGTCCATCAGAACAGCCCATCACAGCTGACACTCCTGGTGTCCGTCATGATCAGCCCCAGAACTTGCCTTTAGCCTCCCGGTTATCCTGCCCCTGGTACATCAGAGGCGTCAGTGTCTGGCATTCTTTGGGGCATCAGCAGGGCAGGATCTCAGTTTAAACAAGAGCTTTAGTTCAAAGAAAACAAATCATGAGTCATGTAGCGTGTGTGTGCAGCCTGCATGTGTGCAGGTTCCTGTCCTAAGTATGGGCCCTTCCTCCCTGGGCCCCTCTCAGAAGGACAGAGCTAAGGCAGAGCACAGGGCACTGTCTGTGGTTCTCACCCGTGCGCTCAATTGCAACCACTCAGGCTCAGGGAACAGCAGTGAGGTTTTTCTAATGAACAGGAGAGCAGGGAAATAAAGAGTTTCTAAGGCCTCCGTGGCCAGCTGTGTCACCCCAGATAGTGTCCACAGTGTCCGATAGTCCTAAATTAAGGCTGCCCATGTGAGGTGGTACAGTCCCATCAGGGAGGGTGGCACAGCCATAAGCACTGGGCCAGGATCCAACTCACAGTGGCAGCTGGAGGTGCTCCCAGGGGGTGCTCACCTCTGAGGAGACAGCCCAGCAGGCACAGCCACAGTCTGATGGCCTGGCTGGATGGGAAGGAAGCAATAGCACCGGGAGGTGGTGTCGGACAGTCAGCAGCAATGACAGGTCTCAAAGGGGACCTTGCTGCTGTAGCCCCAGTGGACTGCATGCCCTGGGGTGGTATGTGGGGGGACAGAGAGCCTCTGCTGCCAGATTGGCTGCCGCATTTGTCCATGACACTGATGGTGACTGGTGGTAAAGTGCCCACCTACTGTCACCCACTGCCACTCCCGCTGCTGGTTGCAGTGGGCACAGCTGTCAGGGTAGCCTGGGCCCTGTCCTCAAGCAGCACCTTCTGGAGCCTGCCAGGGTGGGTGGGCACCATTCAAACCCATTTGTGTCCCCAGCTCTCATCCTTAGCCCAGCGAGGTGGCCTCAGCGAAGCTGTCTTGTGGCACCCACTGCAGGGCGGTAGCACTGCCCAGAAGCAGCTCCTTTGGGGGGCACGGGGGGAGCCTAAGCTCTAGGGGCTCCTGTGCTTAACCCTAGCTTGCTCTGGGGGAGGGGCCCTCTGAAGGCTGCCTGCCCCCTGACAGGAAACACCCCCTCTGCCACCACCTCTAGAGCTGTGCCCACCAGCTCCCACCTGCACATGCAGGTGCCAGGGCAGGAAACCACCACTGCTGTTGCCAGCCCTTTCAGACTCCTGCTCCCATTGTTGTCTGGCTATGCCCCCTGAGGCAGCCGCTCCAACAAAGCCCGCATGTCCCACCACTCAGGGGGCAGGAAAGAGCTGTGTAAGCCACAGGGGTCTGGAGTCAGTGTTACACACTATACTATTATATACAGGCATATACACATTCACATGTATCTATTATTGCCTTTAGTAAATTTTACTTGGACAATTTGTGTTGTGAAATTGTATCAAATGAGTGAGAAATCCAGGGATAGTGACAGGCCCTGCACATCTCTACTTCACAGTCTGAAATGTTGGGTGGCCTCCTGACCCCTCTTTCTCATAGCCCAGATGTCACATTAGGAAATGCTATAAAGTCCATCTCTAAAAATATCCAGCTCCAATGACTTCCTATTATTTTTGTGATCAGACCCCATAAAGCTACCAAATTTCCATCCTAGAATCTGTGCTAGTTTCCTACTTTATCTTCCCACCTCTTACCCTGCACTGTTGATTCTGCACAGCAGCCAGACTGGGGCTTCTAAAGAGAAGTTGCACCATGTCAATCTCTGTCCAGAAAGGTCCATTGATAACACATCTTACTCAGAGAAAAGATCATGAATTCCAAACCAATGTTCAGTGTCAAGCCTAAATATTTGGCAATTTTTCCTTTTATAGAAAAGTATAGTTTTTTTCACTTTGAAACATAGCAAAAGCACAGTGTATCAGTTTAGTGAAAAATCCAGTAGCCAAATATACAACTTAGGCATGAAGTTTCCCTTTGTAAATACATTTAGAATCACATAATTCTATGCTTACTACATAATGGTTTTACATAATAACCATCAAAATCGTTAGTGAAATAATGTCATATCTGGATTGAATCATGGTAGCATGGATATTTTTTAGAAATTCCAGCTTATTTCTTGATGAGTAACATGTAACATTTGACAATGTCCCCAGAGAAGAAGCTTCCTGTGTGTGGGGAGATGACAGTGTCATCCTACCTGCTAGGAAGTGGGTCACTTGCGCAGTCACTACTAGATTCTATCAGACCTGCTGTCATGCTGAGGCTTCCCCATGAGCAAAGTATGACAAGTAGTCACTGCTGGACCCACATGGAAGACCGAGCTCACTCCTGACACCAGGCACCACCTGAATCCTGTATTTGTGTTTCCTTGTTATGGCGCTGAGCCTTGGTGTTATTAAGCACAATGAGTTTTCCTTAATGAATGTGGTAAGTTAAAGCAAAAGGATATAACCTGGTCCCCTCAATCATTTACTTTCGCTCCACCTTTTTAAAAATTATTGTTGAGGCAATATAAGTTACATATTCACTGGCTGGAAAGACACAGTCACCTCTTAGGTCACCCCTGGTGTTTACACAGGAGGTTGGTTCCTCTTGGTCTCTCAGCATGTCCATCCCTCAGCAGGGCCCTCAATGCAGAGTTTCAGATGCTACCATTGCTATGACTCCTGGTTGGATGTAGATTATTTTTCCTCATTAGAAATATTTAATAATTGGGCGATAATCTGCTCAGCCTTTGTAACTTCTCCCTGGAATAACTTTCCATTTTTTACCATTTCCTGCTGGCTGCTGTACTTTTTTTCTGTCTCCTTCTTCACATAACTGTGGTCCTTTTCCTTCAAAAGAGGAAGAATTTTTGAATGAGGCCCCAATTCTATCCCACAATGTAAAATATTGTCCACAGTTGTAGTCAAAGAAGAGGTGAAGGTATGTATGGGGAGCTGAGCCATTAATAAATGGCCTTAAGATTTGAAGATATGAAAATCACCATCATGAATGGAAACTGTCCAGTAGTTGACCAAGATGTACAACCTAATAAGCCAGCTTGCGGGATGAAACATCATGTGAGACCAGGGAGGAGTCAGGTCAGAAGTCCTAAAGGAATTTCTAACCCTGCACCACAGGGAAGTTTCCAGAACTGTGACTAAAGACCCAGGTCTGGGCTGGGAAAAATGAAGAAAGGAGGTGAAGGGGGACTAGTCCAAAGGCCCTCTGGGTAATACACATGTGTGGATGGTACTTCCCATTAACCAGGCAGGGCAAGTTCTCCCTGGGACATGAAAGCCCCCAGTGGACAAGATCCCCCCATTCCCTTCCCTACCTGAGTGCTTCTTCCTCCCCATTACAGCTGCAGCAACTGCAGCTCCAGTGAGCACAGCTCCAAGGAGAACCAGGCCAGCAGTGATGCCCACGGTAGAGTCGGTGGAGTTGGTAGGGATGGTGGGCTGAGGAGGTGGCACTGGAAGGGAAGGGAAGGTGAGACACTGAGTCCCAAGCCTCATTCTGACCCTCTGAATGTCTCCAGAAGGGCTCCTGTTTCCTCTGAGAAGAAGCTCAGTGCCCATGTCCCTCTCCTCATCCCATCTCAGGACTCGGGGTTCCAGCAGGCCCTCATGCTGCACATGGCATGTGTAGCTCTGCTCCTCTCCAGAAGGCACCTCCACAGCCTCCTACTTCTGGAAGTTTCCATCCCCCTCAGGCCCCAGGCTTGGTGTCCACCAGCTGTTGTCCTGGGTCAAGTTATCCCCATCTCGCTGCCAGGTCAGGGTGATGTCTGCAGGGTAGAAGCCCAGGGCCCAGCACCTCAGGGTGACCTCATGCTCAGAGGAGAGGTGGAGGGTCACATGTGCCTTTGGGGGATCTGAGGAGAAGGGACAAAAAATTCACACTTTGGGTTTTTCCTTCCTGGACACTGAAGCAGCCTCACTGACCATCCTCAGAATGGACATGACTTTTGGTTTGGAGGGAGGAAGCACAAAACCCAGAAACCAGCCTAGTCTGGAGAATCTGGGATAATCAGGTGAGAGCCCAGGGTAGGAGGATGCAGGTCCCTAAGGAGAACAGACTTTTGCTCCTGACCTGGGTGGAGAGTGAATGACACGGAAAGGTAGGAGAACATTCCAGAAATGTTCTTAGACCAAAAACAAGACCATGAAAGAGAAACTCATGGTTCCCAAGAGGGCTGTTGGGTCAAACCGATCCAGGAAGAGTTATTTCAGGACGGCCTCCCCTCCCTCGGGAAAGACTGGATTCCTTAACTGTCCAGAAAAGTGGTGTCTTCTGGGCGAGTCTCTCTCTAGCACAGAACATGACACCCAGGAGGACTCTCCCTCTTTGCCCAGAAAGCAGCTGCTGTTCTGCCCATTATTCCATTTCCCTGTGGGGGCCAGGAGAGGGGAGGTCCGAGGCCTCGTGGCCCCTCTTACCTGCGCGCTGCAGCACCTCCTTCCCCATCTCCAGGAGTCTGCGGAGCCACGGGAAGCACCTGCTCTGCACACTGTGCCTGACCCGCTCGGCCCTGCCCGCCGCCTCCCACGCGCGCTGGGTGATCTGAGCCCCCGAGTCCGCGGGGTCCAGGCGCGCAGGTCCTCGCTCAGGGAGATGGAATCCGCGCCGTCGTAGGCGAACTGGTCACACCCGCGGAGGAGGCTCAGGTCTGGCCCCACTTCACAGCCAAACACCCTCTGGAGGGTGTGAGACCCTGAAACCCACCCCTGTGTTTAGCCCCGAGGTCACCCCGCGGTCACCCCGCCTCTCACCCTGAATAAACCAAAAACTGAAAATGAAAAGGCAGGCGGGAAAGTCTCCCCGGCTCTTCCCGGTGGAGGGGCTTGGCAGAGCCACCATCCTCGAGGGGTCAGTCGACCTTGAGACTCGCGACACCCCAGCCTTATGGTGGGAATAGGGTTTTGATCTGATCCTGGAACCGCTACCCGAAACTCACCGTCCTGGCTCTGGTTGCCAATATTTGTCGGCCGGGAATCTAACCCGCGCTGCAGAGGCTGCGGACAGCTTCACAGCGCTGCGCTCAACCCGCTGTGACCCGGGGGAGCCCCAACACATTGATGTCTTATTTGGTTCCCCTATATTCCTGCTATAAGTGAAACCATCTGATATTTTTCTTTATTCTTCAGGCTTATTTCACTGAACACACACAATTCCTTCTAGCTCCATCCACGTTGCTGCAAGTGGCATGAGTTTATCTTTTTTGATTGCTGAATAATATTCCATTGTGTATATATACCACACCATCTTGATCTAGTCATCTATTTATGGGCATTTCCGTTGTTTCCAGGTTTTGCCTATTGTAAATAGTGCTGCAATAAACACAGGGGTACAGGTGTTCTTTTGAATCAACCCGGTGTCAAATATTTGAAAAAGTCTCTGACGAGGCTGATTGGCAGCCATGAGGAAATCCTGGCCTATGATCTTGCTAAAGTGACCAGAAGCGCTGGCACCATACTTGTTAGAAACACAGACACCCACACTCTACTTGAGACCATCTGAAATTTAAGAAGATATCCACATGGTTTCTGGGCACAGAAAGGCTTGGGGCTCCCTGTTATACACGCCCTCCAGGTGCGGTGTCAGGATGGCACAGGCTCCTGGTGTGCCATGTGGCCATGCCCCTCCTCAATGGAAGTCCAGGGTTCACTCCTTGTTACTTGATTTCATTTATCCTCAAGACTTTAAACATTATTTTTACCCTATCACCTCCAAGTGCATTTCTCCAATCCACACATTTCTCCCAAACTCCAGACTCACCTGCTTAAGTGCCAACACAACTTTCTCATTTGCTTCTCTAATAAATATTTCAACTTCAACAGATCCTAAACTGCTCTCTCCTCAAATATACTCCTTCCGGAAACTTCTCTATCCTATTAAAGGCAAACCATATCTTAGTTTGGACAATTTGAAGAACTTTTTGGTGTTCTCTCTGACTCTTTTTTTTTTTTTTCACTCTGCATGTTCTATCCATTAGGAAATGCTGCAAAAAGTCCATCATTGAAATAAATCAAGACTCTAACCACTCCTACTATTTTTGTTGCCTACATCCCAGGCCAAGCAATCAATATCTCTAATCTAGAACACTGAAGTGGTTTCCTGCAGTTCTCCCTACTATATCATTGGCCTAAAAGCACTAGATTTTGTTTCCAATTAAACAGCCAAAATGATCCTTTTATTTATTTTTTAAAGATTTATTTATTTATTTATTTATACAAGAACCAGGGTACAGGCCAGATTCACGGGAGGGTGAGAGGATTCACCAGAGACAGAGCGGGGAACAGAGCAGGCAGACTGATGACATACACTGCTGAGGGGAGTAGCAGGCGAGGCAGGAGAGGTCTGCCTCGCCATGTGGGACCCTTGCCAGCCAGCAGAGATCAGATCGAATAGCCTCACAACGCTGCGCTCGCTGCCTGTGCCACCAGGGGAAGCCCCAAAGTGATCCTTTAAAAAGAAAAGTTATACTATGTCTCTTTTCTCAAAACTCTTTTGTAATCACCTGTCTCAGTTAATGAAAGGACAAAATCCTGCTCACAGCCTACCTGGTCTGACTGTGATCCTGTCTTGATGACTCTCTGCTCCAGCCACACTGGCCTCCTTACTGCTCCCAGAACACATGGCTGCTTTATTCTAGTGCATTTGCACTGTGGTTCCTCTGCCTGGAAAGAACTTGCCACAAGCATCTTCATGGATAACTCCTGGTGTTCTTGAGGCCTTTCCTCAAATATCACCTTTTCAATGATACCTACATGAGTAAAATAGCCATCTTCTCTCTTCCCACACACTCCCTCCGCATGGCCTTCCCCACTGTATACTTTCCACGACACTTAACACATTCTCACATGAGCACATCATTGACTGTGTTTACTAGACTGGTTAATGGTCTTCAAAGATGTCCACATCCTGGCCTCCAGGAAGTATTGTATATTATATGTGTAAAAGGATTTTATATGTGGTTGAACTTATGATCTTGATATGGGAAGATTATCCTGGATTAGCTGGGCGTGCCCAATGATATAGTCAAAAGAGAAAGAAGATTGAGAAAGAAGATGAGGTTAGAAGCAGAGTTCGGACAGAAGATTCCAAGTTTTTGACATTGAAGATGAAGGAAAGGACACAGGCTAAGAAAATGAAGGTGTTGTCTTAAAGTTGAAAATTAAGGGAATTAACGTCCCCCAGAGCTTCCAGAAGAAACACAACTTGGGCCTCCCCGATGGCGCAGTGGTTGAGCGCTGGGTTGAGAAGCTGCCTGCAGCTTCTGCAGCGCCGGTTCTATCCCTGGCAGCCATGCGAGGGTCCCACATGGCACGCAGACCTCTCCTGCCGCCCGCTGGTCCCCTCAGCAGTGTACTTCGGTCTTTCTGACTGCTCTGCTCTCCCCTCTGGCTCTGGTGAATTCTCTCACCCTCCCACGCTTGACTGTACCCAGTGCTTGTATAAATAAATAAATCTTTAAAAAAAAAAAAAAGTTGAACTGGCTTAGTTTTTTTTTTAAAAAAAAAAAAAGAAACACAACTTATGGACACATCTTAGTCTTCTGACCTTCAAAACTCTAAGATAATAATTTTTTTTTTACTTTAATCTACCAAGATAGTTTTTTTTAAAGATTTATTTATTTATGCATACAAGAACTGGGGTACAGGCCAGAGATGTCGGGGTGTGAGAGGATTCATCAGAGACAGAGTCTGGAACAGAACAGGCAGATCAACTGAAATACACTGCTGAGGGGAGCAGTGGGCGAGTCAGGAGAGGTCTGCTGTGCTATATGTGTTGCTCCCTGGCTGGGGATAGAACTCGTGCTGTAGTGGCTGCAGTGAACTTCATAGGTTGTGTTTTAACCCCTTGCGCCACAAGGGAGGCCCCACTGTGAGAGTTTTTTACAGCAGAAAACTAAGACATTATGCTGGAAAAAAAAATACTCTGTCTCTCCTCAATTGGACATATACTGTACAAGGCCAGCAAATTTTGTCTGTTTTTAGTTCACTGATATTCCTAATGCAAAAATACTGTGTGCCAAATATCTGACATTTGGTAAATGTTATTTGAATAGTCCTCCTTAGTCTAGAGACATTATCTTTGTAAATTTAGCTTCAAATCATATGCAGTTTTGTGGCCACTCTAGCTCATCACCTTCTATTTTTCTTGTAAGTGCTGCTCTTCTCTCCCTCCTCTCCTCCCACAGCAACTCCCTTGACACTACAGCACACAATTTCATTTCCCCTTTTAGAAAAGAAGGGTTCTAGGTTTATGGGCCCCATATTCCAAACAGCTGCAAATTTTGAACTTTATTTATAAATCCATGTTCAGTTGTTCCCAGCACTAGGATTACTACAGCTCAAGGCAGGAAGAGAGGACAAGTGAACAGAGAAGATGGAAACATAATAGGAATTAATCTGAGAAAAATGCAAAATTATGGGATCTGCTAATTGCAGAATCTGGCATTAAGAAGGTTGGAGAGAAGATGGAAGGAATAATCCAGGGAACTGCCAGGGAGCAAGAGCTAGACCAGACTAAACATCTGCTCCCAACACCACAGACTCCCGTGTGTAGGTGCCACGCCGGGCCTTGTGGGGACAATGACAGGATAAACACCTCTTGCTGTTGGAGATGGGGGCACCCAGAGGAGAAGATCAGCACTGAACACAAAACAAGCATAATTCCTGATAAATATAAAGACAGAAACAAATACCCAGAAGATGGCAGCTGAGGGCCTGAGCCTAGGCTGATTCAGCCACCTGAAGTCCTTGCTACCCAGGGTCCTGGAGACAGGACAGGCCCAGGTGGTGTCTGAGTCCCTGTGATCACAGGCCCTGCTGGGACAGGTGCTCCTGAAGGACAAGGACAAAGGGGCAGAGAGATGACCCCTGAGGAGTGACCACGTCAAAGCCCACGACACACTGAACACCAACTGGACACAGGTCCCGTCCCCCTCGACTCCTCACAGCCTCTCCTGCACAGACCTAGCACAGGAAACATTCAGATCCTGGACGGTTCTCAGTGCTTCCTTTCATTTCTCTAAAAATTTAATATTCTCTTCTTTAACCCAAGAACCCACCTTGTGACAATGATTAGAAGAAACAAACTTATGTACACATTTTTTAATTGTTGTGATTTTCCTTTTTATTTATTTATTTATTTATTCATTCATTTATTTGAAGATTTATTTATTTATTTATACAAGCACTGCGTACAGTCAGAAGCATGGGTTGGTGAGAGAATTCACCAGAGCCAGAGTGCAGAGCAGAGCAGGCAGAATGAAGAAGTACACCGCTAGGGGAGCAGCGGGTGGCAGGAGAGGTCTGTGCGCCACGTGGGACCGTCGCCCGGTGGCTGGGGATTGAACTGGCACTGCAGAGGCTGTGGGCAGCCTCGCAACCCAGTGCTCAACCGCTGCACCACTGGGGAGGCCCTGATTTTCCTTTTAATTGAAGATCCCTTGCTGGTCCTGCCTCCATGAGTGGCCACGACCAGGGGAGTGGGGAGGGGAACCAGGCAGTGTGGGGAGTAGGTCATCTCTACATCCCGTTTCTACACAGAACCAAACAGACAGCACAGGGTCACTATTGCAGTTGAAAGGTGGCAGCACAGAAGGGGAGGAACAGTGAGGGCTTAGGGTATGATTAAAAAAACTATACCCCAATATACCTCTTGCTGTTGGAGATGGGGGCACCCAGAGGAGGAGATCAGAACTGAACACAAAACAGTCATAATTCCCTTCTGGGGGGAACATGGTCTGCTTAAACCCAAGAGGGATGAGAAGATCAAAAGTGGTTTGGGAAGGCCAGATCTGTCAGGGATGGAGGTAGGAAGAAGGTCTGGGGGTGGGGGAGCTTTTGGCAACTAGGCGGAGGCACTATCCTCCCCCTTCTGGGATTCCCTAGCCCCTCTGGTCTGGCAGGAAGGGGGCAGCCTGCAACCCCTATGGGCAGGTCTGGGGCAGCCAGATGCTTTAGGCAGGGGGGTGGAGGGGGCTTGCCCTCCAGGGAAATGACACACTACCCCCAGCTTCTCTGCCAGGGTAGAGTTCGTTTTTTGTTTTTTTTTTTAATTATGCATGCAAGAACTAGGGTGCAGGCCAGAGGTGCGGGGTGGGGAGTGAGAGGATTCACCAGAGACAGAGTGGGGAACAGAACAGGCAGACTGACTGAAATACACTGCTGAGGGGAGCAGCGGGCGAGACAGGAGAGGACTGCTGTGCATGTGGGTAGCTCCCTGGCGGGGGATTGAACTTGTGCTACATAGGCTGCGACAAGCTTTATAGGTTGCATCTTTTTTTTTTAAGATTTATTTATTTTATTTATACAAGCACTGGGTACAGTCAGAAGTACGGGAGGGTGAGAGAATTCATCAGCGCCAGAGCGGAGAGCAGAACAGGCAGAATGACGAAGTACACTGCTGAGGGGAGCAGCGGGCAGCAGGAGAGGTCTGTGCGCCATGTGGGACTCTCACCCAGCAGCCGGGGATCGAACCAGCGCTGCAGAGGCTGCAGGCAGCCTTGCAACCCAGCGCTCAACCGCTGCGCCACCGGGGAGGCCCCTATAGGTTGCATCTTAAACCCTTGCACCACCAGGGAGGCCCCAGCGTTTTACTTTAAGAGCTGGTTGGGGCAAAACCAGAAAACAAAACCTGGTTAGAGTGCCCAGAAGATGAGTCTAAAGGAACATTTATGGGGTGGGTGAGCTCCTGCATAGACTCCATCTGCACTTTTCTTTTTTTTTTTTTTAAAGTTTTATTCATTTATGCACACAGGAGCTGGGGTACAGGACAGAGGTGCAGAGGGTGAGAGGATTCACCCGAGATAGAGTGGGAAACAGAACAGGCAGACTGACTGAAATACACTGCTGAGGAGAGCAGTAGGCCAGATAGGAAAGGTCTGCCTCGTCATGTGGGTTGCTCCCTGGCTGCCCAGGGACTGAACCTGTGCTGCAGAGGCAGTGGACCACCCCAAAGTGCCATGCCCAGCCCCCTGTGCCACCAGGGAGGCCCGCCATCTACACTTTTCTAAGGGCCTTCTTACCCCACTTATATCCAGACTTAGTATTTCTCTCCTTCTCTACCTGTAGGAAGAAAACATTTTGTGAGAGGCCAGGGAGGAGGCAGGTCCTGAGAAACTGGCCTGTCCTGGGCTCCAGGACAGGATTGGTGCCGAGGACCAGCCTCCGGCAAAATGTCGTGTCAGGGGTTCCTGAAAGGATGAGACGGCCTCGGCGAAAACGAATGATCTGAAACTTAGGAACTGAGGGGAAGGGAATGAGGAGACACCGACACTTGGTGAGGTGTTAGTATCTTCTGCCGAGAGGCTCAGCAGTTTCTTTATTTATACATTTTTTGCAAGCATTGAGATTACATTATCAAGTGCATAAAAACAAAGCAGAAACAATTAGTGCATCTCCTTTTCCGTGCTCTCAGCAAGAAGGCAAACTTCAAGGTTAATAAAAAACTAAGTCTTACACTAAAATTCATTGTTTCAGCTAAACAATAACCTAAGACAGTTGATAGCCTCCAGGACATCCCTATCAGCTAAAGCCTAAGCAAGAAAAGACTTTTCTTATTCACATGGCCTTCACAGCAGGGGCTGGCTGCTACTCAGCTATCAGAACTTCCTCTACCTAGAAACTCCTTAACTCAAATAGCTCCATTTAAGAACTTTCCCAAGAAACTTCAAGGGAAGGCAAAAGAAGGACTTAAAATAATAGTCGTATTGTAATGCTTGTCAGGCATGTTCAATAACTTGTCTCCCATTGTCAAGTGGGCCAAATTGTTTAATAATTAGTTTTTTTTTTTTATAGAGGCATGTTTTCTTTCTTTGTTTATTTGTTTGTTTGTTTGTTTGTTTTTTTGTTTTATACATGCACTGGGTACAGTCAGAAGCGCGGGAGGGTGAGAGAATTCACCAGAGCCAGAGTGGGGAGCAGAGCAGGCAGAAGGACCGAAGTACACTGCTGAGGGGAGCAGCGGGCGGCAGGAGAGGTCTGCGCGCCATGCGGGACCCTCCTCCGGTGGCTGGGAAGCAGCCGGGGATCGAACCAGCGCCACAGAGGACTCGGGCAGCTTCGTAACCCAGCGCTCAACCGCTGCGCCACCGGGGAGGCCCTAATAATTAGTTTTTAAGAGATAATTTTCTGTGCCGTTTATTTGCAGTATGTATATAATGTAGTGCCTGATGTACTTTTTTGGGAAATTTTTCTCCTTTTATGACCAGGAACAAAAAGTGAAGGGATGTTAGATCTTCAGCCCCACGGTGTGAGGCACAAGGAATCTTCGGCCCCACGGTGTGAGGCCCTTTGAGCTTCGCTGCTTGCCAGTATTTTATCTGGCGGGGCTACAAGGCCTCCTGCTGCAGATTGGGGAACATGAGGAGAAAGCACGTGTGGGAGCTGCGCCAGCCTCCTCCGTCCTTAGCAGGGACATTTCCTTTTTACCTGCAGCTACTCAAGTGAGGTCCCCACGACCAAAATCATCAAGTTGAAATATTTGTCCTTCATTTTTCATACAAAGGAGTTTCACATGCTTTACAAAAAAAGTGTCAGCAAACCCGGCTCTCAGCTGAGAAAGCACATGTGTGTGGGAACATCCCTCAGTATCAAGCAGACGTTAGACAAGAAATCTCAGACCTCATACGAGGTTTTCTCTATCTGAGTGCTTCTTCCTCCAAATCACAGCTTCAGTGAGCACAGCCCCAAGGAAAAGCAGGACAGCCCCAAGGGGAACCAGGACGTCTGCAATGTTGCCCACGGTGGGGATGGAGGACTGAGGAGGTGGCTCTGGAAGGGAAAAGGTGAGACTGACTTTCAGGCCTCAGGCCCCATCCTGCTGGAGGGCTCCAGAAGGGCTCCTGATGCCCCTGAGAAGCTCTGTGCCCATGACCCCCTCCTTACCCCATCTCAGGACTCGGGGCTCCAGCAGCCCCTCATGCTGCACATGGCACGTGTATCTATGCTCCTCTCCAGAAGGCACCTCCACAGCTGCCCACTTCTGGAAGGTTCCATTGCCCCCAGGCCGGGTCTCCACCAGCTCCATGTCCTGGGTCATGTCCTCCCCATCTCGCTGCCAGGTCAGGGTGATGTCCGCAGGGTAGAAGTCCAGGGCCCAGCACCTCAGGGTGACCTCATGGTCAGAGGTGGGGTGGTGGGTCACGAGTGTTTTGGGGAGTTCTGAAAATTTGTACTTTGGGTTATTTTCACAGGCCACTGAAGCAGCCTCATATGACCATCCTGAGGGTGGACAGAGTGCAAAACTGGAACACCAGCCTGGCCTTGGAGACTGGGATAATCTCCTAATCCTTGGAAAGTTCTAGAATCAGGGTGCAGGGTGCAGGGTGGCAGGCTGCAGGGCTCTGAGGGAGAGACTAGAGACTTCTCGTCTTGACCTGGATAGAGGCCCAAGTGACTCAGGAATGTTCGAGTCTGAACTAAAACCTCTGAGAACCAGATGTGAGCAAGATATACCTGGCTCACCAGAACACTGCCAGGATCAGAGAGATCAGTTATTTGAGGACTGTTCCTCACCTGGAGAGAGCGCCTTCCTTAATTGTCCCCACGAAGGGCTGGCACTCTAGGGGTCACTTTCGAGGATCTGGACACCCAGGCAGACTCCTCACCTTCTGGGGCCATAGGCGGGTGGTATCTGGCCTTGAGCCCACTCTCCTTCCCTGTGCTGGACCCAGCCTTGGCCCTACGGGAGGCCCGAGGCAACTCTTACTTGCACGCAGTGTCCGGTTCCCTTTCTTCAGGTGTCCTTGGAGCCACTGCCCACACTTGTGTTCCAGGCGCGGAGTGTGGAATTCCGAGGCGAGGACCTCCTCCCACTCACCCTCCCAGGTCTCATCCTCCCAGGTCTGCGCCTCCATGCCCGCTTTGGTCCTGGCGCGCAGCTCCTCCATCAGGGTGAGGGAATCAACGCCGTCGTAGGCGAATTGATTGAAGCGGCTTAGGCTACCGTCCAGGCCCACTTCACAGCCATCCCTCACCTGCAAGGTGTGAGACCCTGGCCGCCCCCGCCATGTCAGCCGCGCCCACTTAGCACCACCCCCACTTAGCACCACCCCCATCCCCAGGCAAGCACAGCTGTTGGGGATTTGTAATAAACTAACACAGAAACAGGGTAAAAGTTCCAAGGCCTCGAGGGGAAGCTCGGACCCAGAGACTGGAGGGAACCCCTGTCCGTAGGCGGGGATCACACACCTGTTCCGCTCTGGTTGTAGTACATCTGCAGGTTGTTCAGTCGGAGCCTGGACAGGTGTAAGTGGCCCTCGACAATCCGCTTTTGGCTCTCCCAATACTCCGACCCCTCTAGCTCCGTCCACGGCACTGTTGCCTCCATTTTCGGACTCGGGTCGTTGTTGTCAAACCGCAGGAGCTGCGTGTCGTCCACGTAGCCCACGCAGATGAAGCGGGGCTCCCCCGAACCCGGCCGGGACATCGCGGTGTGCAAGAATATTACGGAGTGGGAGCCTGGGGGAGGGGAGGGGTTGAGACCCCAACTCTCCTCGGGGCACCAGTGTCTGGGTCCGAGGATGAAGGGGCCGGGCAGGGAGAGAGAGCAAGGGCACTCGTGAGACTGAAAAAGGGTGGCAGGAGAAGGTCAGGGCACAGGGTGGGTGGAAAGAAGGAGCAGGATACCCCTGCCGGCAGAGGTGTGGGGTTTGATGTGGGTTGAGGAGAGGGCCGTTGGGGGACCCTTCTCGGGTCCTGGCCGCTGCAGGGCGGTCCTCTCACTCCTCCCAGGTCAAAGCCATCCCCTCCAAACTTTGTACTCACCTGCCCAGGTCTCAGTCAGGACCAGGGCCCCAAACAGCAGCAGGAGGAAAGTTGAGGGTGGCATAATCTGGATCCTCCGGGTCTGAGAAGAATCTAAAACCCAGTGCAGACTTTACATCCCAAAAGGCTTGACGCTGATGGACTTGTTCCGACAGTCATGTATTGGAATTAGAACTGGGCGTGTACAGGATGAAGGACTTGGTGCAGCCTGTGATAGAACAAAGTGGAGATGAATATTCCCTGCGCTTGGCTCCCCACCCAAACACTGTCCTGAGAACCACACCTGAGAGCTGGGACTGTGCCCGACCCTCCTGCAGGTGGCTCTTGGCTCTGGTGTCTTTGCTTCTGCATTGAGGAGCCTTTCTCACACCAGTCTCTCTGTACCAGGGTCTGTTTAAATCAGCGGTTCTCAAAATTTTGGTCTTTATGATCTGAATACACTCTCACAGATGAATGAGGATCCATGATAATTTTGTTGGTTATATCCATCAATATTTGCCATGCTAGAGATCAAAAATTAAAAGAAATACTTATTCATTTAGAATGATATTAACAACCCTACATGTTAAAAGAAATAAAATATTTTTATGAAAATATTTTCCAAAACAAAAAGTATAGTGACAATATTAGGGGGAAAGGATTTCCTGAGCAAGCTCCACACAGGCTTTGTGGACTCCACCCCCACTCCAGACCAAAGCCATCAGGACACTGGGAATGACAAATCCCTTTGTCACCAAAGGGAGGGTTGCTGGGACCTGAGGGCGGAGTTTAGCAGCCAGGTTTGTGGGCTTGTGTTGCTCTCTTGGCCTCATGGCTCTTGGCTCTTCGCCAGCTCTCAGCGTGCCCTTGGGATTTCAGGTCAGCTGAACTGGTAGGACAGATTCACAAAATTTTCCCTCTTTTTCTCCCTGAGTTATTCATTTCTTTATTTCCCCTTCTTTTGTAAATAAACCTTTTATTAACCTTTTGTGTGTGCCTGCAGTCAAGCATTAATAAGTCCCTTTTAAGCGTGCAGGTGAGGACCCACAGTCACACAACCCGTTTCATATGGGGGTTGCCCTGTAACAGTTTGGCACAACATGGTTGACCAAGTTACATCCATGGTTGACCAGCCCAAAGTAACCTTCCTTGCAATGGTCACCTTATGTGCACTAGGTCTGCAGGACACGTGGTGTAATCTTTGTCTCAGGTCTTGAAAAGTCTGCTTTTTCCCCCCCTGTGTACAGCTTTCTCTTGTGTGTGTGTTTTTGACCAAAACATGGATGGCCTCAACCGTGAGCGTAAGCAGTTTTATCCCTAGCTTGAGTTCTTTCAGTTTTTTTTTTCCGGCCTTGAGTTTAAGTAGCCTTTTTCCATTAAATATTATCACCAGTTTTATAAATGTAAATAATTTGATAAAACCTGGTATATGGCACATGATTTTACTTCTCTACATATGTGGGTGGTTTACAAGCCATCCAAGCCATCCCTACTTTACAATCTGTGCTTCTGGGTTTTTTCTTTTTTTTTTTTTGTAATGTGTGTAAGCGCCATTTGCTACATTCTTGGTTCAATGAAAGGTAGATGTTCTACTTCACATACTGAGAATATGCAACAACAAATTCAGGCTCTTAACTTAGCTATGCAACAACAAATTCAGGTTCTTGATTAAACTATTAAGAGTATGAGGGATGAAAACCATACTGTTTTTGAGCCAGCTTTTAAAAGCATGCAGGACCAGTTACAGGCCGCCCTCCATAAATTGGATATGGCCAAATCTTGGCTGATGGCACAGAGAAGGGATAAACCTTCCCCTTCCCATGAGGACTGCAAGAGGGCAGAGTTAGAAGAGGAAAATTATCATTTGTTAAACACTTTAAACACATCAGGACAAAATCCTTTTCAGTGTGACAATGCCACCCCCCTCCACCCCCTGCAGACTCCGGAGGCACCACAGCCTTCACTGCCCTCTGGGGAAGAAACTAAAATGGCGTCTCCCCCTACACGAGATGGGGCATCCACTTTGGCAGAAAGAGTCACCCTGAAGCAGGACAGTTTCCTCTTTGCCAGATGCCAATGGGTGGTATGAATGAACATGGGCGACCTGCTGGGTATTTCTGGTTGCACCATCCTTTTAGCACCACAGACCGGCTACATTGGAGGAGTTCTGTCCCTTCATATGGGCAGGCTCCTAAGAAGATGGCGAACTTGTTTGCGTCTCTCTTCCTCTCCTACTGCCCTAACTGGGCAGATATACAGTCCATGCTACAAACTTAACTGACTGTGGATGAGCAGAGGAAAGCCAGGAAGGAGGCTGGCCACCTCCACCAACAGGATGGAGAATCCCCAGAGCCAGAGATGGTTGTCCCGGTGGTGGATCCTGAATGGGAACCCAACAATGGAGGAATGGCGATGTTAGAGCTCTATAAAAAATGTTTACTGGTAGGACTGCAGCAGGGAATCCCCAAACAAAAAAATTACAATAAAATCTTACAGATCGAATAGGGAGCTAATGAGGATCCACGGAGTTTCTTGAAAGAATTATCCAGACATATACTGACCACACAGATATAAATCTAGAAGCCCCAGATAACACTCTGATCACTATGGTATTCATTACACATAATGCCCCAGACATAAGGAAAAAGTTAACAAAGGTGGAGGGCTTCCCTGGTGGCGCAGGTGGTTGAGCGCCGCACTGTGAAGCTGTCTGCAGCCTCTGCAGCGGGGGTTCAATCCCAGCCAGCTGGCAAGAATCCCACAGCAGACCTCTCCTGTCTTGCCCGCTGCTCCCCTCAGCAGTGTATTTCAACAGTCTGCCTGTTCTGTTCCCCGCTCTGTCTCTGGTGAATCCTCTCACTCTCCCGCACATCTGGCCTGTACCCCAGTACTTGTAAAAATAAATAAATCTTAAAAAAAAAAAGTTAATAAAGGTGGATGGTGTCACAGAGATGAGTCTGTCCTTGGTAATGGACTTGGCATTTTGGGCTTATAACAACAGAGAGGACAGGAGACCAAAACCTGCAACTGTTTTTGTACAAAGGGAGCACAGGACAGGATTTCAGGGAAACAGTAATGGACTGACATGTGAACCCAGGAGAAGTGAATCCCTAGGGAGAAATCAATGTGCTTACTGCAGGGAGGGTTCAATTAAACCAGGGCGTCTTATTACAATATGCAGATGATTTATTGATTGCAAGTCCAGACTATGAATCTTGTCTGAAAATACCATAGTGGTACTGAATCACCTGGCAGAATGTGGCTGTAAGGTGTCACCTAACAAGGCACAGATATGTAAACAAACAGTGACATATTTGGGGTTTGAAATTAAGGAAGGCAAATGGAGCCTGATGATGGAAAGAAAATAGGTAATTTCAGCCCTTAAAATCTCTAGCAACCGGTGACAGTTGCGTGGATTTTTGGGTATGGCTGGGTTTTGCAGGATTTGGATTCCTAACTTTGGACTAATAGCAAAACCCTTATATGATGCTCTCAAAATCTTGGACTCTGAACCTTTGTCTTGGACCCCAGAATGTCAAAAGGCCTTTGATAAAATAAAACTAAAGTTGATCTCAGCACCAGCATTAGGGCTTCCAGATCTTAGGAAGCCATTCAGACTTTATGTACATGAGAGACAGGGGATTGGCCTAAGAGTGCTAATCCAATTGTTGGGGCCAGAAATGCAGCCCATTGTGTATCTGTCAAAAAAATTGGACCACACCACTAAGGGATGGCCTCCATGTTGCATGCTGTGGCTACCATTTGTGACCTCCTACACAAGGCAGAAAAGTTTACCTTGGGTCACCCCATCACTGTGTGTATGCCACATCAGGTCTTGACGTTGTGGAACAGACGGGTGGACTTTGGTTGACCGCTGGGTGAATGGGAAAATATCAAGCATCTCTGTTAGACAATCCTAATGTGAAAATGCAGGTTTCCAATTCCCTGAATCCTGCCACACTGCTTCCAAGCAATGCAGATGGATCTGAGGATGACACTTAAATCCATAACTGTTTAGAAACCATAGACACAGTGTTTGCCAGCCAACTGGATCTAACTGACCAGCCTCTGCCGGATCCAGAATGGGAGCTATTTACAGATGGCAGCAGCTTCAAGGCCGTCAATGTGCAGGATACGCAGTGGTGACGCTCAAGAACACCGTGGAAGCCAAGGCTCTTCTGGCAGGTCCATCAGCGCAGAAAGCAAAATTAATAGCCCTGACCCGTGCCTTGGAACTCTCAAAAGGTAAAAGAGTCAATATATTCACTGACTCAAAATATTCTTTCATAATTCTCCACATGCATGGGGCCATTTTGAAGGAGCGGTGACGCCTTACTTCCAGTAACAAGGATGTCAAACACCCATTAGAAATCCTGGCCCTGTTAAAGGCAGTAGCTTTACCATCAGCTGTTGCCGTGATGCATTGTCCTGGCCACCAAAAGGGTGGGTCTGACATGGCAAAGGGCAACAGGGCAGCTGATTGGGTGGCTAAGGCCACTGCCCATTCTTCTCTCCAGGGTGCACTCATCCCTCTTGTGGACCTAACTTGGTATGTCCCTGACTACACTGAGTGGGATGAGGAGAGAGCTTGTGTATGGGGATTTACTGAGTTTGACCCCAGCTCCACTTGGAGAGTAAAGTCCCATGGGATGATACTCCTCCTGGAGGCCCTGGTATATATGGTGTTAAAACATCTTCACGAAGGATCTCACTATGGAAAATATGCCTTATTAGAAACAGTGTGCCCATATTTGAAGGGACCATATTTACATAAAATAGCACAACTGATCACCCAAGGTTATCAATATGTGCCAGAAATAACCCCAAGACTCTAAAGTCACTGGGGTTCAATATTGGGGCAAGTGCCCTTTTGAGGACTGGAAAGTGGACTTTACACAAATGCCTAGAACAACAGGCAACTTCAAATACCTACTGGTTTTTGTGGACATGCTCTCGGGATTAGGGGAAGCATTTCCCACCAAGACAGAAAAAGCTTCCGAGGTTGCAAAACCACTGCTAAAGGAGATAATCCCTCACTTTGGGTTGCCCAGCTCCATCCATAGTGATAATGGGCCAGCATTCATCTCTGATGTCACTCATGCAGTAAGCAGGGCATTACAGATCAAATGGAAATCACATGCTGCATGGAGACCACAGTCTTCTAGACAAACTGAAACAATGACCCACACCTTAAAGAAAACCTTGGCAAAATTGTGCCAAGAAACAAACCTTCATTGGGACCAGGTACTATCCCTTGCCCTCTTTCAGATAAGAGTGGCACCTAGAAGTGGACTACAATTGAGCCCCCTTGAAATTGCATTTGGAAGACCCTTCCAGGTCTCAGTTCTGAAAGCCAGTCCAGAAATAGCCAGATCACACAATATGTGAAACATATCCAGGAGGTTCTGTCAGTAAACCACAACTTTGTAACCTCGAGGATCTCTATGTCTCCTGGTCAACCATTACATCCCTTCAGACCTGGAGATCAGGTCTTACTGAAGACTTGGCAGAGTGGGGATGCCCAAAACAGCTGTAAGAAAAACAGACTGGTCCATATGACATTTTGCTAAGCACACATACTTCTTTAAAATTTTCAGGCATAAAACCATGGATACATCATTCCAGAGTTAAGAAAGCCCCAGAGGGAACTGACCCAGGGACGAAAACCCATTGGTCTTGTGAACCCATGGAGGACCTGAGGTATTTATTTAAGAAAAAGACGAAAACTTAAATGTTGTTGACTTCTTTTTTTCCCGCTATTGTTGCAGGATACTCAAGATTTCACTATTCTGAAGAAACCCAGAGATGATTAACACACTCTAACCAATCTCTTTCCTTTCAAATTTAGGAGACATGAAAGAATATCTAAAATCATGCAATTATGCTGGCAGTATTTTTTTAAAATGATTTAATTTTATTACAACGAAAGGCCTTCAATTTTGATTTTGGTGTATCCTTTTAACTTTTGGGTTTTTTTTTTTTTTTAATTTCAAGGGTTTTTTTTCCTGCTTGTTTTTGTTATTTTGGTCCATGAGTGAAACTGCAGTTGTGTAAGATATCCCACGCGTGATAAATGCCACCTAAAGAGCTCTCTGTGTCTAAATGTTGGATGTCTGTATGTCCTTTCTTTGTGTCCTTGTCTTGTTTTCTAGAGGTTGTAAGATTAGTATAAATGGTGCCTATTGACATTGGGGAAAAAAAGTTATGAAGTAAAAACTGAAGGTTATGGTTGATTGTCAACATTGCACTACAGAACTGAGCTGGTGCTTTCATAGAGATTGAATATTGTTGTTGTTGTTGTTTTATAATATTTATGGAAAGCTTCCCAGAAATCTAAATTGAAGTAAAATTTGGTACCCTGTCATTTGCTTGATAGAAGGAAATTTGTGGAACCTCAGTAGAGCTCATGAGACACTCCACAAAATTTCTCCCTTTCCTCCTGGGAAAGTCATTAGATGAATTAGTCCTATTTGGTTTACCTAGTAAAGTAAAACTAGAAGGGAAACATTGTCCCTTGGGAAAATGGTAAAACTTTGGCATGTGCAGAAATGTTAACATTGGTTTTCTAAAATGTGTATAAAATTTTTCAGTATCTTGGGCCTCCCCGGTGGCGCAGCGGTTGAGCGCTGGGTTGTGAAGCTGCCCGCAGCCTCTGCAGCACTGGTTTGATCCCCAGCTGCTCCCCGGCCACCAGAGGAGGGTCCCACATGGCGACCTCTCCTGCCGCCCGCTGCTCCCCTCAGCAGTGTCTTCGGTCCATGTGCCTGCTCTGCTCCCCGCTCTGGCTCTGGTGAATTCTCTCACCCTCCCGCGCTTCTGACTGTACCCAGTGCTTGCATAAATAAATAAATAAATAAATAAATCTTAAAAAAAAAATTCAGTATCTGATATGTATGTAAATTGTCAATGTTGACAGTTGCCTTGCAATATTGTATACTTCTATGGTTTGATATCTGCAGAAATTGTTTCTGGAGAAAATAAAGGGAAGAAGGCCTCAATGGATTCCAATTGATGGAACTTTTAGTGGAAATTCCCTACAAAGGACTGAATGGTTTTTTACTGTTTTGTTTGACATAATACTGTTTTGTTTGACATAATACTGGTAATTTTTTTATTTTTGTTTTGATTCAAAGAAAGTTTTCTTGTTTTGACTGACCAGGATCTGCGGCAACATTCCATTTTTTTTTTTTTTTCAGGAGAGCTAACTTGTGTTTGCATTTTCTCTCCCCTTGATACCAACACGGCATGAAGACAGTGGTAGTAATTTTTCACTACTCATTTCAGTGTCTATTTTTGCATAACTTCCATAGGGATTTTGTCTGCTTAAACTAGTAAATTGGAAACGAGTTTCATTGTGTGGCTTGGAGTGGAGTTCTTCCAGGAAGTTGAAATAGCACTGAACCAAGAAGAGGAGAACACTCTGCTTTGTCTGTAGGGCTCCAGAGACCTCCAAAGAAGGTGAAGAAGCTGCCTCCATGGGCAGGACTGGACAACCCAGAAAAAGGAAAAGCCCTGGTACCTAGAGAAGAGGAAAGCCCAGGTGGAGGCTGGCGAGAGCAACTTTGATCCTGAAGCCTACATGGACCAGACGTCAGGAGTTCACTCTGATTCTACATGGTGTATTCCAACGAAGCCAGCTAAAATTGCTGTTTGGTTATTCTGCCTTGTGGTTTTATGCAAAAATAGGTATAATGGTTTAAAAGTAGATTTAGTTTGCAAATTTTTTGCTATGCTGTTGAAAAAATTGTGATCGAGGTGGAGAGAACTTATTTTTAGATAAGTTGGACCAGTTTTAAGATTTTTTTTCTTCCTGTGATTTTGATATATTTGCTGTCTTGTTTTGCTAATGCTTCCAGATATATTTTTTTTTCCTTTGGCTTGGACTGATGAACTATTTTCCAGGAAAGGAGGTCTTTTGTTTTCCACAACGGACAATACCTAGAGAGACCGACTCGTTTTTCTTTCAAACTGGAACCCTGAAAAGTTTTCACCTGAGACTGTATCCCAGCATCCATACATTTGATCTTCATCACCATGGAAATGGTGGCAAAAAGTGAAAGGGGGGAATTGTTAGGGGGAAAGGATGTCCTGAGCTAATCCCATACAGGCTTTGTGGACTCCACCCCACTCTAGAGCAAACCATCAAGACACTGGAAATGACAAATCCCTTCATCACCACAGAGAGGGTTGCTGGGACCTGAGGGTGGAGTTAAGCAGCCAGGTTTGGTATAAAACCAGACACGTGGGCCTTGGGTCCCTCACTGGGTTGCTCTCTTGGCCTCATGACTCTTGGCTTTTTGCCAGCTCTCAGTGTGCCATTGGGATTCCAGGTCAGTGGAACTGGTAGGATGCATTCACAAATCTATCTCCCTGTTTTTCTCCCTGAGATGTTCACTTCCCTTTGTTTTGTAAATAAACCCTTTATTAACCTTTTGTGAGTGCCTGCAGTTGAGTATTAGTAAGTCCCTTTTAAGTGCGCGGTTGAGGACCCACAGTCAGGCAACACATTTCATATTGGGGTTGCCTGTAACAAACCCACTGACTCCAAAAAACCCCATCATATGGCACCCAACATGTGCTGCTTCATGACATGGGTAAGATTTCTCCACTTTCTCTATCTTTGTATTCTCATGAGCTCTGTCTCTCTGAAAGGAGTTGGCGTCCTACATGGACTGAGGGGCTCAGGCCAAGGCTACTCTTTGGCAGGTCCCAAAATGTGAGGGAACAGCCTTCCTAGGCCTGACCAGGTAAATGCCTCATGCCTCTCTTTTTGCCTCACGCCTCTCTCTTTGCCTCACTACCATGATAATCTCAGTCAAGCCGCCATTCCCTCTCTACTTTGGGAAAAGAGCTGGATCCTGAGTTCTGTCTTCAAACTAGGTCTCGTACTCGCCACAAAAAGTAGTGGGCATGGTTAAGCCATGTAAGAGGCCACTAGGGTTGGCTGCCACTTTCTAGAAGACTCCTAAGAAAGGATAAGTTGGTGTGCACCCCAGGTTACCTCTGGTCCCACCAACCACAAGACAAAGGGTACAGCAACACTGGAACTCGCGATAAGCACCACATGTCCCACCCTGCAGCTCTCCACCTTTTAGGACTGTAGAAATGAGACCTGGACCTGCTTTTTACAACCTATTATCTACTGCTCTTCCCTAACTCAAAGCACAAACTTCCACTGCTTCCTTTTCATCGTACTTAACTCCAAGTCAACAAACTGTAAGTAGCCAGTAACCCATCCAGCCTTTTTCTTGCTCAGGTGGAGCTCCCCCTCTCAGAGCTCCCCCTCGAATTCTTGTCTTTTAAGTGCCTTCCTGTGTCACCTGTAATTTGATAGTCTCCTTCTGTAATGAACATATAAAGACTACAAGTAAAACTAAAAATATTAAAGTCCCTGCAAGCAACATGAATGAAAGTAGCTGCATCCACATCCTGAGTGTTAAAGACTGATAAAGCAGAAAGAATGGAGGAGCTTCAATGGCCCCGTGCTACAGGTGCAACAAGTCTGGGCAATGGAGCAGGAATTGCACACAACCCAGAAATCCACCTGGGCCAGGCCCCAGGTGCAAGAAGGAAGGTCACTGGAAAAGGGATTGTCCCCTTCTCTGAAGGGAGGATGGACCAGACCCTCAGCTGATGCTTCCTGGATGACAAGTGAGAGGGCCCAAGGACGTCATCAGCTTCCCAGCTGACCATCTCCATGGCTCAGTCTGGGGTAACCCTAGAAGTCGCAGGTAAGAATATTAATTTTCTGATTGCATCGGGAGCCACTTACTCTGTACTCACCCAGCATTCTGGATCCGCCTTCCCTTCCTTACAAAATAGAATAGGAATGATGCAATTACAAATGACTGGTCTCTCAGATAAGAATTAAGAAGTTTGTCTTCCCCCATCTCTTGCAAATTCCCCTTTATTTGACAAGTTTGCCTTCTTTATGACCGGTCTCCGAGATAAGCATGAACAAGTTTGTCTTTCCTGTATTTCTTGCAATTACCCCCTTGTTTGACAGGTTTGTCTTCTTGCATTCTAAGGAAAAGGAAGGCTATCCCTAAGAAGATAATAATAAGTTAAACATCTATGGAAGTTAAACATCAGGTGTTAACAAAGCAAGCTGGCGCCCACCTGAAATCTCCCTATGCCTGCATCAAGAGGACATACCGACCCTGTCCATCTCCCTTTTGTTTTACTCCTCTGTATAAATCCCCCTGACCTCTGCCAAAGAGCAGGACGGTGGTCTTTCAGGCATGAGTCTGCTGCCCTCCTCATTTGTCCACGAATAAAACCACTTTCTTTTTCCTCAAACTTTGTGTCCTTTTATTGGCTGAGGGAAACTGAGGCTGGTGCTCGGTATCAATTTGGTGAGCCAGCCAGGAGATGGATGCCACTTTGGCTCTCCCAACCCCAACTCTGACTTGCAAGGGATGGAGCAGTTGGCCGCTGCAGCACACCAAGGCTTTCCCATCCACGCTATTGGAGAGGGGCCTGGGTGACTCAGTTCGCATCCTGACCCTCCTGCTTGGAGGGAGCACCCTCTCTCCAGGAGGATGAGGGAGAGTCCCAGCAGCTGCTGGAGTTTTTCCTCTGGGGAACTTCCCAAGTCCTCCTCAGGAGAGGCACAGATCTTCTCTGCACCCGGCATTCACCTTTGAGGAGATGGAAATGGATGGAAAACCACAGTCCCCTGGCATTTGGTGTAAGTTCCCCTGGCATGCATGCCCAGACCCTTGCCTTCACACATTTGGGAGGAATCGGAATCCCCTTGTGGAGGGAGTCCAGTTCCCCTCAGTTTGTGAGGGAGCCTATTATTGAAAGTTCAATGCACGGGACAGGAATGTGGAAGCCCACCTAGATAAAATCAGACAATAGGGCCTCCCCTGGTGGCGCAGCGGTTGAGCGCTGGGGGCTGCGAAGCTGTCTCAGCCTCTGCAGCGCCGGTTTGATCCCTGACTGCCGGCGAGGGTCCCACATGGCGTGCAGACCTCTCCTGCTGCCCGCTGCTCCCCTCAGCAGTGTACTTCGGTCCTTCTGCCACTCTGTTCCCCGCTCTGGCTCTGGTGAATCCTCTCACCCTCCCGGGCTTCTGACTGTACCCAGTGCTTGTATAAATAAATAAATAAGTCTTTAAAAAAAAATCAGACAATAAACCTTTTCCCACCCTGCAAACCCTGTTTCCCATCTGACCTCTCCTCATCCTATCAAAGCCTGCCTCCCCCTGGCAACGGGCACAACTGACTGACTCCCACCTTGGGTTCATGTACCTTGCCCCGGGGCACAATAAAGTTTTCTGCCTGTGAGAAACTTGGCCTGGCTCTCCTTTTCTTTACTGGGCTGATCCTTTCATCTTAGTGCAGAAACCCGGAAGGCTGTGTCCCCTGGCGCTGGGGCCGCCTTCCCGTCCCTGGGACCTCTCCTCTCCATTGCAGACGTCTCACATCCACCACCGGCCTTGATCCTTGGGGTAAGTCATCTATCTGACCCTCCTTTCTGGGAGGCCCTCACCCCTGGTTACCTGGCTCCTCTCCTAACCCCCTATCCTGGTCGACTGTTCCATAAACCATGAGCCTACATTAGTTGACCCCCATTGCACCTGGTTCTGGATTTGGGGATGCCCGTCTAGACCAGATGTCCCATACAGGTGACAACTGAGTGGTGGATACGTCCCTCTCGCTTGTCTGCCCCCATTTCCAAAGGCCAGGACCAGGTCATGGGATGCTGCGATTCCGGGTCTGTACCCCTATAGGTCAGATCAGGTCTTGGGATGCTGCGTTTCTGACTCTGTACCCCCATTAGTTCGGTAGAGAAGCCAACTTAGCCATGGGGTCCACAAATTCTATGCCGAGCCCAGCCACCTGACTATGATGCCTTCTCTCAAAACTTGATCTGTTGGGACTAAGGCCAGTTATACGCCCTAAGTGCCTTATTTTTTATTACAACACTGCATGGATAATGGCTCTCACTGGCCGGAACATGGCCTTTCGATTTCACGGTCCATGCAGACTTAAACAATTCTGTCATCACAATGGAAAATGGTCAGAGATCCCTTATGTCCAGGCTTTATTTCTCCTGTGCTCCCATCCCTCCCTCTTGAAAACCATACTTTCCAAGACTCAAGACTGCTCTCACTCTTTGCCCTCTCCAGACCCCTCTTCGGCATTCTCTGATCCTCTGATTTTCTGTCTTCACCTCCTTCAGCTCCCCAATCCAACCTCCTTTTTTCACCTCCAAGCCACCACACCCACTCTCATGATTGTCCTCTTCTCTGTCCCCTTAGGGAAGTGGCAGGGACAAAGGGAGTAGTTAGAGTCCACATTCCTTTCTCTCTGTCTGATCTCTCCCAAATTGAAAAGCATCTCAGTTTTTTCACTAATGATCCCATTACCTACACCAAAGAATTTTGTTATCTTACCAAGCCTATGACCTTATGCATCATGATTTACATACTATTTTCTTCCACCCTCGCCCCTAATAAAAGGGAATGTGTTTTTTTTAAAGGTTTATCTATGCACACAATAGCTGGGGTATAGACCAGAGGCATGGGGGTGGTGTTGAGAAGATTCACTGGAGACAAATCGGGGAACAGAATAGGCAGATTGACCAAAGTACCCTGCTGAAGAGAGCAGCGGGCAAGATAGGTCTGCTGCACCATTTGGGTTGCTCTATGGCTGGCTGGGTTGCGTCTTAACACCTTGCACCACCAGGGAGGTCCCTGAAAGGGAATGTGTTTTTTGGTCTGCTCAAGATCATGTAGATCAGGTCCACTTAACTGATGCAGTCACGCCCCAGGCTCTGAAAGAGTTCCCCACCAACAGCTGGGGTGGGTCTACCAGACTGACACTGATGCAGGCCACCGGGAGGGCTCACTGAGACCGCTTCATCACCTGCCTCTTAGTCAATCTCCGAGCAGCAGCCCATAAGGCAGTTAATTTTGACAAGCTTCTAGAGACCACCAAATTCTCCTCAAAAAATCTGGCCACTTTCCTGAGCTCCCTCACTGAGGCACTCTGGCGCTATACCAGGCTTGACCCTGACTTGCCTGGAGGCACCATAGTTCTGGCTCCCATTTCATATCCTAGTCACCCCCTGACATTGACAAAGGCTTAGGAAGGCTACGGACGGTCCTCAAACCCCTATCCGGGATCTGCTGAATATGGCCTTTAAAGTATTTAATAACTGGGAGGAACAGGACAGGATGGATAGAGAGACCTGTAGTTGCCAGAAGGCTGAGCTTCAAGCTCAGGCCCTAGTAGCTGCCTTGAGGCTGTCATGCCCTGCTCCTCCAATGAACGCAGCGCCCGCTGCTTGACAGAGGTCAACAATGGACCCCATGGGCCCCAATCAACCACCCCAGGAGCCTGCTTCAAGTGTGGCCTGGAGGCTGGAGGGTCACTGGTCCAGACAATGCCCCAGCACCCATCCTCCATCAGAACCGTACCCCATCTGTGACATCCAGTGTCACTGGAAAAGTGATTGACCCTTTGCACATGGCCATGGTGGGCCAGTTCTTCCAGCCCCTGCAACCCTGCCACCAGCAATCTTGGATTTGGTGGCTGAGGATTGAAGAGGCCTGGACTCATTGACCCTGATAAACTTTGAGGAGCCCAGGGTAATGAACAATGTAGCAGGTAAGTCCATCTCCTTTTTGGTCAACACGGGGGCTACCTTCTCTGTCCTCCCCTCCTATTCTGATCAAACTTACCCTTCTCAGGTCTCAGTCACAGGTGTTGATGGCCTTCCTTCTCAGCCCAGGACCACTGGATCCCTTCAATGTCAGCTTAATTACAAACCACTAGTCCACTCTTTCCTAGTCATGCCCACATGCCCCACCCCTTTATTAGGACGGGATCTGCTGGCAAATTGGGAGCCGCGATCTCATGGTCTCCTGACCCGGCAAAAGCTTTCATCCTCCCCTTGCTACCTGACTGTGATCCCCAAACCCAGGACACCCCTCTACCACCAGACCTAGTTAACCCGCAAGTATGGGATGTCTCTACCCCAACTGTTGCCACCATCATACCCCAGTCCTCATTCACCTCAAGGATCCCTCTTCTTTTCCCTCTCGCCCCAGTTTTCAATTTTTCTCACCGTCAGGGCCTCAAAACTATCATCCAACGACTCCCAGGAAGGGGACTCCTTACTCCTATCAACCCGCCCTGTAATACTCCCATTCTCTCCGTTAAAAAGCCTGACAGTTCTTATCGCCTAGTTCAAGACCTTTGCCTCATCAGTGAGGCAGTGGTGCTTATCCATCCCGGAGTGCCAAACCCCTACACCCTCCTATCTCATATACCATCTTCTACCACACGCGTCTCTGTCCCTGACCTCAAAGATGCCTTTTTACCATCCCTCTGGATCCTCAAGGTTACTTCTTATTTGCTTTTACTTGGGAAGATCCGGACACACACACCTCCCAGCAACTGGCCTGGACAGTCCTGCCTCAGGGGTTCCGGGACAGCCCTCATCTGTTTGGTTAGGCATGAGCTAGTGATCTCTCGTCATGTCATACTCCACCCCGCACTCTCCTCCAGGATGTCGCTGGCCTCCTCCTCTGCAGTCCTTCTCCGCCACAATCTCAGCAACACACTGCACAAATCCTCACCTTCCTGTGCTCAAAAGGATACCATGTCTCCCCGTCCAAAGCCCAACTTTCAGTTCTCACAGCCGTCTATCTGGGCCTTCAACTAACTCCTTCCTCCAAACAGCTGATGGTGGGCCACAAACAGGCCATCAGGGGCCTTCCCTCCCGTGAATCGGCAGAACAAACCCTTTCCTTCCTAAGTTTAGTCGGATTTTTCCGTCATTGGATCCCTAATTTTGCTTTCCTAGCCAAGCCACTGTACGGGGCGGTAAAAGCTGCCCCGAAGGACGTCTCCAATCCCCCGGGGAGGTCGGCAGGGCCTTCCTTGTACTCACACATATCCTCCTTAGGGCACCTGCCCTTGCCCTTCCTGGCAACCTCGCCTTAGAGCCCTGGTGGCAGCTCTACTCACCTGGGAACCCCTCAAACTTACTCTGGGAAGATCTGTCCAAGCACATTCCTCGCACTGCCTTCAGGCCCTCCTGTCTCCCCACCCGCTCTCCACTCTCACTCCTGCCCGCTCACAGGACTTCCATGTGCTCTTTATCGCAAACCCTCTGGTGAGTCTCACTCAGTTAAATTCTCTCAACCCAGCCCCTCTTCTGTCTCTGGCCCCCCTTCTGCCGCTCATTTGTGTCCTGAAATCCTGGGCGAAATGCAAACCTCCAGACTGGGTTTGGCCGACTCCCCTTGGTCAGATGCCTACTGGACTCTGTCTGTAGACGGCAGCTCTTGCGAAGGTGCGCGAGGTCAGCGGAGGGCTGCCTAGGCCATGGTTACCCTCGATCAGGTCATCGAGGCATGAAAGTCGCCCGGGGGAACCACCTCCCGAAAGGCAGAACTCAGAGCACTTCCCGGGGCCCTGACCCTCAGCAACCATAAGAAAGTCACCATCTATACGGATTCAAGATATGCCTTCCTTATGGCTCACAGTCATGCTGCGATTTGGCAGGAAAGGGGGTTCCTCTCCACCCAGGGGTCCCCCATCATGAACGCTAAACTTATCCTTAAGCTTCTAGCGGCCCTGCAGCTTCCAACTGAAGTTGCCATGATCCTCTGTGAAGGACACCACACAGACAATTCTTACGTGACCACAGGGAATAACAAGGCTGATGAAGCAGCACGGGCTCCCACCACGGGCTGCAGACCCTGGTCCTATTCTCTCTTTATCTATCCCCTCCATCACTCGGACTTAGGAGCCTAATGAACGCCTCATGACAAAAGGAGGAACTGAAATAGCCCAGGGCTGGATTATGGCAAATAACAAACTGATCCT
The DNA here is from genome assembly GCF_964194135.1 of Talpa europaea. Lineage (NCBI taxonomy): Eukaryota > Metazoa > Chordata > Mammalia > Eulipotyphla > Talpidae > Talpa > Talpa europaea. Next base: position 132,401,272 of record NC_140068.1, on the reverse strand, counting down.
ACCTGCCAAACAGGCGGACTTGGTCATTCAACAAGTCCACAGTACCCTCCACATCGGGCCGTGCCCACTTACCCAATTCCTGAGTCCGCTCTTCTTCTACCCCTCCTTGAGTGCAAAATTCTGGCAGCTATGTTCCCATTGTCAAACCTGTGTTCACATGTCACCTCATGGGGGAGTTCGCCCACCTTCTTCTTTTGCAGCTCACCAGCTGCGTGGACACTTACCCGGACAGGATTGGCAGGTTGATTTTACTCACCTCCCAACTCACAAAAAGGTTAAATATCTGCTAACAATGGTTGATACGGTGACAGGTCGGGTCGAGCCCTTCCCTGCAGCTAGAGAAACGGCTCAGGTTAGGCTCAGGTGGTAACCGAGGCCCTTCTTAGCCACATTATCCCACGCTTTGGCCTCCCCACCTCTCTCCAATCTGACAATGGTCCAGCTTTTATCTCAAAGATTACTCAGCAGGTCTCCGTGGCTCTGGGTATCACCTGGAAGCTTCACATTCCCCACCACCCACAATCCTCAGGGAAAGTGGAGCGCGCCAATGGGCTAATCAAGGATCGCCTGACTAAACTCTCGTTAGAGCTCCGTAAGTCTTGGGTTCAACTTCTCCCACTGGCTCTCACTAGGACACGAGTCACTCAGAGGGGACCTCGTTTCATCAGCCCCTTTGAATTGATGTACGGCCGCCCCTTTCGCCTTAACCATGACCTACCCATCCAACCCTCTCCACTTTATTGGTTGTCTCCCTTACCTCTCCCTACTCAGGCGACTGCTCCGGGAACAGGCAGCACTTTTGTCCTGGCACAAAATGCTACTTTCCAGGTCTCCCAAGATATCCTTCACTCAGAACAAGTCCTACAAAACCAGCTGACATCACCAGAAAAGACCAAACACCCTTAACCTGGATCCATATAATCCAAAACCCTACAACCTTCCTAATTGACTCTTTCAGGACTAATACCTCCTTTTGTTTCCTCTGCACTTTCCTTCAGAGGCCTCTACTGGCAGCGGTTCCAATTACTCTCAATACCACTACAGCCAAGATAACAGATGCTGCTTGCCAGACTCCCCAACTCTCAGTCCCCCTCGGACTCCAATCACAGCTACTCCTGCTAGCAAAGTGACACCCTTGTTGGTTTTCATTCCTGCACTTCTAACATTTCCGTTACTTCTGTGCTCCAAATAAGGGGAAACTTTTTCTAGTGCAATGGCTCTCGCTCTCAGTGTATTAATTCTTCCACTCCAGGCCCATCTATCCAAGTTCTGGCGGTCCCACAGTTAACTCTGTACGGACAGTCTGAGCTGGGTGGTTACTCTCACCTCACTGGACTAAGCGGGTGAACTTTCTTCCAATCATGGTTGGAATCAGCCTGGTATCATCCGTTGTAGCTGCAGGTGTGGCAGGTGGGACCCTGGGACACAGTCTTATTTCTGCCCAGGATTTTTATGAATGAGTAGATATCTCCTTAAAAAAAAACCTCTGTGTCTTTAGCATCACTACAAAGACAGCTCACTTCACTTGCACAAGCCACTCTCCAAAACCGGTGGGCTCTGAACTTGTTAATGGCGGGTACCTGCCTGTTCCTCAGGGAAGAATGTTGTTACAATATCAGTGAGTCAGGGATTGTAGAACAAAATGTGGAAGCCTTCATGGAACTACGCAAAGACGTGGAAAGGCAAAGCGGGGGCTCTGACTCTCCACTGACATGGTTTCAAAATCCTATAGTCTCATGGCTCCTCCCACTCTTGGGGCCAATATTAATAATAACCTTGTTGTTTTTTTTTTTTCTCCTTGCCTCTTAAAATTCATACAGGCTTGCATTTGGGAAATGTCCCGTACCACCTTTAACCAACTCCTTCTCCACCCATATTCTCACGTCCCTGAAGAAGACCTTCATAATTAGGCTTGAGTTCCCTCCCCCCCCCGCCCCACCCTGCACCCAGTCTTCTCGAAGTAGCCAAAGAAAGAACTATCACCCCTTTTCCTATCAACAAAAGGCTGGTATGAAAGGTCGATGCAGGGGCCAGGACTGGGGAAGCCCACATACAAACAACAAGATGGCCCTGACCCCAGTACCCCTGATTCCATCAAACCGAAACTGAAGCCATAAGCAGGAGAAAAACAACTCGGCTCACAAAAAACAACTTTGTTCTGTCTAAACCCGTTTCCCGCCCAGCCAACCCAGTTTTCGCGCCTAACCTCTCCTCACCCTATAAGAACAACCCTCCCCCGGCTGAGGGCGGGGCTTCCCTCACCCCCACGCTGGGTCCGTGAACCTCGCCCAGGAACACAGTCAAGTTTCTGCCTGTTAGAAACTGGACCTGCTCTCCTGCTCTTTACCTCCGATCTTTCACGGATTAGTTTACACTTCTGTTGAAAGGAGTAATAATCCTCTGAGGATACTTCCAGTGAGGTATCAATGTACCCAAATTGACTCAAGTTTGTTTTTCACAATGAAAAACAACTTTATCCGGTTTCTTAAGAGTCCTCTTAAGGAGAGATGGATCAACCGGGCAGCGGGGAAATGCCGTGAGTAAGACCTCCCGTTAAAAAACAAGTTACTAGGGGGGAAAAGCAGCAGGTCCCTGTGAGAACCGGGACACGGAAGATAAAGGGGGACTCTGGCAACTGGCGAAGAGGAAAGTTGCCATAGAAGAGGGTGAGAAGAGAGGAAATCTCGGAACCCTGCTACCCTCCCTCACCCACAAAGTCGGCGGACCCCGACCAACAGAAAGGAGGAAAGAAAAAAAAAAAAATCAACGAGAACAAACTACAGATCAAGCGGGACAGCGAGTGGAAAGGAACTACTGCAGGCACCGCACCCGGGAGCGCGGACTGTGGAGAACCGCGCGCTAATTGCTGCAGAGGTGATCCAACGGCTCCGGGCGCCATTAGAGGAAGACAAGGACTGGGGGAGACCTGCAAATAGCCCCGGGCCAGCCGGTAAGTTTGTGCGGAGAAGTGCGCGCGCTCGGGAAGCACACGCGGATCGTGGCTGCCCAGGTCCCCGCGCCCGCGACCCAGGTTCGTGGGGAGACGTGCGGGAACCTTCACTGAGGTGAATGTCCCTCACTGAGAAATCAAAAACCAGGCGCCCCGTACGGGAGTGGAGGGCAAAAGGCACCATTTCTGCCAGCGTTTTGGATCTGAGAGCCCTGGAGCTGAGACCTAGAGCGCAGAATGCAGGGCGCGGGATCCATACAGCTGCGGGCACACACCGGGTGAACACGGGGCAGACACAGCACCCACCTTGAGCAAGAGCCCCTGGGTTGAGGTGCTTCCCTCCCCTCCTCGGTTTCTCAGAGAACCACTGGGAAAAAGCACAGGCAGGCAAGTATGGGTCTCTGGCGCCACCTAGTGACCAGAACAAAATCACTAACTAGCTGATTCCCTGCTGGAACTGGGTGAATACAGAGGGAGGGAGCTGTCAGGGACAGCACCCAGCAACACAGCATCAACACCCTGGTGCAGTTTTGGCGGAGAAATGAATCAGTAACACTGGAAGAGAGGGAAGAATGGGGAGGAGAGAGAGAGAAAGGGAGCAAGGGAAGATAAGGGGAGCCTTTTAAATAATCCTGATGGGGATCTGAAGCTAGAGTGGGGTTCTGTGTCGGATCCTGTGTGGTGCTTCGTGAGGAATGACCAATGTCACATTGGGATCATCCATCCTCTACTGGGTCTCAGCAACTCCTCCACTGCTGAGGGCGGGGCACGATGGCCAGAGCTGCTGGGAGAGCAGCCCTTGTGCAGCTGCTGCACGGCTTCTAGATGATGTATGTGCCCAGCTTTTCGGAGACTGTAGTCCCTCATATGACAACGATGACCACCAGACTTATTTTTCCAACTGGCACATGGGCTAGTCCCCTTATGTGGTCTGGTCACCAGTTTATCCTTCTGTTACAGGGCAAGGATAGGGACACGCCAGAACCCCCAAACCTGCCTGCTCTAAATAGGTTCTGCTATCTGCCGCATCAAGACAAAACATAGAAGACCTTTAATGGAAAGGAACTTTAATAACACTAGTAAACAATACAGAAAAGACAAAGAATACAGTTTCCAAATCAAGTACCCACGGTTTCCTGTCCCCTCGTGGGTAAAAGTCCACCCAAAAGGGATTGGCCCAGAGCAAGGCCCAAAAGCCTGACACAAGTCTAAGGCCACCCTGTTATAGAACAGGGAGTTGTGCCCCAGGGAATACAGACCTTCTTTCTCTGATTACTCTAAAGCTCCTTTAGTCTCTTTGTTACTGGTTAGTTCTCAGTGTGTCAGTCACTGCCTGAATGTCTCTGTGCCCAGAACTGTCTGTGTCCCAACCCTTATCTTTTTTTCCTTTATCGTCCTTTTCCAGGAATGTCCTGTTTCTCCTAGTCCTGGGGTGTGTGATTATCCCCTTTGGAATTTGTTGCCCTTATCTCTGGAGCCTCCTTAACTCTCCTGAAATCCCTGCACTGCCCTTGAGGCTGCCTGATTATCCCTAACTTGCCCTAGGACTCAGTAACAGGCTGCTCTTGCTCTCAGGACTATTATGTTCCATTCCATCTGCTGTAATTTTGTAACAGGGTGGTCCCCAGGAAAAGGGGAAGTTCCAGGTTCCCTGCCAACTCAAAGGAGGGTAGAGCTGAGCAGGGAGGAGAAGAAGCTGCAGAAGAGATTGAGAAGGAAAGAAGCAGGATGGAGCCAGAAGGAGACCTGGAGGAGGCACGTGGAGCAGAGAGACACGTGAAGAAACTGCGCTTGCCTTTTGGTCGTGGACTGGGTGACACAGATGTGGGCAAGAGACCCGTGGGGAGGTTGCAATGGCAGCTTTTGTCTTGGTTTTTCTCTTTTTCTTCCAGACTTGCCTGTGTCTGACCCTATTCTATGGGTCCCCGTGGGAAGGTGCTTTAGACTGTGACAAGCCTTTGGGCCCTGCTTTGGGCCAACCCTGTTTAGCTGAACATTTACCCACGAGGGGATGGTGACTTTGGGTGCTTGGTTTGGAAACTTTATTCTTTCCCTTATCTTTGTTGCACACTAATTGTATTTAAGTTCCTTTCCATTAAAGGTCTTACATGTTTTGTCTTGATGTGGGGGATGGCAGAGAGATGGGGGAGACAGATTGTTAAGGGGAGTCCCCCTCCTTATTCAGAACATCCCCCCTCAGTTCCCCAATGCTGGGGTGTCAGGGAGGTGCAGGGACCAAAGATGAGAGCAGAGCAAGGCCTGTGCCACCCTGGAGGACCATCCCTGGGGACTGATCTGGTGTTCCAGGGCCTCCCTGCCTGCAGATGGGCCAGAGTCAGCCCTGCTCACAGCTCCAGGACAGCTGTGGATGGCAGAGAGATGGGGGAAGACCTAGTTAAGGGGAGTCCCCCTCCTGTTGTGATGCCTATGTGCATTACTCCTGTTCCTTTTACCACCACTTCCTCTTGGGAAGACGTCCAATGGCGCCTTCATGGTCCCTTCCACGATCGTCTGGCATGAGATATTCTATTTTGTTTTTAAGATTTATTTATGCATACAAGAGCTGGGGTACAGGCCAGAGGTGTGGTGGGTGAGAGGACTCACCAGAGACAGAGTGGGGAACAGAACAGGCAGACTAACTGTTCTGTAAGGGAGCAGCGGGTGAGACAAGAGAGGTCTGCTGTGTCATGTGGGTTTCTTTCTGGCTGGTGATTGAACTCTTGCTGCAGAGGCTGCGGATTGCTTCATAGTGCAGTGCTTAACCCCTTACACCACCAGGGAGGCCCAAGCAGGAGATATTCTAGATCTCAGAAACAAACTTCAGCAACAAATGGCTTGACTCCAACAGGAGGCAAAAAAATGCCACCTTCAGCCATCTAAATGATGTAGCCCACTGGCTAAATCCAACAAATTGATTTTCAGGTCTCAATATCAGAATATGGGTCATGACTGGATTGGCTATATTATGTATTTCGTGTTTTCTTTCAGTGCTAAAGGCCCACTGTCCCTTGTTCCGGGGACCAGACAAGCTGAGGCCAGGCTGACCCTTGTGCAACCATTACAGTATCAACCCCTTCCTGTGCCTCCTGCTGACTCCACTCCTGATTCCGACCCGCCATAAAACAACAGGGGAGGAAATGTGGGAGATGGATTATTCTTTCCCTTGACTATTTTGTGCCTCTCAGAATATGAACACGGAGAGTTTGAGATAAGGAACCTCTCAGGGCAAAAGTTCCTGAGAGTCCTGTTTCAGCATGTGCTGGAAACAGCAATAGATGTTGCGCTTAGAGAAGCAAACCACTGACTCTCCCTCATTTCCCAGCCTTGACTGGGCCAGCTGGTTACGAGTCCCCCCACACTTGTGCATTCCCCCTTTGCCTGCTGTTTCTTTGATATTTTTTATTTTCTGTTTCATTCTAAATAAAAATGAGACTGCCCTTAGAGCTGGGCTGCCCCTTCGTGGTGTGGTCCCTCTAGGTTTCTCAGTGTTCTGCACATGGACTCTGAGTTATCCTTTTTCATGCCACCGCCACACATCGTATCGAGACATGAATTCTTTTATGAATATTTTCAAGCACAAAGAAAAATGGAAATAACAGTACAGAGCACACCACCTGGATCCCAGCATTAGCATTCGCCACATTTGCTTTATCACTTATCTTTATCCACAGATACGTCTCTCTGTTCATCCGTCTTATTTTTCTGATGCATTTCAAAGTTAGTTGCACATATTAGCACCTTTCATTTCTCAACAATAGAGCATTCCAATTAACAACTAGAGCTCAAATTGGGTTAAGAATTTTCTTTGAGATAAAATTTTATTTGGAGAAATGCACAAACCTTAAGTATAATGTTAGAGGAGTTTTGACACTTGTCAAGAACTTTTTGGACATTATTCTTTTCTTCTCTTGGAAACAATGAGCATTTGAATAATTTAATGATGTGTTACACTTAATAATATAATTTATCGGTCCCCCCATCTTTTGAGTAACTGCCACGGTCCAATCTGAATCCTCCCCGGCCCCTCCATTCTCAGCACGTCCCAGTGACCACACTCCTTGGAACAGAGTCCATGCCTGATTCATCTTCATAGTTATTTATTCTTATTCTATTTATTTGGATAACTTTGATTTTTCAACCATATATACATTTTTTAGGGGTTAGAAAACTCCACAATACATGTCATCACCCCATATAAATTGATATATCAATATATGATATGTTATTCATCTTTGATCTTTCAACAAATAAGTTGATCTAATTCTCCTTTTTCCTTTCATCCATAAGTCAATCATAAGAGCAGTTTAGCTGTTTTCATAATTTCACAGCCAAATATTACCATATATATCTATGGTAAGTATTTTTTATTATCATTTTTATTATTTTATTATCAGTTTTATTATAAATCTTGTATTTACAAGCAATACCTGAAGCATAATTTCATCAGAGCAAGAGATGGTCATTTCTTCTAGAAAAACAAATGTCTGAAGTTAGATGAAGACAAGGAAATAGGGCCTCCGTGGTGGCCAGGGGTTAAAGTGTCAGCGCTATCAAGCTATCATCAGCCACTGTGGCATGAATTGGATCCCTGGCCAGGGAGCTGACCCACATGGAGCAGCAGACCTCTTCTGTCTCACCCACTGCTCCCCTCAGCAGTGTATATTAATAGATGTACCTGTTTTGTTCCCCACGCTGTCTCTGGTGAATCTTGCCACCTCCCTTATCCCCACGCACACCTCTGTCTTACACCCCACTTCTTGTATACATAAATAAACAAAAATTAATCTTTTTAAAAAGAGAAGGAAATAATAATTTTCATTTTATAATTATCCTGTATGTAGTCACCCAAGTCACATCAATTCCTTTATGAGTGCTACTTTAACAAGTTATTAACATCAAATAAGCCAGAATCCTTATAGCCTTAAATTTCAAATCAATCATCAACTTTTCTTAGTTATTTGAAGACATAAAAATAAAAATAATTTCATATAATAGCATGCAAACTACATACCTTTGTAAAGTGATGGAATAGTCAAACTATTTCCTAGGTTTTAGCTGAAATGACCATCAAGAGTGCTCAGATTGTATCCAGCTTGTTTTTGGGTAATTTGCCTCCTTGAGCCTAAGCAGAGGACAATATTAAAATCCAAAAATGATCTTCGCTGACACTCTTTAGGCTTCAAATGGAAACAAAAACACCCCCTATACAAAAAACTGGGCGGTGGTTTCCATGTCATTTCCTGTGGTCTGTGGTTTGTTACTGCACATTCTAGAAAAACAAGTGTGTTTACTTTGTCTCGAGATTCTTTCTCCCAGGTTTAGGAGATGCTCCCTGCTTTCCTGAGCCTCCCCGTCCAGGACCCCACAGCTCTTCACACTGGACAGAGTGGTCTCTGTCCACATCCGTGACTCGGGTCATGGTTTTGCATCAATAATCTCTGGCTCTTAAATCTGTCCCAAGTCCAGAGATCCACCCACCTTTCCCCAAACACTACTTGGAACATAACCCTGGAAACTCCCTGGTCCCAGCCGGCCTCAGAGTCTGTCCTCAAAGATTTTCTGTCCTCCCTGGACTGGCCCCTGGATCCCCTCCTTGGTTTCCCTGCTTCTCCATTCAGTCACCACAGATATTGTCCTGGAAGCTGGGAAAGTCTCCTCCATGTCCTGGAGTCTCACCAGCCCCTGAGACCTGCCCTCCAGGCAGGTGCCTGACTGCGTGTTCAGACTCCTGGAAAGGAGTAGGGGCAGGAGGAGAGGCTGCTGGGCGTGGGTAGGGGTGACCAATCCATGGGATCGCTCCCCTCCCACTTGTGGGTGCAGGTCACCTTCCCCCCAAAATTCTGTGACCCAAAAGGGATGCCTTTTGGCTACAGGTCAGAGATGACAAAAAAGGGGGTGCTTTTCCTCTCATTCTCTTCCAGGAGGATAATGAGGCCTTCACTACCTGCTCATCCCTCGGCTGTGTCCTCAGATCTGAGCTCCTGCCTGGCCAGCTCATAAACTAGAGAACAAAGAAATCCTGGCCAAAATTGGGAGTATAGATTTCAGTTCTTTTTTTTTTTTTTTAAGATTTACTTATTTATTTATGCAAGCCCTGGGTACAGTCAGAAGCACAGGAGGGTGAGAGGGTTCACCAGAGCCAGAGCAGGGAGCAGAACAGACAGATTGTCAAAATATACTGCTGAGGGGAGCAGCGGGCATGGCAGGAGAAGTCTGTCGCGCCATGTGGTACCCTCGCTGGCAGCCGGGCATAGAACTGGCACTGCAGAGGCTGCAGGCAGCTCCGCAGCCCAGCGCTCAACCGCTGTACCACCGGGGATGCCCATAAATTTCAATTCTTACGCCACAACTGAGGCAGTAGAGAAAATGCTGGAGACTAAAGTGAGAGACTCACAGCAGCTGATGGGGAAGCTGCCTCTGTTCTCATGAGACCAAGTGAAAAGCAAGGACTTTGGGAAACTAATGTAAATCTTCTGTCTTGGTTTAAAGCCAAAAACAAGTATTTGTTATAAATGCAAACTTAAAGCAAATGTTTTCTTGTTAAAGAAAATTACCAGGACCCCAAAATTACCAGGGCCCTGTGGGCCACTTAAAAACCATTAGGGTGTCCCATACATTCTGAAAAGTTGTGTCCTCATTGTTCAACTCAAAGTATTTTTTAATTTCTTTTTTTATCTCCTCTTTAATCCATCTTCCCGTAGTGTGGGTTTCAATCTCCATGAAATGGGAGGTTCCTTGCTTTCTTTTCATGGTTTATTTCGAGTTTGATCTCTTTATTATCAGAGAAGATAGGTGGAATGATTTTGATCTGAATGTATCTGTCGATCTTTGTCTTGTGACCTAAAATGTGATCGATTCTGGAGAATAATTTGTGCGCACTTGAGAAAAATGTGTACTTGGATTTTTTTTTTGGCGCAGTGTCCTGTGAATGTCTATTAAACCCATGAGTTCCAGATCTTTATTTAGGACTCTAGCGTCCTTGTTCATTTTTGGTTTCATTGGTCTGTCCATTGGTGAGAGTGCAGTGTTGAAGTCTCCTACTCTGTATGCATTTTCTCTAAGCAAAAGAAAAAATTTTTTTGCATAAGATAATATTTAAAGTTAAAGGCATCTTAAAAAATTTTATGTGGTCTTCTAACTCACTATAATAGCATTTAAATAAACTTTAATATTTCTAGTGTGCTTATATGATACCAAACTTAAATTTCTGATTTGCAAGAAGAACTACAGTACTCTTGGACTGTCTTCACTAACTTTCAATAATCCCGTCAGCATTGCTAAGCCTTGTCAGAAAAATAAGATCTGCTCTGAAAAATCTTTGTCACTCTGGGTAATTAAGTATTTTAAAAAAATCTGGGGCCTCCCCAGTGGCGCAGCGGTTGAGCGCTGGGTTGCGAAGCTGCCTGCAGCCTCTGCAGTGCCGGTTCCATCCCCGGCTGCTCCCCGGCCACCGGAGGAGGGTCCCACATGGCGCGCAGACCTCTCCTGCCGCCCACTGCTCCCCTCAGCAGTGTGCTTCGGTCCTTCTGCCTGCTCTGCTCCCCGCTCTGGCTCTGGTGAATTCTCTCACCCTCCTGCGCTTCTGACTGTACCCAGTGCATGTATAAACGAAACAAACAAACAAACAAATAAATAAATAAAAAGCATGCCTCTATAAAAAGAAAAAAAAAGAAAATAGAGTCCCTTCCTTAGTTTGGAAGGGAGCCATTGCCTTATTTAAAAAAAAAAAAAAATCTGTACATTGCTTAATCCTATGCAAGCTTCCATTATAAAAAATATTCTAAAATAGTAAAGATTTTACTTTGAAAGTCTTGAAAGGACTCCTAAGACATCTGATAAAGTTTTTCTTGTAAAAAACAAATTGGGTCAGTTTGAGTGTATTAAAACCAGTCAAGAAACATTTTTTGTCATTAAAAATATGATTACACCTTTTCAGCATAAAAATAAATTAATAGGAGTGATTCTAAAATTTGTGAGTTCTTGAAACGTCATACATTCTGGTGGGCAGTCCCTAGTACAGGCCTTAAAGCAGCACCTATGTGATCACCTGCTTCCTTCAGGGCACACAAAAAACAACTAAAACACACTGAGGAACATTACACAGGAGCCCGATAAAAATCCTGCATTATTTCAGTCTAGACTTGCAGAGACCATAAAATATATATACTAATCTGGACCCAGGGACAGTAAAAAATGAATCTCTTCTAGTAGCTCCTTCACTAGCCAGTCTGCCCTGGATCAAGAGCCTCAAACCGCTTTCTCACAATTTTGGGTATGACCTTCAAGGTTAACAGTGACAGGGAGACCAGCCTGACTAAAAGAGAGGGGAAGAAAGACCCTGTATATTGGCAGCCATTGGCAGTGCCCCCATCTTAGATACCCGAGACCCTATGTGTGCCCAGGGTGTTGGGACCTAAGCTGCACAAAGGGCCTGAAGCAACTGGGACATTTCAGCCGCAAGTGTCCAAAGAGCCCACACCAGGGCAATGTCTTCTGTGCCATCACACAGGGCGTTGGAAGAGGGACTGTCCACTAAGAGAGGGGCAGCCCGAACTACAGGCCAGACTGGAGGATAAATGGACTATAGGATGCCTCTGCCTGTGAAGACCCCAGTGCAGAGGAAAAGACCTCTAAAGGAGCCTAGAGGTGAGTCAGTCTCCCCAACGTACTGTCTCTATGGACAAGCCTCGGCTTGACTCCAATGAGCCCCGTGGAGAAATCAGGTTTAATTCCAGATACATGAAAGATAAAAGATTTAGCACATCTGGAATCTATGTTGCTTTCCTGGGGGTTCATTTCCCTCCCCGCCTCCAAGGACCATTGCCTGGACCCTAGGGAAGCCTGCAGTGTGCGCAGTTGCTGTGCTCTCTTCTCCAGCGTCCACATGCTGCGTTTTCATCCTGGGCTTGAAGGATTTACCCTGCATCTGTGAGATTTAAAGGTCAGCCAAGGTTTGGGTAGTTTCTACTCCAATTTTGTCGATCCCCCTCTTAGTGGTTGCCTTGCTCCTGGCTTTTACCCCAAATTTCCACATGTCTGTCCAGACACAACGTCCCATCCTCAATATTTCAATCCAGTAAGATTTTTGTGTTTGACAGCCTGAGCTTTGCATGAAATGGACAAGTCATCAGTGAAAGGTGGAGACTCACGATTTCAGCAGGATCAGTCTGTCTCTTTCAAGGGGAAAAATACCTCTAGGTCCTTGTGGCTTTTCTAGCTGTTTTCTTGAGTGCCCCACACCTGGGCACAGTTTGTATTCAGATTTGGTTTCAACCCTGCTGCTCTCTCAGGTTTACATTTCCCCTGGAATGTCCGGCTGCTCTGCTCTGCCCCTGAGACACTGGGCTGCAGGGTCTGTGGGGGTGGAGAGCACCCTCGGGTGAGAAGGCTGCGCATTGCAGTTTCCACTCATTAGAGGAGCTCTTCAAGATGAAATATCCTCCCACATTTTTGCTGCCTTGGTTTATTTTTCTGGTTACTTTAAATATTTATTTTTATACTTTTGTTCAATTGTTGTAATTACCTTCTGCCAAAGACTTGCTCAAACTATTGCTTTGTACTTTCACTTTTTGCTTTCAATTTTTTAAATTTATTTTTATATATTGTTCATTTTTGTGCAGCTTCTCCCCTCATGTATTCCCCGTAGCTCCCCCACTACCACAGCACCTGGGAGAACTCACCATAGCTATGTACTCTTTCTCCCCCTGTTTTGAACCCCCTCCCTCCCCTCTTCTGCTGTATGACTCTGATGTATAGTCAGCTTGCAACTTTTGTCTTGTTCTTGACATTTTGTCCAGTTTCTCTGTATGTCTCATATAAGTGAAGCCATCCTATGTTTATTTTTGTCCTTTCCACTTATTTTGCCTAGCACAATCCCTTCCAGTGTCATCCTTCTTGCCTCAAATGACATGAGTATATCAATTTTGATAGCTGAGCAGTATTCCATTGTGCACATATACCACACCTTTTTGATCATTCATCTGCTTGGGCCATTTGGATTGTTTCCATATCTTGGCCATTTTAAATAGTGATGCAATAAACATAGGGGTACAGATTTCCTATCAAATTAGTGTGTCCTAGGTATTAGGGTAAATTCCTAAGAGTGGAATTGCTGGATCATATGGCAGATCCATTTTTAGTGTTTGGAGGAAACTCCCCACAGCCTCCATAGTGGCTGCACCAGTTTACATTCCCACACTTGCTGAACCTCTCCACCCGGCCATCAACAGTCCCACCTGACAGAGGATTTGGGGGAGAAGGCCACAGCCCATGATTTGATTGTGAGAGACTAATGTGCATCCAGGCACCAGGATCTTCCCTACTTGGGTTCTCAAACTGACATGAGACTAGACTGGGGTCTGGAAAGCACAGAACCCCCTCAGGAAACACTGAACATGCACAGTCAGCATGACAATGGAGGATGGTCCCGCTGGCTTCATTGTAGTTTGGGGAGAGCAACTACAGACTGCGGATGCCCCTGCATTATCTACGTCACCAGAAAACAGTCAAGTTTGAAAGAAGCCCTTGAAGTGGTTAGTTCAAATCTGAAACAGTCTCTGTGTTTGTCCTCATCCTCATGAACCACACAGATGTGATGCAGGAAGGATGACACTGTAGGATGTCCCTACACTGATACCAACATGGGGCGAACGTGATAGGAGCCCTGAGCTGGTAGTTAATTAACTCTGAGCAGGTTCTCATGAGAGGCCGTGGGAATGCCGTGTCCTTGCCGGCATCACAGGGTCAGCTGTGTCCTGGTCCACAGAGGCCAAGGAATGGGACTGTTTTCCCTGTGAAAGATCCTGAAAAGCAAAAATGATGGCCTGTTCTTCCTGCTCTAGTGATGGTCACCTGTCCTTTTTGAATCCAAGGTCACCTCTGTCATTGGGGATTTTCATACAGGATCAGTGTGGTTTCTGGGGTGTGAGAGCCCAGACCTGTCCCCGGTGACCCTCACAGCCCAGATGCCCTCCTCCTGCAGAGGGAGAGTCGGCCCTTTATTCTCAATGATTCTCCAGCCACCCCAGCTGCAGTGTCCTCACATGACAGTGTCACTACAGCAGTGGGTCCCTGGCAGGGAGGGGCCCTCACACCCAGCACTAGGGCTGGTGTCCTGTCTCTGAGGATGAGCACGGGCCCAGGCAGAGAGACTGTCTCAGTGACATGTAACCCATCCTTGGACAGCAGGCGCTCCAGGTGAGCGTGTCCTGGGCCAGGACCACTTCCTGCCACAAAGAGACTGAGGGTCAGGGTCACAGATGAAAAGAGGACCATGAAAAGAGGACATCCAATGGAACTGGGGATTTCCTTATTATTAATGCCTATTATAAAAACAGCTTGAATTTAATATCACCTTACAGTATACAAAGAGCAATTTCACTGTTCACGGTGACTCTGGAAGCAAAGGCGGATGAGTTGCTTCTTCACAGGAGAGAAATGAGTCTCAAAAGAAAGGGGTCTACTAATGGGAGCCTCGCTACTCATGTCATCTGACAAAAGTCCGGGCATGGGGCAGATTTCTGAAAAACCAGGAATCTCGTTAGCTGACTCCAAGATTCTCCTCATTTGTTTATGGCTAGTTTCTACCATTGCTAAAAATATGCATTTAAAAGTAAAACTGCAAATACTGATCAATTACTGAATAACCAATTTGATGGCAAATGGCACTGCATAATACAATTATTACAAAATTAGTCTTTCTCTGCCAAAAGGCAGTCAACATTTGGCCTTACATTAACAAGTGAAAAAACTTCTGGGAACAAAAGACTATAAACATCCCTTGGCCAAGTCTTTAATATGGAGATGTGGTCTTTTAAGGCAAGGGCTAATTGGAGAAGGAAATTCTATTACTTTAAAGATAGCAATTGGTTGGCAGACGTGATCCATGCTTCAAGTGTAAGAAAATTCCTGATGAGCCAGGAGGCACCATAGCTGACTCCTGCTAAATTCTTCCTGTTTGTTTAGGGCTGATTCCCCTGGAGGTGACAATTGGTATGGTAGCTGTTAGAGTATGCATTCAAGAATTAGTCTACAGCAATTTTATGACTGGTCCAGCTAAAACAATATAGATAATAATTTCTAAATAAAAGCCTTCTGTTTTTTGCTTTAATCATTTGGCTATATGTTAGTCTAAACTTTGTAGGTTAGTTAGAAAAAATCCCTTTGTCTCCCTTCCCCCAGGTAACTTCCTGCCCTTTGTTTCCCCAGCCCTTGTTAATCCTTCACTATGGCAAACATAGAAATGCTAGTTACAGTAGTAGAGTAAGTTTTTTGCTAGTAATAAAATGATTGTTTGGTTGTTTAAGGTAAATGACTACTCTAAGAACACTTCTGTTGAGCAAATCAAAAAATAATAAATGTCATGATCTCTGCAGTTGGGCAAATAGACACTTGACTGTTTTTGAGAATGATGTGATGATTGTTCTCTCCCTGCCTTAATGCATATGCTTATGCACTCAGGGTTTGCTTGAAATGTATAAATAAAGGACTGCTGAGACCCTCAGCAGGATGATGTCTGCACCCTGATAAAGTGTCTGCCTCTCCTCATTCCCCTTCCCCTTTGAAAGGTTAGGCGCCTTAAAGAAAAGGAGAGCCAGGCTAAATTTCTCAAAGGGAGGGAAAGTTTATTGCACCCTGGGTGGACCTCACAGACACAAGGCGGGGGTCAGTGGAGTCGCGCAAGTTGTTAGGGGGAAGCAGGGTGAGGAGAGGTCAGGTGGGTAGTTGGGCTCCTATGGCAGGAAAAGTTTGTAGGGCAGGTAGAGGTTCTTTGTCTGAGAGGAGACTCCTAGGGGGAGGGGGGAGGCTCATTGCCTGAATCCTCCAGGCAGGTATCCACATTCCTGCCCCCCAGGTGGGCTTCCTGGTTGGCTCCTGCATTCTGGCCTCCTGCATGGACCTTTCACCTGCAGTAGAGTATTGATAAGTCCTTTTAAGCGCTCGGGTGAGGACCCACAGTCAGGCACCCTGTTTTGTATCCGGGCTGCCCTATAACAAGACGACAGGAGTAGCATGGCTCCCAGCATAATAACATCTTTTGAAAGGTTTTATTCTAGTAAAGTAAATATTTAAAGCTATAACCCACATGAAAAAATTATACATGGGATCCGGAGTGATTTATGAGACTGTAGAGACATCCTGAAAGAAAAATGTTTGAGAATCACTGACCCAATTCCTGGGCCTGGATTCAGGGAGGCAATAGTGTGACAAAGGTCTTGGTGCAGGAGAGGAGGGTCTCGGGGTGTGGCTCTCAAGGTCTCAGTCCCCAGGGCGCTGTCTGGGGCTGGAAGGTGACTGTTGGGGCTTCCCCGACTCCCCAGTTTCACTTCTCACAACCTGGGCGGGTCCTCCTGCCTGGATACTGGTGACTCACCCCAGGGCTCACTCCCCATTGCCTGGAGGTCTCCAGAGCAGCCAATCAGCAGCCCCGCGGCTCCCGTTCCAAAGTCCTCGCCCGCCCGCCGGGACTCCGTCTCCCCAGCCCGGGTGGAGGCGCGTCCTGGGGGATGGGGGGCGCCGCCCTCCTGCTCCTGCTCGCGGGGGCCGCGGCCCCGAGGGAGACCCGGGCGGGTGAGTGCGGGTCGGGAGGGGACAGGGCGCTCCCAGAGGCAGGAGCGAGGGCGCGGGCGGGCGTGGGAAAGGCGCGACCTCGCCGCCGCCCTAGTTGTCCCCCCACCTCGGCCCCGCCCCGTCCTGGCCCCTTTCCGTCCCCCGAGACCCCAGCCTCCTCTGGCCCCCCGAGTCCCGGCCATTTTCGTCCCGCAGCCGCTTTTCACTCTCACTCGTCTTTCACCCACTTTCTGTCTCGTGGGCGCCCCTGGGACTCGAGCCCCCGAAGGGGAGAAGAATAGCCCGGGTCTCCCCTCCCGCCCCCAGGCCCCCACTCCATGAGGGTTTTCCACACCGCGATGTCCCGGCCCGGCCTCGGGGAGCCCCGCTACATCGCCGTGGGCTACGTGGACGACACGCAGTTCTGGCGGTTCGACAGCGACTCTCCGGGTCAGAGCGCGGAGCCGCGGGCGCCCTGGGCGGGGCAGCTGGGGCAGGAGGAGCGGGACGAGGAGACGCGGATCCTAAGGGACAACACACTGTGGTACCGCGCGCAGCTGCACACCCTGCGCGGCCTCTACAACCAGAGCGAGACCGGTGAGCTGGCGCGGGTCCGGGCCGGGTCAGCACCCCCCATCCCCACGGACGGGGGTCCCTCGGAGTCTCCCCCTCCAGGCTTCTCTGCATCCTGCCCGGGAACAGCCCGCGGGACTTTCACCCCGTTTCATTCTGTTTAGTTTATTCCCGGCGGGGGGCGGGAGGTCGGGTGACCGCGGGGTGATCACGGGGTGACACGGGCCTGGGACAGGCTCTCACACCCTCCAGGGGATGTTTGGCTGAGAAGTGGGGCCCGATGGGCGCATCCTCCGCGGGTACAATCAGCTCTATTACAAAGGCGCCCATTACCTGGCCCTGAACGGGGACCTGCGCTCCTGGACCGCGGTGGACACGGCCGCTCAGATCTCCCGGCGCGAGTGGGAGGCCCAGGGTGAGACAGAGAGATTCAGGAACAATTTGGAGGGTAGGTGCTTGAGGTGGCTGCCCAGATTCCTGGAGTCCGGGAAGGAGACTCTGCAGCACACGGGTAAGAGGGGCCTGGAGGCCTCCTGGTCCCCCCCTGCCTGGAGTCACTGCGGGAAATGAGTCCTCTCTCTAGTCCCGAGAGGGGGACTCCCCTGGGCTTCATGTTCTGCACTAGAGAGACTCCCAGAGACTCCGGCTTCTCCTGAAGGACAGTGAAGGGATCCCGTCTCTCCTGAGAAAGACAGACAGTCCCTGACACCACACGTCACCGGGTCCTTTTGACCAGGGGCCTGTTTGAGAACCACGAGTTTCTCTCTCAGTCTTGTTTCTGGTCTGAGAACATTTTCAGTTATGTGATTCCTGCTTTTCTGTGTCATTCACCTCCCCCCACCCCCTCGTTGGGAGTGAAGTCTGTGTTCCACTCCTTAGAGACCTGCATCATCCTAGCCTGGGCTTTTATCCTGGTTCTAGAACTTTCTAAGGAATAAGAATCTCATAGATCCCTGCCACTACCCTGCTTTTTACATTTTATGTTTCTTCCTTCTAAACTAGTTGTCCTGTCCATTCCGAGGATGGTCACATGAGGATACCTCATTGTCCATGGAGGAAACCCAAAATGTGAATTTTCTGATTTACCACCTCAGATACCCCAAAGACACACGTGACCCACCACCCCACCTCTGAGCATGAGGTCACCCTGAGGTGCTGGGCCCTGGACTTCTACCCTGGAGACATCACCCTGACCTGGCAGTGAGAAGGGGAGGACCTGACTCAGGAGATGGAGCTGGTGGAGAACAGGCCTGGGGGGAGATGGGAACCTTCCAGAAGTGGGCAGCTGTGGTGGTGCCTTCTGGAGAGGAGCAGAGATACACATGCCATGTGCAGCATGAGGGGCTGCTGGAGCCCAGAGTCCTGAGATGGGGTAAGGAGGGAACATGGGCACAGAGCTTCTGCTTGGAGGAAACAGGACCCCTTCTGGAAAACCTCTAATGGCTCAGGATGAGACCAGGGGCTCAGGGTCTCACTCTCCCTTCCCTTCCAGTGCCCCCTCCTCAGTCCTCCATCCCCACCGTGGGCATCATTGCTGGCTCTCCTTGGAGCTGTGCTCACTGGAGCTGCCGTGGCTGCAGCTGTGATGTGGAGGAAGAAGCACTCAGATAGGGAAGGGAGTGGGGGATCTTGTCCACTGGGGGCTTTCAAGTCCCAGGGAGAACTTGCCCTGCCTGGTTAATGGGATGTACCATCCACACACGTGTGTTGTCCAGAGGGCATTTGGTCCAGACCCCCCTCACCTCCTTTCTCCATTTTTCCCAGTCCTGACCTGGGTCTTTACTCACAGTTCTGGAAACTTCCTTGCGGTGCAGGATTAGAAGATTCCTTTAGGCTTCTGACCTGACTCCTCCCTGGTCTCACATGATGTCTCTTCCCACAGGTGGAAAAGAAGGAATCTACACTCAGGCTGCAGGTCAGTGTGGATCAGGGATTGGATCCCTGAGCCCCTGGGGACAGTGTAGATGGATTTAATGGGAGAGTCACCCCCATCAGTCCCTCCTGTGATCTCCTCTCTGACCAGTTTCTGTTTTTGTTCTCCCCCAGGCAATGACAGTACCCAGGGCTCTGATGTGTCTCTCAGCCCCTAAAGTGTCCTTCAAAATAAATCTGATGCAATAAAATTATTCCTATTGTTTTCAGATTCCATTTAATTTTGCTGTTTGCTTTTATTTTTTTCACACTATCTCCAGAGCAGTGTCTGCAGGGTCACGGCACAGTGGGGCTGTCAGCAGCCTGGAGGTGTGAGCAGGCCTGACTCTGACACGCCTACAGGGAGTGGGGCCCTGGAGCCCCAGAATCAGCCCCCAGGGCTGGTCCTCCAGGGCAGCACAGGCCTTGCTCTGCCCTCCTCTTGGCTCCTAACATTGGGGAGTTGAGGATGATGTTCTGGCTCAGGAAATGGGGGCCTCCTCCAAACATCTTTCCTTCATCAGCTTGAGTATGTGTGTTTGAGTCACACCAGCCCTGCACGGACAGGAAAAGGCCCAAAACGAGTAATTTACTTGTCAGTTATAGAGTCAACCCCTCTGCAGTTCTACCAGGAGAAAACAGAGACTCTCCCAGCCCCCAGCCAGAGACCGTGTCACCCACACAGACCTTCTCCTGGCAGTGTCCCCAATGCTGCCCTGTCCTGGCCCCATCCTCTCTGGTACCCCCACCACTCCTTTTGGGCCCCATCCCCTAGTCCCCATTTTCATCCTCTGCTCCATTTCCAGGAGCCTCCCCGTCTTCCTAGCCATGCCCTGGGGGCTCTTCTCAACCCTCCTCTCCTTGTCCGTCCCTCATTCAAGGATGGTGAACTTTAAAATATATATTTATTTATTTTCTTACATAGTGGGTCATCTTTCTATAGATATTATTACCCTTAGGTGTGGTGCTCCCATCAATAATCCACCCACATACCACCTCCAGCTCTTCCCCATTTGGATCATTTCCACTGCCTCCTGCTGCAAGACATGGCTCAATGGTCAGCTCACGGGCCTTGTCTTTTTCTAGAAAACTTGTCCTTTACCTGGGTGAGGGCCTAGGCTCCTGGGGAAATTGAAGTTTGATTCCCAGGAGGAGGTGCTTTCACCCCTGGAAGCAGAAACAAATTACAGACTCTGGAGTCAAAGGCTCCATTCCAAGACTCAAGGAATATTTGGAGGATCTTCCTATAATCTGGGAATCAGCTGGAAACCTGGTTCTATCCTTAGTCCATAGGACTCACTAGGAAGAAAGTTTGAGGCCTTCTGACCTGACCCTGGACTTGGGCGCCCCCTTGTGTGCAGATCCCTGTCCTGCCGCTGGGGGCCCAGGGAGCCTGGGGAGGGCCTGGCTGAGCAGGAGAAAGGGCGGCTCTGGGCTCCTGTGCTCAGCCCTGTGGCCACACGGGGGCGCTGCCGCGCTGCTCCGGATTCTGGTGGAGCCGCCAGGACGGGGCGGGGGCTGAGGTGGGCAGAGTTGGGGGTGCTGGAGGGCGGCGTCCTGGGGTGAGATGCTCTGTGAGGAGTCTGAGCAGCAGGGCTCAGAGGAGAGGAGACTCCGGAGCCTGCCCTGGCTGTGATGTTTCCAATTTCCCCCCACCCCCACCCCAGAATCCCTACTCCAGTCCCAGGATAACGATAGCTGGGAAAACTGGAAAGTAGAAAAAAATTTCCTTCTCCAACCTATTAAATATTGAGAGCATTTAAAAAATAACATTTAAAGAATACTGTTAGACTTACAGAAAAGTTGCATAGGTAGTACAGGTCTTGTTTATCCCACACAGGTCTTGTTTATCCCATTTTCAGTGTTAACATCCTACATGAGTAAATTTTTTTTTTTTTACAACTAATATAGCAATGTGGACATAATTACTAAACACCATGCTTTCATTAGTTTTTGCTAATGTGCATTTTATGCTCCCTAATCCCATCCAGTTTGCCTAGAAGGCAGTTTCTCAGACTTTCCTTGTTTTTATAACATTGACACTGGTGAGGAGTGATGTTTTGGAGAGGTGTTGGGGTCACAGATGGGGGTTCTTGGGTCACCTCTGAGAAGTTTCTCTAGAGTCCCCCTTTAAGTGGCTCGTGTGTGTATGCACACACACACAAACACACACGGAAAGAAGATGCTTGTGCAGACACAAGCAGGCAGGATGAGCTGCACCTGGAGTGGGCAGGTGTGTTAGCAGAAGCCTGCAGGTCCCAGGCGGCTGCCTTGGGAGCAGAGCTGAGTCTTCCCACAGTGCACTGGTTTAGTGTTCTAGTTGGGAGGTCTTCATTCCTTTGTGCAATTGTTATCTATCTTTAATCACTTCTATGGTGTGACTAGGCTGATTTGTCAGGTCAATGATTCTCTGCAATGGCTCCATCCCCATATCCCAGCTCTGGTCTGTGCCTCCTTATACTTCCTATAGTGTCTGATACTTGCTATAGCAGTTGGCCCAAAGCGTTTGGCCCAAAGCATCACCTCCCCACATTTCTATAGTGGGTTTAAGGACGATGTTAATCACTTCTATCCCCTCCTCCAGTTTCTGGTCATGTGACCCCTCCATCCTGCATTTTCTACTCTTAGCCTCCATCACAGAGTCCTGCTCAGGAATATTGTCCCTTAATTTAGGTTAGTTTTTTTTTTTTTTCTTTCTTAGTGAGACTGTAGAACAGCAAAGGAGAAAAGAATAGAAAGGAAATGAGAATGAGTAGAAGCACAAGAGCAGAAGAGCGAAAGAGAAGCAGAAGAGAGAGAACGAGACCACGATAGAATGCCAGAAAGTCCAGGAAAAGTGAAGATTCACCAGGGGCTGGGAAGCCTGCCAGCTCCCTGCCCCCCACCACACCTGCCTGCCCTGTACCTGGTAAATCCCAATAAAAGCCTGAAAAAGTCACCAAGGGCTCCAGGACTCTCCTTTACCCATCTGTACAGGGTCTTAGAGATCCTGCTCTGTGCTTTCCTGCTGCTACAGCCCCTTTCCCTGCACAACATGCTCACACGCCCGTTTTCACTTGGGAGTTCGGGTGCCCATAGACCCTCTCAGCACCCAGGCTGCTTCTGTGAGGACGTCCTGCACCATCGGGATCTGGGCTGTGGCTGGAAATGGGAGATGATTAGGACCTGGAGCACCTGCCGGGGCTCCTACTGGCAGATCTGGGGACACGTGGAGAACCCAGACCTCCCACACTGACTGTGCCATCCTCCCTGTCCCTGCACCATGACTCTGGGCCACCTCCCCACATCCTTACCCACTTCTAACCAGACATGCCCCTTATTTACTGCCACAGTCTCCAGCCTCCCCTTCATAACACAGAGACTGTCACAGTCTCCAGCCTCCCCTTCATAATCATAAACACAGAGTATGACACACGCTCCACAGGACACACGCTCCACAGACCAGCAAGTTGGGCTGTATTTAGTTCATTGAGGTTTCCTAGATGCAAAAACAGCCTGTCACACATCTGATGCAACAATTAATTTATGAATGATCAGGGATCAGGTTAAAGCACCTCCCCATTGCAGAGACAGTGTCTTTACTAAGATAGCCTCAGACCACATTCTACACACACCTCCACTCTCAGAGACGTCAGTGTCCCCTCTATTTTATCACAAATACTGCTCCTTCCCCCCCGTCCCCATCATTTTCTCCCATACCAAACCTGCACACCACAGCTCACAAGAATATTTCTCCCTTTAGAAAAGAAGATCCTGGGCCTCCCTGGTGGCACAGGGGTTAAAGACACAGCACTATCAAGCTATCCACAGCCACTGCAGCACAAGTTCGATCCCCACCATGAGTTGACCCACATGGCGCCCCAGACCTCTCCTGTCTCACCCGCTGCTCCCCCACCTCTGGCCTACACCCCAGTTCTTGTATGCATAAATAAATAAATCTTTAAAAAAAACTTATAAAAAAAAAAAGAAAAGAAGATCCTAAGTTTATGGGTCTTATTGTTAACCAGCAGTGAACATAGCTTACATCTGGGATATCAGACCTGAGGGTGGGGAGAGGGGGCAGCTGCAGAGAAGACAGAAACCCAACAGGGACTCATCTAAGAAGAGGAATTATCTGATCCTCCTCTCTACTAATACCCAAATTGGGTCCTTTTAAATGGTGGGGAAAAAGATGGAAATCTTTTCAAAAAGTGTTCCAAAACGGGGCCTCCCTGGTGGCAAAGGGGTTAAAGACAGTGCTATCAAGCTATTGCCAGCCACTGGAGCACAAGTTCAATCCCCAGCGGGCCAGGGAGCAAACCACATGGCGCAGCAGAGCTCTCCTATCTTGCCCACTCTCCCCTCAGCAGTGTATTTCAGTAGATCCTCCTGTTCTGCTCCCTACTCTTTCTGGTGAATCCTCTCACCCCCCACACCACTGGCTTATACCCCAGTAATTGTATTCATAAATAAATAAATTTTAAAAAAACAGTCCCAAAGCTATTTGAGTCTGGACATTAATTTCTAACACCAGATACTCCTGTGATCAGGGGCCGCCCTGTGCCATATGGGGACAATGACAGATGCTCCTGCTACTGTCAGAGACAGGGATGCCCAGAGGACATAAGCCCTGGTCTGTAAACATGAAAAAG
This sequence comes from Talpa europaea, assembly GCF_964194135.1. NCBI lineage: Eukaryota > Metazoa > Chordata > Mammalia > Eulipotyphla > Talpidae > Talpa > Talpa europaea. Next base: position 132,377,659 of record NC_140068.1, on the reverse strand, counting down.
AACAGGCATAAAGCAATAAAACCCAGGAAGTAAAAATCATAAACACAGAGTATGAGGACTAGGGAACGAACTCTCACCTGAGTCTAGGCTGACTAGGCCCCATGCAACCTCCACCCACATTACTGGAGACAGGACAGGCCCAGGTGGGGTCTGAGTCTCTGTGATCACAGGCCCTGCTGGGACAGGTGCTGCTGAAGGACAAGGACAAAGGAGCAGAGAGATGACCGCTGAGGAGTGACCACATCGAAGCCCACGACACACTGAGCACTGACTGGACACAGGCCCTGTCCCCCTCGGCTCCTCACAGCCTCTCCCGCCCCCACCTGCACAGACTCAGCACAGCAAACCTGCAGCTGTGGCTGGTCCTCAGGACTCTTTATTTCCTCTCAAATCTTTCTAATTAACCCATCAACCTCACATGATAAGGTAAAAAAATAATTTCATATGTGGATGGTTATTTTCAACAGGGAAGTAGACATTATTCTCAGGAAAACACAAAGTACAGGCAGGGATGGAGACAGCCCCGCCTTTGCTGGAGCAGGAAGGTCATCAGGGAGACACACAGGTCAGTATGGGGAGGGGTCTGGTGGGCAGGGCTGGGCCAGTCTCCCCACCTCCTCACATTACGCTGATATGAGCACAGGCACATACAGATGCTCTTTGCAGCCAGAGAACCCAGAAGATCTGTTTTATATATATATATATATATATATATATATATATATATATATATATGTATATATATGAAGTAATGTTTGTTTACATCATTGTTGGAAGTGTAAGATGAGCCCCTTCAGGTGTTTTTAATACACCGCACCCACCACCCAAACCCCCATAATCCACCACTGTGCTCCTCCACACTTTGTTTTTGCTCTTCCCATTCCCCTCTGGTAGCTGCAGTTCTAGTCAGATTTCAAGGGTTAGTTTTTTAGTTTGACTTTATCTGAGCTTTTGTTTGGTTTCTCTACATTCCCCATAGAAGTGACACAAGTAGTATTTGTCTTTCTCCCTCAGACTTAGTTTGCTTAGCATAATCCCTTCCAGCTCCATGTTTGGCCTGAAGAAAATACACTGCTGAGGGGAGCAACGGGCAAGACAGGAGATGTCTGCCGTGCCAAGTGGGTTGCTCCATTGCCGGCCAGAGATCAAACTCGTGCTGCAGAGGCTGTGGGTTGATTCATAGTGCGGTGCTTAACACCTTATGCCACCAGGGAGGTCCTGAGTTTATCTTCTGTGAACACTGAGTAGTATTCTACAGTGTAGACAGACCATATCTGTTTTGGGGAATTTGAGTTATTTCCACAACTTGGCTACTGAAAATAGTGCTGTAATCAACATGGGAGTGCATGTCTCCCTTTAAATTAGTCTTTTTATATTCTGGAAGTAGATGCTAAGGAGTGGAATTGCTGGATCACATGGCAGATCCATTTTTAATCTTTTTTAAAAACTTTTTAAATTTAATTTTTTCTTTACGTAGAAGAACTGGGGTGCAGGTCAGGGGTGCAGGGGTGAGATGCTTCACCAGAGAGAGTGGGGAGCAGAACAGGTGGATCTACTGAAATACACTGCTGAGGGGAGCAATGGGCGAGACAGGAGAGGTCTGCGCCATGTCGGTTATCTCCCTGGCCAGGGATTGAACTCAGGCCACAGCAGTGATAGCACTGAGACTTAACCCCTAGATCAACAGGGAGGTCCCATTTTTAATATTTGAGAAACCACCATTTCCTTTTCCATCGGAGCTGGACCTGTGTGCATTCCCACCAACAGCTTAGAACTTTTCCCTTTTTCTCCACATCCTGTTTCTGGTCTTTTTGTTATGGGCCATTCTCACAGGTATGAGGTTGTATCTCATTGTGGATTAACTAGGGGATACTGAGGTCACAAAATGGGGATCAGAAGAAATCTGCATCTCTTAGTCCATGCAAAGTAGCTATGTCACACTGTAAAGGAAAAATTATCAGGAACACATTCAGGTGAGGCAAAAAGTGTTGACATTCTCTCTCTCTCTTTTTTTTTAAAGATTTATTTATTCATACAAGCACTGGGTACAGTTAGAAGCATGGGAGGGTGAGAGAATTCACCAGAGCCAGAGCGGGGAGCAGAGCAGGCAGAAGGACCGAAGTATACTGCTGAGGGGAGCAGCGGGCACAGCAGGAGAAGTCTGTTGTGCCATGTGGGATCCTTGCCAGTGGCCGGGGATCGAACCGGTGCTGCAGAGGCTGCGGGCAGCTTCGTAGCCCAGCGCTCAACCGCTGCGCCACCAGGGGAGGCCCATGTTGACACTCTCAATAGTCCATCCTATGGGCTCCATCTACACTATCCCAAGGGTCTGAGTAATCATAAACCTGATCCATTTACGTCCAGTCTGGGAGTAGCTTCCTCCTTTCCAACCTGTAGGAATAAAACATCATGTGAGACCATGGAGGGGTCAGGTCTTGAAGTCTTAAAGGAATCCCCTAATCTGGACCACAGGGACATTTCCAGAACTGTGAATGAAGACCCAGGTCAGGACTGGGAAATATGACAAAAGAAGTTCAAGGAGACTGGGCTTACTGCCTCCTGGAGTCTGTCCCAGGCAGGAAACTTGCCCTCTGATATTTTCTGGGATTCAGGTCCCTATAACAAGAACTAGCAAAGAGAACAAGTTGATTCACTTTCACGTGTGCTTTACAAAGACTAAGTGTTAGCAATCAGCTCCAGATTGGGCAATAGGTGTGTGGATGGTATTTCCATTAACCACATAGGGCAAGTTCTATGTGGGACTTGAAAGGTCCCAGTGGACAAGATCCCCCACGCCCTTCCCTACCTGAGCGCTTCTTCCTCCACATCACAACTGCAGCCACCGCAGCTCCAGTGAGCACAGCTCCAAGGAGAACCAGGCCAGCAATGATGCCCACGGTGGAGATCTGAGGAGGGGCCACTGGAAGGGAAGGGAATGTAATGGGAGACCCCGAACTCCAGGCCTTGGTCTGACCCTTTGAAAGTCTCTAGAAGGGCTCCTGGTTCCTTTGAGAACAGGCTCTGTGCCCATGTCCCCCCTCTCACCCCATCTCAGGACTCGGGGCTCCAGCAGCCCCTCATGCTGGACATGACATGTGTATCTCTGCTCCTCTCCAGAAGGCACCTCCACAGCTGCCCACTTCTGAAAGTTTCCACTCCCCCCTGCCTCAACCCGGCCCCAGGCCTGGTCTCCACCAGCTCTGTGTCCTGGGTCAGGTCCTCCCCATCTCACTGCCAGGTCAGGGTGATGTCCGCTGGGTAGAAGCCCAGAGACCAGCACCTCAGGGTGACCTCATACTCAGAGATGGGGTGGTGGGTCACCTGTGCCCTTTGGAGGCCTGAGTGGGAAGAATTGGAAATTTCATGCTTTTTGTTTCCTCCATGGACACTGAATCAGCCAGATGACCATCCTCAGACTGCACAGGACAACATGCTTGGAGGGAGGAAGCACAAACCCTAGAAACCAGCCTGGTCTGGGAGTCCGGGATAGCAGGTGAGAGCCCAGGGTGGGATGCAGGTCTCTGAGCATTTTGTTGCTGACCTGGGTGGAGGGTGATGACACAGACAGGCAGGAGTGAGATCTCCAAAAAATGCTCTCTGACCAAAAAACAAGATCTCGAGAGAGAAACTCATTGTTCCTATGATGGCTGCCGGTCAAAAGGACCCAGTAATGGGTGATTTCAGGGATTGTTTCCCCTTTATCTCAGGACAAACTGGATTCCTTAACTGTCCTTCAGAAAAAAGTAGGAGCCTCAGGGCCAGTCTCCATCCCAGAGCTGGAAAACGAGGCCAACAGCTCCCTCTCTGGCCAGAAGGGGGCGCTTTCTCACCATGATTCCATTTCCCTGCGGGGTGCGCGCCTCAGGGAGATCCAAGGCCCCGCAGCCCTCTCACCTCTGAGCTGCGGCGCCCCCTTCCCCATCCCCAGGAGTCTGGGGGCCCCTCCACGCCCCGACCCCAGGCTGCTCCCGTCCTGCTCTGCCCGACCTTCCCCCTCCCCCTCGCGCCGGGGAGCTGAGCCGCGGGCCCGCCGGGTCCAGGCGCGCAGGTCCCCGCCCAGGGCGCGTCCCCGGCGCCGTCGTGGGGAGCTGGTCGTGCCCGCGGGGGAGGCGCCGTCGGCCCCGCGTCGCAGCTCAGAGTCCTCTGGACCGTGGGAGACCCTGAGCCCGCCCTGCAGTCACCCCGTGGTCTCCGCCCGCACCCGATCTCCCGCCCTGAATAATCCCAAACTTAAATGAAACCTAAAGGGGGAAAGTCCCGCGGGCTCTTCCCTGGTCCAGGGGCCTGGCAGGGGCCACGGCCTCGGGGGTCACGGGGCCCCGAGACTCGGGGCGGGGGGTGGGGCGGGAGCGGTGACCCGCCCCGGCCCGCGCTGCTCCCCGGCCCGGCTCTGGCTGCGGCGGCCGCGCGGGGCCTCCAGGAGCGCTTGGAGCCTCCGCGCCGAGTGTCTGCGGAGCCGCGTCTCCTCGCCCGACCCTCCCGCCCCGCCCGCCCGCCCAGGGGCCCGCGGCTCCGCGCTCTGGCCCGGGGAGTCGCCGTCGAACCCCCGAACTGCGTGTCGTCCACATAGCCCCCGCGATGCACCGGGGCTCCCCGAGGCCGGGCGGGACATCACCATTTCTAACACCCTCAGAGAGGGGGAGCCTGGGGGCGGGGAGGGGTGAAGCCGGGCGGACCCTCCTCCCCGGGCGGGTCCTGAGTCCCAGGGAGATGGGGCAGGGGAGAAAGTGTCCAGGAGGGAGGGAGCTCCAGAGACTGAACATGGGCAGCGGGTCCAGAAGGGGCAAGACTCAGGGGACAAAAGGAGGAGGCAGGTGGGGGGAGAGAAAGGGACCAGGACTGAGGGGCGCCACGGGGGTGACAGAGGGGCCTAAGGCAGCAGCTTCCTCTGCAGAAGCCTTTTCCCTCCACCCTGCACTCACCAGCCCAGGGGTCTGTCTGGGCCAGAGCCCTGGAGAGAAGCAGCAGGAGGAGGTTGGGGGCCCCATGCCCAGCACTGCTGGGGTCTGGGGAGCTTCTGACCCTAGGCTGGTGGGTGGAGACTTACCTGGGCAGGCAGTGATGCTGACTGGTTCTCTGGGAACCTCCAGGCACTGGGGACTGAGAACTGGGGAGGAATCACAAGTGTCCAGGGCCCAGCACAGGTGGTGGAGACAGAAGTGAGGCTAAGGGGCCAGTGGGGTATCCCCAACAGTAACCTTCCTGCCCTAGACACAGCCCTGGGGCCTGGAACTATGAGAACCAGACTAGGGCCCTGGGGCTTTGCTCTGGCCCCTCCTCTCCTCACCCAAAGCTTCCTCACCCTGTCTCCATGACCCAGGCACTGGTTCTGTGATTCTCAGTCATTTTCCTTCCCGGATCCGTGTCCAGTCTTACAGATTAGGGAGGACGCCAAGTATAATCTTGTTTAGGAGGTATCGCTCCCCATATTTACCACACTGGGAATAAAGCTGAGTTTGATCATGCAGCTGTTTCATTTAGAATAATAGTAATAATCCAATGCCTGTTGATAGATAATCAATAACCAATGCCTGTTAAATAACTTCTTTCTGAAAATAATCAGGGCAATGAGGAGAGTGGATCTTTCACGTGTTTTATGTTTGCAGTTGTTTTTCTTGTCTGTCTCATTGGTTTTCTTGTCTGTCTCATTAGAAGACAGTAGGATTTTCATGTTTCCTTCTGCATTTAGCTGTGGTTCTGGTTGAAGTCTATGAAAAAAAATGTCTACAGCCTTACACAAATATGTTGGAGTAGTGTTTTCACATTATTGCGAATATTCCACTTTGATACTAAATTAAATCTATACAGGTGGTATTTTCTCCCAGGTTATTTGCAAAGTGAAACCTGAAACAATATCATTGAATATTTCTTATTCTGTTACATTTTATAGTCCTCTCTTGAATAAAACTAACTGCAGTGAGTTTTAATGTGTGATTTTTTTAAAGTAATATATTGTTCCACAAGTTATAAAGCTCTTCAATGTTCATTACACCAGAATCAAATTATTTTTAAAAATTCATTTTATTTTTCACCACAAATCCAAAAAGTAAAAGTAGTACTGGAAGTTGTCAAGTTAGTGATAGGACACAATTTTCCATGATTCTGGTTTTTTCTGAGCACTTACATTTGGTCAAGGTGAAGTGACTGTCAGTTATCAATTGTCAGTTGATTTTCTTAAAGGAGCACACACTCATGTTCAGGACAATGTCTGCTAATTAACCAAATCAAATAGCCACAGATTTTGTCATTCATTCCTTCATGTGAAGATGGTATTGCCTACAAAAAAGAAAAATATTCCAATTCATCTCATGTAAATACTTTTCTTGGCACATAATAGGTGGGAACGCAGCAGGAGTGTTCTGTGTGCACTTTTGTGTCCTCGCATCAGGTGCTGTAAAATGTGGATTTGAGGATGATAGAATAGTGAAGATAATTTTTAATGCTTCAACCAAGAAACTTTGAAATGAAACTGGCTTGGAGTTGTGTTTCTGAGGTAAGTAGTTGTGAAGAATAACTACTACTGCAGCTAGTAATATAAGCTCCATTTTTAGTAAGTTTTACCTCAGCAGATGGCGAAATAGTGAAAAAGCCAATGGTGTCTAAGTGACGTTTTGAAAATAGTTTTTACCTCGTGGATCCTGTGACAGGCTATGGGTGACTTCAAGGATTCCACAACCACACTTTGAGAAATGCTTTTCTCAGGGAACCAGGGAGCATCTCCCAAATGTTCGTAGCCTTTGCCTCCTCTTCACTTCCCAGCATCCCTTTCCCTGGCTGGCTCCTGCCTCCCCAAGCTGCCTCCCCTGCAGACACAATGGGGAGCAGAGAGAGGACCCTGGAGACCTGGAGCTTGCTCTGTCATGAGAGATGGACACTGAGTAAAGGTGACAAAGACACATGTAAACCCAACCTGAGCCAAGGGCTGGGAGGAAGGAGCGTGATTATTATGAAAGTAGTGCAGTAGGAGTGCTTCTATTATTTTAAATAATATCAAAAGATGTAAAAAATATATTTAAAACAGGGCCTCCCTGGTGGCATAAGGTTTAAGTCTGAGTGCTATCACTGCTTAGATCTGAGTTTGATCTCTGGCCAGGGAGCAAACCACAGGGGGCAGCAGACCTCTCCTGTCTCACCCACCACTCCCCTCAGCAGTGGATTTCAGTGGATCAGCCTGTTCTGCTCCTTACTCTGTGTCTGGTGAATCCTCTCACCCTCTGCCCCTCTGGCCTATGCTCCAGTTCTTGTATGCATAAATAAATAAAAAATGAATCTTAAAAACAAACAAAAAAATCACATGCAGCATCAAGTACAAGATCCATCTCAGACCCAGCAAACAGCAGAGGCTGGGGACCCAGTGGTGGTGTAGGTGAAACAAGACACAATGGGGGATTCAGACAGCTGGAGTCAGGCTTTGTGGTCAAGTGAGTTTGATGGCAAACTAGAGAGGGTAAGTCTACCATCCAGCGCTGCCAGACCAGGAAGTCTGGGCTGGTCTGCTGCCCCAGCCAGTAGTCAGGCACCACCTGGGAGACTCAAGGGATAGCTTTTAAGTTTGGCTTAATCTAGCCCTTTGTTTAATTTCTCTATATCCATATCTAAGTGACATATTTGTCTTTCTCCTTTGGGCTTATTTCCATTAACTCCATCCATGTTGCCCCAGAGGGCATTAGTTTATGTTTCTTGATGAGTAGTATTCTATTATCTATGTACCACCCCTTCCATAGCTTGGCTACTGTAAATAGTGCTGCATGATCAGGGGGGGTGCAGGTTTCCTTTGAAGTAGTGTAATGTCCTCTGCGGGTTGTTGGCGCCTGCTGCCCTAAAGGGAGCCAGAGTCTCTGAGAGCACCTGCTTAATCTGCACAGGGGGTTCCAGGGGAACTTGATGCCCAGCCAGATAAGACACTGGCAAGCAGTTAAGCTAAAGGGCCTCACACTGTGGGGCGGAAGCTAAAGGGACTCACACTGTGGGGCCAAAAATTCCTTGTGCTTCACACCGTGGGGCTGGGGCTGAAGATTTAACATCCCTTTGCTTTTTGTTCTTGGTCATAAAGAGAGAAAAAATTTCTCAAAAAGTACATTAGACAATAAATTATATGTATAGCATACTGCAAGCAAATGGCACGGAAAATTATCTGTTTAGAAATTAGTTATTAAACAATTTGGCCCACTTGACAATGGAGGACAATTTATTGTACATGCCTGCACAACAATTATTTTTTTGCTTTTTTACAAATTTCCTTTTTTAAAGACGTTTCTTAGGAACGTTTTTAAATGAAGTTAACTGTGTTAAGGAGTTTCTAGGTAGAAAAAATTCTGATAGCTAAGAAGCAGCTGGTCTCTGGCTGAAGGCCATAAAAATAGAAGAGTCATTGGATGCTTAGGCTTTAGCTGTTAGGAGTGTACTGGCGGCTATCCACTGTCTTAGGTAATGGTCTAGCTGAAATAATAAGTTTTAGTGTTAGGTTTGGTTTTTTTATCTATTAACCTTGAAGGCTACCGTCTAGCTGAGACCCGTAGGAGTCAGGAGTCCATGGGAATAAAATACGCTAATTGTCTCTGCTTTGCACATGATGATGTAATTTCTCTGCTTGCTAAAAATGAATAAATAAAGACCTGCTGAGTCTCTCGGCAGAAGATACTTGCACCTCATCCAGTGTCAGTATCTCCTCACTACCTCATCCCCCTCCTCTTAGCCCTTAAGTTTTCACAAATGCCATCTCATCCTTTCAGGAACCCCTGACACGACATTTTGCCAAGGCTGGTCCCCGGCACTTCCCCAAATGAACTCCTGTTCCCTGAGGACATGCTGACTTGTGGCACAATCCCTACTAACTAGAAAAACTTGTTCCAGCAGTAACTTATTCATGTGTATAAGCATAAACACAATTACACACTATTTCCTTATCTCTTTGTTCATTTCTTTAATAAGAGCTTGGCCTGGAAGAGTGAGAGGCAGAGCCTCTCTAGAGGGTTCTCCCCAGCCTCCCCCTGCAGCTAATTCATTTAGACTCTGAGTCTTCCTTCATAGCTGAGAACTTCTCATGGGCTGCCTGAGACAGGGTAGATACCTTGGAATGGGACTGCTGGGTCCTAGGGCAGATCCACAATTAATTTTCTAGGAAACCTGGATACTGTTTTCCATCATGGCTGAACCAGTCTACACTCCCCAAAACAGTGCAGGACTGTTCCCTTTTCTCCATGTCCTGCCAGCTGTTGTATGTCTGGTCTTTTTTTTTTTTTTTTTTTAACCTACTAATGTTTTTTTTTTTAAGATTTATTTATTTATTTATTATTTATACAAGCATTGGGTATAGTCAGAAGCGCGGGAGGGTGAGAGAATTCACCAGAGCCAGAGCGGGGAGCAGAGCAGGCAGAAGGACCGAAGTACACTGCTGAGGGGAGCAGCGGGCGGCAGGAGAGGTCTGCGCGCCATGTGGGACCCTCCTTCGGTGGCCGGGGAGCAGCCGGGGATCGAACTGGCGCTGCAGAGGCCGCAGGCAGCTTCGCAACTCAGCGCTCAACCACTGCGCCACTGGGGAGGCCCATGTCTGGTCTTTTAGATATGGGCCCTTCTCACAGGTGTAAAGTGGTTTCTGATTGTGTTTTGAATCAGGGGATCTTGAATGGATCAAGAAGATGGGGTACACTTCACTCCAGTGAGAATGCCCACATTAAAAAACCAGAAACAACAAATACTGGAGAGGATGTGGAGATAAAGGAAGCCTCTTGCACTGTTGGTGAGAATGTGAACTGGTCTAACCACGGAGGAAGGCTGTGTGGAGATTCCTCAGAATACTGAAAATGGACCTACGATGATCCAGGGATTCCACTCCTAGAAATCTACCCAAAGGACACAAAAACAGGGAAAGTTCATTGTGCCCCAGGCGAAATTCACAGACCCAAGACAGGGACCCCTGTGTGGAGTCGCACACATTGCCAGGGGGAAGCAGGCTTTTACAGGGTGAGGAGAGGTCAGGTGGGAGACTGGGTTTGTTATAGGACAGGGAGAGGGGCAGCCCAAACCCCGCAAACCTGCCTATTCTACATGGGTTCTGCCATCCGCCGCATCAACAGAAAACATAGGAGACTTTAAGGGGAAGGAACTTTAATAAAACTAGGAAACAATACAGGAAAGGCAAATAATCTAGTTTCTAAATCAAGCACCCAAAGTTACCCGTCCCCTCGTGGGTAAAAGTCCATCCAAATGGGATTGGCCCAGAGCAAGGCCCCAAAGCCTGCCACAAGTCTAAAGCATCTTCCAGTGGGGACCCACAGAAAAGGGCCAGAAACAACCAGACAAGTCCGGAAGGAAAAGAGCAAAATCAATATCAAGATAAAAGCTGCCATTGTCACCTCCCCATGGGTCTCACCCACATCTGTGTCACCCAGTCCACGACCAAAAGACAAGCACAGTTTCTTCACGTGTCTCTAGGCTCCATGCGCCTCCTCCAGGTCTCCTGGCTCCATCCTGCTTCCTTCCTCAGTCTCTTCTGAAGCTTATCCTCTTCCTGCTCAGCTCCACCCTCCCATGGGTGGGGCAGGGAACCTCCCCCTTTCCTGGGGACCACCCTGTTACAATCCCCCCTTTTAATTTTTATTCCACCATATCTATGGTGGCACAGATCTCATGGTGTAATCTTAGGAGACAGTCTTTTTTCAGGGTTACAATGTGTGTAAGAGAAGCAACAATTAGTCAGCAGCATTGTCCATGAATGTGCAGTATGACAGTTTCATTACTTACTTTTTGCTTTCCACAATTATCGAATACCTGGAGGGACTGGTTTTCTTTCACACTGGAACCTGGTAAAAAAATGTTCATCTGAGACTGCATCCCAACATCCATATATTCGCTCTTCATCACCATGGAAATGGTGGAAAAAAGTGAAAGGGGGGAATTGTTAGGGGGAAAAGGATGTCCTAAAGCTAATTCCATACAGGCTTTGTGGACTCCACCCCCACCCCAGGTCAAAGCCAAAGACACTGGGAACTCCAAATCCCATCACCACCAAAGGGAAGATAGCTGGGACCTGAGGGTGGGGTTAAGCAGCCAAGTTGATATAAAAGGCAGACACGTGGGCTTTGGGGGTCCCCCCATTTTGGCTCTCCACCAGCTAGCAGCGTCTGGCCAGCTCTGAGAGTGACTTTGGGTTTCCAGGTCATCGGATCGGATAGGACGCATTAAAGACTTTATTTCCCTATTTTCTCCCTGAGTTGTACATTTTCCTTATTTCCTTTTCCCTTGTAAATAAACCTTTTATTAACCTTTTGCTGCACCTCCCCCTGCAGTGACCTTTAGGGCTAACCGTCCCTAGGTCCGGCTGGGCAACCAGCGCGCAGGGGGAGAACAGCAAAACCCTACCTGCTGCACCTCTCCCCGCAGTGATCTTTAGGAATGGCTTTCGCCACGGTCCCTAGATCCCGCTGGTGCCCAGCGCGTGGGGAGAGAACAGCCTGAAGCAGAGGAAGTGCAGCAGAAGTTCCCTGAAAAGGCAGAAGCTTATCAAAAGACAAGGACCACCAAGAACCACTACAAGAATGCTAAAAATCTTGTCCCTCTTTCTAGAACTACAAACTTTAATCCCTTATTTGTCTTTCTAAACTTCCTTCCTTCTTCTATAATGGTCATTGCTTGTTATGTAGATCACCTCCCTGATAGTGATAGACTGAGCCAGCAAGCAAGCTAATTTCTTTGATATTCATTCCTGTGCTTTTAGAAAACATATATATACTAGTCACAAACTTAAAGAAAATTACACTCAGATTTTCACTCTTGAAGTGTGTCTGTTTGTCATTTCTTTCGCCGACTCCCTGACCACCCTGCACACTTCTCTCAACCCTGAGGTGGCCTCATCGTCTACTGCTGTGCTGGTCTGCGGCAGGTGGCGCCCAAACGTGGGGCCCCGACATTTCATTTCATTTCATTGTGTCTTCCACCCAAAGAAGAGGTGAGTAACGGAGAGATCGTGTTGGGTAAGCTATCTCCTTTCTTGTGTGTGTGAGTGTGAATGTGATTCCCTTAAAATACCCTCTTTTAAACAGTCAGGGATAGGATCCTCACTGGAGCGTCCGGAGCTCGCTGATAAAGGATGATCAGTTCAAGATAGTGAGAAGTTTTTCTAAGAGTGAATGCTCGTGGTGCTGTGTGTGTGTGCGAGTGCATGAATACGGCTCCACGGCCTCGTGGCTACGGAGTCTGAGTGGGCTGCACCCGCGATTCCCGTGGAGGACGTCATAAGGCATAACGGTCATCTGCTCTTCGGAGTAGCCTGGTCCGGGACTTATACAGACAGACCTTAGCTAAGACGCCTCCGCAAGTTCCCGCGAGGGACACGGGCCGGACAGCACAGTTGAAAGAAATCTTTGCTTGAGTGAACAAAAGCACCACGAGACCAAAAACAAAAATCTTTTTCTATCTATATTAAAAAATATGATTGAAACACGAGGTATTAAAGAAAATAAGAAAGCTCTACTGTAACTTTATAAATTTATATTACGGGTATGCCCGTGGTTTCCAGAAGAAGGTAGTTTGTCACTGGAAACTTGGAAGAAAGTAGGAAAAGAAGTGAAAGAGTTTTATGCCCTTCGTGGACCATCTCAGGTTCCGAGACAGGTTTTATCCTTGTGGGTACAAATTAGAGATTTGTTGATTGATGCCACTGAGGCAGAATTGTGGGAAGGCCAACAGAATGAAGTTCAGGATAATCCTAAAAACAATAATGATCTAAACACGTCATTATTCACTCAAGCCTCTGCTCCCGTATCAAAAGAATCCCTTTCCCAGTCAGAGAATGAGTTTAATGATCATGAATATACTGAAATGCTAGATAAATTAACTTTCAAAAATGATAAACCCTCCCGCCCACCCGCTAACCTTTTTCCAGTTGTTACCAAACCTAAAATTGCATTACATAATAATCCTAAGCATATCAAAGCCCATCAAGGGCCCCTAGGTGGCATTTTAGGATCAGCAAGAAAGGCCAGTAAGGAGATTTTTCATTTACTTTTCCCGTTGCCGGACCTCCGGCTTTGTCTCGCGCTGATTAAGGCCCTGCATGGGAGGCCATCCCCATAAAAACTCTTAAAAAATTACAGTTAGCTCTTCAGACAACAGGTCATAACTCCCCTTATATTTATCAAATTATTGACATGTTATCAGCCACCTGGATGACCCCTTATGACTGGCATAATCTTGCCAAGGCTGTTCTTCCTTCAGCAATGTATGTATTATTTCACATGGAATATGAGGACCAAGTACATGCCTTCCTTAAGAATCATGATGAGGTTAGGGATGAGAAAATTTCCCTTTCTATGTTCATGGGAACAGACAAATATGCTTGAAAGGTCCATGCAGCAGGCTGGAATGCAGGAGCCAACCAGGAAGCCCACCTGGGGGGCAGGAATGCGGATACCTGCCTGGAGGACTCAGACAATGAGCCTCCCCCCTCCCACTACGAGTCTCATCTCAGAAAAAGAACCTCTACCTGCCCTACAAACTTTTCCCTCCTTAGGAGCCCAACTACCCACCTGACCTCTCCTCACCCTACAAAACCCTGCTTCCCCCTAACAACGGGCGCGGCTTCACTAACCCCCACCTTGGGTCTGTGAGGTCCGCCCGGGGCGCAATAAACTTTCCCTCCCTTTGAGAAATGTAGCCTGGCTCTCCTTGTCTTTACCGCGCCGAACCTTTCAATGCTGAGGTACGCAGACAAGCTGCCCTTCCAAAAGACGTCCTAGTTGAAATTAATAAACTATCAGTTGCCTCATGGAAAAATCTTCCTTCACCTGAGTACAAACCCACTAATCTCACTGATATACACCAACGCCAGGATGAAATGTACCAGGATTTTGTGGCTAGATTAGAAACTGCTCTGGATAAGTTTCTTCCATCCTCCCGGAGCACGAGATTTATTGTTTAACAACTTGCATGTAAAATACTAATTCCCTCTGTAAAGAACTAATTAGACCTATAAGAAAAACTGGTATGATTCAACATTACATTAAAGTTTGCTTAAATGCTTCCCCTGCGGCACTAGATCAAGGGTCTGTAAAAAATAAATAAATAAATAAATAAATAAATAAACAAACAAACAAATAAATAAATTAAAAACTCAAAAATTTATGGCTGTCTGTATCCCTAAATAACATCAAAGAGGACTCATCTGACAGCCCCATGTTAATAAAACAATTGCCTAAACAGATAGGTCGTTTTTGCCTGGCTGGAGGCAAAATGAAATATGCAAAACAAAAGGTAAAATAAAAAATAGCCTGCAGTATTACAGAAAGTGATCAGGATTCTTGGGATAGTAAAATTGTTTTTCAAAAGCCAAAAGTTGATTCTAGAGCCAATGCTGACCTCTTTGCAGAGGCATCGGTTCCCAATTATGAGACCATTCCAAAATCCAGCCCAAATTTCCAGCTCGGACTTGGCTAAAATTGTTGATAAAAATAAAAACTCAAAAACAAATAAAAGATAATGTGTCATAATCTTAAATAAAACAAAACAAAACAAAAATGCTCCAATCTTTTCCTGTTAATTATTTGGGGAAGAGACTAGGTTCCCCCCAGTGAAGTTTTTTGCCATTTGTTTCTTTTAAAATAAATAAATAAATAAAGCATTTTTAAATAATAGTATTCAAAGTTAATTCACAATTGTTAAAGTTTATTATAAAAAATGGTTAAATATGAATGTATAAGACTATATGACTATAAATAAAAGGTTTTTATTAAAATAGTATGAACCTGTTAGGGGGAAATAACAAACCCACTGCAGTGGGCTGGTGGGGGCTGCCCTTGATCTCAACAAGCAGCTGCCTGGACTTTTTCTCCAGTGTTGGGATCACTGACAGGTCTCTACTACCTAACTGCTGTGGAGGACTGAACCTTTCTATTATCCACCTTAAATAACTATTTTGGTTCATTCTACAAAAAAAAAAAAAAAAAAAAAAAAATTCCATTTCCCTGTGTTTCTCTGATTTTAAAGTCTAAACTGTCTTAGGCAAAAACTGTTGAGTTACTTTTGACCTGCTAACAACCTATACAAAATGCTTATTGGTTGAATAAAAGCTTTTAATTTTACTTATTGGACCTGTAAAAGATTAAGTTTCTTGTTAAAACAAACTAACCTGGTAAAACATAAAGTGATGGTACACACATTTTTTAGCTAAATTCTAAACCTCAAATTTTACAGGCAGACTGTAAAAAATTTACCTCTTCTCCTGTTCTCAAGATAACAGTGTACTTTTATGTTTTAAAATATGACCGTTCCCAGTGAGATAATATGTTAACAACCTAAAGCCATATAATCATTTCTTAAAAATGTAAACTCCAAAAATATTTTCTTTTTTTTCAATAAATGGTTTATTAAAGATAACAATGAATTTGTAATAAATATTTTTTCACAATTATACTTTTGATTTTGTTAAATTTGTAAATATAGCACTTTCCATTTATTCTTTTTTTTTTAATTTCTAATATATTTTAATTTCTTATAAAAAAAATAATAGTAAAAACTGCCGTGACTACTGTGGTCTCGAGCCCAAGGTCTTTGGTAATAATTAAGATTAGACACTTATTCTGTGTACAGATTTTAGCTGTTAACTCATTAAAAACCTCAGTATCTTCACACATTGCTAAAATAACTTTCAAACTATATACATGGCCAGAATTTTAAATGTTATCAAGAGATCTCTGTATCTGTTTGTCTGTCTTTGTGTTTGTTTTGTTTTTTACCTCCGGAGGACTAATTATAAATGGCGCCTTTAAATTATCATAAAACAAATCTTAAGATCTTAAACAATTTTTTAATAAACAAAAACTAGTTTAAATTTTATAATATAATTCAAACCATATATGCCTTAAAGTTACAAATACTTTGTTTAAATGTGTTTCAAAAAGAAATTTCTGGTATAAAAAGTACTTTTCTCCTTCCTACTGAGTCACATGTATGTGAAATATGTACATAGTATCTGTATGGTGCTCTGATTTTTTTTTGTTTTTATTAATTTGCCTAATTGCTTCTTTATTAGCTAGCCTACAAAAACCTAGGTATGTGCCATTATATTATTAACAGCCATGCAAAATGGAATTCCAGTCATAACAAACTAAAACTACAACTAAACTTTCAGGTTTACTTTTTGCACCTATTTGTGAAACCTAAAAATTCTAATGTCATATTACCTTGTGTGTTCACATTTAAGTCATCTAGTACAAACAGATAACAGTATTATAATGCCTTACTGCTAATGAAAGATGTGACAATCCTAAATGGATGTAATGTGAAATGTGTGTTTACAAAGAAAAACATGTATTAAAAATAGATATTTTAATGGTCCTAAAAGTAAAGTGATAAGTGTTAAAGCAAATATTGAAGGTCTAAAATAATTAAAAAGTAACAAGGCTAAGGAAAGTGTTAAATCTCAAAAAGAAATTTTACAAAAACAAATTTTGTATACTCAAATGATTTATATTTTAGTATTTTGGGAACACATTAGCTAAATAATTTTTGGTTAATAATAACTGAGTTTTAATCTAATGGGTTGTTTCAAAACATGTACTTATACACTAACATTGGGTATAATCTTGGCCCTTGTCTAGGTTAATGATTTTGGGTACATAATGTCTTCTAGTGTCTGAAAAACTAAGATTTTTGAGATGCAATTAAAGGTTATGATTTGATTGTCAATATTATACTCAGGGCTAGAATTTTTATAAAAATTAAATATGGTTGTTTTTGCTGCTTTCTAAGTATTTATGACACAGCATCCCAAAAATCTAAATTAAAGTAAAATTTGGTAGCCTGTCATTTAATCAATTAAAGGAAATTTTGTGAAACCTCAGCAGAGCTTTAGAGATACTCCACAAACTTTCTCCTTTTCCTCCTGGGAAGGACATTAGATAAATTTATCCTATCTGGTTTACCTGGTAAAGTTACACTACAAGGAAACCATGTCACTTCAAAAAATGGTGAAACTCTAATATGTACAAAAATGTTAACATTGGTTTTCTAAAACAAAATCTTTCAATACCTGATATATGTAAATTGTCAATGATTATTGTTGCCTTGCAATATTATACTTCAATGATTTAATGTCTGCAGCACTTGTTTCTACACAATATAAGAAGAAAAGGCCTCAATTGATTCAAAATGATAAACTTTTGAGAGTAAAAATCTTTCTACAAAGGACTGTATAGACTGTTGGATATAAACCTGATTTTTACTGTTTTGTTTGGCATAACATTGAAAATGTTTTTACATTTTGCCTTAATTCAACAAAGTTTTCTTGTTTTGACTGACCACACTCTACACCAATGTTATGTATGTATATTTTTCTTTTTCTAGCAGAGCTAACCTTTTGTGTGGCTTTGAGTACAATTCTTCCAGGGAGTTGACATAGAGCTAAACTAAAATGTGGAGAAACTGCTGCTTTGTTCGTAGGGTTCCAGACACCTCTGAAAATGATGAGAAAGTTTGCCTCCATTGGCAGGACTGAATAACCCGGTTCCCTGAACAGAAACCTCTGTCATAAAGCCTGAACTCTTTCGTCTTTTCGCTGCCTTTGATGTACACTTCAAACAACCTGGACAGGACACCACTAAGATCCCAGTGCGTGCCTACGTTGGATACCCCTTCGCTATACTTCTGGGGAATGCCTCAGCTACACGCATTCAATCGCATGGGACTTCTTACTCCATTCATTGTTCCAGTTGCATTGTTACTAATTGTATTATCCCCTCTCTTGTTCGTCTATATCCTGTGGTGGTCTTGCTCAAAAGACCCTCCTATGTTATGTTACCTGTTGATTTACATGACATGCCTTGGTATGATAACATTGCCATGCAAGTTTTAGATGAGGTACATGCTCTTCTTCGTCCTAAACGTTTTACCCTTATTTTAGGCATTGCGGCCCTGATTTCCCTGGTTACTTCATTAGCTGCTTCCTCTGTTGCTTTAATTCAGGAAGCTAAGACAGCTTCTTTTGTAAATGACCTTACCAAAAACGTGTCCATGGCGCTCGCAATACAGCGGGACATTGATTATAAGTTAGAAAGAAAGTTAAATGCTCTAGAAAAAATTGTTATTGCTATTGGCAATGAGGTTCAACTTCTCAAACAACAACTGTCTACTCGTTGCCATGTTCAGTTTCGTTTCATTTGTGTTACGCCTTTACATTATAACTCTTCCTTACATTGGAATCTTACCAAACATCACCTATTAGACATCTGCAAGACAGTGACCTTTCTCATGACCTTTTGTCTCTCCAAGCTGAAATTTCTGCTGTCACTAAGTCTCATCTGTACACTTCACTCTCTTCCTTTGCTCATTCTCTAGCTTCCACTCTCCAATCTTTGACTCCTACTCACTGGTATCATCTCATTCTCTCTTTTATTGTTCTTTCCCTACTCGTCCTGTTGTTTACTCCTTCCCCTCTGTGCCCGCTTACTTCACAGGTCCATTCATCATCTTCAACGAGATATGTACACCTTCCAGCTCCGTTCTAAAAACAAAGGGGGACCTGCTGCACCTCCCCCTGCAGTGACCTTTAGGGCTAACCGTCCCTAGGTCCGGCTGGGCAACCAGCGCGCAGGGGGAGAACAGCAAAACCCTACCTGCTGCACCTCTCCCCGCAGTGATCTTTAGGAATGGCTTTCGCCACGGTCCCTAGATCCGGCTGGGCCCAGCGCGCGGGGAGAGAACAGCCTGAAGCAGAGGAAGTGCAGCAGAAGTTCCCTGAAAAGGCAGAAGCTTATCAAAAGACAAGGACCACCAAGAACCACTACAAGAATGCTAAAAATCTTGTCCCTCTTTCTAGAACTACAAACTTTAATCCCTTATTTGTCTTTCTAAACTTCCTTCCTTCTTCTATAATGGTCATTGCTTGTTATGTAGATCACCTCCCTGATAGTGATAGACTGAGCCAGCAAGCAAGCTAATTTCTTTGATATTCATTCCTGTGCTTTTAGAAAACATATATATACTAGTCACAAACTTAAAGAAAATTACACTCAGATTTTCACTCTTGAAGTGTGTCTGTTTGTCATTTCTTTCGCCGACTCCCTGACCACCCTGCACACTTCTCTCAACCCTGAGGTGGCCTCATCGTCTACTGCTGTGCTGGTCTGCGGCAACCTTTTGTGTGTGCCTGTAGTGGAGTATTCATAAGTCCCTTTTAAGCGCGCTGGTGAGGACCCACAGCCAGGAACCCGTTCAATATCGGGGGCTGCTCTATAACAGGTTTGCAAGGGCCGGAAAAGATTCTAGAGCAGGGAGGGGTTCATTGTCTGAATTTTCTAGGCTGACTTCTGCATTCTTGCCCCAGGGGGCTTCCTGGTGGGCTTTTGCATTCCAGCCTCTTTCATGGACCTTTCAGGCTCCATTCTAAACTCACTCAATCGGAATTTGCCAGTGTGGGGGAGCGGGGAGGAAGGACCTTGGATCTGAGCTCCTGCCTTTTACACTACTTTCCAGCAGGAAAACTTTTTAAACTACTTTTCTGCTGCCCAGCCACATGGAGAACCTCTGTACTAAACAGATGATTCGTAAGCACCCATCAAATTTGAAAGGTCTGGCGGGAACCAGAGTAACTAGGACAAAAAGGCATCGGGTAGGAAGCCACCTAAGGCTGAGAATGAGGACCTGCTGATACCATCAGAAAACAACTGTTCCTCGTTACCTGCAAGCCCAGTTTCCCTCTCCCCATCCTATAAACACCTGCCTTCCCCTGACAATAGGCGCGACTTCACCGACCCCCACCTTGGGTCTGTGAAGTTTGCCCGGGGAACGCAACAAAGCCCCCCTTTAAACTTATTCTGTCGTCCTCGTCTTTCCCTCCTCATCTTCCCCTGCTGAACCTTTCAAAATTAGAATATCCTACTGGAAATTAAACTTTGACGTCAGAGACATGTCCTATTGTGTCAGTGGCACAGGGGATTTTGCCTGATACGTTATATATGCTCCATAAATGCTTGCTGAGGTATGAATGGAACATTCTCTAGCTTTGCTCCTATTAAAAATGGTGATATTAAGAGCTCACTAAGCACTCCTTTTGGCTGCTCACTGAGCTGTTTTGTATACATGATGTTGTTGAGCTTGCACATTAACCCCAAAGGACACTGAAGACATTGGAAATGCGGAGAGGTTGGCACAAGGTCACCTAGATAATGATTGCACCTGGGCTCAACCCAACACTGATGCCTAAGCCTGTACTTGTTGATAGAGATGTGATATTCTGATTTACAAACCCTTTGGCACACTGCTAGCCAGAGTCACCTTATCCAGAGAGAGCAGCAGTAATAATAACTATGATTATATTGTGCCCTGGGAGCTCTGATTTGCTATGTGTGTGGTGTGAATCCTCATAGTGCAGGTGGACATTATCTCTGTTTCGTCAGGTGGGAAACTAAGGCTCAGAACAGTCCACGTAACTTATGTGGCATCATACCCTCCATCTGTCCCCACTTCTCTCCTTTCAGACATGGTTGCAGTTCTAGGAGAGACCACTGGACTCCGTGCATTGAAGGTCCTCAGAGACCCGATGAGGAGGGATCCAGAGGGTGCCCAGATCTTACAGTAGGTAACAGCCCTGTCTGGAGCTTGGGGGCATTCTCTGGGGATCCTGCTCTCTCTGGAGTCATATTGTATCAAACTGTTTCCTCTGGGAAGCTCATCCTGATACTTCGGTCATGGTGCTGCACAGGCTGGGCACTGCCCGACTCCACTGGTGCCATTCTTGTAGACAGCATGACAACCCCTGGTTAGTGCCATGCGGTGGAATCCACGGAGCTCTGTGCCTTCACTGAGCTCCTATAACATGTACTAGCTGTACCCCCCACCCCCATAGCAGTGCCCTCTGACTACCCTGCCTACATGCCCTGCAATCAGGAGCCATGTATTTGGCTCGTGCTCCTCTGCTCAGTTTCTGCCGCCGGCCTGCCAGTAACAGGTGTCCCATTAGGGCTTGAGGCTCCCTTGCTGCTCCGTCACCTCTCGTGGCCTTGCTCTAGCTGAACCATTTGCCTGCTTCATCTGTCCCCTCCCAAAACCTGAGTGCCCCCTTCGGCCTACAGGGAACGTCCCCAGATCTTACTGTCCACCCTCGACCTAGGCAAGCTCCAGAGCCGGCCTCAGAGCTCCCTGGGCTACAAGTATCTCTGTTTCCTGTGTGAGAATGTGAGTTTCCAGCTTCTGCACATCTGGCGGTCACCAGGAAGGGCAGAGCAGAGTCTGGACTGCCACCGGGGACAGGAGTGCTTGTCAGGCTCTGTGCCAAGGCTTTGTCATTTTCTCTGGGGCAGGCAGATGGGCTGTGAGCATCGCTTCTATCAAATATATTGGCCAGCATTTATTCACCTCTTACTGCATGCCAGATGCCCCCAGCAATGCTATCAAGTCTGTTCTATTCTTATCCCCTTTCCATGGAGGAGAAGGCAGACTCCGCACAGTTAAGCCACTTGCTGCCTTCACACAGCCAGTGTTCATGGAGGCAAACCCAGATCATGTTCTTAACTGCCGGTGCACTGTGTCCCCCTGTTTCGGGAGGACAGTGCTTCTCTCCCTTGGCGATGGCAAAACTGGCACTCCCAGCCCGAGGCAGGAAGGATAGTGGCTGGGGTGGGAACCCCAACTCCTGAGGAACTCCTTTTGTCGAGCACCTGCCCCTTGCTGGCTGTTGTTCCAGGTGCTGGGGAACTAGACAACCAGCCAGGTAGCTCCTGCCCTCACGGTGCTCATTCTGTAGTTGGGGAGGCAGACAGGAAAGCTGTAAAATAAGAAAATTCACATAAGGATTCAGGCGGATACTAGCAGTAATGAAAACATGACAGAACGGTTGGTATGTGGGGAACGAAACCAGCGAAGAGCCTGCCCGTGTGGAGCGTCCATCGAGCAGATGGTGAGGCCGGCCAGTGTGATGGGGACAAGGGCGGGGTGGGAGCTTGGCCGCCTCTCACAGTGGGCTCAGAAGAGGCCCCACTGAGGAAATACGGGAGAAGAGAGGAGCCCGCCCTGAGGAGAGCAAGGAGGAACATTCCCGCCAGTGCCAGGCTGTGCTTAAGGACAACAGGCCTCGAGGTGTGCGCTGGGGGAGGCAGGCAGTGGGCTGGAAGGTCAGCCGGGCCAGGGCCTGCAGCCACGGAAAGGGGTCTGAATTATGTCAGAGGAGCACTGGGAGACCCAGGAGGGTTCCAAGCA
Source organism: Talpa europaea (assembly GCF_964194135.1). Lineage (NCBI taxonomy): Eukaryota > Metazoa > Chordata > Mammalia > Eulipotyphla > Talpidae > Talpa > Talpa europaea. The sequence goes on along the minus strand of NC_140068.1, from coordinate 132,355,471 downwards.
GGATAGTAATGTGATCTAATTTATTAAAGAATTTGGGGTACAGCTGGACCCCTTCCCAATCCCCACACATACCACCTGGCAGAGCACCTCTGGCAAGCGGCGGCCCAGCCCAGCTACAGGGGCAACCCAGGCTGGAGGAGGCGAAGGATGTGTGGAGGTTGCTTTAGAAAGGGTTTTTCAACTTTGATACTGATGACATTTGGGGCCAGATGATGCTCAATTGTGGGAGCTGTTCTGTGCCCTGTAGGATGTTGGGCAGCTTCCCTGGCCCCTACCTACCCAGCCTGGCCAGTAGGTTGAGGAGCACTCAGCTGCTAAGCTGTGGCCACCTCAGATGTCCCCAGACTTTGCAAATGCTCCCTGGTGAACAATTGAGAACCACCGTTCTAGAAGCTACTGTCGCTGAGACACTCTGTCCCCCAAGCTGTCCTGACGCCGGCCCCCGGCCCCTTTCACACCCTTTCCCTCAGACTTCATGAGGACCAAGTTGTTTCATCAAGTTGGGGTGATCTGCCCCAAGTGCCACCCAGGGAGGGACAGGCTCCTCAAGTTCCCCTGAACCCCTTATCCTGTGGCTGTGGAGGGGAAGGGACGACCAGCTCCTCCCTGGCACCTTGCCTAGTCACAGCCCTTTTTGCGGTGACAGCCCTGAGACAATGCTACTTCTGGTGCCCGGATCCCAGCAGCCCACAGAATGTGAAGGACACGTTTGTCCCAGCAGAGATTCATATCGAGGCTCAAAGTGAGGGCACCCTCCCCAAAGCTGGCACGGCAGGGGTAGTCCCCCTGTGGCATCAAGATTACCGCAGGACGAGAGTTCAGCCTGCTTTATGGCCCTGGGTGAATCATAACACCCCTCTGCACCCAGATCCCTTATCTGAGGGCAGGGGACCTAAGGGTTATCTTCCGCAGCGTTTCTGGGGTTTGGCAATGATGGACGTCAGGCCACTGGCTTGGGAATGCAGCGGACTTTGTTTCAAATGCTGACTCGGCCATCTGATCAGCAGTGGCTCTGGGATGAGGTGCTCCCTCTCTCTGAGCCACGATTTTCTTATCTGTATCAGAGGCTCCTGGCAGGATCCCACCAGAAGATCATGAGGATCCCCCCAGAGGTCAATGAGAACATAGGCAAGGGATGTCGTGGGATGCCGGCACCAGGAGGGACTCAGCTAACACACTGCCAAACCTCTGATCCCCTTGGGCTTTGTGCACCAGGTGGGGCGGTGCTGATGAAAGCTGGCCTGGGGCCCGGTGAGGCTGCAGACCCAAGCCCAGCCCCCGACCTTGAGGACACCCCATCCCTCTACCTCTTGCAGACTATGGCTGTACTTTGGGGACAGGAATACCAGGCTGTACCCACCCAGGTGAAACTGGGGACTCAGAGAGGTAGTGGGTGGGACTGGCCTTAGCCCCCCTGCGTTCAGGGGTCACTCACCAGACCCTGCTGGGGAAGCCAAGCCAGGCCTGCAACCTGCAGGACAACCTGGTGGGCACAAGCTCACACCACCTGTTTGCGGGGAGCCAGGCCCTAGCCAGACCCTAGCCAGGCCCCAGCAGTGCATGCTGGCAGTGGTGTGTTCACACCAGCCCCACTGCAGGAGACAGATATAGGCCAGGATGCTTCAGGAGCTGCCCAGTGTGGGCATTTCACATCAACACTGCTGGAGAAGCCAAGACAGGGGGAGGATCCTGCAGGCTTGATTGTATTTTTTTTTATATTCTTTTTTTTTTATTTTTTAACTTCACTTTTCACTTGTAAACACTATTTGCTTCCTCCCACCCCATCAGGTACAGTCCCCTAGAGTTTCCTTCTGCAAGGCACCCGTGCACCATCACCTCAGTCCCCTGTGCTCCTCCCTCCTTCCTTCTGGTCCTTCTTCTACCTCCTCCCCTGCAGGTGTCTCTGATTAAGGCCTCTGACTTAGGATCCCGCACACTTCTTTGAGGACTCTGAGGCAAGAAGAGTGCTGCTGGAGGAACCAGACAATGACCAGGATGCTGCAGCCCATGAGGATGGCGCTGAGCTCACCCCACCCTCGCTGGGAGAGCAAGGCCGTGCCCCAGAGAATGCAGCCTGTGCAGGCGATCCTGAGCTCACACCAGACCTGCTGGAGGATCAGCCCTGGCCAGCTTCCTGCAGGTTAAAGTGAGGGAGCTAAAGGAAGAGCAGTTCTGCCTACGGAAGCAGGCCCTGCAGGGATTCATAGCACAAGCTGAGGGTGCTCACCTGACACCACCCCTCCAGGGACCCAGCCCCTCACCATGTATTGTCTGTCCTCATCAGGGACAACTGACCATTCAGCACTGCTCCACCCCCAACTTCTCCTCCTCCACCTCCCTAGCCACATGTCTTTCTTTAACTTCTACAAGGCCTCTACCCACAGACAGCTGGCCCTTCTCTTGTAGTTCCAAATCTTGGTCTCCTAATTCATTTCAAGTTATTTTCATGTATTTCCTCCAAGATTTCTTGTTCACTGTACAAATGCTAATAAACTTGTTCTCTCTTCACCCAAGATGTCCACTCCTTTGATGTCCATTCCCTTCACAGGGCTGGCCTCCTCCTCACTGTGGCCTTGCAGACGACCAACTCCTCAGTGGGAGCCATTTAGCCAAACCACTACTGCCCAGCCCTCTCAGGCCATGATGCCCTCACCTGCCTGCCACCTCTGTTCCCGTTGCTGCCTGGGGATTCCCAGGGAAGGAACCAAATAAATGGTGACTTTGGGATCATCCCAACCACACATTAGATAGCATACATGGTATCTGTCTATTTGGGTTGGTTGGACTTCCGTGGTGGCCTAGGGGTAAAGTCTCAGCACTGCCATGGCTGAATCCTGAGTCAAACCCAGGCCAGGGAGCAAACCCATCTATGGTGCAGCAGACCCCGCATGTCTTGCCCACAGTTCCCCTCAGCGGTGTAATTCAGTCAGTCTGCCTGTTGTGAATCACACTCTGTCTCTGCTGAATCCTGAAATCCCTCCACACCTCTGGCCTGCACCCCAGTTCTTCTACACCCAAAGAAAAATGATTATTTTCCATCTCTTGAATTTTAGGTATACAGTAGAGTAGGGTAAATGACTAATAGCTAGTCAAATCAGATTTATATCACGACATCAGTGTAATCAGGATAGTATTACTATTGTATCCAACAGTCCATGTTATGAACATGTGTCCATAGAAGAATGTAGTTTAGGAAGAGGGTGTCATCCAGAGTGGAGCTGTAATGGGATATCCAACTTAAAATTTCATTGAATAGATTGTTGCCTATTATGGAATTATAATTATTAGGACACAAATGATCATTGTTGAATTATAGATGTCTTGATGCCAGGTTGTAGGTCATTAGGTAAAGCTTGTGACGTGTAGATGGCAGCATATAGTGCCGGATTTTGTCTGCAGATCCGGAAATATCCAGTGGTTAATATTTGAAGATAACTCGCCTCTTGGGCCATGTTTCTGCTGAACCCTGTTGTCAAGCCCTGCAAACAGTGGCTCCGCATGGCCAGAGATGGATCAGCAGCCCTCAGGGCTGGTGCCTGGATAGTGGCCAGAACAGCCAGAGCACAGAGCTGTCCTGTGCCTCCCAGCAGGCCCTCTGTTCAGGTTCTGTGCTTCGTGATAGCTCATCCCACGTGTTTAGACAGAGGTTCCATCGATAAAACCTTGCATTAGACTCCAGGGCCAAATTCAGGGCCTCCTCCCAGGGCCCAGTTTGTTTACACGCAACATGGATTGTGGCCATCAAGGTCATTTTCATCAACATTCAGGCACCCTGGAGCCAGGAAGGGCCTCTGTCCCCATGGGGTGCACCCATCCCCTCACTCACTCTCACTGCCCTCACTGGAGAGCACAGGGCACACCCAGTCCTCAGCTCCCAGCAACCCTGCCCCACAGCCCCTCAGCTGTATGAACTCTGCCCGACTGGCAGAAGAACCCTGGCATCTCCAACTTATTCTCACGGGGTGCTCCAGGGCCTGGGGACTGTCTGATCACCTAAGGGGAGCTGAGCTACAGTCAGCACCACTCGGGGAACCCGGAGAGAAACAGAGGGGGACACAGAACACTGGGGCAGAAACGGGCATGAAGAGAAGGACCGGGACAAACAGAGAAGGAGCTGAGGACGGACCAAAAAGGCAGAGAGAAAATCAGAGTCAGAGGAACACAGAGACAGAAGAAAGGGAGAGTCAGCTGGCGTGGACAGGACAGCAAGGAGCTAATCACTGTAGGAGTGGACACCCCAAGCCTCGGGCCTCAACATCCAACCGTAACCCAGCCCTCAGTAAATAACACTGCCGGGCAGGGTCAGCAGACATCTGCGAGCAAGGAGGGCGCCCTGAGAACACTGTGGCCGGCACACGCGGGATATTGTGGCTCTGGCCCTTTGATTCGGGCCCACAAGACCCCTGTAGGGCACGGCCAGAGAGGAGCAGGGCTGAGTTTGGGTGGATTCCACCTCTCAGGAGAACAGGCACACCGGGTGGGAGGTGACTCTGCCCCCAGCAGGGCTGGCCGAGCCTGGGTGAGGCGTGTGCAGGTGCCCTCCCCAAGGGGGAACCCTCCAAGTGCTGTAGCCTGACACCAACCTCCCTCCAAGGGCAGCAGAGAGGAGTGGCCCACTCCCCAGGACTGCCCCAGGGAGAGGCTCCATACTCTGGAGCTCCTCCAGGCCCATGGAAGACAGAAGCTTGGAGTTGCTGATACTGCCGGGGCTGCTCCCTGGCAGGGAGGATGAGCCAGGTCAGCAGCCAGAGGCCAGAGTACCCAGCAGGGGCCCTGGCTAAGACTCGCCATCCAAGAGCTCGGGGAGGCTGTGCTGCTGTATGTGTTGTGGACTGGGCCTGGCATGGAGGGTGAACAGGAAGGGCCCAGGTAGCCATAGGGATGGGGGGGGGGCATCTGTCTGAGCAGGAAGTCCAGAGAAGGGGACCCAGGAAGTGACATCACCTCCATGAGATGACACGGCACAGAACTCAGAACGCTGGTCCCCAGGCAGCTGGGTTCTGAACACAAACTCTACCTGGCTCACGTGACTGGTATTCCTGGTCCAGGCACCATGCTTTCTTGCTGTATGCCCAGGTCCCCCCACAGTGACCCAAAAAGAGGTCCCTGAAACGCATGTCACCCTCTGCTGAAAGGCATGAGGAGCCTGTGACGACGTCTCAGGCCAGCAGGCGGCACTGACCCTAAGGAAATCAGGGGGGCCCTGGGGACAGGTCAGGCCACACCAGGGCTCTGATGACCCCACCCCTCCCTTTCCCCCATGAGTGCGGGTGTGCGAGCTGTGAGAGTGAGTATGTGCGTGCTCAAGGAAGGAGGATCTGGCCCACACAGGAGGTGCGTGATGTCTACACTAGGACCAGCCTGGATGGTGGTGGACCCTGAGAGTCATGGCCGCTCCCTCTTGCCCCAGCTCGGTGCTACCCAGCAGGTGTGTCTGCTTGCTCCCAGAAGGTGCTCTGTGTCCAGGAAACTGAGGAGGCCCAGGGAGTGCATTTCAGCGACAGGCCTCCCTCAGCCTAGTGTGGGATCCCACCCAGAGCAGACCCCAGTTTGAATCGCACCCCCAACATTGAGCTTGCTGCACATGTCCTTAGGAACTGTCTGGAGTCCATAAAGCCCATGCAGGAGCAGCCCAAGTGTGAGTGGCCTAGGCTGGTGCCCTGGCTTGACTGGGAGGGGTAGGGTCAGGTGCCATGGGAGGAGACCACACGGGCTGGATTTGGACCCTAAGCAGTATGACCTGGGACTTGCAGTTGCCAAATGTAGGGAACGAGACCCCCAAGGGCCCACTATCCTGGCGGGTTGGACGCCAATAGTCACAAGGGGTCCTGAAGGGACAGGAGAATCTGTTTCTGCATATGCGGTTCCAGAGCAACAGGAGAGCCCAAGCAGGCCTACTGAGTCAGGCAGAAAATGCCCAGGATGATCCCGGTGCCTCCGAGGTCACTAAACCCCTGTACAGTCAGCCTGAAACTCCCCAGAGTTCCCCAGGAGGTCTCCAAGATGCTGAACTAATACCAGCCCTGTTGGGGAAGCCAGGCCAGGACCTACAAACTGCAGGACAACCTGGTGGGCACAAACTCACACCACCAGTTTGTGGGGAGCCAGGCCCTAGCCAGGCCCCAGCAGGGCATGCTGGCATTGGTGTGTTCATACCAGCCCCACTGCGGGAGACAGGTATAGGCCAGGATGCTTCAGGAGCTGCCCAGTGTGGGCAGTTCACACCCCCACTGCTGGGGCAGCCAAGACAGGAGCAGGAGCCTGCAGGCTTGATTGTATTGTTTTTGATATTCTTCTTGGGGTCAGCACTGCTGACCCCAAACCTGTCCTCGCCCTCCTCCCTAGCCACATGCCTTGTTTAGCTTCTACCGTGTCCCCACCCAAGACAACTGGGTCTTGTCTTGTTGTTCAAAATCTTTTGGTTTTAATTGTTTCAAGTTGAGGTTTCATTTTCTTTCCATTCAGGTTTCTGGTTCATTGTGGAAATACTAATAAAGTTTGTTTCATTTCACCCAAGTTTTTTCATTTTTCACTTGCAAACACTCTTTGCTTCCCCCTCACCCCATCAGATACAGTCCCCTAGAGTTTCCTTCTGCAAGGCACCCGTGCTCCATCACCACAGTCCCCTGTGCTCCTCCCTCCCTCCCTCTGGTCCTTCTTCTGCCTCCTCCCCTGCAGGATGTCTCTGATTAAGGCCTCTGACTTGGGATCCTGCACACTTCTTTGAGGATTCTGAGGCAACAGGAGTATTGCAGGAGGAACCAGAGAATGACCAGCCACCTCTGGCCAACATCCTGAAGGTTCAAGAGAGGGTTCTAAGCCAGCAGCAGCCCTGCCTGGGGAACCAGCCCCTGCAGGGATCCTGCAGCAAAATAGAGGGTGCTCACCTGACACCACCCCTCCAAGGACACAGCCTATGGCCCTGGACCTGCCTGTCCACATCCAATGCAATTGGTGCCTCCACTCAGCACTGCTGACCCCAAACCTGTCCTCGCCCTCCTCCCTAGCCACATGCCTTGTTTAGCTTCTACCGTGTCCCCACCCAAGACAACTGGGTCTTGTCTTGTTGTTCAAAATCTTTTGGTTTTAATTGTTTCAAGTTGAGGTTTCATTTTCTTTCCATTCAGGTTTCTGGTTCATTGTGGAAATACTAATAAAGTTTGTTTCATTTCACCCAAGTTGTCTAATGCTTTGAAGTCCAGTCTCTTCATAGGCCTGGCCTTCTTTTACTTGCAGAAAATCATCTCCCCAGTGGAAACACTTTAGCCAAACCATTCACTTCCCTGGCCCTTCAATTCCCGATGCCCTCACCTGCCTGCTGCCTCTGTTGCTAATCCTGCGGGGGGATTCCCAGCGAAGGAACCAAATAAGTGGTCATTTTAGGAATTTCCCAAATACACAATAGAGGTGGTATACATGGAACATGTAAATTTGGGGTTGTTGGGCCTTCATGGTAGCCTAGGGGGAAAGTCATGAGGAAAGTCATGAGGAGCCTGTGTCGACATCTCAGGCTAGCAGGCAGCACTGCTCCTAAGGTAACTAGGGGGACCCTGGGGACAGGTGAGGCCGGGCCAGAGCTCTGATGCCCCCCACCCCGCCCTTTCCCCCTGTGAGTGTGGGTTGCAAGCTGTGAGAGTGAGTGTGTGCGTGCTCAACGAAGGAGGGTCTGGCCCACCCAGGAGGTGTGTGATGTCTACACCAGGGTCAGCCTGGATGGTGGTGGGACCCTGAGAGTCATGGTGCTCCCTCTTGCCCCAGCTCGGTGCTACCCAGCAGGTGTGTCTGTTTGCTCCCAGAAGGTGCTCTGTGTCCAGGAAACTGAGGAGGCCCAGTGAGTGCATTTCAGCTGCTGGCCTCCCGTAGCCCGTCCCATTACCCTCCCATAGCCCTCCCATCCCTGTGGGATCCCACCCAGAGCAGAGCCCAGTTTGAAGTGCACCCGCAACATTGAGCTTGTCGCACATGTCCATAGGAACTGGCTAGAATACATAAAGCCCATGGAGGAGCTACCTGAGGGTGAGTGCCTAGGCTGGTGTCCTGGCTTGACTGGGAGGGGTAGGGTCAGGAGCCATGGGAGGAGACCACACGGGCTGGATTTGGACCCTAAGCAGTATGACCTGGGACTTGCAGTTGCCAAATGCAGGGAACAAGACCCCCAAGGGCCCACTATCCTGGGCTGGTCTCCTCTCAGGCTCTAGCATGTGCAACATGTCTGTTGCAAAGTCTGGTGTGCGGCTGATTGTCCTCTTGCATCTCCAGCGCCTTCTCCAGGAGTTAACAGGGCTCCCCTGAAGCCCAGGGGACAGGCCAAGAACCCAGCCAATTTGCTGATTGGAAGCCAACAGTCACCAGGGGACCTGAAGGGACACTAGAATCTGCTCCTGCATGTGTGGTTCCAGAGCAACAGGAGAGCCCAGCAGGCCTGCTGGGTCAGACAGAAAATGCCCATGGTGATCCTGTGGGCTCTGGGGTCACCAAATACATCAAGCCCATGGAGGAGCAGCCTGAGGGTGAGTGACCCAGGCTGGTGCCCTGTCTGGACTGGGAGTGGTAGGGTCAGGTGCTATGGGTAGAGACCACACGGGCTGGATTTGGACCATAAGCAGTATGAGCTGGGACTTGTAATTGCCAAATGTAGGGAACTAGATCCCCCAAGGGCTCAATATCCTGGCCTGGTCGCCTCTCAGGGTCTAGCATGTGGTCTGTTGCAAAGTCTGGTGTGTGTATTTTTTTATCATTATTTAAATGGTGACCAAATTTCATATAAAACTAAGGTTTTATTAAGTTTAAGAATGAGAATTTGTTAAATAATTAATATCACTTTCTCTAAAAATCATTGAGCTTGCAGGTTTACTTTTTGCTTCTAATTATAAGAAAACTAAAATTTAATGACATCTCACCTAAAAAAATTAAGACAATTAAAATATGTGTTTCTGTATGAGTTATCCAGGATAATAGGGTGGTCCCCAGGCAAAGGGGAAGTTCCAGGTTCCCTGCCCTACCCGAAGGAGGGTGGAGCTAAGCAGGGAGAGAAGAAGTTGCAGAGGAGACTGAGGAAGGAAGCCGGATGGAGCCAGAAGGAGACCTGGAGGAGGCGCATGGAGCCAAGAAACACATGAAGAAACTATCCTTGCCTTTTGGTCGTGGACTGGGTGACACAGATGTGGGTGAGAGACCCATGGGGAGGTGACAATGGCGGTTTTTGTCTTGATTTTCGTTTTACTCTTTTCCTCCCAAACTTGTCTGGTTGTTTCTGATCCTTTTCTGTGGGTCCCCTTGGAAGGTGCTTTAGACTTGGGACAGGCTTTGGGCCTTGCTCTGGGCCTATCCTGTTTGGGTGGAATTTTACCCACGAGGGGACAGGTAACTTTGGGTGCTTGATTTAGAAACTATATTCTTTACCTTCCCTGTACTGTTTACTAACTGTATTAACGTTCCTTTTCATTAAAATCTCATGTTTTATGTTGATGCGGCGGATGGCAGAACCCATTTAGAGCAGGCAGGTTTGTGGTGTCTGGGCTGCCCTTCTCCCTGACCTCCAATAGATTCTTTGTCTTTTCTGTATTGTTTACTAATTGTGTTAAAGTTCCTTTCCATTAAAATCTTACATGTTTTGTGTTGATGTGGCAGATGGCAGAACCTATTTAGAGCAAGCAGCTTTGGGGGTTCTGGGGTGATCTTCTCCGGCCCTGTAACAGACTGACTGCTGACACCTCCTGGAAGACAAGTGACAGGGCCCAAGGATGTCGTCAGCTCCCCAGTGACGAGGTCTTTGTGGTTGAGCCTGGGGTAATCCTGGATGTCACTGGCAAGATATGAATTTCCTGATTGCTACGAGAGCCGCATACTCTGTACTCACCCAGCATTCTAGACCCACCTTCCCCTCCTCACAAAATATAATAGGAATGGCCTTGATGGCGGACAGAATAGAAAGGCTGGAATGGAGGTGCCCTAAGACCATAGCTGACTCACAAGGAGGTGGGGATAGAGGGTAATAGCATGACCATTAACCCAGCTGTAGAGGTCGTGACCCTTAGGCACCAGGGCCTTCTCACAAGGCATGAGACCCAAGCAGGATCAGATGCTCTAGGGAGTGGAGCACAGACCAGAGGGAAAAGATACAGAGATTGGGCCCATCCTGGAATCTCCACTCCCCATCCTGGTATCTCCAGTGCCTCTTGGATTCTGCGTGGTTATCCAAAATCAGCAGCCAACTGAGGGCTCACAAGGAGTGACCCCCCCCAAACAGAAGAGGACTGTGTCTGTAAAGTCTCTGCACTGGCTCAGGGCAGCACTCCCTCTGCCCACCTGGGACTGTGCAGGTGCCTCTTCTTACCAACTCCCTCCCTCCTCAGGGCAGCAGCTTCCTGCCCGCCTGTGACCTGTCAAGGTTGCCCGCCAGCAACCATGCAGGCCTTGCTTAGCAAAACCTGCCCCTTTCCCTAATAAACCTGGTCTTTAAATGTAACTACCGTCTCTGTCTCGTGGAGAAACTCGCCCTGAAAACTCGCCGTGTGCCACTGACAGGGGAGCTCTGCAGACACCTTTCCCAGAGTGAACCCCAGGACCACGCTGTAACGCAGCCTACCCATTCCGGGTGGGTTTATGAACGGTTCTAGCAGCCACATGCTCCTCGCCCTTGTTTGTAGTCGCCGCTCTCCTCCGCACACTCCACTGCCCTCCTCCACCCTCCACACCGCACCCCCACCCTACTCCAGGTGCTGCCATCAGGCCTGCATTCAGGCCCGCAGGGATCCGTCATCTCTCTTAATGGCGGGAGGGCAGAAAAGCCTGATACTTTTTTTTTTTTTTTTTAATTTTCTAGAGGCATGTCTTATTTATTTATTTATTTATTATTTGTTTGTTTGTTTGGTTTATACATGCACTGGGTACAGTCAGAAGCGCGGGAGGGTGAGAGAATTCACCAGAGCCAGAGCGGGGAGCAGAGCAGGCAGAAGGACTGAAGTACACTGCTGAGGGGACCGAAGTACACTGCTGAGGGGAGCAGCGGGCGGCAGGAGAGGTCTGCGCGCCATGTGGGACCCTCCTCCGGTGGCCGGGGAGCAGCCGGGGATCGAACCGGCGCCGCAGAGGCCGCTGGCAGCTTCGCAACCCAGCGCTCAACCGCTGTGCCACCGGGGAGGCCCAAAGCCTGATATTTTTTACCTTACCCTACAATCCACCCCCTCAGGGTTTTCTGCCAGACCATCTACATATAGACAATTTTGTTTCTTAGCAAACATAAACAACGCAGCCATGGCGCACAAAAGTAAATAGTACACATCACACTATAACAACAAAATACAACAGAACACAAGTTAGTCCAGGTGAGGTACCAACCTAGCGGCAAAAGACATTTATTGGCACCAGCAGATGATCCACCAAATCTGCTGTCGAAGGCACTGCAGCATGCAAGGCGGGAACTAGCTTATTGAACTCATGATAATCTACTGTCACGCGCCAAGAGCCATCGGCTTCTTCACCTGCCACACCGCCGAATTGTAGGGGCTGTGGGCAGTACGCACAATGCCCGCTTTCTCCAGTTCTGATATTGTGCCCGTAATTTCCTTGTTCCCTCTGGACAACTGATATTGCTTGGTATGAGTCACTCGCCTAGGGACTGGCAGTTGTATGGTTGGATGCTTAGCATGTCCTCTGACCACTACCTTTACCACACGCACTCTAAGGCGAAACACTCCGGCTGTGGTCTCTAGCCATAAGCCACATAGTACATCCACCCCCAGGATGTACTCCGGGATGGGCGATACATATACTTTATACTCTTTCCGGGGTAATCGCCCAATACCCAGAGATAGTCTCACTGTTGTCACCTTGACACTCTGGCCTCCATAGCCATCAATACAACAAATAGACCAATGATATCTTCCTGGATTTCCATAGAGCAGAGTACATTCTGCTCCTGTGTCTACCAGAGCTAAAACGCTTTGCACGTTAGTTGGGGACCAGTGGATGGCAAGCTCCACATGTGGCCTCCAGTCCCCGCCCGTCCCTGTGGATGGGTTCCTTGGCCCTCACCCTACTGAAGGTGATCAGGCCATTACCCGAGGATGAGGTTGGCAGCAAATGGTCTTCCAGGCGCAGGGCGCACTCCTGAGGCCTGGAGCTTCCAGGCTGCACTTGACCAGCAGTCCTTCTCATGGGCGTGACCCTCTGGTCTTCTTGCAGCTGCTGCCATAATTCCAACAAATATGCATTGGGCTGTGCGTGTATTTTAGTGCTATCTGCACCTGCTCTCACTAAATCTGTCCACATTTGGTTACGGGTGACTTTAATAGGTTCTTTGATGCCAAGAGGTTTCCTTTCCCTCCTTGGCATTCCTTTTGACTTTTCAACAAGTACCCATTTTCCCTTCTGAGTTTGAGAGTGCCGGCTCTCTACTTCGCCCAAGCTGGCTATCATTCTTGTGACGTCGTGTATCTGACGTCCCACATAGGGTGCCAGAACTGCCAGGGATCCAAATGAGGATGAGGGGGCATTCTTTAATACCAAGTCTCTCATCCCTGCTGTGAAACATTCGTCGTCAGGACCACAGGTATTCACATAAAACATGGCCTGCCACATGCCCAATTCCCGAAGGACCTGTACCAGCTCCGCGTACGTCTGCCATCCGCTTACTGTGTCCGGCACGTGTCCCGCATCAGCCCATACTGTCCGTATGGCAGCCATTATCCATTCCAGGAGGGTGTGGTTGCCCTGGCAACACCATCGGCTGTTCTGCAGCCTCTGTTGCAAGGATGGGTGTAAAGTCAGTCAAGTATGTCCATCTCTTGTGCTGTGCAAATAATCCCATCCACCCCCAGTCCCCTAAACATAGCAGCCAGGCTGCCAAGGGTTTCCCCTGGTTTCTGGTGGAAATGTTTGCCCAGGTCCACCAGTTCTGCCTGGGTGTATGGTCGATAGGTAGTAAATTCTGTCATTTGTGGTGGTCCAGCAGCCTGACCCCTTGGGGCCATAGATCACTGCTGCTTCATTTTCAGAGTCACCACCAGGCGGACCCAGAGCATGGGACCAGCCTCCTCCTCCTCTCCATAGGAATCTGGCATCTCCAGCATTGCAGGTTGGTTTGCCATTAACGGCTGAGATTGGGGCAAAGGACCAGCCTCCCTCTCCTTCCTTTCTTTCTGAGTCTGGCATCTCCGGAATGGTGGGTTGGTTTCTCAGAACTTCTTCCTCCAGAATCCTCAAATGTTGTTGCAGTTTCTGCATCTCTTTCCGCATCTCATCTCATACTTGCTGGACTCTAGATTGCTCTTTCTGCCTGGACTCAAGCAGAGCTGTGAGAAACACCCATCCCATGGCTCCTGCCGCCTCGCGGGCACTGCATGCATTCAAGGTTTCTTCTATTTCATACAGGGCCTGTTCCAACTGCCCCGCCGATCCATCTACCTCTGGCCATTCCTGGGGAGGTGCCCACTTGGCGAGGAGGTTGGCCACGGAGTACCATCTGCTCTTAGCCAGCCACCCGGCAATCCCTCCAGAGGTTCCAAAGGGTTTCGTCTGCGTAGAGCCGTCCTGCTTTGAACTGTCCCTCTGTCTACGCCAGTTGTAACGCAACCAACGCATCCTGGGTAGGTTTATGAAAAGTTCCAGCAGCCATATGCTCTTCGCCATTGTTTGTAGTCACGGTCCTCCTCTGTACGGGGTGGAACTGGGTGATCTCTCGCAGCTTGTCAAAACTAACCGCCTTGGAGACGGGCTGCTGCTTGGAGCCCAGCTAAGAGGCAGGGGATGAAGCGTCTCAGCGAGCCCTGCCCCCGCGACCCGCGTCAGTGTCAGTCTGGGATTCCCAGCCAGGCTCCTGGCGGGGACCTGCTTCAGGGCCTGGGGCATGGTTGTGTCAGTGAAGTGGCCTGATCTGTGTGGCCTCGATCAGACTGAAAAACACGTTCTCTTTGATTAGAGGTCAGGTTGGAAGAGAAGATAACATGTAGTCATGACACCGAAGGTTATAGGTGTAACCTTAGGTGTAACCTTGGGTAAGATAACGAAATTCTTTGGTGTAGGTAGTGGGGTCGTTAGTGAAACAGCCGAGACGCTTTTCCATCTGGGAGAGATCAGACAGAGGGAAAGGATCGTGGACTCCACCTGCTCCTTCAGTCCCCGCAACCTCCCTAAGGGGACAAAGAGGATGATTGTGAGAGCAGGTGTGCTGGCTGGGAGGTGGAAGCGGGGGCTGGACTGGGGAGCTGAAAGAGGTGAAGACTAAACATCTAGAGGATCAGAGAACGCAGAAGAGGGGTCCGGAGAGGGCGAGGAGTGAGAAGAGTCTCTTGGCCCCTGCATCGACCTTTCATACCAGCCTTTTGTTGATAGGAAAAGGGGCGACGGTTCTTTCTTTGGCTACTTCCTGCTGGACGGGGGTGAAGACCGGGGTGGGGGCTCAGGCCTGGTTATGAGAAGGTCTTTGCAGGGACGCGAGGATATGGGTGGAGGAGTTGGTTAAAGGTGCTGCGGGTCTTGGATCCAGCGTTGGATGAAATACAGTAAGCGTTGGATGAAATGGGGCAAAAAAGAAAAAATAAGATCAGGATCAGAGGCCCTGTGAGTGCTAATACCTTGCCTGAGGCTGTGCTGGTCTGGAATCTCCAGGTATAGACACAAGAACAGGAAGTGGCTTGAAGTCATGGGATTAGAAACAGAGGAGGAGAGTCAGAGGGCCTCTGCTCTGTAGGCTGAGTGGAACCTGAACCAGGGGCGCAGTGATGCGTGCCCGAGTTGGGCCCATGTGCTTGCATACATACTGCTTGTCCACAGGGACCAGTTTGACCCTGCAAAGCTGATGCCAGGACGTGTTGCCCAAGACCTTGACAGCTGTTGGTGTAGTCAGGATGATCGTGTGTGGACCCGTCCACTTTGGCGGAAGTGGTTTTGGAGAGATGGCTTTCAGAAGAACCTGGTCTCCAGGGCACAGCAGGTTGACAGGTGCATCAGGGGACGAGGCACAGGTTGTGGCAGACAACGGTCTGTGTGTTCTTGGAGCAGCTGTCTGAGCAGAGAAGTATGAAAAATATCCAGCCAACAGTTTAAGTTTGACGGGGAGCTCATGGTTAGTAAGAGGAGGTCTGCCATACATCCATACAAGGGGGCTCGGGAACAAGGGGCCACAGGGTGTGGCTCAGAGTTGCATTAAAGCCAGTGGGAGCAGCTCCACCCAGGATTTGTGCAGCTCAGTGGTTAGGTGGTCTCTGGTCAGACCATTTACCCGTTCTCCCTTACCAGAGGATTGCGGTCGGGAGGGAATGTGTAGTTCCCGGGTGAGGCCCAGGGAGGAGACCTGTGGAGTAATCTTTGAGATAAAGGCAGGTCCATTGTCCGACTGGTGATGGTGTCCACCATAGTAAGAAGAGGGTGTTATCTGCGTTAGGGAGTGGAACACCCGTGAGACCTAGCAGGATGGAGAGTCGAGGATTGGGAGAGGGAAATGAGAGGGTCTTTGACACTAGGGCTTTGCTCTAGGGGTTCTGGGCCAACCTGGGCCAGTCCAGTGACCAGTTGCTTATGTCTCTATACAAATGAATCCCACAGTAGGAAGATGACAGCCCTGCCTGCGTGCACTTGCGACAGCTTCTCGTCTCGCTAGACAGGCCTTAAAACCCACACTGGGCCAACCTGTAAATGTTAGTTCTCCACATCGTTCCAAGACCTGCTCTCAGCCTGGTGAATGAGCCTGAGAAGGTCCTGGAGCCGATGTGGAGAACTAAATAAATAAATAATTCTTTAAAAAATAAATAAAACCACAGTGAGTTCCCACCTCACATCTGTGAGAATGACCCATTGAAAGGTGTGGAGGAAAAGGAATTCTGGCACATGGTGGGTGGGAATGATGTCTTGTCCTGTCAGTGGGCAGAATGAGGGGTTCCCTGGACCCTCAAAACTGCACACTCTACATGGGATCTGCCATCAGCTGCATAAAGACAAAATATACACTAAAGCGTAAGACCTTCAATAGAAAAGAACTTTAATACAATTACTATAAAACAGAGAATCAGTGTGCAATAGAGAGAAGAAGAGAAAGAATATAGTTAGAATAGTTCCCAAGTGAAGCACCCACAGTTACCCACCCCTCAAGGGTAAATGCCCAGCCAAACAGGCTGGGCCCAAAGCAGGCCCACTGGGGCCCGAAAGCCTGCCACAAGGCTAAGGCACCTACTGGTAGAGAGCCATGGGAAAGGGGCAGGAGGGGCCAGGCAAGTCTGGAAGGAAAAGAACAAAATCAAAATCCACAACAAGATAACAGCGGTCATTGTCAGCATCCCCATGAGTCTCTCACCCATGTTTTTAATCTCTTTCACATGACTCTTTCCATGTCCCCAACTCCGTGGCACAAGTCCAAGTGAGAAGCAAGGCGTGGTTTCTTCTTCACATGTCTCTCTGCTCCATGCACCTCCTCCAGCCTCCTTTCCCCATCTTGCTCCACGTCTTCCTCCTCTTCCTTAGCTTTTCATCCCTGCTTAGCTCCTCCTTTCCTTAGGCAGGGCAGTAACTTGGTACCTCTGTTTTCTATGGATAGCACATTGGTCCTGCCCCTATGGAAAAAAAAAATGAAGGTTCCTCAAAATAGACCTGTCACATGGTCAAGCATCCCATTCCATGGTATTTATCCAAAGAAGGTAAAAACACTAATTCCGAGGAATGTGCGCCTCCTACGGTCACTGCAGCGCTGTCTACCATAACCAAGCGATGGAGACAAACTAAGTGCCCAACGGCAGATGAGGGGATAAAGAACACAAGCTATACACACTATGGAATACTACTCAGCCATGAAAAAGATGAAATAATTGAATTTGCAACAACATGGATAGATGTGGATGGGATTATGCTAAGTGAAATAAATTTGAAGGAAAAAGTTACATACAGATGATTTCATTCATATTTGGAATATAAAGAAACAAAGTTGGGACAGATGAAACTCAACCAAAACATATTCTATATATATATGACTGCAGAACTGAAGCTATGGCTGGGGGTAAGAGTAGGAAACAAAGTACGGAGAGGGCCCAACGGACTATAGTGAAGACTATGGGTGCCCTTAGGGTGGGTGTGATGTGGTAACAAACATCTGAAGAGATGTGACCCTTGCCTCTGAACACATGCAGTGTGTAAACCAATGCTAACCTCAATTGAATAATACAATGAGGGGGAAAAGAAAAGAAAAAGGTAAATTGTCTCCTCCATTGGTCACTGACCTCAGGACTTGGCCTTCACCTCCTCACTGTCATGCAGGGTGAGGGGCTGGTTGCCCACAAGGGCAGAGGCAGGAGGTGCAGGGACTCCTGGGGCTGCTCAGACACCGCTGAGTAGAGACACTGCAGAGAGGGCGGCTCTGAGGGGACCAGAGACAGAGAGTCAGAGTAACCTCAGTGCTGAGTGAGGGTCTGGTTCCCAAGGAGAGGGGAATGTGCGTGTGTGTGTGTGTGTGTGTGTGTGTAACAAGAATGACAGGGTACACAATATAAAATGATGGGAAGTCAGTTAACATCAAGCCCCAGAATAAAGTAATTCAAATCTCACACAGTGTAAAGAGTGTCAGAACAACACCCCAATAAATACAATTCCATGGAGAAGAAGCTTCTGAGTGGGACTGAAAAAGCACTGGACCTGCAGAAGAGGAGGAGGTTTAGAAATACCTCATGGTTGGCTTGAGGTGTAAGGAGCTGGGCGGGACCCCTCCGCCTGTCCTGGCCCCTGCTAGGATGTGGTGGCATCTTCACCCCTGACAGCTCACTCATTACCTGAGTGTTAACATTATCAATGGTCCACTGCATTCCCAAGATGTCCTCCTGAAAGCATCCCCATTGCATAGTCCCAGCCTCTCTGCCTCAATCCCCACCCCCACTGCAATTCTCCAGGGTCTCACCTATAGGGGCGGAGATACACTTCAGAGCACAGGGACTGTGGCTGCCTGGGGGAGAACACAACAAAACTTGGTGAGAGATGAGACCACAGGAGAAACTGATGAGAGTGACTCCCCCATGGGCTCCATCTACACTGTTCCCAGGGCTCAGGGATCCAACCCTTGAACACACCTACTTGCAGCCTGAGTGTAGCTTCCTCCTTGTCCTCCTGTGGGAAGAAGCGTCAGGTGAGACCAGGGAGTAGTCAGGTCAGAAGCCTAACTAAAGGAATCTTCTAATCCTGCACCACAGGGAAGTTTCCAGAACTGTGAGTAAAGTCCCAGGTCAGGACTGGGAAAAATGAGGAAAGGAGATGAAGGGGGACTGGACCAAATGCCCTCTGGGCAACACCCGTGTGTGTGGATGGTACTTCCCATTAACCAGGCAGGGCAAGTTCTCCCTGGCACATGAAAGCCCCCAGTGGACAAGATCCCCCACTCCCTTCCCTACCTGAGCACTTCTTCTACCCCCTCACATATGAACCACCTTGTGTGCAATGAGCACACCAACAAAGAAAACAGAGCCGGAATTGAGGACCACAGCAAGGATGGAGAACTGAGGAGGTGGCACTGGAAGGGAAGGGAAGGTCAGACCCTGAGCCTGAGGCCTCGGTCTGACTCTCTGAAGGTCTCCAGAAGGGCTTCTGATGGCCCCGAGTCAGCCTCTGTGCCCACATTTCCCTTCATACCCCATCTCAGGACTAGGGGTGCTATCAGGCCTTCATGCTGCACATGACATGTGTATCTCTGCTCCTCTCCAGAAGGCACCTCCACAGCCGCCCACTTCTGGTAGTTTCCATTCCCCCCCTACTCCCAGCCTGGTGTTCAAAGCTCCATTTCTTGGGGCCATGTCCTCCCCAACTCGCTGCCAGGTCAGGGTGATGTCCACAGGGTAGAAGCCCAAGGCCCAGCACCTCAGGGTGACCTCATGCTCAGAGATGGGGTGATGGGTCACGTATGGCGATTGGGGGGCCTGAGTAGGAAGAAATGGAAATTTAATGCTTTTTGTTCCCTCCATGGACACTGAAGCAGCCTCATGTGACCATCCTGCAGTGGACAGAACAGTATGCTTGGAGGGAGGGGCACAAACCCAGAAACCAGCCTGCTCTGGGAGTCTGGGATAGCAGGTGGGAGCCCAGGGAGGGATGCAGGTCTCTATAAGCATTTTGTTGCTGACTTGGGTGGAGGGCGATGACACAGACAGGCAGGAGTGAGATCTCCAAAAATGCTCTCTGACCAAAAAACAAGATCTCGAGAGAGAAACTCATTGTTCCTACAATGGCTGCTGGTCAAAAAGATCCAGCGAAGGGTGACTTCAGGGATGGTCTCCCCTCTTTCTCAGGAGAATTTCTATTCTTAAACTGTCCTTCAGAAAAAGTAGAACCCCCTGGACCAGTCTCCATCCCAGAGCTGGAAAACGTGGCCGACAGCTCCCTCTCTGGCCAGAAGGGGGCGCTTCCTCACCATGATTCCATTTCCCTGCGGGGTGCGCGCCTCAGGGAGAGCAAAGGCCCCGCAGCCCTCTCACCTCTGAGCTGCGGCGCCTCCTTCCCCATCCCCAGGAGTCTGGGGGCCCCTCCCCGCACCCGCCCCCAGGCTGCTCCCGTCCTGCTCTGCCCGACCTTCCCCCTCCCCCTCGCGCCGGGGAGCTGAGCCGCGGGCCCGCCGGGTCCAGGCGCGCAGGTCCCCGCCCAGGGCGCGTCCCCGGCGCGCCGTCGTGGGGAGCTGGTCGTGCCCGTGGGGGAGGCGCCCTCGGGCCCCGCGGCGCAGCCCAGAGTCCTCTGGATCGTGGGAGACCCTGAGCCCGCCCTCCAGTCACCCCGTGGTCTCCTGCCCGCACCCGATCTATCTCTCGCCCTGAATAATCCCAAACTTAAATGAAACCTAAAGGGTGAAAGTCCCGCGGGGTCTTCCCTGGTCAAGGGGCCTGGCAGGGGCCATGGCCTCAGGGGTCACGGGGCCCCGAGACTAGGGGTGGGGGGTGGGGGCGGGAGCGGTGACCACACCCCCCCACACCCCCCAACCCCCACCCCCACCCCTGGCCAGCACTACTCCCTGGCCTGGCTCTGGCTTGGACACTTTGAGCCTCTGGCCTAGTGTCTGCTGAGCCGTGTCTCCTCGCCAGACCCTCCTGTGGTTCTGGTTGAAGTCTATGAAATAAATGTCTACAGCCTCACACAAATATGTTGGAGTAGTGTTTTCACATTACTGTGAATATTCCATTTTGATACTAAATTAAATCTATACAGGTGGTATTTTCTCCAAGGTAATTTGCAAAGTCCTCTCTTGCATAAAACTAACTGCAGTTAGTTTTAATGTGTGATTTTTTTAAAGTAATATATTGTTCCACAAGTTATAAAGCTCTTCAATGTTCATTACACCAGAATCAAATTATTTTAAAAAATTCGTTTTATTTTTCACCACAAATCCAAAAAGTAAAAGTAGTACTGGAAGTTGTCAAGTTAGTGGTAGGACACAATTTTCCATGATTCTAGTTTTTTTCTGAGCACTTATATTTGGTCAAGGTGAAGTTACTGTCAGTTAGCAATTGTCAGTTGATTTTCTCAAAGGAGCACACACTCATTTTCAGGACAATGCCTGCTAATTAACCAGATCAAATAGCCACAGATTTTGTCATTCATTCCTTCATGTGAAGATGGTATTGCCTACAAAAAAAGAAAAATAGTCCAATTCATCTCATGTAAATATTTTCCTTGGCACATGGTAGTTGGGGACGCAGCAGGAGTGTTGTGTGTGCACTTGCGTGTCCTCGCACCAGGTGCTGTAAAATGTGGATTTGAGGATGACAGAATAATGAAGATAATTTTTAATGCTTCAACCAAGACACTTTGAAAGACACTGCCTTTGAGTTGTGTTTCTGAGGTAAGTAGTTGTGAAGAATAACTGCAGTTAGTAATATAAGCTCCATTTTTAGTAAGTTTTACCTCAGCAGATGTCAAAATAGTGAAAAAGCCAATGGTGTCTTAGTGACGTTTAGAAAATAGTTTTGACCTCGTGGCTCCTGTGACAGGCTCTGGGTGACTTCAAGGATTCCACAACCACACTTTGAGAAATGCTTTTCTCAGTGAACCAGGGAGCATCTCCCAAGTGTTCTCTGCCTTTGCCTCCTCTTCACTGCCCAGCATCCCTCTCCCTGGCTGGCTCCTGCCTCCCCAATCTGCCTCCCCTGCAGATGCAATGGGGAGCAGAGAGAGGACCCAGGAGACGTGGAGCTTGCTTTGTCATGAGAGATGGACAAGGAGTAAAGGTGACAAAGACACGTGTAAACCCAACCTGAGCCAAAGGCTGGGAGGAAGGAGCGTGTTTATTATGAAAGTAGAGCAGTAGGAGCACTTCTATTATTGTAAATAATATCAAAAGATGTAAAAAATATATTAAAAACAGGGCCTCACTGGTGACATAAGGTTTAAGTCTGAGTGCTATCACTGCTTAGAACTGAGTTTGATCCCTGGCCAGGGAGCAACCCACATGGGGCAGCAGACCTCTCCTGTCTCACCCACCACTCCCCTCAGCAGTGGATTTCAGTGGAATTGGCCTATTCTGCTCCCTACTCTGTGTCTGGTGAATCCTCTCACCCTCTGCACCTCTGGCCTATACCCCAGTTTTTCTATGCATAAATAAATAAAAATGAATCTTAAAAACAAACAAAAAATTACATGCAGCATCAAGTACAAGATCCAGCAAACAGCAGAGGCTGGAGACCCAGTGGTGGTGCAGGTGCAACAAGACACAAGGTGGGATTCAGTCAGCTGGAGTCAGGCTTTGTCATCAAATGAGTTTGATGTCAAATTAGAGAGGGTCAGCCCACCATCCAGCTGTCAGGCCAGAAAGTCTGGGCTGGTCTGCAGCCCCAGCCAGTAGTCAGGCACCACCTGGGAGACTCAAGGGATAGCTTAAACTAGCCCTTTGTTTAATTTTTCTATATCTATATCTAAGTGACATATTTGTCTTTCTTCTTTGGGCTTATTTCCATTAGCTCCATCCACGTTGCCCCAGATGGCATGAGTTTATGTTTCTTGATGAGTAGTATCCTATTATCTATGTACCATCCCTTCCACAGCTCGGCTACTGTAAATAGTGCTGCAGTGATCAGGGGGGTGCCGGTTTCCTTTGAAGTAGTGTAAGGTCCTCTGTGGGTGTGCTGGCACCTGCCGCCCTAAAGGGAGCCAGAGTCTCTGAGAGCAACTGCTTATTCTGCGCAGGGGGTTCCAGGAGGTTAGAAGTTCTGCAAAGAGAACTTTTTTTTTTTTTTAATTTTATTTATACAAGCACTGGGTACAGTCAGAAGCGCGGGATGCTGAGAGAATTCACCAGAGCCAGAGCAGGGAGCAGAACAGGCAGAGGGATCGAAGTACATTGTTGAGGGGAGCAACGAGTGTCAGGAAAGGACTGTCTCACCATGTGGGACCCTCACCTGTGGCCAGGGATCGAACCGGCGCTGCAGAGGCTGCGGGCAGTAGAGGCTGCAAGCAGCTTCGCAGCCCAACACTCAACAACTGTGCCGCCAGGGGAGGCCCCCAAGGTTGTTGTTTCCAGAGCCTGAAGTCTCTTGCAATTGTGCACACGATTGAGAACCACAGTGATGAGTCCCCTTCTGGGCACTATCCTTCCATCGGCTCTAGCCTGTAGGCCCCTATCGTATGGGTACTGTATTGCTCGAGCCCATGGTTTTGGCTTTGGGTCTTTTTGGCAGCCCTCTTGTCTTATAGCCTGTGCAGGTGGGTGCCACTGCGGCCTATCCTGGCATCCCATCCTCATGCCCTGTGAATACCCTTTTCAGTTGGGATCCCAGCCGGTGTCAGAGACACCAAGGGTTAAAAGCTCTTTATGAGTTGCTGGACACCACCAGCAACAAACAGCTCTTTCAGACATGAGGTCCAGAGCCTTTGGTGCTCCTATCAGGTGATGTCAGACACCGACTGGAGGCCCCATCTCTGACAGAGGTCTTCATCCTCTCTTCCTCCCACAGAGGTTGGCTACTGGATGCTGCTTGTCTTCTTTCAGCTTCTGGCCCTCCTTTCTTCGGAGGCCAGGAACAGAGTCTTCCCCTTCTTTCTTTGGAGGTTGGAACAGAGCCCCTCAGCTCCCTCTAACCCTGGCTTATATCACCCTTCAGGGTGTCCCAGCATCAAGTCTGGTTGGACTATTTTTCTTTTTTTGTGCAGAAGAACTGGGGTATTGGCCAAAGCTGTAGAGTGAGCAGAACAGGCAGACTGACTGAAACACACTGCTGAGGGGAGCAGCCGGCAAGGCAGGAGAGGTCTGCTGCGCCCTGTGGGTCAGCTCCCGGCCAGGGATCAAACTCAGGCAGCAGTGGTGATGGTGCCGAGACTTAACCTCTAGGCCACCAGGGAGGCCCTGGACCATCTTCATCCTTGGCTGACTGGACCACCTGATTGGTCCTGCCCATAACCCAGGAAGCATGCAGAAAAGGGCAGTTCTGAAGAGCAACTGCTACAACGGACTTGTGGTGGAGCAGCAGAGTGGAGACCACCGCTGCTGCTGGCTCCCGCCACCAAGTCATCTCCCAGATCTGTGCCCACAGATGCCGGGGACAGGCACAGGCCCCTCTTCCTGAGGCAGGCACTGTGGGACTTTGCCACCTGCCCAGGCCCCTTCCCTCACCGAAGCAGAACTGCTTTCTAGTGCTCTCTGAAGTGAAGGATGCTGAGGCTCAGCCCTGTTCAGTGAAGCACGACCCAGAGCCAAGTCTGGAACCAGGATGACTCCACGTCTCCTCGTCTCTCCGCTACTGGCTCATGCCTCCAGCAGGGAGGTGACCTGCAGTCCCGAGGAACCCACCACTTCAAGTCAGAGCCTAGGGTACAGGTGGTCACAGACCTGGCAGGACTGCAGGGTCCTCAGTGCTCCCAAGCTCTGAGTTGGAGCCATCTCTGTCCCGGCCTAAGGACCTCCCTCCCGGAGGCCTCCGAGCCCTTCCCAGCTAGCGCAGGCCTTACCAGCTCCTTCAGCTCTGCCAGCTTCTCCCGTACCTGGCCAAGTTTCATGGCCAGCTCGCTCTTGGTGTGTTGCTCTGTTTGGAGGGAGCCGGTCATCTCCATACTCTGATGGGCCAGGACAGACAGAAGAAACAATGAGACGCCACCCAATACAGCTGGAGACCCAGAGCTCGGTGTCCCCTCCCACATCAGGAAGAGGTCATCCCCCATCCCAGGGCACCCCAGGCACCTTACCTTCTTGCCAAGCGCTCTCTGGGCTCCGAATCTGATCATCTCCTGCACCCACCCTCTGCCCGGGACTCCCACGTCACCCGCTCTCCACGGGGATGAACACTGCCCACCTCTACACATCAGTGTCAAAAGCCACCCCTCCAGCCTCCAGACCCTTCAGAGCCAACTGCTCCCTCAGTTGCCACATCCCACCTTGCCGCCTAGCAAAGTGTCTGCTGCCAAGGGCCCATGGGAGATGGGTAAGTGTCCAGTTGATTTTTAAAAGACAACGGGCAAAATGTCCCAGTCACTCATCTCTGGTGAACCTCACGCACTTGCAGTTCTGCTACAAAACTCACCTTAGTCCTTGCACCTATAACAAAAGCCCCCTTTCTCCTAAGCCTGCATTTCCCACTCCTAAGCTAAAATGAATTCATCACTTTGGAAAATCAACTGCAGTGTGGACTGCTGGTCTTTGCGGGACATGCCCAGAGGACAAGCCCCGTGTTTGGGTCGGGGGTTTGAGGCTCTCCTAGTAGGACGGGCCCCTGAGCATTCACCCTGGAGGCTTGGAAGGCCCAAATCTCACACCCCTGCTCTGGAAGCTCTTCCCAAATGACCCCTCACCCTTCACGGTGTATTGTATCTTCTCCAAGATGATAAAGATGTGCGGGAAGGAAAACAACGATCAACCAAGCAGGTGAAATCGCAGACGTGGACACACCGAGGGTTAACGATGGCAACATAAAATCAGCCAGAGGCCAAGTACCCCAAGCAGACAAGCCTCGGGCATGCACGCTGGGAGAGGCCAAGCCAGAGAGGGGGTCTCGGCACGGCCTCACCTTCCTCCTGTCCAATGTGGGGAGCGCTACCCCATTGGAGCGGTTAAGGTCGGACACCAGCACCTGCAGAATGTCCTGAATCTACAGGAGGTGAAAAGAGAAAAACAAGGGCAAGGGGAGGAAGAGAAAAGCGGCTTAGAGAAGACAAGAAGGTCAGAGAAGGAAAGAGAGAGCAGCTCTGGACGATGGATGCTGGAGACAAGGGTGACGGATCATACCATGGCCTGCGCCTTCTTTCCAAACGGCCACTCACCACCTCGCCCGAGGCAGGAAGCAACATGAACCAAGAGATGATCAAAGCTACCAAATCAGTCTGGAAGACACTGTTCTGGCCCAACAACTTCATCTTCCAGTTGAGGAAATTGAGGCCTGAGAAGGACGTGACTTTCCCTGGGATCACCCAGCAAGCCGGTGGCAAAGACGGACTCCCACCTCAGAGGTCACCTAATCCCAAGCACCTGGGGCTCATCTGTGCCGCCCTAAAGGGAGAGGGTGTCCTCATTGACTGGCTTCCCCTTGAGGCTGGGGATGAGGGAAATTGCCAGAGCAAGAAGTCCATAGCGACGCCCTGTACTGAAGGCTCACTGCACACCAGGCCCCGCACGAAGGGATGAACGCACAATCCTCTCACGGATGCTGCCTAGATTTAAGTAGAGCTGTAGCAGCCTGACTCACAGGTGGACAAAGAGCTTAAACAGTGTCGCCCCAAATCAGATCCCCAGCAGAGCTACAGAGAGGCCACACTCAGACCCAGGGTTCTTACCCACTTCTTCCATGCTCTTCACCTCTCACTGAGCTGCCCCTGGAGCACCCCTCTCCCAGCCTGGCTGAGCAAGACTTACATCTTCAGATGACTTACAACCACTTCCAGTGGTCTCTTGCAGGAGACCCCAAGATGTTTTTCCTTTGGTAGTCTCTCAACTGCAGAGAGGAAAAAGAGAGTTGAGGCTCACGAGAATGGCAAGCCCCTGTACTCACACCCCACTTTACAAGTTAGATTTGCCATCTGACGTCATGCCACCAACATCTCCACCAGGTGCTGTGATTATTCCCCCGTCCCATCCTCCCAATGACAGAAGAAATGGACTGATAACTTGGTTTAAAGAAAAAATGTTTAGGAATTTTCACTCAGTCTTCAGACTCGAACTTCCGGGATGCCATGACTCAGTAGCTGCCAGCAGGCAGCGCTGCTCAAGCTCCTGCACCAGTGGATGCTCATGGCAGGAGGCAGTGAGGGGACAGCCAGGGGCACAGCCAGGCACATTTCAGAGCAATCTGTTACAATCTCACATATGTCTGCATACGTGCATTAACACAGAGGCTTTTTTTTCTCAGGAGACTCAAGCAGAATTGATGCTTCAGTCGCCTGTTTATCCTGTGGCGAGCAGAGCAACCCATGTTGAGATGACTGGGGGAAGATTCCCAACTGGGAAGGTCAGTTTGCTGAGATCTGATCCACAGAGGGTAAACAGATCACTCCAAAGAGCACTGATTGGGGTCATAAGGAATTAGAATGTGAGATGGAGGAGTCAGACAAAAATTGGAAAGTCTCTGCGGAGAAGTAGAAACCCCGCAGAAAACCAAACTAAACAATTCTTCCCAGTGTCTCCCAGAGCAGTTGCCAGCGTTTCAAGTTTACTAGGGAAGCGTAGGCTTTGTAGGCGCTCAGTGTTTAAAGGTGGGGTACAGTACAGAGCAAGCGAGCCTGAACCCTCTCCCAGGGTCGGGTCCCATGGTCTTGGGTCCCCTTCAAGTTGGTAATCTGCAGCCACAAGAGAAACCTGAAAGGGGGTTAGTCCTGGGGGCTGGGGCAACAAATCAAGCACCTAGCTCTTGATGTGACATAAGGATGGTTCCCAGGGATTGTGACGTAGCTACTTTCCACCCCTTGCCCCTCCATGCACATTCGCCGCTCCTCTTTGTCCTGGGCCAGCCCATTTATGAGAACCCCTTCTCTAGGTGCTGCTCCCTCATTACTGCTCTCTGGTCTGGCAGAGAGCCAAGGGGGTGGCTCAGGCCTGGTTATGAGGGTCTTCTGCAGGGATGCGATAACGTGGGTGGAGAAGGAGTTGGTCAAAGGTGGTAGGAGACATTTCCTGAATGTGAGCCTGTGTGAATTTCAGGAGGCAAGGAGCAAAAAGAAAAAAAAAAGTAAAGTCATCATTAGTATTGGCCCCAAGAGTGGGAGGAGCCATGACACTATAGGATTTTGAAACCATGTCAGCGGGGAATTGGAGCCCCCAATTTCCCTTTCCATGTCTTTGCGTAGTTTCATGAAGGCTTCCACATTTTGTTCTACAATCTTTGATTCATTGATACAATAACAACATTCTTCCCTGAGGAACAGGCAGGTGCCCCCCTTGTTAGTCGTCAACAGGTCCAGAGCCCGCCGGTTTTGGAGCATGGCCTGTGCCAGGGAGGGGAGCTGTCTTTGTGATGATGCTAAAGACACAGAGGTTTTTTCTAAGGAGGGGTAGATACCTTTAACCGAAATGTTAGAAGTGCAGGAAAGAAAGCCGACAAGGGCATCAGTTGGATAGCAGGGGTAGCTGTGATTGGAGTCCCATAGGGGGACTGAGAGTTGGGGAGTCTGGCAAGCAGCGTCTGTAATCTTGATCATAGTGGTATTGAGATGAATTGGAGCTGCTGCCAGTAGAGGCCTCTGAAGGGAAGCACAGAGGAAACAAGAAAGGTATTAGATCCAAAAGAGTTATGTAGGAATAGTATAGCGTTTTGTATTTTACGAATCCAGGTTGGGGGTGTCTCAGTCTTTTCTGATGATGTTAGCTGATTTTGTAGGACTTGCTCTGAATGGAGGATGTCCTGGGAGACTTGGACTGTGGCATTTTGTGTCGGGACATAGTCCCTTGAGATGGGAAAATGTTGCCACTGTGTAGGAATGCCAGCCCGTGTACCCTGTGGCTTGGACTCCCTGTACCCAGCGTAGGTCCCAAGGACCTGAAATAGTATAGTTAACTTGATTCGTATTGAAACCCGTATTATGACAGATGGAGAGAACATTCGGGCTTTGTCTGGAAGGTGCACTGTACATGACGGGCAAGGGCACCCCCCATATTCTTTGTAGGTATTCTTGCAATGATCTAAGGTTTGATGGTAAAAGAAAGAAAACATGGTGTTCATAGTGTTGTTCATTGATGAAAGAGTTAGGGTGAGAGTGATGGGTGCTGTGCATCCGGCCTGTGGGCATCCGCAGTACCCACCAAGTGGGTACTCTCCGTGGATCCTGAGACAAAGGTCTCCCTAACTTTGAATTTCCACACATAGGACACTGAGCTAGGGGAGATTTTGACAAGAAATGCGCATCCTAGTAGGACCCAGGTTACAACATACATACTGTTTGTCTTCGGGCGCACGTTTGACCCGAGAGAGATGGTGCCAGGAGGGGTCTCCCAGAGGTGTTACCGCTATAGGCGTGATGAGAATGACTGTGTGCGGACCAGTCCATGGAGGCTGCAGTGGCTTTGGCTGAAGCGGTTTGAGCAGAACTTGGTCTCCTGGATGCAGTGGTGGGGAAGGTCAGTTGAGGAGGTCGAGATTCGGGCAGGACTGGGTAAGTACCGGTCTGCATGTTCCTGGAGCAGTTGCAGAGCTCTCAGGAGAGTTTAGTCAGGTGACCCTTGATTAGCCCATTGGCGCGCTCCACCTTCCCTGAGGATTGCTGGTGGTGTGGAATGTGAAGCTTCCAGGTGATACCCAGAGCCGTGGAGACCTGCTGCGTAATCTTTGAGATAAAAGCTGGACCATTGTCAGATAGGACAGATGTGGGGAGGCCAACGCATGGGATAATGTGGTTAAGAAGGGCCTCGGTTACCCCCTGAGCCGTTTCTCTAGCTGCGGGGAAGGGCTTGACCCAACCTGTTATTGTATCAACCGTTGTGAGCAGATATTTAACTTTTTTGTGAGTAGGGAGGTGAGTAAAATCAACCTGCCTATCCTGTCCGGGTAAGTGTCCACGCAGCTGGTGAGCTGCAGAAGAAGGAGGTTGGTGAATTCCCCCTTGAGGTGATCCAGGAGCACCGGTTTGACGATGGGAACACAGCTGCCAGACTTTTGCATTCAAGGAGGGGTGGAAGAGCAGACTCAGGATTTGGCGTTCATTAGGTTCCTAAGTCAGAGTGATGGAGGGGACAGATAGAGAGAGAATAGGACCAGGATCTGCAGCAGAGTGAGTGGTGGGAGCCCTTGTTGCTGCATCAGCCTTGTTATTCCCTGTGGTCACGTAAGAATTGTCCGTGTGGTGTCCTTCACAGTGGATCATGGCGACTTCAGTTGGAAGCTGCAAGGCTGCTAGAAGCTTAAGGGCAAGTTTAACGTTCATGATGGGGGACCCCTGGGTGGAGAGGAACCCCCTTTCCTGCCAAATCGCAGCAGGACTGTGAGCCATAAGGAAGGCATATGTTGAATCCGTATAGATGGTGACTTTCTTATGGTTGCTGAGGGTCAGGGCCCCGGTAAGTGCTCTGAATTCTGCCTTTCAGGAGGTGGTTCCCCCGGGCAGCTTTCCTGCCTCGATGACCTGATCGAGGGTAACCATGGCCTAGGCAGCCCTCCGCTGACCTCGCGCACCTTCGCAAGAGCTGCAGTCTACAGACAGAGCCCAGTAGGCATCTGACAAAGGGGAGTCGGCCAAACCCAGTCTGGAGGTTTGCATTTCGCCCAGGATTTCAGGGCATGAATGAGCGGCAGAAGGGGGGCCAGAGACAGAAGAGGGGCTGGGTTGAGAGAAGTTGACTGAGTGAGACTCGCCAGAGGGTTTTCGATAAAGAGCACGTGGAAGTCCTGTGAGTGGGCAGGAGGGAGAGTGGAGAGCGGGCGGGGAGACAGGAGGGCCTGAAGGTGGTGTGAGGAATGTGCTTGGACAGGTCCTCCCACAGTAAGTTTGAGGGGTTCCCGGATGAGTAGAGCTGCCGCCTCCAGGGCTCTAAGGCAAGGTTGCCAGCCCCTGACGGTGGGATCCATCTGCTTGGAGAGATAAGCGACAGGACACAGGGCTGGGCCCAGAGGCTGGGAAAGGCCACCTGCCGCCATACCCCTATGTGCGTCTGTGCACAGGAGGAAAGGCTTTTCTGGGTCAGGAAGGCCAAGGACAGGTGCCCTAAGGAGGATATGTGTGAGTAAAAGGAAGGCCCTGCAGACCTCCCCGGGGGATTGGAGAAGTTCTTCGAGGGAGGCTTTTGCTGTGTCATACAGTGGCTTGGCTAGGAAAGCAAAATTAGGGATCCAGTGACGGAAGAATCCGACCAAACCTAGGAAGGAAAGGATTTGTTCTGCCGATTCAGGGGAGGGAAGGTCCCGGATGGCCTGTTTGTGGTCCACCGTCAGCTGTTTGGAGGAAGGAGTTAGTGGAAGACCCAGATAGACGACTGTGGGAACTGAAAGTTGGGATTTGGACGGGGAGACACGGTATCCTTTTGAGCCCAGGAAGGTGAGGAGTTGTGCAGTGAGTTGCTGAGATTGTGGCAGAGAAGGTCTGCAGAGAAGGAGGCCAGCAACATATTAAAGGAGAGCCCAGAAAGGAGTTGGACTTACCTGCTACCTTGACTGTTACCCTGGGCTCCTTGAAGTTTATCGGGGTCGATGAGTCCGGGCCTCTTTAGTCCAGCTGATCAGGTCAGGCAAGTCCATCCAACCTGAGAGCCCCAGGGCCCCCTTCGACCTCTAACCAGACCCCCCCTCCTCTTCCTGGGACACCTCTCTTCCCAGGCCTGCCTGGGTGACTGTTCTGTGACTTGGCCCCCAGCCCCCAAGCCTCCCCCTTCATCTGTGACTTTAGTCTGTTGTGGTGGTGAGCTGACACCCCAGGCGTGACCTCGGTGACTCTTGTGCCTCCTCGGTGGTATTGCTCCTGCCCTGCTCTATGCATGTCTATAAATACACGGGCACACACACACGTGCAAGCGCGCATCTCTGGTGCTGGGAACCGCTGGCTGTGCTGTCCTTCTGAGTCTTGTGGCCCAACTACAAGCAAACACTGTCACCCCAGCCACCCCCGCCAACACGTGCCGCCTCCGACGAGCCTCCCTGCCATTCCCTGCCTGTGCACAGTCAGCCCCCCCAGCCACCTTCCTGCCCCTTCCCCGAGCATGGGGGTGCTGCTCCGGCAGCTTTGTGCTTCTGGCCGCGACCAGTCCTGCTGTCTCTTGGCTGAGAATGAAACCCATTTCTGAACAATGGGGAGCAACGTGTTGTGTGCTGGTTGTGTCCTGTGGCGTTCAGGGGGAAGGGAAGGTTTAAGCATGGGGGCGCAGGGGTGCCTGGGAGGCACCAGTTTTTCCCAGGCTGCTCGGGAAAGCACCTGCACTTAGCTGGTCTTCATCTGAACCCTGCTGTGGCCATCAGGGGTAGAGTGCCAGCCTGGAGGACTCATGGGGCCTGGGTGGGAGCCCCAGAAGAACAGGGTGAGAGGAGAAATGCCTAGGCTGGAAGCCAGTACTCTGGCCCTCCCGGGGCAGCAAGCAGCCCACAGGCCCTACAGGTCAGAGAGCTGAGGGGGATTAGATGCCCTGACAGGCAGCGCCAATGCGCACCTTGCACCCCGAAGCCTGCCCTCTGCTGGCAGGACCCACACCCAGCGCAGCGCCTGAGCCCAGAACCCAGGGCCCCACCACGTGGTGAGTTCGGTTTATTCAGAAACAAAAGTGAAACACCAGGAACCACTCCCTGGCCTTGCCTCCTTCCTCTGTCCTGGGCGATCTATAAATAAGTTTCCTCGATGTCAACTGATTCATAGAAACCTCCTCTCCCAGGGGCCACCGCAGCCTCCGCTGTGATACAGGGGCCGTCTCAGCCCCATGTACACATGTCCCAGCACAGTATGTACACCGCGGGGCGCCCGCGCGCCTTCCGCCTGGCCTCCACCAGCCACCCCGGCCCGGCTTCTGGTCAAGCCCAGTTTTCCACAGGGTTGGGGGAGTGTGTACCCCCAAATTGCCTCAGTAAGCCATGCATCCCCTCTATGGGGACTTTCTGTAAAAGAAGCAGTGAAGGCCACCTCTCTGCAAATCCGGGGTGGTCCCAAGATAATCAGGCACAGAGGCCCACGGGAATTTTGCAAAGACAGCAAGTGGAGGCCACCCCCTTGTGGACTGCGGTGGCCTCATACCTGTGGGGCATTCGAGAGGAGCGACGGGGGAGGCCACCCCTTTGCGGATTGGGGTGGCCTCATGCCTGCAGGACTTATGTGAGGAGGGGGATGGGGGAGTTCTCCCCTTTGTGGATTGGGGTGGCCTCATACTTTTGTGAGGGGGCAAGGGGGAGACCACCCCTTTGTGCACTGGGGTGGCTTCATGCCTGTGGATCTTTTGTGAGGGGCGGGACGGGAGAGGCCACTCCTCTGCAGATTGGGTGGCCTCATGCCCATGGGACTTTTGTGAGGCGGGAAGGAGTAGGCCACCCCTTTGCACATTGGGGTGGCCTCATGCCCGTGGGACTTTTGTGAGGAGGACAGCAGAAGCCACCCCTTTGTGGATTGGGGTAGCCTCATGCCCGCAGGACTTGAGGGGTAATGGGGGAGGCCACCCCTTTGCAGATTGGGGTGGCCTCATGCCCGCGGGCCTTTTGTGAGTGGGACAGGTTAACCTCAAGCTGCAAGACATGTGTAGTGAGCAGAGCCCCCCCTTAACAGGTGGGTTCCCACAAAATAATCGGGCACACAGTCCCATGGGGACTTTTGCTAGGTAGTAGGAGAGGCCTCCCCTTTGCAGATAGGGATCACCTCCAGAATAATTGGGTGCAACAAAAAGTAAAAATAAAAAAAATAAAGAAAAATCAAAACAATTATTGGGTCCAACAAAAAATTAAAAACAAAACAAAACAAAGAAAAACAAAAACAAAATTGGGTGCAAAGGACCATGGGGAAATTTCAAAAGGGAGCAGGGGAGGCCACCCCTTTGTGGATCTGGGTGGTCTCAAATAAACCACTGCTATCTCTGTGGCTACACTCTAGACAGGTGTTGGTGCCCACCTGCCCCAGCTGGTATCTCTGTCTGCACTTAGCCCCCGTGCTGGGCTTTCAAAGTGCTGCCCCGCTCGACATGGTTGGGGTGAGGTGGGGGGCACGTGGCCCAGAATTGCCTAATATAACCTAGGCCCTCTGCAAGAAGGCCTGGTAAGGATTCAATTGGTCATTCAAGGAGCCCCTATATTGTAGAACGGAGCCCCCTAAATAACTAGCTGGATATTTCTAGCTCCTTGCCTCTGGAAGTATGATTAGTCCAGAGTTAAATGAAGACACAGCCCTAACCTCAGAGGCTAGGGTCTGCACCTATTTCACCCTATTAGATAGGGGAGTTGTTGTACCCCTTTTTTAAGACGAGGGATGAAAGGACGACTGGGAAGGAGAGCCAAAGGATGGGGGGAAAGCCTGGGGAACAGGGATGGGTTGGTGAGGGCCAGGTGGGGGCAGAGCCTCCGGCCCCATGCCGGTGGCCTAGACCACCATTATCTTCACCTCGTTGTCGTCAGCCTGGTAGAAGAAGGGAAGGCATGGGCTGTTTCCAATGGTGACGCCTTCCTGGGAGTTCTGCATTTCTTGAAGCAGCTGAACGACCTGCTGCACAGAGGCGTTCTCGAGGGGAGTCAGGCCCAGCTGGGCCTCACCCGGGGTCGGCTGCACATCGTGGACAAGGCTCACCTTACTTGGTTCTTTAGAGAGAGTAAGGGCATGAGCAGGGCACAGCGCAGGTTTTCTGATCCCATGCAGACCGGGTAAAGGAGGAGTCAGAGTCCTCAGTGGTTTTGCAGGTTTGTTATTGGGGTTCACCAGGCATATGGCAGGCAGGGGTGCTGGCTGGGGGGTTGGGAGGCTGGCAGGCCTCCGGCCCCCAGCAAATCTTCACTTTATCTGGGCTCTCTGGTGATCTTGGCTTCTCTACCGGCTTCAGCTTCGGCTTCTACTGCTGCTGCTGGCGTCCCCGTCACACCGCCCTTAAAAGCACAGTCTTAGCTCAGCTGAATCCCATCTACCTATGCCCACACCCTACTCCAGGTGCCCGCCATCAGGCATGCATTCAGGACAAGGATCCATCATCTATCCTGATGGCGGAAGGGCAGAAAAGCCTGATATTTTCTTTACCCTACAGAGAGACAGAGACAGGATGCTGTGTGCCTGGCGGAGTGTGCTCTTCCTGAACAGCCCCCCGTTAGGGGCTTTCCTCACCTTGGACGTTGGCGGTGCCAAGCTTCTTGGGGACTAGGCATGCGCTAGTGGGCTCAGCAGCAGGGTTCTGGGCGGGTGCTCAGGGCTTTGCCCGCCATTCGTTGCGTGCCTCCACCAGCCGCAAAACCAACTCTTGCAGCTCTAACAGCTTCACCTGGAAGCAGAGATGCTCAGAAGCCCGCCCCGCCCCCAGCCGCACCACCATGGAGCCAGAGCTCTGACTACCTTCATCTCCTCTTTGTCCTGGGCCAGCTGCCTTATGGACTCCTCCTTCTCTTGGTGCTCCTCCCTCATCACTGCTCTCTGGTTCTGGTAGAGAGCGATGTATTCTCCTAGGGGGAGGGCGCGCAGACAGCTCAGCTGCTGGGGTCTCCCCAGCCTCTGCATAGCACCCCAACTGCAGGGCACAAGCCTCCCTGCTCACCGATGGTGTCAGTCTCTCCAGACATCTGGATACATCGATGCTCCAGCTCCTCCATCCAGTCCTGTAAGCCCACTTTTTCCTGCATGAGCTCGGTAAATCGGCCCTCGGCCAGACAGCGGGCTCAGGGGCTCAGCAGTGCTGGCCTGCCCAGCACCCAGCCCGCCTAGCCCTCTGGAAAACCACACTGTAGGGAAAGATAAAACTATCAGGCTTTTCTGCCCTCCCGCCTTTAGGATAGATGAGGGAACACTGTGGTCTGAATGCAAGCCTGATGCAGGCACCTGGAGTAGGGTGTGGGCATATGTAGATGGCATTCACCTGGGCTAAGACCGGGCTTTTAAGGGTGGCATTCACAGCAAAAGCAGAGAAACATAAGCAGAACCGAGAGAGCAGAGCAGCAGAGACCACCAGAGAACGCCAGAGAGCCCAGAAAGAGTGAAGACTTGCTGGGGGCTGGGAGGCCTGCCAGCCTCCTGACCCCCTAGCACCCCTACCTGCCATGTATCCAGTAAATCCCAATAAAAGCCTACAAAAGCCACTGAGGCTTCCAGGACACTCTTCTCCTGGACCCAGTCTGCTGGATCAGAAAATCTGCCCCGTGTCCATTCCTTCCTCTCTTACAATTGGTGTAAGTCAGCAAGATGATCCATGTAGACCGGTATGGAGCCCTCCGAAGACCGGGAGGGACTGAGGAGCAGCAGACAGTGTTTGCCTGTGACAGCGCTGGACGTGTCATGGCGGGACAGGGGAAGGGAAAGGTGCGGGACCTGCGGGATGAGACCTCGCCTGGAGGAGGAGATGCCCGAGAGGACCAGCCAACAATCCCCGCCTAGGCAGCAAGAATCGTCGGGGGAGAAAGGACCACGACTCAGAGCTCCCCAGTGTGGACAAAGGGAAAAGACGATGAACTTGGACTAATGGACTAACAATCCCGCCAGAAGGGGGAGGACCTTGGCAAGTTTGATATGTTTTGGGGACCCTGAGGGGGTGGATTGTAGGGTAAGGTAAAAGTATCAGGCTTTCTGCTCTCCCGCCCATAGGATGGATGATGGAACCCTGTGGTCCCGAATGCATGCCTGATGCGGGCACCTGGAGTAGGGTGTGGGCATAGGTAGATGGGATTCACCTGGGCTAAGATGGGCTTTTAAGGGTGGTGTCACGGGGACGCCAGCAGAAGCAGAGAAGCAGAAGCAGAACCGAGAGAGCAGAGCAGCAGAGACCACCAGAGAACGCCAGAGAGCCCAGAAAGAGTGAAGACTTGCTGTGGGCTGGGAGGCCTGTCAGCCTCCTGGCCCCCTAGCACCCCTACCTGCCATGTATCTGGTAAATCCCAATAAAGCCTGCAAAATTCACTGAGGCTTCCAGGACTCACTTCTCCTGTACCTGGTCTGCTGGATCAGAAAACCTGCCCTGTGGCCATTCCTTCCTGTCTGGATAAAGCAGAGAAAATGGGGTGTAGAAACAAATAAAAGCATGATCATGATCACCAGGCCTACTATGGGAAGGATCCATGGCAGTAAGGGAGAGTTGGTCCAAGTTTGGATGTCCTGGCCCCAGCTTCAGCTGACAAAAGGTCAGTCAGAGGGGGCTTTGCTTGTCAGATGAGCAAGCCCAGGAATGTGTTGGAGGAGGGGGAGACACCTGAGTACACACGATTTCTCACCAAAACCTCCCTCTCAGACCTTCAACACTTTCTTTTGCTTGCTTTCATTCTAATGCCATTTCATTTTACCCATCTGGCTTTACATAATCTTAAGGCCCTTCAGAATATCCCTCTTCCATACATTTCTTTTTTCAAACACACATACCTCACCTCACTTGCATTTACCAGACTTAGCAAAACCTTAGTTTTAGAAGGGAATTGAACACCATCTAACCAATGATGAAAAAACACCAATTTAAGGTAGACAGCCCCTGTAGTTTTTCATTCCTGTACCCAGTGATTTAATTGGCAGGGAATGGTGTCCAAAGCCTGCATCTGTTGGGCATATTAATGTTTCCAATTTGGCTAAGGTCACCCTGCAGGGTTTGAATCCAGGGAGGAGGAAGGGTGGGTAGCCCTCTGGAGAGGATTTTTAAAAGGAGAAATTCCAACTGGACTGACACTGTGTAAGAATCCCAAGTTGCAAAATCCCTTCTGCACGTACTCCATGACGAGCTGCAGCTTCAGCCCAGGGGACACTGGACACCTAGGTGTGCTCACTGCGGGACTGAGACTGATCATAGCCTAGGCTTCGTGGAGCAGGAAGATGTGCGGATTTTCCAGCTGAGCAGGTCATGGTGGATTAGGGCTGCTCTGTGAATAACCTCTGCCCACCTTGGAGAGTCCCGTTTGGATTCTAATATACTGGTCCCAGAGTCTTTCTTAAGGGGAACTAGAGAGCCTATCTTTGTGCTCCTTGCAATCTGCACGATTTACCACCCAGGCCCAAGCCTTTGCAAGAGCTCCTGCATCCTCTGCACCATCTGTGTGCCCAGGGGTGAGCAGCAGGTCTCTCCCACCAAGGGGGCAGTACCTAAGATGGGGGAGAGAGGCCTAGGGTTCTTCGCCTGTGGCCCTGGGACCTCTGGAGGCTCTGCCCACACAGCCCCACACCCCTCTCCTGGTCCTGTACCTGCTCAACTCTCCCCAACCCCTTCACACGCCAACCCTCACCCGCTCTGCTCCTCTCCAGATGCTTCACCAGTTTCGTTGCCTGCCTGGTCCTTCACCTGCTCTGCCCCAGGGACATCAGTGCTGCCCAGACTTCTGTGCTGCAGTCCTGTGAGTCTCATGCTGCTCTTGGCCCCTCTGACTGGGCCCAGCCCCGGAGCCTCTCCAGAACCTCAACCTTCCCTGGTGTACTCCTGTTCACCATGGCCACTGAGTGCTTGTTCTTTGGGGGTGGGGGGTCTTCTGCCGGGTATGGCGCTATTTTTAATCTTTGTTGCTCTCCAGTTCCAATGCTGCACAGCAGCAACAAAATTCTAGGATAATTTCTAATACTCTATCTCTGGCCCTGATGATTGCTGAAGGGGCCACTGCACTGGAAGGCCAGTCACATATTGGGGGACGTCTTAGGGTGGTGCTGGAGGGCTGGGGAGCTGGACTGATCGTGTTGGCCCTGCTTTCCTGGTCCCTCTCCAGCTGGGGGCCTGTCTCAGTGGTGCTGCCGTGCTCCCCAGTGTTCTCCAGCTGGAGGACTGACACCGCGGTGCTCCTGTGCTCCCCAGGGTCCTCCTGCTGGGGTCTAGCCACAGAGGTGCTGGTGTCCCCCCAGGCATCCTCCAGCTCTGGGCCTAGCGCAGAGGGACTGCCCTTTGGGGTGTCCTCTAGCAGGGGGCTTGGACCTGCAGCAGTGGTGTGCTGCTGCGCATCCTCCAGCTCAGGGACCTGGTGGAGTTGACCCTGTTGTCCGGGGTGGCATCCTTTCCCCTCTTTTGGATTTCCTGCTTTCGCAGGATTCCTGGCCTTGGGGCATTCCCCAAAACCTCAGGCTGAGGGAGTGGGGTGGGTATCCTTTCCAATCTTCTGCACTGGGTGCTTTCCCAGGATACCCGGCCTTGGGGTATTCCCCGAAACCTCAGGTGCCGGCGGGGTGGGTGTGGGTGGGGAGTCCTTGTAATCAGGGTAACCGGGATCCCGGAAGGTGACGCGCTTCGGCACCTGGAAGGTAACGCGCCTGGGCCGCTCCTCGCCCTCCTCCTCATAGTCCTCCTCCCCCGCCTGCTTCCTGGAGCGGAGGATCAGGTAGGTGGCCATGACCTCGCGGTACTTGTTAGTGTCAATGGCCTCCCGAATTTCCTGCCTCTGGTAGCCCAGGCGCTCCATACCTTTGGTTATGGCCAGGTCCTGGGGCAGAGCGACGGCTCGCTGAAGGGCAGGAGTCCCCTGCTCGTTTCTGCTACCCAGGCGTGCTGCTGGATGCTCTCCAGGGTGCTGCGCTTCCAGGGGTCCCGTGCCAGCATTTTGGCCAGCAGGTCCCCGCCCTGGACCATGAAGTAGGTGGTCTGGTGGACGTTCCCACCCAGGACGCACTCCCTGATTGCCCTGAGGCTGGGCCCCCTGAAGGGCAGTGTGCCGGTCACCATTTCGTAGGGCATGATGCCCAGGCTCCACACGTCCACCTTGGGGCCGTTGTACTGCCGGCCAAGGTAGACCTTGGGGGCCCTGTATTCTGGGCGACAGCAGCACGTGCTCAGCGCCTGGGGGAAGCCTTGGACACTGAGCCCGAAGAGGTAAAGGACCTATAGAAAGAAAACTATAACACACTATTAAAAGAAATAGAAGAAGACACAAATAAATGGAAAGACATCCCCTGCTCATGGATTGGTAGAATAAACATTATTAAATGGCCATCCTACCAAAAGCAATATACAGATTCAATGCTATTCCAATCAAAATCTCAATGTCATTCTTCAAAGAACTAGAACAATTATTGATGAAATTCATATGGAATTACAAAAAACTCCGAATAGCCAAGCTCTCCTGAAAAAAAAAAGAAGGGAATGGAGGCATCACACTCCCAGACTTCAAACTCTACTACAAAGCCATAATCATCAAAACTGCATGGTATTGGAAGAAGAACAGACACACAGACCAATGGAATCGAATAGAAAATCCAGAAATAAACCCACAGATTTATGTCAACTAATCTTTGACAAAGGAGCAAAGACTATGCATTGGAGCAAAGAAAGTTTGTTCAATAAATGGTGCTGGGAAAACTGTTTTGCCACATGCAAAAGAATGAAGCTTGACCACTACCTCACACCATACACAAAAATCAACTCAAAATGGATTAAAGAACTAGACATAAGACCTGAAACCACAAAATACATAGAAGGAAATATAGGCAAAACACTACATGATTTGCACATCAAAGACATCTTTACAAACACATCACCCAAAGCAGTGATAGTGAAGGCAAAGATAAACAGCTGGGACTACATCAAATTAAAGAGCTTCTGCACAGCAAAAGAGACAATAACAAAAACAAAGAGAAACCCCACCAACTGGGAGAACATTTATTTTTATTTTTATTTTTTTTTTAATTTTG
The DNA here is from genome assembly GCF_964194135.1 of Talpa europaea. Classification (NCBI taxonomy): domain Eukaryota; kingdom Metazoa; phylum Chordata; class Mammalia; order Eulipotyphla; family Talpidae; genus Talpa; species Talpa europaea. The sequence goes on along the minus strand of NC_140068.1, from coordinate 132,315,886 downwards.
TTTTTTATTTATTTTTTTAATAATAAATTTTATTGTTATATTCCCCATACAATTGCAGTCCCCCCATTCTGACCCCAATCCCTCCCCTCCCGCCCCACCCCCCTAAAAGTGTCTCTGGTTCATAGTTTTTTGTTGATTTTGATTTTCACTTTCTTATAGTTATTCATTTTCCTGGTCCCTTATTTAAGTTTTCTAGATTCCTGCTATGAGTGAGACCATCCGGTATTTTTCTTTTTCTTTTTGGCTTATTTCGCTGAGCATGATCCCTTCCAGCGCCATCCATGTTGCGGGAGAACATTTTTTTACACAACACTAATGATAAAGAACTGATCACAAAAATCTGCAAAGAGCTGATGAGACTCAACAACAACAAAGAAAATAATCCAGTCAAAAATTGGGCAGAAGAGCTAAAAAGAAACTTCTCTGAAGAGGAAATGCAAATGGCCAACAGACATATGAAAAAATGTTCAACATCACTTGTAATCAGGGAAATGCAAATCAAAACTACCATGAGATACCATCTTACACCAGTGAGAATGGCATATATTAAAAAAACTAGCAACAACAAATATTGGCGAGGGTGTGGAGAAAAAGGAACTCTCTGCACTGTTGGTGGGAGTGCAAACTGGTCTAACCACTATGGAGAGCTGTGTGGAGATTTCTGGACCTACTAAACATAGAGCTTCCATATGATCCAGCAATTCCACTCCTAGGTATTTACCCAAAGGACACAGAAACATCAATTCCAAAGAACACCTGCACCCCTACGTTTATAGCAGCACTACTTACAATAGCTAAGCTTTGGAAACAGCCCAAATGCCCAAAAATAGATGACTGGATCAAGAAGATGTGGTACATATATACCATGGAATATTACTCAGCATTCAAAAAAGATAAACACATGCAGTTTGCAGCAACATGGATGGCGCTGGAAGGGATCATGCTCAGCGAAATAAGCCAGAAAGAAAAGCAAAACTACCGGATGGACTCACTCATAGCAGGAATCTAGAAAACTTAAATAAGGGACCAGGAAAATGAGTAACTATATGAAAGTAAAAATCAAAATCAACAAAAAACTTTGAACCAGTGACACTTTTTTGGGGGTGGGTGGCGGGAGGGGAGGGATTGGGGTCAGAATGGGGGGGGGTTTGCAATTGTTGGGGAATATAAAAATAAAATTTATTATTAAAAAAAAGAATAACTACTTTTTAAAACTAATGCACATGACCAAAGTTTTAAAAAAAAAATCAAAAAATCTGTTTGTATCACTATCTAATGCCTTAGGAGTATTAGTTATAAATGACAACTATATAAAGTCTAATAAAAAATTCCCAATTTTGAGATCAGGATTTAAGATTTTGGTAATCAAAAACTAGATCAAAACTTAATGGTTGAATTTGTAGCATGCAAGCCTTACAGTTTTCATGTTGAGTATCAATATTTTATGTTGAAATGTCTCTATTTTCAAAAGGAAGCACACAGTATTCAGGAAAAAAAAAAAGAGTAATTGACCTAGTCTACATCAAAAAAGATAAGTTTGCATTTTGATGGTTAGTCCTAAATCTCTTGATAAAATTCTTTTCCAGAAAAATCCCAGATTGACTTCTTTCTTTCCCCTTGTCCTAGCAAAATCTAGCCTCATGGGCAAGTTCCTTAGCAACACTGTGTTCCTCACAGGTATGTAGGAAATGTACATGATATTAAGTCTCTCTTATTTTTCTTGGTTTTCATCAATCTATCTAGTACTTGCCTAAGAAAGAAATTTGGTTTTTGGGATGTTAGAATTTGCAACTCTGAAATTAATTTAAAATTCCTGTCCTAAGAAAAACTAACAGCTACAATTGGTATCTCTCCCTTAAATTTTTTCTTTTATCACTATTTAAATGGTGGCCAAATTTCATATAAAACTAAGGTCTTATTAAGTTTAAGAATGAGAATGTTAAACAATATCACTTTCTCTAAATATTGTTGAGCTTGCAGGTTTATTTTTTTGCTTCTTATTATAAGAAAACTAAAATTTAATGACATCTCACCTAAACAAATTAAGACAGTTAAAATATGTGTTTCTGTATGAGATATCCAAGATAATAGGGTGGTCCCCAGGTAAAGGGGAAGTTCCAGGTTCCCTGCCCAACCCAAAGGAAGAGAGGGAAGGGAGCTGAGAAGGGAGAGAAGAAGCTGCAGTGGAGACTGAGAAGGAAAGAAGCAGGATGGAGCCAGAAGGAGACCTGGAGGAGGCACATGGAGCCGAGAGACACGTGCAGAAACTGCACTTGCCTTTTGGTCGTGGACTGGGTGACAACAGCATGGGCAAGAGACCGGTGGGGAGGTGACAATGGTGGTTTTTGTCTTGATTTTGATTTTGCTGTTTTCCTCCCACACTTGTCTGGTTGTTTCTGATCCTTTTCTGTGGGTCCCCACTGGAAGGCGCTTTAGACTTTGGAGAGGCTTTCAGGACTTGCTCTAGGCCAATCCTGTTTGGGTGGACTTTTCCCCACAAGGGGATGGGTAACTTTGGATGCTTATTTTAGAAACTATATTCTTTACCTTTCCTGCATTGTTTACTAATTGTATTAACGTTCCTTTTCATTTAAGTCTCATATGTTTTCTGTTGATGCGGCGGATGGCAGAACCTATTTAGAGCAGGCAAGTTTGTGGTGTCTGGGCTGCCCTTCTCCCTGACCTCTAACAGATTCTTTGTCTTTTCTGTATTGTTTACTAATTGTGTTAAAGTTCCTTTCCATTAAAGTCTTAAATGTTTTGTGTCCATGCGGCAGATGGCAGAAACTATTTAGAGCAAGCAGCTTTGGGGGTTCTGGGGTGCCCCTCTCCCTGCCCTGTAGTAGACTGACTACTGACACCTCCCGGATGACAAGTGATAGGGCCCAAGGACGTCACCAGGTCCCCAATGTCATGGTCTCTGTGGTTAAGCCTAGAGTAACCCTGGATGTCACAGGTAAGATATTAATTCTCTGATTGCTATAGGAGCCACTTACTCCATACTCACCCAGCATTCGGGACCCAGCTTCCCCTCCTCACAAAATAGGAATACCTTAATAGCAGACAGAATAGAAAGATTGGAAAGGAGGTACCCTGACACCAGAACCTGACTCACAAGGAGGTAGGGATAGAGGGAAATAGCATGACCATTAACTCAGCGGTAGAGGTCGTGACCCTTAGGCACCAGGGCCTTATCACAAGGCATGAGACCCAAGCAGGATCAGATGCTCTAGGGAGTGGAGCACAGGCCTGAGGGGAAAGATTTGGAGATTGGGCCCATCCTGGAATCTCCACTCCCCATCCTGGTATCTCCAGTGCCTCTTGGATTCTGCGTGGTTATCCAAAATCAGCAACCAACTGACGGCTCACAAGGAGTGACCCCCCCAAACAGAAGAGGACTGTGTCTGTAAAGTCTCTGCACTGGCTCAGGGCAGCACTCCCTCTGCCCACCTGGGACTGTGTAGGTTCCTCTTCTTACCAACTCTCTCCCACTGCAGGGCAGCAGCTTCCTGCCCGCCTATGACCTGTCAAGGCTGCCAGCCTTCAACCATGCAGGCCTCTCTCAGCAAAACCTGCCCCTTTCCCTTTCCCCAATAAACCTGTTTTTTAAATGTAACTACCGTCTCTGTCTCGTGGAGAAACTCGCCTGGGAAACTCGCCGCGTGCCACTGACAGGGGAGCTCTGCAGATACCTATCCCAGAGTGAAGCCCAGGACCCCGCTGTAACGCAACCAACCCATTCCAGGTGTGTTTATGAACGGTTCTAGCAGCCACATGCTCCTCGCTCTTGTTTGTAGTCGCCGCTCTCCTCCACACACTCCACTGTCCTCCTCCACCCTCGACACCGCACCCCCACCCTACTCCAGGTGCCGCCATCAGGCCTGCGTTCAGGCCCGCACGGATGCGTCATCTCTCCTAATGGCGGGAGAGCAGAAAAGCCTGATGCTTTTTACCTTACCCTACAATCCACCCCCTCAGGGTTTTCTGCCAGACCATCTACATATAGACAATTTTGTTTCTTAGCAAACATAAACAACGCAGCCATGTCCCATAAAAGTAAATAGTACACATCACACTATAACAACAAAATACAACAGAACACAAGTTAGTCCAGGCGAGGTACCAACCTAGTGGCAAAAGACATTCATTGGCACCAGCAGATGATCCCCAAATCTGCTGCCGAAGGCACTGCAGCATGCAAAGTGGGAACTAGCTTATTTAACTCATGATAATCTACCGTCATGCGCCAAGAGCCATCGGCTTCTTCACTGGCCACACCGGTGAATTGTCGGGGCTGTGGGCAGTACGCACAATGCCCGCTTTCTCCAGTTCTGATATTGTGCCCAATTTCCTTGTAGACTCCGGGCAACTGATATTGGTTGGTATTAGTCACTCGCCTAGGGACTGGCAGTTGTGTGGGCAGATGCTTAGCGTGTCCTCTCACCACTGCCTTTACCACACGCACTCTAAGGTGAAACTCTCCGGCTGTGGTCTCTCGCCATAAGCCACATAGTACATCCACCCCCAGGATGTACTCCAGGACGGGCAACACATATACTTTATACTCTTTTGGGGGGTAATGGCCCAATCCCCAGAGATAGTCTCACTGCTGTCACCTTGACACTCTGGCCTCCAGAGCCATCAATACAAGTAGACCTGTGAAATCTTTCTGGATTTCCATAGAGCAGAGTACATTCTGCTCCTGTGTCTGCCAGAGCTAAAACCCTTTGCATGTTAGTTGGGGACCAGTGGATGGCAAGCTCCACATGTGGCCTCCGGTCCCCGCCCGTCCCCTGTGGACGGGTTCCTTGGCCCTCACCCTATTTGAAAGCGATCAGGCCTCACCCGAGGATAGGGTTGGCAGCAAGTGTCTTCCAGGCGCAGGACATGTGCCTGAGGCCTGGAGCTTCCAGGCTCCCTCTGAGCAGCAGTCCTTCTCATGGGCGTGAACCTCTGGTCTTCTTGCAGCTGCTGCCATAATTCCAACAAATATAGATTGGGCTGTGCGTGTATTTTACTGCTATCTACACCTGCTCTCACTAAATCTGTCCACATTTGGTTATGGGTGACTTTAATAAATTCTGTGGTGCCAAGAAGATTCCTTTCCCTCCTTGGCATTCCTTTTGACTTTTCAACAACTACCCATATTCCCTCCTGAGTTTGAGAGCGCCAGTTCTCAACTTCGCCCAAGCTGGCTATCACTGTTGTGACGTCGTGTAGCTGACGACTCACATGGGGTGCTACAACTGCCATGAGGGATCCAAATGAGGATGAGGGGACATTTTTTAATACCAAGTCTCTCATCCCTGCTGTGAAACGCTCATCATCAGGACCACGGGAATTCACATTAAACATGGCCTGCTGCATCCCCAATTCCCGAAGGACCTGTACCAGCTCGGCGTACGTCTGCCATCCACTTACTGTGTCCGGCACGTCTCCTGCATCAGCCAGACTGTCCGTATGGCAGCCATTATCCATTCCCGGAGGGTGTGGTCGCCCTGGCCATACTGCTGTCTGTTCTGTAGCCTCTGTCACAAGGATGGGTGTAAACCATGGAGGCCAGTCTCTCCATCACTTGTGCCGTGCAAATGATCCCATCCAGCCCCAGGCCCCACAAATGTAGCAGCCAGGCTGCCAAGGGTTCCCCTGGTTTCTGGTGGAAACTGTTTGTCCAAGTCCACCAGTTCCGCCTGGGTGTATGGTTGATAGGAAGTAAATTCTGTCATTTGTGGTGGTCCAGCAGCCTGACCACCCACCTGGGGCCATGGGTGGCTGCCGCTTTATTTCTGAGTCACCACTCGGCGGGCCCGGAGCATGGGACCAGCCTCCACCTCCTCTCCAGAGGAGTCCGGCATCTCAGGGGTCGCAGGTTGGTTTGCCATTGCTGGTTGTGACTCGGGCAAAGGGGCAGCCTCCCTCTCCTCCTGTCCTGAGGAGGGGTCTGGCATCTCTGGAGTCATGGGTTGGTTTCCCACCACCCGCTGCGATTCGGGCAAAGGGCCAGCCTCCCTCTCCTTCCTTTCTGAGCTGGAGTCTGGCATCTCCAGAATGGTGGGTTGGTTTCTCTGAACTTCTTCCTCCAGAATCCTCAAACATTGTAGTTTTCGCATCTTTTCCCGCATCTCATCCCATACTCGCTGGACTCTAGATTGCTCTTTCTGCCTGGACTCAAGCAGAGCTGTGAGAAACACCCATCCCACTGCTCCTGCCACCTCGCGGGAACTGCATCTGTAACAGGGTGGTCCCCAGGAAAGGGGGAGGTTCCCTGCCCCACCCAAGGGAGGGTGGAGCTGAGCAGGAAGAGGAGAAGCTGAAGAAGAGACTGAGGAAGGAAGCAGGATGGAGCAAGGAGACCTGGAGGAGGCGCATGGAGCCTAGAGACATGTGTAGAAACTGTGCTTGTCTTTTGGTCGTGGACTGGGTAACACAGATGTGGGTGAGACCCGTGGGGAGGTGACAATGGCAGCTTTTATCTTGATGTTGATTTTGCTCTTTTCCTTCCGGGCTTGTTCAGTTGTTTGTGACCCTTTTCTGTGGGTCCCCACTGGAAGATGCTTTAGACTTGTAGCAGGCTTTGGGGCCTTGTTCTGGGCCAATCCCATTTGGATGGACTTTTACCCACGAGGGGACGGGTAACTCTGGATGTTTCATTTAGAAACTAGACTCTTTGCCTTCCCTGTATTGTTTCCTAGTTTTATTAAAGTTCCTTCCCATTAAAGTCTCCTATGTTTTGTGTTGATGCGGCGGATGGCAGAACCCATGTAGAATAGGCAGGTTTGCGGGGTTTGGGCTGCCCCTCTCCCTGTCCTATAACACATCCACTCAGGGTTTCTTCTATTTCATACAGGGCCTGTTCCAACTGCCCTGGGGATCCATCTACCTCTGGCCATTCCTGGAGAGGTGCCCACAGGGCGAGGAGGTTGGCCACCGAGTACCATCTGCTCGTGGCTGGCCACCTGGCAACCCCTCCCCAGGTTCCAAAGGGTTTCGTCTGCGTAGAGCCGTCCTGCTTTGAACCGTCCTGCCGTCTACGCTAGTTGTAGTGCAACCAACCCATCCCGGGTAGGTTTATGAACAGATCTAGCACCCACATGCTGTTCATCGCTGTTTGTAGTCACCGTCCTCCTCGTATGGGGTGGAACTGGGTGATCTCCCGTGCTTGTCAAAATTAACTGCCTTGGAGACAAGCTGCTGCTTGGAGCCTGGCTAAGAGGCAGCGAACCCTGCCCCTGCGACCCGCGTCAGTGTCAGTCTGGGATTCCCAGCCAGGCTCCTGGCGGGGACCGGCTTCAGGGCCTGGGGCATGGTTGTGTCAGTGAAGTGGCCTGATCTGCGTGGCCTCGAGCAGACTGAAAAACACGTTCTCTTTGATTAGAGGTCAGGGTGGAAGAGAGGATAACGTGTAGTCATGACACCGAAGGTTATAGGTGTAACCTTAGGTGTAACCTTGGGTAAGATAACGAAATTCTTTGGTGTAGGTAGTGGGGTCCTTAGTGAAACAGCCGAGATGCTTTTCAATCTGGGAGAGATCAGACAGAGGGAAAGGATCGTGGACTCCACCTGCTCCTTCAGTCCCCGCAACCTCCCTAAGGGGACAAAGAGGACGACTGTGAGAGCAGGTGTGGTAGCTGGGAGGTGGAAGCGGGGGCAGGCCTGGGGAGCTGAAGGAGGTGAAGACTGAACATCTAGAGGATCAGAGAACGCAGAAGAGGAGAGGGCGAAGAGGGAGAGGAGACTGGAGACTTGGAAAGTACAACTGGTTTGCAGGATGGAGAGATGGGAGGGCATGAGAAAGGGACACCTGGACTGGATGGGCTTCCCCAAATCAGAACCAGGAGCAATGGGGGTCGGCTGGCGTAGGCCCGCGGTTTATGGAACAGTCGACCAGGATGGGAGTGAGGAGAGGAGCCAGGTAACCAGGGGTGAGGGCCTCCTAGGAAGGAGGGTCAGGCAGGTGACTCACCCCAAGGATCAAGGCCGGTGGTGGATGTGAGGCGTCTGCCATGGAGAGGAGAGGTCCCAGGGACGGGAAGGCGGCCCCAGCGCCAGGGGACACAGCCTTCCAGGTTTCGGGCACCAAGATGAAAGGTTTGGCGCGGTAAAGAAAAGGGGAGCCAGGCTAAACTTTCTCAAAGGAAGGGAACATTCATTGTGCCCCCAGGCGAGCTTTGCTGATTCAAGGTGGGGTGTCCCTGAAGTCTCGCCTGTTGTGGGGGGAGATGTCATTTCATAGGGTGAGGAGAGGTTAGGCAGGAAAACTGGGTTGGCAGGGGGGAACAGGTTTAGGTGGAACAAAGTTGTTTTTTCGTGGAGCCCAGTTGTTTTCCCCTGCTTATGGCTTCAGTTTCGGTTTGATGGAATCAGGGGTACTGGTGTCAGGGCCATCTTGTTGTTTGTATGTGGGCTTCCCCATTCCTGGCCCCTGCATAGACCTTTCATACCAGCCTTTTGTTGATAGGAAAAGGGGCGACGGTTCTTTCTTTGGCTACTTCCTGCTGGACGGGGGCGAAGACCGGGGTGGGGGCTCAGGCCTGGTTATGAGAAGGTCTTTGCAGGGACACGAGGATATGGGTGGAGGAGTTGGTTAAAGGTGCTACGGGGTGGGTCTTGGATCCGGTGTTGGATGAAATGCAGTAAGCATGGGGCAAAAAGAAAAAAATAAGGTTAGGATCAGAGGCCCTGTGAGTGCTAATACCTTGCCTGAGGCTGCGCTGATCTGGAATTTCCAGGTATAGACAGAAGAACGGGAAGTGGCTTGAAGTGATGGGATTAGAAACAGTGGGTCTCTGCTCTGTAGGCTGAGTGGAACCTGGACCAGGGGAGCAGTGATGCGTGCCCGAGTTGGGCCCAGCACTTGCATACATACTGCTTGAGTAGGTCCTGGAGCCGATGTGGAGAATTAACATCTACAGATTGGCCCAGTGTGGGTTTTAAGGCCTGTCTAGCGAGACGAGCAGCTGCCGCAAGTGCGTGCAGGCAGGGCTGCCATCCTCTTACAGTGGGATCCGTGTGTTTAGGGAAATAAGCAACTGGTCGCTGGACAGCCCAGGTTGGCCCAGAACCCCTAGAGCAATGCCCTGTTGCTCATCTGTCAATAACAGGAATGGCTTTCCCGGGTCTGGGAGAGCGAAGGCTCATCTCAGAGAGCTTTGCGTGGATAAAGCAGAGAAAACAGGGTGTAGAAACAAAGAAAAGCATCATCATAATCACTGGGCCTACTAGGGGCAGGATCCATGGCAGTAAGTGAGAGCTGGTCCACATTTGGATGTCCTGGCCCCAGCTTCGGCTGACGAAGTATCGATCAGAGGGGACTTTGCTGGTCAGATGAGCAAGTCCATGAATGTGTTGGAGGAGGGGGAGACACCTGAGTACACATGATTTCTCACCAAAATCTCTCTCAGACCTTCAACACTTTCTTTTGCTTTCTTTCTTTCTTATGCCATTTCATTTTACCCATCTTGAACACCATCTAAACAATGATGAAAAACACCAATTTAAGGTAGACAGCCCCTGTAGCTTTTCGTTCCTGGACCCAGTGATTTACTTGGCAGAGACTGGTGTCCAAAGCCTGCATCTGTTGGGCGATATTAACGTTTCCAATTTGGCTAAGGTCACCCTGCAGGGTTTGAATCCAGGGAGGAGGAGGGGTGGGTGGCCGTCTGGAGAGGATTTTTAAAAGGGGAAATACCAGTTGGGCTGACACTGTGTAAGAATCCCAAGCTGCAAAAATTTGAGGTGACAATGCTCACTGTGGGACTGAGTTTGATCACAGCCTAGGGCTTCCTGGTGTAGGAAGATGTGCAGATTTTCCAGCTGAGCAGGTCGTGTGGAGTAAGGTTGGTCTGTGCATAAACTCTGTCCACCTTGAAGAGTCCTGTTTGGATTCTAATATACTGGTCCCCGAGTCTTTCTTAAGGGGAGCTAGAGACCTTCTCTATCTGCTCCTTGCAATCTGCACGTTTTACCACCTGGACCCAAGCCTTTGCAAGAGCTCCTGCATCCTCTATGCCATCCCTGTGCCCAGGATAGAGCAGCAGGTCTCTCCCAGCAAGGGGGCAGTATGGTCCTCAGGGAACTGAGCCTATGATGGGGGAGAGAGGCCCAGGGTTTCCTGCCTCTGGCCCTGGGGCCACCCACACAGCCTCATACCCCTCCTGGGCCCTGTACCTGCTCAGCTCTCCCCAGCCCCTCCACACCCCACCACTCACCCACTCTGCTCCCCTCCAGGTGTTTCACCAGTTCCGTGGCCCTCCTGGCCCTTCACCTGCTCTGCTCAGGGACATCAGTTTTGCCCAGATTTCTGTGCTGCAGTCCCATGTGTCTCATGCTGCTCCTGGCTCCTGTGACTGGGCCCAACCCCTGAGCCTCTCCAGAGCCTCAACCTTCCCTGGTGTACTCCTGTTCCCCATGGCCACTTTGTGCTTTGGGGTGGAGAGGCTTTTGTCTGGTGTGGTGCTATTTTTCGTCTTTGTTGCTCTGCAACTCGAATGCTGCACAGCAGCAACAAAATTCTAGGATAATATCTAATAACCTGTCTCTGGCCCTGATGATTGCTGAAGGGGCCACTGCACTGGAAGGCCAGCCACGTCTTGGGGGTGGTCTTAGGGGGGTGCTGGAGGCCTGTGGAGCTGGACAGATCGTGCTGGCCCTACTTTCCTGTTCCCTCTCCAGCTGGGGGCCTGTCTCAGTGGTGCTGCCGTGCTCCCCAGTGTCCTCCAGCTGGAGGACCGACACCAAGGTGCTACTGTGCTCCCTGGTGTCCTCCTGCTGGGGTCTGGCCACAGAGGTGCTGGTGTCCCCCCAGGCGTCCTCAAGCACCGGGCCTAGCGCAGAGGGTCTGCCCTTCGGGGCGTCCTCTAACAGGCGGCCTGGCCCTGCAGCGGTGGTGTGCTTCTGGGCGTCCTCCAGCTCAGGGACTCCTGCGGAGATGACCCTGGTGCCTGGGGTGGCATCCTTTGCCCTCTTTTGGACTTCCTGCTTTCGCAGGATACCCGGCCTTGGGGTATTCCCCGAAACCTCAGGCTGCGGGAGGCTGTCCTTGGAATCGGGGTCACCGGGCTCCCGGAAGGTGACGAGCTTTGGCACCTGGAAAGTGACGCGCCTGGGCCGCTCCTGGCCCTCCTCCTCATAGTCCTCCTCCCCCGCCTGCTTCCTGGAGCGGAGGATCAGGTAGGTGGCCATGACCTTGTCGTACTTGTTAGCGTCAATGGCCTCCCGAATTTCCTGCCTCTGGTAGCCCAGGCGCTCCATACCTTTGATTATGGCCGGGTCCTGGGGGCTGAGGGACGGCTCGCTGAAGGGCAGGAGTCCCTCAGTGTTTTCTGCTAGCCAGGCGTGCTGCCGGATGCTCTCCAGGGTGCTGCGCCTCCAGGGGTCTGGTGCCAGCATTTTGGCCAGTAGGTCCTGGCATTGCTCCGTGAGATAGTCGGGCAGCTGGACCCGCCTGCCCAGGACGCGCACCCTGATCGCCCAGAGGTTTGGGCCCCTGAAGGGCAGTGTGCCGGTCACCATTTTATAGAACACGACGCCCAGGCTCCACACGTCCACCTTGGGGCCATTGTAGCGCTGGCCAAGGTAGACCTCGGGGGCCCTGTATTCTGGGCGACAGCAGCACCTGCTCAGCGCCCGGTTGAAGGCCTGGACGCTGAGCCCAAAGTCCACCAGCTTGACTTTCCCCTCTCGGGTCAGCAGAATGTTCTCAGGCCTCACATCCCTGTGCGCGATGCCTTTGGCATGGCAGTAGCTGAGGGCCGCGAGGATCTGCCGAAAGAGCGGGCGAGCCTCGCGCTCGCCCAGGCGCCCACGCCTGTCCAGGAAGTCCTGCAGGTCCTCCCCCTGCACGTACTCCATGACGAGCTGCAGCTCCGGCCCTGTGTCCACCACCTGGAAGAGCTCCACGATGTTCGGGTGGTGAAGGGCCTTCATGCACCCCATCTCGCGGGCCAGGAGGCGGAGGTCGGGCACCTCGGACTTGCGGACGCCCCTGATGAGCACCTTCGTGCCCGTGAGCGCGTGCACCGCCAGCGTCACCTTGGCGTGGGAGCCCCGCCCCAGCTCCCGCAGCACCAGGTAGCTTTGCCCTTGCCATCCCTGGGACATAGCGCCTGTGCGCTTGACTACGCTGACCACCCTCACCAGCCCTGAGTATAAGCAAATACAAAAAAAAAAAAAAAAACAAAAACAAGGAAAATAAGGTAAAAAACAAAGAAAGAAAAATAAAATAACTAAAATAAATAGCCTAAACAAATAATTAAATAAATAAACCGATAAATAAAACAAAAGAGAACCAAAACAGGCTCTCACTGTCTCTCACGTCGTCCGGAGTGCACAGGTCACTGTCCAGAGCTTCCCGGCTCCTGAGGACACAGGCGCAGTCCGGGCGGGCCTGATGCAGGCGGTGCCGGTGCCGTCACAAGGGCTCTTTGTGGCGTCAGAGCCACAGGCCACAGCCATTGGCAGAGGGAACCGCCAGCGGTTTCTCAGCCTTAACGAAAAAGCTGCCGCTTAACGACAACCCTTGGAATGCCCGGGAGGCCCTTTCATCTGTCCTGAGCAATCCCGGCCTGGGTTTTGGCTTTTCCAGGCGTCCCCATCCTGGCCCTGCCTTGTGCAGATGCTTTACTGTCGCGCTCACACTGTGGGGAGAACAGCAAACAGGGGGCGCAGGCGGTTGGGCGCGCGCTGGGGAGCTGTCCACAGCCTCTGCCGCGCCCGCGAGGGCCCACGTGGCGCGCAGACCCCTCCTGCCCCGCCCGCTGCTCCCCTCAGCAGTGGATTTCAGTCAGTCTGTCTGTTCTGTTCCAGGCTGTCTTTGGGGAATCCTCTCACCCTCCCGCGCATCTGGCCTGCACCCCGGTGCTTGCATAAATAAAATACATCTTTAAGAAAATTAAGAAAAAAAAAAAAAGGCACAGTTACTGCTGTTGCAATGAACTAGTAAGGTTTAAATTCTAAAATTTTCAAGAGGTAATTTCAGGATTCTTTTTCAGCCTGTCTTTCTTTTTGGGGGGCTGCAATTGTGTCATGCAGTCAGTTTAGTAGAAAAATAACATTAAATAATAATACTATATGCACAAAAGTTCCTTTGAGAAGGAATATACTAACAAATCCAATAGGTCATAACAGTACCAGTGTGCTTAAAACTAAACAAAAATGTTAGGAAATTCAGAATACTTTGTTTTTTAGGTTGCTTTTAACACTTCAACCAAAATAAAGTGATTTAATAGTGATAAATATCAGGAAGTATAAGTATCATTGGTTTAATTCTATGTATATTACATATATCAATATGTGCACTTACATATATATTAATATCTGAGGAAGGAGATTTAGAGAGGCTAATTACTTTTTCCAAGGTTACCTATATATGATATTCACTCAAAAGAAACAATGACTAATTATTGAGAAACTACACTGTACTTTTGTAGAATTGATAGTGTTCTAGTGATCAAGATATAGAGAGATTGTTGTGATAAAACTGACTTTTCAGTGGCAGGGAATAAAAGCAATATAAATAAGTTTTAAAATATCCAACAGAGAAATAACAAATGGTGATAGGAACTGTACAAAGGATCGAAACAAACCAATTGAATTTTCAATGCCATTTAGGATAACATCAAAATATGAAACCCACCAGGATATTTTTAATAAAATGTATGTATCTGTAAAGCTATGAAAACATTATTCTTTCATGGAAATTATAAGACTTCAATAAATGACAATATGAACTCTATTGACAGACCAGGATGCATACAGCAAAGTTTGGGAGAAAGCACAATTGCAGAGGGGAGCACAGAGAGGCAGAAAGGACTGAATCACCCTGCAGTAAGAAAAAGGAGGTCAGTGTTTCATGTGGACAAAGGAGAAGGAATTGTGAGACAAGGTCAAAGATATTCACAGAAACTAGTCACTCAGAACTTCCTAATTCAGGGGGATGGTCTGAACTTCAACTAATTGTGAAAATGGAGAGAGGTGTTGGCGAGTGGAGTGAATTGAATAATTTGTGTTTGAGGAAAATCTCTTTGCATTGGGGAAACTAGATTGTAGGAGAACAAGATGCAACAGGGAAAAAAACGGAGAAACTTGCAGTAGACAAAGAGAGAGGAGTGGGTCAGAGTGGTACTTTGCTTAGGATGTTAGCTAATAGGGCTGATTTGGATGGATATAGAAATTGAGGGAAAGACAGAAATTAAAGATGCTGCCAAACTTTCTATCTTGAGCAACTTGGTAGATGTAATTGCTATTTGCTTTTTTTTTTTTTTAAAGATGTATTTATTTATACAAGCCCTGGGTACAGTCAGAAGTGCGGGTAGGTAAGAGAATTCACCAGAGCCAGAGCAGAGAACAGAATAGGCAGAGTGACGAAATACACTGCTGAGGGGAGCAGTGGGCACAACAGGAGAGTTCTGTGGTGCCATGTGAGACCCTCGCTGGTGGCCAGGGATTGAACCCGCACTGCAGATTCTGTGGGCAGCTTCGCAACCTAGTACTCAACCCCTGCGCCACTAGGGGAGGCCCATGCTTTTTTTTTTTTAAGTTTTATTTTTATTTGCTGAATTCAGAGAACAAAGAGTAGAGGTTTGGGTAGATGGAAGATTGGTGTAGTTGAAGAGGTTAGGTTCCATCTTCTTTTATAAGAAATCACACCACTCTATCTAACAAAGATTATTGATATAGAATGTTGTGGGGAAGAATCAAGGTGGAGGCCCTGTTGCAGGGGTGAAAGAGTTCACCAGAGACAGATGGGAAATACCAGGCGAATTTATTGAAATACACTGCTAAAAGAAGCAGAGGGCGAAACAGGAAGGGTGGACTGCTCAGAGTTTGGGTCCCAAGTCTCTACGCTTTAGAACCATTGACTGGTTAGGGTGACTAGTCTTGGGTGTGTCCTGACTGATGATCTGAATCAGCATAGAGGATCATCAGTTCTGGGCCTCACCAGCTTAAGGTCCATGTTTCCATGGCAGTTCCATCCACTCCCTTTATCATTCCAGCCTCCCAAACTTGCCTCTGGCCAAGGAGTGGGGGCTTGGTTTTCAAATTCTTAATGATACCTTGACAGACCAGATGTGCAGGGGTGAAAAATTTCACCAGAGGCAGACTGGAGAACAGAAAAGTCACATTTGTTCAAATACACTGCTAAGAGAAGCAGCTAGGGAGACAGGAAAGATCTGCAAGTGAAGAAAGATTTTGGGCTCCCTTTTATAAATAGTTTTGTCAGTTTTGCTTTGGGGAGTTAGTTTTGGGCTGGTTAGTACAGGGGTGTCTGATCCTGGGGGCTTGATCTTTGACCCAGAATGTGTCCTGGCCTTGCCTCCACATTCCTGGTCAAAGGGATCCATCTTACGGATTGGGACCCAGAGCAGCCTCATCAGTTCTCTCTGTGTTCAAGCCTCCCAAACCTTCCTGCTGGGCAAGGGGTAGGGGCTTAATTTTAACCTTATTTAACACTACCCCACCATTTGGTTTCTGTTTTTCTGCCACAGTGGATAATTTCCTATATGCGATTTACATTCCCTCTTCTTGGTCTTCACCTGTCTGCGTCCATTAAATTTGGAAGTCTCTACTGACAGAAACAATTCAAAGCATGCACTTTATGACTTAACACTCTTATATCAATAAGTGTCAAGTAAATTACCAAAAAGGGAACCCCAAATCCCCAAAGGCTAAACACGGAAGCAATTCTACATTTTCTTAAGAGAGAATTTCTGACAATTAAGTTGTAAGTTATGGTACAATCAAAAGAGCAAAAGGGGGTTGAATTGGGTTGCTTTATTTTTTTATTACTCATTCCCTGTCAAAACCATGTTTAATTACCAAATATTAAAACATGAGCCCATCAAATCAGCAAAAATAGTATAAATTCTGGAAAAAGGAAAGAAAATACTGTGATTTCCAGAGAAAGGATTATGTTGTCACTCCTGAAGTATACATCTGGCCCAACACGGGTGTCAGGGTTTCATTTCATAAGATTAAAAACTAAGCTCTCACTCTTACCCCACAGTCATGTTTGAGAGACTTGAGCAGAGAAGGGCATCAATAAGGCTGCCATGGGAACTGGGCCGCTAGACTGACCACCATGGCAGATAAACCAGCCCAACTCCAGGAATGCAGAGGCAGGGCCTGCACATGTGTCTGTGTCAAGGGTCTGCACCCAAGAGCAGACACCCCAGCCGATAACCCGTGCAAACTGGCTCCCCAAGTAAGAAACCCTATGGAACCCTAGTGTAAAAGTCTCAAATCCTTCACACACAGCTGTATAGCTCCCTCTTGCCCCCTGTTCCCTTGCAGGGTATTTCAATAAATCCTCCTTTTCTGTTCTCTACTCCATCTCTGCTGCACTCTTACACCCCCATACCCCACGCCTCCCCCAGCTATGGTTCCACCACAAAGACTGCTTAATAATGTTTGTTCCACTTAACGAACTAGCCAATCATCGCTTATATCACTGACCCTGAATTATTATTATTTCTGATATAAATGTTATTAACAGCATTAGCAAGCTAATATTGATGCGGCAATTAAAGATAAATTCACTGATTTTCAAACTCTAAAAAGTTCCCTTATTTTCTGTAGATTCAGAGACCTGATAAGGGAAGAAGAACACAGGCTCAGATCTCTTTCTTCACCCTCCCTATGCCAGAGAAGCTGCGCTTGAATGTTTACAAATCATGACTGTAGAACAAGGATTGACAAATTTCTCTCTCCTCAAAGAAAGAAATGACACCTCAAAGGTGTCATTTTCTTGTTCTAAGGAAATCATTTCCCTTTTCTCCACAATTTTACATCTTTGGGTTTGCTCCATGAATTTTGAAGTGGCTGGAATTTAGGATGACTTAGGAAATTTGCATCAAAATGTGGGTCTTTGAGCAACCCTCATCCATCTTGAGATTCTGACTCCCATGTATTATAGCAAAAACTGTAAAGAACACACAGCAATCAGAATAAATGTCCTCTGAAATTAAGACCTTGAAATGTCCCTTCATAGGCCATCAGTTGATTCCATTGTTTTTAAAAATTAACTGCTGAGGGAGAAAAAATTTAAAAAAGGAAAAGTATGAGGATTGCATATAAGAGAGCAAGTCAAAATATCTCAGAATAGCTTTTACTTTTTTACATATATATACAAACGGAGCTTCGGAATTATCACAAATTTCATGAGCTCTAATAAACATCTTTGTGTTTCACTTCATTTTCTTTTAATTTTTACTGAAGTTCCACTGGTTTGTACCATTATATAGGGATAGGTTTTGGTGTACATTAAAAATTAACATTTGAATAAACAGTTTCTATTCTTCACCATATAAGAACTCCTTCACCCAAATTCCTCAGCCCCTTTTCCTGTTTCCCTCTGGCAGCAAATATTTTGTTCTTACAGACTAAGATGTTGTTTTTGGTTTGTTTTGTTTGTTCATTTGTTTTGTTTCTCTATCATCCATATAGGAGTGAAATTGTAACAGGGTGGTCCCCAGGAAAGGGGGAGGTTCCAGGTTCCCACCCCACCCAAGGGAGGGTGGAGCTGAGCAGGGAGAGAAGAAGCTGCAGAGGAAACTGAGGAAGGAAGGAAGCAGGATGGAGCCAGAAGGAGACCCAGAGGAGGCACATGGAGCAGAGAGACGCGTGAAGAAACCACGCTTGCCTTTTGGTCGTGGACTGGGTGACACAGATGTGGGCGAGAGACCCGTGGGGAGGTGGTAATGGTGGTTTTTGTCTTGCTTTTGATAATTTACTCTTTTCCTTCCAGACTTGTCTGGTGGTTTCTGATCCTTTTCTATGGGTCCCCACTGGAAGATGCCTTAGACCTGTGGCAGGCTTTGGGACCTTATTCTGGGCCAATCCCTTTTGGATGGACTTTTACCAACAAGGGGACTGGTAACATTGGATACTTTATTTAGAAACTATAGAGACACCCTGCAGGGGGAGGGGCTGCGGGGTGGGGGGAGGGAGGGAGGGCAGGGAGAGGAAGGACTAGAGTCAAAATAAGGGGGAGGTGCAATTGTATTGGGAATATAACCAAAATGAAAATGCATACATTGTGCCAAGATGAAAAATGATGTAAGAATTATATAAAATAAAATATTAAAAAAAAAAAGAAACTGTAGTCTCTGCCTTTCCTATATTGTTTCCTAATTGTATTGAAGTTCCTTCCCAGTAAAGTCTCATATGTTTGTGGTGATGCGGTGGACGGCAGAACCCATTTAGAGCAGGTAGGTTTGTGGTGTCTGGGCTGCTCCTCTCCTTGCCCTGTAACAAAATCATATGGTGCTTTTATTATCCCTCTGACTTATTTTAGATAGCAAAATATAGATACTCTAGGTCAATCCATGTTGTTGCAAACAGCAGGATTTCATCTTCTTTATAGCTGAGTAGTCTCCCACTGTATATATATATGATATATATATATCATATATATCACTTTTTTTTTATTTTATCATCTATCAGTGGGCTCTGAGTTTGTTTCTCTGTCTTGAGTGTTGTGAATAATGTTATGATGAACATGGTGTTCCATATATCTCTTTGAATTTAAGTTTGTATATTTTTGTGATAAAGCTTGACAACTAAAGAGAAGTCAGCTACCTGGGTCATGTGATATTTATTTTCTTAATTTTGTTGAGGGATTGCCACACTATTTCCATGATTAGAACAGTTGAAATTTGTAACAACAATGTACAAAGAATTTTTTCTCTCAACAACTTTACCATCACTTGTTTCTTGTCTATTTTGATAATAACCCTCTTAACAGATAGCAGATGATCGCTCATTTTGCTTCTGATTTGCTTTCTGAATAGGAGAGGAGGAACACACGTTCATGGGCCTGCTGCCATCTCTGTCTCCTGTGGACAAGGCGCCCTTCAACATCTCTGTCCATTTTTCAATGGGGACATTTGTTCTTTTGGTGATGAGTTTAATGAGTTCTTTATAAAATTTCTATATTAAGCCCTTGTCTGACATATGTAAGTATTTTCTCCAAATCATTAGCTTTTTTAATGATGGTTTCTTTCACTCTATAGAAACCTTTTAGTTTAATATTGTCCCATTTGTTTATATTTGCTTTTGTTTCCTTTGCCAATGTAATCCGATTGACAAAAGTCATCTCTAAGGCTGATTAAGGAACTGTGTCATTTTTGTTTTTCTGTGTATTTTGTGATTTCAGAACTTATATCCATGTCTTTACTCCACTGTTGGTGGAAATGAAGACTGTTTCCTTTCCTAGAAAAGTAGGATAGATATTTCTGAAAATACTAAAAATAGTTCTACCTGATGATTCAGCAATCCCATTCTTAGATATCTCTCTGAAGTATACAAAACCACTAATATGAAGGGATATGTGCACTCCTATGTTCATTGTAATAGTATTTTCAATACCAAAGTGATGGAAGCAACCTAAGGGTCCAACAATAGATGAGTTGGTTACGAAAATATGGGGCACAACACACAAATACTACTCACCTACTAAAAAACCCCACCGGATAAAATCTTCCTCTTTGCGATAATATCGATGGTACCAGAAGAGACTATGACTCACAGAATTAGCTAGAAGAAAGATAATACCAGGGAGAGTAAATGGTTTGTCCACAGATCCAAAACTATAGCCTAACTTGAAAATAAAACAAAAATCTCTTACTTAGACCAATTTTCCATCAACTACTTAAAAATTTATGGGCACAGAATGACCTACATCTATTTCAAACATAGTGTTTTTCATTAGGCTGTTCTTTCATTGCAATCTGGTTCAGTATGCAAACTTGTAACATAAAAAGGTAAAGAAGGGCTATTTATTAAAAGAGATGGATAAAAGGGATCTGAAAAGCATTATCCTTCAGGGCTACCATGTGAAACCCTGTCATTTGTTATTTTCCATTTTGTTATAATAAGAACGAAAGGTTAAATATTTTCATATTAGTTTTTACTTTGACATTTACCAAAAAGAGTCTTTTCAATTTCAGAAAAAACTATTCATAGTAACCATGTAGTATATAGTCCTTACACATGCATACCAATTAATTTAAATCTAAAACTTGCCTGTGACATGATTCATTGATCAGTAAAGACACATTCATTTTATATTAAATTCTATATGGCCAATGGTGCAGTGAGAAATTATTGGGAAAGGGGCCTCGCTGTTGGCTTTGAGAGTAAGTCTCAGCTCCATCATTGCTGTGGCCTGAGTTCAATTCCCCACGAGGGAGCTAAGCCACATAGGGTGCAGCAGCCTTCTCCTGTCATGCCTGCTGCTCCCTTGAGTAGTGTATTTCAGTACATCTGTCTGTTCTGCTCCCCACTCTCTCTGGTGAATCCTTTCAACCACTGCACCTCTGGTCTACACCCCAGTTCTGTGATGCTTGAAAAACATACATTGGAAAAAGGTGGCAGTCTTTGTTTGGAAAGTCTGCAAAGCAGATCAAGGAGAAAAGACTTTAATGAGAAACTATTTGAGAATAGTACAGAGCAATATGATGAAGGGATTAACATGGTAATTCCAACTAAAGCATAAACTAACTGAAGTATAAACATTTTGAGAATAAATCAGTCAGCTAATTCTGTTACATTACATTCATTTATCAACTCTTAATCAACTTGCTTCAGTGTACTTCTGCTACATTGTCTAGTCCACAAATCACTACAGAACAGAATACAACTTAAATATATGAAGGGAAACTCCATTATGGAAGTTTGTAGATGGCTCACAGCTATTCCATGCAAACACAGTTCGGGGAACCTCCCCTCAGGAAACCACAGGAAACAAAATCTCTACAAGGGTGTTGCCACAATATGCCCCCCGTGGGGCAGAGGAGTGTGCACGCATGAGCCACAAATTCATGGTCCTCCTTGGAACCCGGGTCCAGGTTAGTTATTTAGGCTTATGAAACAGGACTTGGGCACTATTCCAAAATGTGCTATGGATCAAACCATGGCAATACAACCCTGCATTTCCATTACATTGTGAGTGCTCCTGCATCAGGAAATAATCTCCTCTTTTCACCACCATAGAGAACACTTGATTTTCCTAGGGCTACAAGAATCAAGGAGTGATGTATTACTATCTCATCTATTTCTTTCTCTACCACTGCTCCCTATTGGAATGGCATTAAAATTAGCCAAATCAGACTGGAAAGGAAAGGAAAACAATGAAATAACTGCAGGGGACATAATTTGAGGAACATTTTCCAGGACATAATTTGAGGAAATTCAAGGATTTTCTATATTACTGAAGCAGATGTTGGCTACATAGATCAACTGAGGAGCAAACATTTTCTTACCCATGACCTAGATGTGGTATAAATGGAATTAGGAATTTCCTCCATATCTGAGGATTGGAAAGCTGATAGTATACCAAAGACTATGATTCAACTAAGAGGCCCACATAGTAAGACCTCCGTAATGGATCATGGCTTTTAGCAGTAATGTAAGCAAAACACCCAAAAGCAATAATTAATATATATATGCGTGTGTTACACTAGTTTATAACACTGTATAAATTTTTGGAGTACAGCTTCACACCTATTAAAATGTGTAATTCCACACCACACACACCAACAGATTTCTAATGAGCCTCCACTAACAGGCTTCCCCTAACACACCCCCCCGGCCCCTCCCCCTCCAGGATCAGGTCCTCCTGCCAATTTGTGTCTGTGCAAGCATCGACTTCTTTCTTTGTGTGTGTGTGTGTGTGTGTGTGTGTGTGTGCCTTCACCCCACTGATAGGAGGACTCTGGTGAAGTTTTTCTTAGAGGTGACCCAAGAACCCCCCATCTGTGACCCCAACATCTCTCCCAAGGAAACAAGGAAAGTCTGAGAAACTGTCATCCATGCAAACTGGATGGGATTATTGGGCATAAAATGGACATTAGCAAAAACGAATTAAAGTATGGCGTTTAGTTATTATGTCAACATTGCTGCATTAGTGGTAAAAGAAAAATCTGTACTCATGTAGGATGTTAACAAAATGGAAATGGTGTGGGATAAACAAGACGTGTACTGCCTTTGCAACTTTTCTGTAAATCCAACAGTATTCTTTAAATGTTATTTTTTAAAATACTCGCAATATTTAGTAGGTTATATAAAGAAAAATTTTTTTCTTTTCCAGTTTTCCAGGTATCACCGTCCAGGGACTGGAGAGAGGGGTTCTGGGAGAAAAGCTGGAAACCTCACACACAGGGCAGGCTCCGGAGTCTCCTCTCCTCTGAGCCCTGCTGCTCTGACTCCTCACAGAGCATCTCACCCCCAGGTCGCCACCCTCCAGCATCCCCAGCTGTGCCCACCTCAGCCCCCGCCCTGTCCTGGCAGCTCCACCAGAATCCGGAGCAGCGCGGCAGCGCCCCCGTGTGGCCACAGGGCTGAGCACAGGAGCCCAGAGCCGCCCTTTCTCCTGCTCAGCCAGGCCCTCCCCAGGCTCCCTGGGCCCCCAGCGGCAGGACAGGGATCTGCTCACAAGGGGGCGCCCAAGTCCAGTGTCAGGTCAGAAGTCCCCAAATTTTCTTAGTCCTATGGACAAAGGACAAAAGCAGGTTTCCAGGTCATAACAGCTGATTCCCTGATTATGGGCTGATCCCCAAATATAGAGGTTCCTTCAGTCTCGGATGGATCCTTGGACTCCAGAGTCTCTGTACTTTGTTTCTGCTTCTGCTTCCAGGGAATTAACGTTCAATTCTACCCAGGAGCCCAGGGCTTCGCCCAGGAAAAGGACAAGATTCCAGGAAAACTCCAAGACCCAGGGCCAACCACCCATCCACGTCTTACCGCAGGGGGGGAGCAGGAGTGATCAGAGCCCGGGAGAGACCCGGGGAGCTGGTGGTGGTGTGTGGTGGATCATTGGTGAAAGGGCCGCACCTAAGAGAAACAATAACTATAGAAAGATGACCCACGCTGTAAGGAAATAAATAAACAAATACACATCTTTTAAAAATTTTCCATCCCTGAATGAGGGGAGGTTGAGGAGAGCCCCCAGGGCATGACTAGGAAGACGGGGAGGCTCCTGGAAATGGAGCAGAGGATGAAAATGGGGACTAGGGGATGGGGCCCAAAAGGAGTGGTGGGGGCACCAGGAAGGGTGGGGCCAGGAAGGGGCAGCATCGGGGACACTGTGAGGGGAAGGTCTGTGTGGGAGATGCGACTCTGGCTGGGGCTGGGAGAGACTCTGTCTCCCCTGGTGGGACTGCAGAGGGGCTGGCGCTGTAACTGATTAGGGAATCACTTAGGTTCTGGGCCTTTCCTGTCCGTGCAGGGCTGGTGTGACTCAAACACGCACACTCAGGCTGATGAAGGAGAGAGACCAGGAGAGGACAATTGGTTAGGAGGACACCCCCATTTCCTGAGCCACAACATCCTCCCCAACTCCCCAATGCTGGGGTGGCAGGGAGATTCCTGCAATGAAGAGGAGGTGATTCAGGGAATCAAGAGGAGAAAGGCCTGTGCTGCCCTGGAGGGCCATCTGTGGGGAATGATTCTGGGGCTCCAAGGCCCCCTCCCTGCTAGCAGGATAGAGTCAGCCCTGCTCACAGCTCCAGGCTGCTGACAGCCCCTCTGTGCCGTGACCCTGCAGACACCGCTCTGGGGATAGTATAAAGAAAACAAAACAGCAAAATTAAATGGGAATCTGAAAACGGTAGAACTGATTTTTAAAAATCACATATTTTGAAGGACACTTCAGGGGATGTGGATTCCTTGTCTGACAGCTCATTGCAATCAGGACCTTGACCGTCACGTGAGCTACTCTGGCCTCCACTGTTTCTTGTGAGAAAACAGCCACTGATCACTTTATCGCCTTAATATTTTACTGGTTTGTACCAAATCACTTCCTCCTTTGCACCTAAAACAAAGATGTGGCGTCTCCACAGTCTCTGAGGGGGAGGCGGCAGGAGGGGCCTCACTCAGAGGCTCCAGCTCTGGGTCCCACCAGGCTGCGATGGGGACGAGATGTTGGCGGATCTGAATGGCCGTGATCAGCATGGAAGGACCTGCCTCAGAGCTCCTGCATGTGGCTCCTGGAGAAAACCCTCAGGTCCTTGTCCTGTGGGGTCCCCTTAGCTGAGGGTCCCAGAGAGGGACCGGGGGGGGGGGGAGCCTGGGCGGGAAGTCTCAGCCCCTGTGAGCCTGACTCTGTGACGTGGCACGTCCCTTCTGCTTCATTCTCCTCAAGAGGAAGAGCCAGGGAGTCAGACACACTCCCGGGGGGAGCTGTCTCCCCTCCTGTGTATCCCAGAACTGGTGGAGAATTGAAAACCAACACAGTAGACCTTCTGGACACTCATTATTTCTATTCTGCCCACATGAAAAATAAGCTGCCTCCCACCCAAGGCCCCTAAAGTCTCTCCCATCACAGAAGAAGCGTGATGTAAGCATCTCATCGCGTGACTCAGGACCACGCAAAGGAGGCGCCTTGACGGCTTCTGTCCAGTGAAACCGTCTGTGCTCAGCTCCTCGTGGGCTCAGGCAGTTTCCTGCCCCACAAGCCCTTGATGAGGATACTGTGGAGGACAGACACAGGGCAACTTGTAGACCCTATTTGTTATGTTTTTAAAGCAAATTTATTGAGATACAACTTTTTTTTTTTAAAGATTTGTTTATTTATTTATTTATACAAGCACTGGGTACAGTGAGAAGAGCAGGAGGGTGAGAGAATTCACCAGAGCCAGATCAGGTTGCAGAACAGGCAGACTGATGAAGTACACTGCTGATGGGAGCAGCGGGCAGCAGGAGAGGTCTGCACGCCATGTGGGACCCTCCTCCGGTGGCCAGGGAGCAGCCAGAGATCGAACCGATGCTGCAGAGGCTGCGGGCAGCCTTGCAACCCAGTGCTCAACCGCTGCGCCACCGGGGAGGCCCTACCACACATTTCTTGCCTGGATTTGACTAAAGACAAAAGCGCAGTAGTAAGTCATCATGTCATCACCCTTCATGGAAATGAATTGAATTCACCAAACAGAAAGACACAGAGTGACTGGTTGTACCAAAAACAAAACCCAATTTTATGCTGCCTCCAGGAGACAGGATCAAAACAGCCCCATTGCGGGAGACAGGAATAGGCCAGGATGCTTGAGGAACTGCCCAGTGTGGACAGTTCACACCCCCACTGCTGGGGAAGCCAAGACAGGATGAGGATCCTGCAGGCGTGATTGTATTTTTTTTTATATTCTTCTTTTTTTTATTTTTTAACTTCACTTTTCACTTGTAAAGACTATTTGTTTTCCACCTACCCCCTCAGGTGTAGTCCCCATAGAGTTTCCTTCTCCAAGGCACCCGTGCACCATCACCTCAGTCCCCTGTGCTCCTCCCTCCCTCCCTCTGGTCCTCTGCACACTGGGGATCAGAGAGAGACTGAGACAGGGACACAGAGGAATGGGGCAGGGACAGAGAAGCAGAGAAGGACAGGGACAGACACAGAGAGTGAGATGAGGACAGACCAAGATGGGGAGAGAGAACATCAGAGGGACATACAGAAAGAGAAAGGGAGAGTCAGCCAGTGAGGACAGGGAAGGAGACAGAAGAGGCCTCGCTGGCATCAGTCACTGTTGGAGTGGACACCCCCTGCCTTGGGTGGCCTTGTCCCAGTCAGAACCCAGCCCCAAGTCGATACAACCTCCAGGCAGGTGGGCAGGTGTGTGAGCAGGCAGGGGGCGCTGAGAAGTCTGTGGCCGGCAGGTGTGCACTGTCTGTGGCCCTGGCACCATGTCTGGGCCCACAGGGCCCTGTAGGGCACGGCCAGAGAGGAGCAGGGCTGACAGGCACACTGGGTGGGAGGACAGGCACCCCGGGTGGGAGATGTCTCTGCCCCCAGCAGGGCTGGCCAGGCCTGGGTGAGGCGTGTGCAGGTGCCCTCCCCCGGGTGGGACCCTCCGAGTGCTGTGAGACTGACACCAGCCTCCCCTCCAAGGGCAGCAGAGAGGAGTGGCCCACTCCCCAGGACCGCCCCAGGGAGAGGCTCCACACTCTGGAGCTCCTCTGGGCCCATGGGAGACAGGAGCCTGGAGTTGCCGATGCTGCAGGGCCTGCTCCCTGGCAGGGAGGATGAGCCAGGTCAGCAGCCAGAGACCTGGGTCCCCAGGTTGTCCCTGGCTGCATGGCTCCATCCAAGGTCTCTGGGAGGCTGTGCTGCTGTCAGTGTTGTGAGATGAGCCTGGTATGGAGGGCCAACAGGAAGTGGCCCAGGTAGCCATGTGGCAGGCCGGGGGGGGCGGAGCGGGTTGGGCATCTGTCTGAGCAGGAAGTCCAGGGAAGGGGACCCAGGAAGTGACATCACCTCCGCGAGATGACAGGGCACACATGACCTCGGAACCCTGGTCCCCAGGCAGTTGGTTCTGAACCAAACCTGACCCAGCTCACTTGCCTGGTGGGCCTGACCCGCCCCAAGTTTTCTTGCTGTTTGCCCAGGTCTCCCCACAGTGGACCCAAAAAAGGTCCCCGAAACTCGTGTCACACTCTGCCGAAAGGCATGAGGAGCCTGTGCGTACGCCTCAGGCCAGCGCCAGCACTGCCCCTGAGGTAACTAGGGGGGCCCTGGGGACAGGTCAGACCACTCCAGGGCTCTGATGCCCCCACTCCTCCCTTCACCCTGTGAGTGCGGGTGTGCGTGCGGTGAGAGTGAGTGTGTGCGTGCTCCAGGAAGGAGGGTCTGGCCCACCCAGGAGTCTGCTCATGTCTACACCAGAACCAGCCTGGCTGGTGGTGGGACCCAAACCGTCATGGCTGCTCCCTCTTGCCCCAGCTGGTTGCTACCCAGCAGGTGCGTCTGTTTACTCCCAGGAGGTCTTTTGTGTCCAGGAAGGTGAAGAGATCCAGAGAGTGCAATTCCCTGACTGTCCTCCCACAGCCCAGTGTGGGATCTGTCCCAGCACAGAGCCCAGGTTGAAGTGCACCTGCAACTTTGAGATTGGGGCACATGTCCAAAGGAACTGGCTGCAGTACCCGAAATCCCGGGAGGAGCCGTCCGAGGGTGAGTGGCCCAGGCTGGTGCATGGGCCCGGCTGGGCGGGGTAGGGTCAGGTGGCCCTTGGAGGAGACCACACGGGCTAGATTTGGACCACGAGCAGTCTGACCTGGCATCTGCAACTGCCTCATTTGAGGAACAGAATACCAAGGGCCCCCTATTTTAGGGTGGTCCCTGCTCAGGGCTCTAGCATGTGGTCTGTTT
This sequence comes from Talpa europaea, assembly GCF_964194135.1. Classification (NCBI taxonomy): domain Eukaryota; kingdom Metazoa; phylum Chordata; class Mammalia; order Eulipotyphla; family Talpidae; genus Talpa; species Talpa europaea. Next base: position 132,288,756 of record NC_140068.1, on the reverse strand, counting down.
GAAAAGGCAAGTGGCAATCTGGCATGTGGCTGATGGCCTGTCCAATCGCATCTCTAGCTGCTTCTCAAGGAGCACAGTCAGGCTCCCCTGCAGCCCATGGGACAGGCCAGAGCCCAGCCAAGTTGCTGACTGGAGAGAAGCAGACACCGGGGTTGTCTCTGCTTGTGCTGCAGGATCCCTGCAGGGGCTGGTTCCCCAGGGCTGCTGCTGCCTTCGCACCCTCACTTGAACCTGCAGGATTTTGGCCAGAAGTGGCTTCCTCCCACAGGTGTGGTTCGAGCTCAGGACGCTCTTGCATAGGCTGCATTCTCCTGGCCAGGGCCTGGCTGTTCCAGCAGGGGTGGAGTGAGCTCAGCACTGTCCCCATGGGGTGCAGCATCCTGGTCATTGTCTGGTTCCTCCTGCAGCACTCCTCTTATCTCAAAATCCTCAAAGAAGTCTTTGGGATCCTGCGCCAGTCTTGGCTTCCCCAGAAGGGGTGGGTGTGAACTGCCCACACTGGGCAGCTCCTGAAGCATCCTGGCCTCTACCTGTCTCCCGCGGTGGGGCTGGTGTAAACACACCACTGCCAGCATGCCCTGCTGGGGCCTGGCTAGGGCCTGCCTCCCCACAAACAGGTGGTGTGTGCTTATGTCCAGCAGGTTGTCCCACAGGTTGCAGGTCCTGGACTAGTTTCCCCAGCAGGGCTGGTATTAGCTCAGCAGCCTGGGGACATCCTGCTGGAATCTGGGGAGTTTTAGGCTATGTAGGGGTTTAGTGAGCTCAGAGTGCCCAGGAACAGCTACAGTACCCTGGGCATTGTCTGTCTGACCCAGCAGGCCTGCTGGGCTCTCCTGTTCGTCTGGAACAACATATGCAGAGGGTGCTCACCTGATGCCGTTCCTCCAGGGTCCCATCCCCTGACCCCTGTCCTGCCTGCCCACCTCTGGTGCTGACTAAGCACCGCTGACCCCAAACCTCTCCTCACCCACCTCTCTAGCCACATATCCTTGTTTAACTTCTACTATCCCTCCAACCACTGACACCTGGCCCTCCTCTTGTAATTCAAAAATCTTTGTTTGCTAATTGATTTCAAATTGTTTTCATTTTATTTCCTCCAGGGTTTCTTGTTCATTATAGAAATACTAATAAAGTTTGTTTCGTATCACCCAAATTTTTTCACTCCTTTTGCGTCCAGTTCTGTCATAGTGCTGCCTCCTTCTTGCTATGGCCTATGCAGAAGATCTACAACTAGTGTAAACACTTTAGCCAAACCACACACTGCCCAGGCCCCTCAGGCACTGATTCCTTCATATGTCTGCTGCCTCTGTTCTGAATTCTACCTGGGCGTTTTACAGAGAAGGAACCAAATAAGTGGTGACCTGGGATCTTCCCAAGTACACAATAGAGGTAGTACACATGGTAGGTGTAATGCAAATTTGGTTTGCTGGGCCTCCCTGGTGTCCTAGGGGTGAAGTCTCAGCGCTGTCACCACTGAGGCCTGAATCTAGGCCAGCTCAGGGAGCTGACCCTGCTAGGGCTCAGCAGACTTCTCCTATCTCACCAGATGCTCCCTTAACAGTGTATTTCAGTAAATCTACCTGTCTGTCTCTGCTGAATCCTCTTATCCCTATGCCTAAAGAAAAAAAAAATTGGGGATATTGAATTTTAGTTAAACAGTAGGGTTTTGTAAATGAGCAATATCTATCAAATCAGCCATAGGTCATTACATAAGTATAATCAAGAAATCATTATTAATGTCTATATCAGTCCATGTTAGGACATCCATTTATAAGAACATATGTTTTAGGAGGAAGATATTCAGATTAGAGATGTAATGGGATATCCAGGGCTACAATTTCATTAAATAGCCTCACCCAGGAGCACCCAATGAGACAGTGAGGATTGGCAAGAGCTGCAGGCAGTGCCCTGATGACTTAATTTGAATGGTGGCAATGTTGACCTCCCTCCGTTACGGCTATAAAATAGACTCCTGGCAGTGGCTTGTGACTTTCTGAATGATTCAGTGCTGAGAAGGAGCAAGATGAGAAGATGAACGTCAAAGGAAATTAGGAAATGAGGCATTTTTGTCCATGGGAGTGGACACAGGTTGTAAGACCTTTGTGTCTCATGTGAGTTCTCACCTCAGAGAGCACCTACCACAGATAATATCCCCTTTGTGTGGATAGCACTCAGCCTCTCTCGTTGGTCACCCCAGGGCTTATTCAACAGTCCCTGAAAGTCATAGAAATCGAGATCAAGGGCAATTTGATCATACCTGAGTCCAGTAGCATGAGTTTTTTCTCATCATGGGAGATTCATAAGTCACTGTCACTCACGAATGCCCAGATTTCCAGTCAAAGAAATCACAGTCAAGCTCTTGCTATGATAACATCACTTAAGTAGACCAGACAGCTACATGGAAACAGGTGGATTTCTTCACTCAGTTTACCCTGTTATGGAGAGTGATGTGTTCTCAAGAATTACATCCATTCTGGATGTAAGATTCCCTTCCCTGACTGCCAGCATCTCCATTCAAGAGCCAACAGATTGCCTGATTCACCAGCATAGAGCCTATATAACATTGCCTCTGATAAGGGGCACGTTTTATGGTGAAATAAGTATGACATTGGCAGCATGTCTGCAGGAATCACTGATTCTACCACACAGCATGTCACTTGGAAGTTGACAGCATAATTGAAGGAGGAGAGACATTAAAAACTTTTAACATTTTATCTTGGGCAAAACACTCTGAGATGGTGGTAGGCAGCTTTCAACATGTGTTATACACATTGAGTAATGGCCAATATATAATCTGTGTTCCAATATCGAGAAAGCATGGATCCTGCAACTAAGAGGTGAAGAAGGATCAGCCACTCTCACCATTACTCCTAATGATCCACTGGAGGAATTTATCCTTCTCACCCCACGCCTTCACCCTATTAGTTTAGAGGCTCTCCAGGGACGTGAGGTGGGACGTTGGGAGGCATATTTGTACCAGCAAGGTTCTGCTAGATTTGATGTTATATCTACTGCCTAAGCATTTATATTCCTTGAGCCAGTGAGCCATAATGAACTCTATTGTTATTGTTTTCAGAATAATTGACCCTGATTACTATGAGGAGCTAGGGTTGCTGCTGCACAATGTAATAAGAAATGAGCACGTGCAGAAACTCTGGAGAACTGGGGCTTCTTGCCAAGTAGAAATACAAAGAGGCCATGTCCTGATGGGGGTGAGGGACTCAGCCTCCCACTCTGCAGGGATGAAGAATGTAGGTTTGCTCCAGGGGGAGGGGAATCTGGAATGGCTGTGTGGGAAAGAGACAAGCACATTAATAATGGTGTTGTGACCACATGCATCTGTGGAGGCTTGGCCCATTAACTGATCTTTTGTAGAGCTTGTCACTGGCCACCACATCAAAGACCCTGTGACTGACTGGACTCCACAGAGCCCATGAAAAGATCTGAGTGGTGTAAGGAGTAGACTGTATTGGACATTTCTCAGACCTCATGTCTTCTATCCCTTCAGTTCACCTTTTTACTGCTATAGTTTATTGTATCATAGTAAGCAGTTTCATGCAGGTATCAACTTCCACCACCTTAGTCCAGTTGCACCTTATTTGTCAGGGAGATTGAACCCCAGTTGCCCATGGCAGTACCCAGGTCAGTAAAGCTCCCTGGTATCAACTTTTCTTCCACTCCCTGCTTTATGTTTCCTGTTCCCATGGTAATGAACCCAAATAAACTATTCCCATGCAAAATCTCAAGTTTTTGTTCTAGCTAAGTTTTTGTTACTTGGGGAAAATGGAGATGGGGATTAAGCTGCTGAGATGGGTGTGGAAAGGTATCCACAGGAAAATTATCATTTATGCTAAATGCTGTTTATTAAAAACACATAGATATGTAAAGAGATGCATGCAAAAATGTCACCAAAATATTAATGTTTATTATTATGGTAAGATGACAAGATATTTTTAATTACATTTTTATATTTCAGAAGTTTCATATTTTATAAATGGTTTGAGTTGTTCACAATGAATGTGTGATATTTACATAATATAATTAGAGAAACACAGTAAAAATGGGAGTACAAATAATGAGACAAGGTGGGATTTCTCACTTTAGACATCTACACATGAAAGCAGACCCAGAAAGCAAACCCTTCCCTATGGAAGTAAATAGAAGTTTTACCTTGTCAAAAGAAGTGTCAAGGCATGAGCAAAGCCCACTAGTTGCATAGCAAGGGCTGGACTTCAATCTGAGCTCCACTGGAACCTCTTGCTCTCCTCACACACCATCCTCCAACCTTGCTGAAATCACATAACTCCAACTCCCACTTGGAGAAAAAGAAAAAAAAAATGTCCTACTCTCAGGCATTTGGTATTGCCACAAAATTCTCACTTATGAGAGATAACAAGAGGAATTAAATTGGCTTATGTGTTCCAAAGGCTGATTTGGGCCCTATGAGGAATGATGCCGTTTATTCAGAATTTTCTTTCCGTCACTATCCCTCCCTCTGATCCACTGTTTCAAGTCTTTCATTTATAATTGTCCTTAATATAGTTTGGTTCAGTTCCTAACCAGACCGTGCAGTGGGAAGGAATTGAGACAGTGTTTTTGAGAGGTGGGGGAAGTGATTGAAGCCCTTTTATGAATTATGATTTGAATTTTGGAAAATATAGGCAACTTTCTATTTCTTTTTAAATATTTATTTATTTATATAAGAACTGGAGTATAGTCAGAGGCTTGGGAGGGTGAAAGAAATCACCAGAGACAAAGTGGGGAGCAGAACAGGCAGACAGACAGAAGACACTCCTGAGGGGAGCAGCGGGAGAGGCAGGAGAGGTCTGCCGTGCCATGTGGGTTTCTCCCTGGGCGGCCAGGAATCGAACCCACACTGTAGAGGCTGCGGACAGCTTCACAGCGCAGTGCTCCACCCGCTGCACCACCAGGGAGGCCCGCAACTTTCTATTTCAAAGAGTCGGTTATCACAGCCCTCACGGAGGAAATCTTCAGGGTGAAGATTCTAAGTATGAAGGAGTTTGAAATGTGTACTGGAATGAAGAAGGTTGGTGAAATCCGTTCCAAAATCATCAGGTGACAGCAGCTTCAAATATTAGTAAATTCTGACTTGAGAATTGAAGAAAATTTCCCACTGGGAAAAAAATTGAATAAAAGTTGATACCTGGCACTTGATTCTACAATCCAGAAGAAAGAAAAGGCAAACTTCCTGCAAACATCAGTTTAGGGACTGAAACACACCAGAGGCATCGTTTTCCAACATCACGATGGATGTTTTAACCACCCAGTGGCGATTAAACAAACTTATGAACACTCTTTTAAGTTCAATTATTCTCTATTGAAAACCATAACTTATAAGTCAAACTGTCAGGTCATCCCCAAACGCCGGGTTTTCCTTAAACCTCAGGTTCTCACCATGCCCCATTCCACATGGCTCCTTAGAGGGAGCAAAGAATTAAGTTTTGCCTTACCCTAGGCCTTAGCCTTCCTTTACCTTGTCGGTAAGATGTTCTCAAGGCATGATGCTGTTTTGAGAAGGCAATGGGTGGGGCGTTCTGAGCTCGGGTGCCTGAATGTCTTAGGATGCCTGTCTTTAGGATAAATGCCAGGTTTGGGATGAGCTAGACGCCCAGATGGTGGAGGCTTCGATTTTCGTAATATTTTAATGTTATTTAGATATCCAAGCACTCCAGGAAGCTTCTAGGGAGCAGGCAATGTCCTCTTGGGGAGACAATTAAGACACAGAACCTTACTCTGGATGCGGCTCCCCTTGTGTGCACAGCCCTGTCCCTCTGGGAGCTCCAGGAGAAGCTGGGGAGACCTAATTATATTTCAAGTTCCTTCCCACAAAGGCCCAGGAGCCCTCAGGATCAAGCACTCCCTGTGCTGGGTTCCGAGCTGTCTGCACACGTGCTCAGGGGCTCACTCCCCACAGGATCCCCAGGAGGGAAGACATGGCAAGGCATGTCCCCAGTGATGTGAGTCCTCTGCTCACTAGAGGAGGCAGCAGAGGCCCCTGAGGAGACACTCGGGGACTCTCCTTGGGCCGGGCTGTGAGGGAAGGGCCTGCATGGACACCACCACCTTTCCCTGACACTTTCCCTCCAGGGAGGAATTTTTTAAATTTGACTTATCAATAGTAGGACGGCCTGGGCTGGTAGTGAGGCAGCTGTCACTAGGATGACCCAACCTCACTCTGGATGTTTCCAGTGGATGTGACCACACTGAGTTCCCAGACTCCTCAGCTCGGAGACCCTTCCTCACTGCAGCTGCCACAGCAGGGGGGCCCTGGGCTGGTCAGAGCCCTGCATCCCTGGCTGTGTTTCCTGGGCTAGGCTTTTGAGTCTCACTCCCCACAGACATTAATTGCTCTGGGATCATGATATCTGGCAACTTCCAGGGTGTCATGGGTTAAACTGAATAATCCATGTTTGTCTTATTTTCATTTTTGGCTTTTTTTCCTTTTTTTTTTTTTTGTTTGCATCATGAAAACTCAAGTCCACACTTTCTCCCTCTCCCAGGTTTTTTTTTCTGATTGCACAGCACTGTTACAGCAACAACAAAAATAAAAGAGCATTTATAGTAAAAAATCTTCCTTCTAATCACTTGCGAATACAATAATAATACTTACCTTTCTGTGCTCTCCTCCAGTGTGGCCATGAATACAAGGGTATTCATCCTGAACACTATAGTGGGAAGGGAGGTGCGGGATCCAGCCTGGGTTTCTCTGAGATCCTCTCCCTGCTGCACATGGAGGGGTACCTGGGGAGATGGGGGAGCCCAGAATGAGAAAGAAACCTAAGTTCACCCACCTGATGTTACACCTTCCTCCAGGAGCTGAGGCAGACCCTGCTCCATCTCTCCCTCCCTTCCTGGACTGTGGACAAAGGCTCAGCTCGGTAACTGGGGTGACCTGGGCTAATCCTGCCCCTGGACCAGGCCAGCAGGGCACACACTCCCCCCTCCCCCTGTGTGGCTCCCTCCAGCTCTGGTCTAGAGAGAAAGTAGCTGCAGCCCATGGTTCTCCCTAACTCTGAGGCCAGTGGGTTTTCTATGGTGACTCCAAAGGAGAGAAAAATTGGGGTTTGGGGGAGGGAGCTGTCAGGGTGAAGGTGCCACCATATTGTGGGCGGGACTGGAGGGGTTCCTGCCCAGCTCCTTCCACCTCAAGCCAAACATTAGGTATTTCTAAACCTCCTCCTCTTCAGGTCCAATGCTTTTTCAGTCCTGCTCAAAAACTGCTTCTCCGTGGAACTGTATTTACTGAGTTGTTGTTCTGACACTCTCTACTCTGTGTGTGATTTGAATTAATTTATTCTGGAGCTTGATGTTAATTGACTTCCCATCATCTTATGTTGTGTATCCTGTCTCTGCTGTTACACACACACACACACACACACACACACACACACACACATACACACACTCCCCTCTCCTTGGGAACCAGATCCTCGCTCAGCACTGGGGTTACTCTGACCCTCTGTCTCTGGTCCCCTCAGAGCCGCCCTCTCTGCACTGTCTCTACCCAGCGGTGTCTGAGCAGCCCCAGGAGTCCCTGCACCTCCTGCCTCTGCCCTTGTGGGAAACCAGCCCCTCAGCCTGCATGACAGTGAGGAGGCAAAGGCAAAGTCCTGAGGCCGGTGATTGATGGAGAAGACCAGTTAATTTTTTTCTTTTGCTTAAGAACTTTTCTTTTTTCCCCTCATTGTATTATTCAGTTGAGGTAACACTGGTTTACACACTGCATGTGTGCGAGGCACAGGGTCACCCTCTTTAGATGTTCATTATCACTTCCCACCCACCTAAGGGCCCCCATAGTCCTCCACCACAGTCCATGGGACCCTCTTCCTACCTTGTTTCCTGCTCTCACCCCACCCCATAGCTTCAGTTTTGCAGTTACAGTTCTAGAGTTTGTTTTGGTTTAGTTTTACCAGTCCCTGCTTTGTTTCTTTATATTTCACATATGAATAAAATCATCCAGTATTTAACTTTCGCCTCCAAACTTTTTCACTTAGCTGCCGCGGACCAGCACAGCAGTGAACGATGAGGCCGTCTCAGGGTTGAGAGACTGCGCAAAAGGTCACTGCAGGGGGAGGTGCAGCACTTAGCGTCATCCCATCCACATTTATCCATGTTGTTGCAAATTCAATATTTCATCTTTTTCACAGCTGGGTAGTATTCCACTGGGTATAAAGCTTGTGTTCTTTATCCCCTCCTCTGCCGTTGGGCACTTAGGTTGTGTCCATAGCTTGGTTATGGTGGACAGCGCTGCAGTGACCATAGGAGGCGCATATTCCTCGGAATTAGTGTTTTACCTTCTTTGGATAAATACCAAGGAATGGAGTCCCTGACCGGGTGACAGGTCTATTTTGAATATTTTGAGGAACCCTCGTTTGTTCTCCACAGGGGCAGGACTGTACCATGTGCTCTCCATAGAAAAGGGAGGTTCCAGGTGTCCTGCCCCGCCCCAGGAAAGGTGGGGCTGAGCAGGGAGGAGAAGCCAAGGAAGAGGAGGAAGACGTGGAGCACGATGGGGAGAGGAGACTGGAGGAGGCGCATGGAGCAGAGAGACATTCCAAGAAGAAGCCACTCTCGCTCCTCAGGCTTGGACTTGTGCCAAGGAGTTGGGGACATGGAAAGAGACACGTGAAAGAGACAAAGACGTGCATGAGAGACTCAAGGGGAGGCTGACAATGGCTGCTCTTATGTTTTTGTGGATTTTGACTTTTCTCTTTTCCTTCCAGACTTGCCTGACCTTTCCTACCCCTGTCCCATGGGTCTCTACCAGTAGATGCCTTCACCTTGTGGCAGGCCTTTGGGCCTCAGCTGGCCTGCTTTGGGCAAGCCTGTTTGGCTGGGCATTTACCCATGAGGGGACGGGTAACTTTGGGTGCTTCACTTGGGAACTATTCTACCTATATTCCTTTTCTTCTCTTTTGCTATTGCACATTAATTCTCTATTGCACACTGATTTGTATTCATTTTCTTTTCTAACGAAGGTGTTATGCATTAGAGTATGTTTTGTCTTTATGCAGCTGATGACATAACTCATGTGAAGTGCACAGGTTTAAGAACCCCTTATTCTGCTGGCTAACAGGACTAGTCTCCATTCTGACCCACCACCAGAATTCCTTTTTCTCCACACACTTCAATGGGTCATTCTCACAGGTGTAAGGTGGTATCTGGGTAACACTGCCTTAATCTGGCATTGAAGGTTAACACCTTCAGTGATGAGTCAGGTGGACATGATGAGCACTGACGTGTTGAGTGGACAATGGCCCTGCACCCCTGGGGTCTGCTTCCCTAAACCCAGAGTCCCAGTCAAAAAAAAAAAAAAAAAAAAACCCTAAGTTGAAGAACAATAGTCCTGAGCAGTGCTCCTTGATGGAGGCTAAGAGTAGAAAATTTAGGGTGCAGGGGTCACATGACCAGAAACTAGAGGTGGAGGGCCTCCCCAGTGGTGCAGCAGTTGAGCGCTGGGTTATGAAGCTGCCCGCAGCCTCTGTAGCGCTGGTTCGATCCCCGGCTGCTCCCCGGCCACTGGAGGAGGGTCCCACATGGCACACAGACCTCTCCTGCCGCCCGCTGCTCCCCCTCAGCAGTGTACTTCGGTCCTTCTGCCTGTCTGCTCTCTGCTCTGGCTCTGGTGAATTCTCTCACCCTCCCGCACTTCTGACTGTACCCAGTGCTTGCATAAATAAATAAAATAAATCTTTAAAAAAAAAAAAAAACTAGAGGTGGAGGTAGAAGTGATTAGCATAGTTATTAAACCAACTATAGAAATGAAAATTGTTTTGGGCCAACTGATATAGCAAGTATCAGATGCTGCAGGAAGTATAAGGAGGCGCAGAGTAGAGGTGGGATACAGGGATGGAGCCTTTGCAGAGACTCGCTGCTCCTGACAAATCAGCCTCGTCACACCATAGAAGTAATTAATTTAATGACAGATGACAATCCCACAAAGGAATGAGACCTCCCAACTAGAACACGACCTCAGTGCCTTTTCTGCCCTGGGAAGACGCAGCTCTGCTCCCAAGGCTCCGCCTGGGGCCTGCAGGCTTCTCCTAACACACCCACCTTCTACAGGGGCAGTTCCTCCTACCTGCCGGCATCTGCGCAAGCAGCTGCTTCTTCTTTCCTTTTGTGTGTGTGTGTGTGTGTGTGTGTGCCCACAAGCCACTGAAAGGAGGACTCTGGTGAAGCTTTTCACAGAGGTGACCCAAGACTTGTGATCCCAACACCTCTCCCAAACATCACTCTTCACCAGTGTCAATGTTTTAAAAACAAGGAAAGTCTGAGAAACTGTCATCCAGGCGAACTGGATGAGATTATGGAGAATAAAATGGACATTAGCAAAAACTAATGAAAGTATGGCATTTAGTAATTATGTCAACATTGCTGCATTAGTTGTAAAAAAATAAAAGTATTCATGTAGAATGTTAACAAAATGGAAATGGTGTGGGATAAACAAGACCTGTACTGCCTTTGCAACTTTTCTATAAATCTAACAGTATTCTTTAAATGTTTTTTTTTAAAGATCAATTTATTTTTTTATGAGGATTTATTTATGCATACAAGAACTGGGGTGCAGGCCAGAAATGTGGAGGTGAGAGGATTAACCAGAGACAGAGTGGGGAGCAGAACGGGCAGACCGACTGAAATACACTGCTGAGGGGAGAAGGGAGCGAGTCAGGAGAGGTCTGCTGCGCCATGTGGGCAGCTTCCTGGCTGGGGAATCAAACTTATGCCGCCGTGGCTGCGGATAGATGCATAGTGCTGCGTCTTAACCCCTTGAACCGCCAGGGAGGCCCTAAATGTTATTTTTTTGTAATGCCCTCAATATTGAATAGGTTGTAGAAGTGAAAAATTTTCTCTTTTCCAATTTTCCCAGGCATCATCATCCGGGACTGTTGAGGGGGGTTCTGGGAGAAAAGCTGGAAACCTCACACACAGGGCAGGCTCTGGAGTCTCCTTTCCTCTGAGCCCTGCTGCTCTGACTCCTCACAGAGCATCTCACCCCCAGGACGCCGCCCTCCAGGACCCCCAACTCTGGCCACCTCAGCCCCGCCCCGTCCTGGCAGCTCCACCAGAATCCGGAGCAGCGCGGCAGCGCCCCCGTGTGGCCACAGGGCTGAGCACAGGAGCCCAGAGCCGCCCTTTCTCCTGCTCAGCCAGGCCCTCCCCAGGCTCCCTGGGCTCCCAGCGGCAGGACAGGGATCTGCACACAAGGGGGTGTCCAAGTGCTGTGTCAGATTAAGTGTCCTTTTTAGTCTCCAGTGGTCTCCAGGACATGACAACTGGTTCCTAGGTTCTGGGCAAATCCCCAAATATATAGGTCGCCTCAGTCTCTTGGGATGGAAACTTAGATTCCTGGGTCCCTGAATTTGTTTCTGCTTCTGCTTCCAATGATGAAAGCCCCTCCTCCTGGGAATCACCTGACATTCTCCATCCTTGGATGAGGGGAGGGGCCTAGGAGAGCCCCCAGGGCACTGTCTAGGAGGATGGGGAGACTCCTGGAAAAGCAAAGGATGGAAATGGGGACTTTAGGAGACAGAGGCGGAAAGGGGTGCAGGGAGAGCCAGAGAGGACCGGGCAGGGAAGGGGCGGCACAGGGGACACTGAGGGGGAAGGTCTGTGTGGGTGACACGGGCTCTCACTGGGGAGCTGGAGCGTCTCTCTCCCCTAGGGGGATGCAGCAGTGCTGGCCTGTAACTGCCCAGGGAACTGTGCACATCCGGGGCCTTGCCCGTCCTTGCAGGGCTGGTGTCAACCACACACATGTACATGCTGGTGACGGAGAGGACTGTAATGGGGGGTTACCCAGGGGAGGGTCCAGGTTCCTGCCCCATCTGAGGAGGGTGAAGCTGAACAGAAAGAAGCATCTGGAGAGGAGGCTGAGGAGGAAGGAAGCAGGATGGAGCCAGAAGGAGACCTGGGGGAGGCACATGGGGCAGAGACAAGTGAAGAAGCTGCGCTTGCTTCTTGGCCTTGGACCAAGGTGTGGGTGAGAAATCCATGGGAGGTGACAATGGCAGCTTCTACCTTGATTTTGCTCTTTTCCTTCCAGACTTGTCAGCCCTGTCCCCCCTTTTCTATGGGTCCCCGCCAGGAGGTGCTTTAGACAGTAACAGGCTTTCAGGCCCTGCTTGGGCCAACCCTGTTTGGCTGAACATTTACCCACAAGGGGATGGTGACTTTGGGTGCTTGATTTGGAAACTTTATTCTTTCCTTTGTCTTTGTTGCACACTAACTGTGTTAAAGTTCCTTTCCATTAAAGGTCCTACAGGTCTTGTCTTGATGCTGCGGATGGCAGAGAGTTGGGGGAGATTGTTAAGTGGAGGCCAGGCTACATATCCAGAATATCCCCCCTCAGTTCCCGAATGCTGGGGTATCAGAGAGATTCAGGGAGCCAAGAGGAGGGAAGAGCAAGGTCACAGAAGACATTAAAAAATTCTAACAGGAGGGGCAGAGCAACATGGCAGCGAGAAGACGCTGTGAGTAAGATCTCCCATTCAAAAAAGTTAATAGGGAGGAAAAGCGGCAGGTCCCAGTGAGAACTGGGACACAGAAGATAAACGGACGACTCCAGCAAACTACCCGAAGAAGAAAATGGCCATAAAAGAGGACCAGAAGGGAGGAAAGCACATATGATTGCAGGCTAATTCCCCACTTATACAATCTGACCACTGACCATGCTCTATCAAGAGGGTTTAATTTCCTTTGTAAATGTTCATTCCCGCTCATTTTACTTGAGAGCAAGTAAAATGGTAGTTTAATAAGGAAAGAAATCATTTTTAAAGATTTTTAAAGAGAATATATAAAAGCAAATGCTGTGGATTTTTGTCACAATAATTATACATTTCCCTTTACCATCATCATATTAAGATAACTTCATATACCCTTAGTTTTAGTTGTTGCTCTTTTTACCTCTTAGGTGCCATGTGATATTCCGTGTATACTGGAGTAACTGAACTTTCAGCCACTCTTTGCTGTTCTCCATTTCTGTAGCTCCCGGCCAAGAGAGAAGATGGCTGGGTTTCATCTCAGTTGTCAGCAGTTGTCAGCAGCAGTTTCATCTGTTGTCATCTTAGTTGTCCCTGGGGCAGCATCTCCAGTCTCTAAGGCGGCTTCCCCTCTAATGTCACTGACCCTCACGGTCACATGTGGGATCAGGGGTCATGGTAGGACAGAGGCCCCTGTACTTAGTGAGTGAGGCCTTCACAGCATAAACAAGGTCTTAGGGTCCAAGTTAGAATCTGAGCAGTTGCGATCCACTGTAGAGAAGGACCCACACACGTGATGTGGTGGAGACCCTCTGGAAGCTCTGGTATGGGTGTCACCACATTTACCATAAACACACTCAGCGCTTGGTGGACAGCAGAAATAAGAAAGTTAAGTCCCTGTGCAGTATAATTACTAAAATATTACAAAAATCATTGGGTGGGAATTTTTGAGAAACAATCTGCTCAAAACAAAACGGTAGCTAGTAGTCTACCTCGTATCTAATATTCCTAGAAATGTGTTAGGGATGCCATCCATGACTCACACCACACTTCACAGGAGTGTTGTCCCCATTTATTTCATCACCTAGAGTGGGCGGGTGGGAATGGCAGGACAATGCCCTGGCTGGGCAGGTCATCAACAGGAATCTCACACAGAGTGTCTGCATTTTTATGAACTCGTTAAAGTGAAAAAAGCCATCGGATTTACGTGCAAAAAGTAACACTATCATTTGGTGTGTTCATAGACATGCAAAGGATTTGAAGAAGATCTCATTTGGGAAGTGAAGTGCCCCGTGGGTGTGGCTGCTGTCTGGCCTCAGCTCCTCTCCGCTGACTGCATCATCCTTTACTTTCCCATCTGTGATGTTCCATACTTGAAAATTTCACACCAAATATTTCATGATGAAATGCAGTTCCAATTGGATATCAGACATTCAGTCACTCTCAAACACTCACCTGGGAGGGGCTGAGTCAGGCTAACCTTGAGTCCAGCCCGGGGGAGTTCCAGGTGGAACCAGGCAAATCTGGAGACCAGCCAGGGGCGGTAGAAGAGGTGGCAGAATCCTGACCTTTGAGCTTCTGGGCTGACAACGGCCTACTGCTCTTTTAAGTGATTGGCCTTTTTATTTTTAGTGCCGATAAGTGACTCTGTTAACATTAATTCATGATGCTGTTACACTGGTCAATAAACGTTATGGAATATAATGAGAATCCAGTGTGTGCATTGAACAAGAAACTGGATCAGACCATTCTAAACACATACTCTTCACTGCCAACATTTTTTGCCAACCTTGTACAACGTAATTAGATATATAAGTTAATAAAACATTAACTGCTTTGAGTTGTATGAATTCAAACATTTAATCACAATTAAAACCATTGATTTCTGATTTTTTTTTCTTACTTGGCGTTACTAAATGATTTATCTCACTATTTCTTTTTATCATGTTAACTTGCTGCTAGCACAGTTGTGGGTATTAAATAACATTTTTATAAATTCTCAATGTGCCAGAAGTCGTACATTCCAACTGTTGATATAGAAGGTCAAGAAATACATTACGAACTTAAATTCACTAGAAAGTATCAAAAGCTAAAAAGGAAGGAAGATAATTATTGACCACAAGAAGCTGGACCGCGGGAAGCAGAACTCGCCTCCTGTTTTCTCGCGCGCGCAGGGGCGCGGGTCACTGTGGAGACTGAAGCTGAAATCTAGCTGGAGCGCCAGGCCACCCCCTCCCCCCAACAGGGCTCCGCTGCCCTGGCAGCGCCCGCCACCCGCCCACCAGCTCTGCCCCGCCGGCCCCACCGCTGCCGGGAAGGGGGGGTCCCGGCCCCGCCCTTCGAGGGCCGCCCCAGAGCTGGAGCCGAGCCGCTTCCAGGGCTCCTGGCCCTTCCTGGCCCGCGGCAGGGGCAGCTCCGCGGCGGGCAGCGACCCGGGCTGATCCTGCTGCACCGCGGTTTAGGAAAGGCCCGCACCCCACCACCCCACGCCGTTCTGCGCGCGCCCCACTTCCCGGACCTTGCTCACCCGCCCAGGGGCTCAGGCCCCAGAGCCGCCCAGCCGTGCGTCCAGCAGGTGTGGCGCCCCGGCCGGCGTGGACCGGCCATCCCTGGGCGCTGGGCCGCCCGCGCTCTCGGCCCCTCCAGGGCCCCCCTGGGCCCCCATCCCGCCCTCTCGGAGAGCCGAGGCCAGGCAGGAGCCCAGAGGAGGGAGGATGCGCAGCAGGGTGCCGACACTCCCGCCATCTGGGTTCCCTGTGGCACAGGAGCCAGGGGCCACACTCGAGGCAGGGGAGGAGCCTCAGGCCGCCGCACCCGCCAGGCCGGGTACCCCGCGGGAGACGGGTCCGCGTAGACGCCGCTCCCCCGGGTCAGGGCCCGCGCTGGGTTGGGGGGGCAGCGACCCCTGTCCCATCAGTGAGGGGCGCGGTGGACGCGAGGGATCCCCCGGGACGGGGAGGTGACTACGGTCTTGGGGGGACGGAGTGACCGCGGCCGGGGAGCTCGGCGCTGACCGCAAGGCGGGAGCCGAGCCCGGGCAGCAGCGGGGGCTCCCTGGGACCGTCCCCCAGGGGCCCGCGGGCAGCCGGGCGCGCAGAGCTTGCTCCCCCGCCCCGTTCCCCTCGCCCGGTAAGGCGGCCTTGCCCGTCCCCTGCGCGGGTGGGGGCCGGGGGCTGGGGGGGGGCGCTGCCGCCCACCTGGCCCGAGTCTGGGCTGGGGACTCCGCGCCCTGCTGGAGGCCCCCTGGGACCCGGGACAGCAGCTCGAGCCGGGGACGGCGCAGGTCGGTCTTTCAGGCGCGCCCGGAGCCCTCCTGGTGTCTATGGGCGCCCCTGGGGTCCCCAGGGTCTTCTCCCATCCTGGGGCACAGCTACCCTGGCCGCGCGGAGGGAGCGCAGGGGAGGCGCGCTGGGGAAAGCAAGGCGCGGAGCCCCCCCCTTTCCAAACCGCCCCTGTGAGGCCCGGGGCTCATTAGGCGAACTGGGCGCCTCCTCAGCGCCCGCGGCGCGCCCGGGGTCTTCCTGGGCTCCTCGGGGCGCCTGGGGGCACCCGTGACGGAGGGGGGAGCCTGGGGGACTGAGACCCATCGTGGGGCCACGCTCAACTGCGAAACTATGGCCGCGCCCCGCAGGGGAGCCCCAGAGCAGGGCGCGCTGGGGAGGGGGTGATGGGGCGGGCGGGGGTGCGCGCTCGTTGCTCACCCCGCCAGGGCGCCCGGGTGAGGAGCCGCGGAGGAGGCGCTGGCGCGCGCTGCAGACACCAAAGGGGCCCCTGGGCTCCCTGGCAGCCTCTGTCTGTCCCCTGTGGGGACGGTCCCGCCAGGAGCTGGTGGGGAGGGGGGCGGTGAGGGGAACCAGCTAGCAGAAGGGGGTGTGTCCGGTGAGGACCCAACGTGAGGGATGAACGGGACGCCCCTGAGACGCGTGTCCTCCGCCCGCCGCTTCAGTTCCCAGGCCCAGGCCCCCGCTCCGAGGGGCTCTGGCGCTCCCCGCGCAACCCCCCCCCCCGCGCGGGTCACGCGCCCGGAGGACTGGACGCAGGCAGGGTGGGCGCGGCGGGGCCCCCTCCGCACAAGGGGTGGGGGGCTGCAGGGAAAATCAGGAGAAGCAGCGCCAAGGCTGGCGTTAAGGGACGCGCCCCAGAGTCCCCAAGTCTGGCTCCGAGGCGGGGAGCGCCGAGGGCGCGCGGGCCGAGGCTCAGGCGGGCGCCGAGTGGGTCAGCCAGGCGCAGACCCCAGGGGCAGCCAATGCTCTGGCCACGCCGCCCCGCAGCGGCGCCTCAGCCCATCCTCCCGCTCCGCCCCTCGCTGTCCTGGGGAGTCTCCCCACCGCCACCCCCGCCCCGCCGCTGGCTGCACCCCGGCTCTTGTGCGCATGAATAAATAAATACATGTCTTTTTTTCAAAAACCGCGGGTGCTTCCCGAGGCGCCCCCGCCCCGCAGGTTTGGCTCCTCGGGCCCCTAGGTCCATCTGCTGCCTGTCCGGCCCGGCCGGCGAGGACCCTCCTCCAGGGCCGCAGAGAAGCCCGAGGGGGGGGCGGGCGCGCGTCCGAGCCTCCGAGGACATCCCGGGCCCGCGGCTCGGCCGGGCTGGCTGCAGAGGACAGGGCAGAGCCAGGGGCGCGTCCGCCCGCCCGGGGGTCAGGCCCGGCTAGCCCCGCGGGCCCCGCCGGCCGAGGGGCGTTCCCGGCGGCTCCGGGGTCGACGCGCCTGGGGGGAAGCAGCGCCCCTGGCCACCTGGGCTGCGCCCCCCGCCCCGGCAGCGCGGAGCCGGACCTCGCGAGGGAAAGGCTCGGGCGACGAGGCTGGTGTCACAGAACTCCGTGCCCCAAAGAGCGGGGGCGGGCGGGCGCGCGTCCGAGCCTCCGAGGACATCCCAGGTCCGCGGCTCGGCCAGGCCGGCTGCAGAGGATGGGGCAGAGCCAGGGGCGCGTCCGCCCGCCCAGGCACCGCGTCCGCAAGTCCTCAGGCCTCGGTGCGGGCTCGGCGGGGGCGCCGGGCGCAGGGACGCCCCTCCGCCGAGGACTCGGGCACCCCGGGAGCCCCCGCCGCGCCCCTCGCCCGACCCGCAGCCCGCGCGGGCGCCTTCGCCTTCGCCTTCGCGCCGTTCCTCGGGACCCACGCGTCTCCCGGCCGCGCAGGGCCCCGTGCGTCCCGGCTGCCTCAGGATGGCGCCCCCGGAGCCCCCACGCAGCCCCCCACCCCCCGCCCAGCAGGTCCACGCAGCCGCCCGCCCCGGCCCCGCGCTCAGTCAAGCCCGAGAGGCCCCTGCCCGGCCCCAGGTTAGCTCAGGGGCGCGTCCTGTTCCCGGGAACCCCGAGGATTTCCGAGCCCCAGCGCCACCCCGACCCGGGGAAGCCCCGCCTCAGCCCGCAGGTCTCTCTTAGGTCCGCAGGGAGCCCCGCCTGCTCCCCGTACAGCGGGCGCCAGGGCAGGGGGTCAGGGACAGGCCCACAGCGCTGGCCTGGCAGGCCGCTGACCACCGCTGGGCATCGCCGGGCGCGGCGGGTCACCCCTCCCGCTACTCCCCGCAGAGCCTGGCCAAGCCCCGCCCCACGCCCGGCCCCTGCATCCGGGCAGCGGGGCCAGAGCCGACCGGCTCCTCAGCGCCTTTTTATGCAACCTGTGCTTCCCGGCTTGTGGGCTGGCCCAATCAGGTGTGAGCTACCAGCTGACTGGTGCTAAACGGTCCAATCAGCCTCAGGATTGAAAAACGGTCCAATCAGCTGTGTGGGCGGGGCAACCTGAGAGCGGCTATAAGCAGGGCTGGCGGCGCTCAGACACGGGCGGGGGCGCGGGCTGCAGGCCCCGCCTCTTCTGTGGCGGCCCCCGAAGGCGCCCCGGGGCCCGGGGTCTCAGGGCGTCGCTTGCTGCAGGTGTCGCCCCACCACTCACGCAGCTGCGGGCGCCGGTGTCTCTCGCCGAGCGGCCCGCGGCGGCCCCCGTGGCTGGCCGGCGCCCGCGGTGAGCGGCGGGCGGGAAGCGGCGGCCGGGGG
Source organism: Talpa europaea (assembly GCF_964194135.1). NCBI lineage: Eukaryota > Metazoa > Chordata > Mammalia > Eulipotyphla > Talpidae > Talpa > Talpa europaea. The sequence continues at coordinate 132,270,258 of NC_140068.1, read as the reverse complement.
CCCTGGCCGGTCCTGGGCGTCCGCCGCCCCGTGCGCCCTCGCGCTGCCCCTTGGCGGGCCCCGGCCTCGGCCTCCCGGGCCTCTGGGCGGCGGGTCCGCGCCCGCCCGTCCCCCGCCTCCCTCGCGCGCTGCCCTGGTCCACGCTCACCCGGCCCGAAGGCCTCGCCCGGGCCCGACGACGTCCTGGGGGGCGGGCCCGGGAAGGCGGGAGCAGCTCCACGGCCCGTGCTGGGGCCGGGGCGAGCTGGAGGGCGGCGGGCAGAGCCAGGAGCCGGGCGGGGGCGGGAGCGGGGGCGCCGCGGGCACTGCCGGCCTCCGCTGCAGGCCGGAGACAGACGCCACCGAGGCAGAGACGCCCCAGGCCGCCCCGGCCCCCACGCCGGCGGGGACAGGCACCCGGGGAGGGGCAGGGGCAGCCGGTCAGCAGCGGCGCGTCGACGGCGGGTCCAGAGTCGGCGGGGACGGCAGCTGCACGGGGCGGCCACGAGGGCCATGGCGGCCTGTCCCTCCCCCGCCCCCCCGCCCCCCGCCCCCCTCCCGCCCCCCGCCCCCCTCCCTCCCCCCGCCCCCCTCCCTCCCCCCGCCCCCCTCCCCCTGCCCCCCTCCCCCTCGGTTCCCTCCTCCCCCCGCCCGTCCATCTCTCGCCTCTGCCCCCTTCACCCGCCCCGCCCTCTCCTCCCGCCGTGACTGCTTTTCCTAAGATTCCATTCAATGCACACCCGGGATCTGAGTCTCTGCAGACCAGCCTGGCGTTTGGAAGCGCCCCTGGGCCGCCTGCCGCGAGCCGGGGCGACGCCGGGACACCCCGCGCGGGCCCCCGGGCGGCTTCTGTCCGCGGCCCCACGAGCTAGGGCCGGCCGTGCACGGGGACGGGACGTGCGGAGCCCGCGGCCACATGGCGGGACCCCGGAGGGCAGAGCGAGGACAGCAGGGCCGGCAGGGGCCCAGCGAGCGGCCGGCGGGCTGGGGGGTGGGGCGGGGAAGCAGCCCCCACCTGTGGCAGCCGGGGCAGCGCCCGCCAAGGGCCCCACCGCACTGGGCTGCGCCTGGCCCCACCCACTGGCCACACCTGAGCGAGAAGCTGCCCTGCGCTCTGAGGCCTCAGACGAGGCCCCTCCTCGTCATAACTTTCCTCGTGGCCTCTTGGAAGTCTTTGTTCCTCAAATGGTAGATGATGGGTTCAGCAGTGGGGTGACCAGGGTGTAGAAGACGGAAATGATCTTGTTGATTTCAGGGGACAGGTGGGCTTTGGGGCGCACGTACATGGAGATCGTGGTCCCGGAGTAGGTGGTGACCACTGCCAGGTGGGAGCCGCCGTGGAGAAGGTCTTCGCGGGCCGGAGGCGGAGGGGATGCTTACGATGGCGGCCACGATGAAGACGTGGGACACGAGGGTGGGGAGGAGGCACACGCGCAGGCGGCGATGGACAGGGCGAAGACGACCATCTCGGTGAGGTAGACGCGGGAGCAGGAGAGCCGCATGGAGGGGCAGGTCGCAGAAGAAGTGGTTGATCCGGTTGGGGCCACAGAAGTCCAGCCTGAAGATCATCAGGCAGGGCAGGACCCCGTGCCCACCCTGGTCACCCAGGAGACGGCCACCAGCTTGGCGCAGGTCTGGGGCGCATCAGGAGGGGGTAGCTCAGGGGGCTGCAGACGGCCAGGTAGCGGTCATAGGCCATCGTGGCCAGGAGGAAGCACTCGGTGGCCCCGAAAAACACAAAGAAGTAGAGCTGGGCCATGCAGGCGGGGAAGGAGATGGCACGGCACGGGGACAGCAGGCCGGCGAGCAGCGGCGGCACGACGGTGGAGGTGTCCCAGACCTCCACGAAGGACAGGTGCTTGAGGAACGTGTACATGGGCGTGTGCAGCCGCCAGTCATGGCTCGCCACGGCAATGATGACGACGTTCCCCACCACCGTCAGCACGTAGGTAGATGAACAGAAAGATGGCAAACAGCAGGGACTGCCACTCGAGAAGGTTCTGGAACCCCAGTAGCTGAAACTCAGTGACAGCAGACACATTTGGGGGCTCCATCGCCTGCGGAGGGGAAAAGACCTTGGAAAGCACTGCGGACAAGGCATGAAAATCCTCGGTGCTATCTGGACCATGAGAGACTGTCTTCGAGCACTCCCGTCTCCACGACAGCTTTCTGGAAGAACGTGCGCAGCTCCACCTGGCTTTTAGACCACTGTGGTTTCAACCCATTAGGCGAAAGGGGCGCAAGAGTTGGGGAGGGCCTCAGCAAGCTCCACTCACCAGGCTCTCTGAGATCTAGAAGTTTCAGGTTCAACACCCCAGGTAAGAAGGGGCTCACTGAGCCAAACACAGGAAATACAATTAATAGCCGGGCCTCCCTGGTGGCGCGAGGGTTAAGTCTCAGCACTGTGAAGCTGTCCCCAGCCACTAAGGCATGAGTTCAATCCCCGGCCAGGGAGTGACCCACAGGGCGAGGCAGACCTCTTCTGTCTCCCCGCTGCTCCCCTCAGCAGCGTGTTTCAGTAGATGCACCTGTTCTGCTCCCCACTCTGTCTCTGGTCTCTGGTAAATCCTCTCACCCACCCACCCCCAACCTTTGGCCTGTACCCCAGTTCTTTATGCATAAATAAATAAACCCTTAAAAAATTAATAGCTATGTTTTCCTGGAAAGGGCCTGGGCCCTTTCCTCCCACAGGTGACCCTCATCTGGAAACAGGTCACACCTGGCCCATCTCCCAGCCCCGGGAGACTGTGTTCTGCCCTCAGTGTTTATGGACACCTCCTCCAGGTACTTGAGCATCTGAGTGTGTCTGTGTGTGTCTGTGTGGCCAGGGCTGAGCCAGCCTGCATCTCCACTGGTACCTTCTCACCCAGGTGGACACCAGCTTAGTGATCGGATTTTGTGTCCAGTCAACAAGTCACCCCTCCTTTTTTTCAAGGTCTAGCCTAGTTCTGGATGAAGCCAGCATCCACCCGCCATCAGGGGCTTCCCTCACCAAGGACTGAGCGTGATGTCACCTCTGTAATGCCCAGGCCCAGGACTCCAGCCGCAGGCCCTTCCACGTCCCTCCTTCTCCCCTAGTGACTATTTCAGGCGCTTCTCCAAAACCTTCCAAGACTTTTTGTGTAGGAAAGTGATGAAGCTGAAGTACCCGGAGGCCCTCCTTCACTGCCCCCCTCTGTCTCCCCGGGAGCCCGATGGGTGGTGCATCACCCCCTTCTCCCCCCCTCTCCCCCAGAGGTTGCACCTGAGCTGGCTGTGGCTTTATTTGGTCTCTTGCCCAAATTAACCGACAACCCCCCCCTCGGAAATGCCGCATCCCCCCAAGGAGCACCACCCCTCCCACCCGACTGCTGTAGTCTCCCTGCGCCCCAGGCACACCCGTCCTTCCTCCTGGGAAAGTGGACAGAGCAGCTGCCACAGCAGAGGCCTCTGCTAGGGTGGAAACCAGAGCGCGCAAAGCAGACGATTTGGCGAGGGGCTTGGGCATGAGGCTGCAGAGAGTGGCCAGTTCAGGGCTCCGGAGCCATGGTCCCTGGAGCTCTACAGTGAAAAAGGCCCCTGGCTCCACCTGCTGGCTGCGCCCAGGAGCTGGCCCTGCTGCGTGGTGTCTGCTCTCTGTGCCTAGGGCCAGCCTGCCCTGCTCCCTCCCAGCCGCTCCCCTTCCTCCTCAGAGGCACCAGACCTCTGGGTCTCTGTTCTGACCCCATCTTAGCTCCTGCGCACAGCACAGACCACAGTCTCTGGCCTTCTCTGCTCACTGCTGTTCCTGGGCCCTGCCCCGGGGCAGGCTGACCCCAGGCCAGTCCAGGAGCCCAGGCTGAGGGGAAGCGTGACCCCACAGGGCAGCGAGTGATGCAATTCACTTTGGAACATGGTCCTTTCCTGACATTGCTTCCACTTCCGTGACATGAGCAGTGACCGGAAAAAGGCAGAATTTAAATGCCGAGACCACCAGGGCCTGGTTGACGGGGTCAGCATGGGCAACGTGGTTGGGTCACAGGGCATTTGGCCCCATTTCTGAGTCACCTAAAGTCCCCCTCAAACGCAGTCAAAGACACAAGGGAAAAAGGACCTGCTAGGCCTAGCCCTTTGGGGCAGGACGGGGTGCCGGGGTGACAGGGTAGGGGGTTGGCAGGGGTGGGGGGTGGCAGGGGTGGGGGTGCGAGCAGGTGGTGGGGTGATGGGGGTGGGGGTGCAGACCTGCTTGGGGCTGACATCAAGTCCTGGCTATCCCAGGGACTGGATCACCTGATTTACAATGAGCTCAGCCAACAAGACCCGCCCCGAGACAGAACCTCCCAGGCGCCAGCCCCACATCTCATTTCACAGCTTCCCTGGAGCCTTTATGGAAATAAACAGGCCCCAGTACCACAGACCTCCCGCCATCCAGGGCCACCAGGCGCCTCTGGGCTAGGGCCTCCCTGCTGCTCTCCAGGCACCACAGGGCGGGGGATCCCACCTGGACAGAGCATCTGCAGGCCCTGTAGCCTCAGGCTCGCAGCCCCTCGCCCACAGGCATGGCCTCTGGCTCCAAACACACCTCTCCTGGTGGCCTTCTGAGCCCTGGGCCTACCTGTCCATCTCCCCGGCACATGGTGCCCACGGTCCTCCCTGCTGCCAGCTCGGCCCTGCTGCCCTCCGCCCCGCACACCGGCCCTGGCTCCCTCCTGTGAGCTGCGACTGGCCATCTTCTGCGGGTGACGTGACTGGAACACGCTCCACCTTTCAGCAACCCAGGTCTCCTGGGGCCTGGCCTTCGGGGAATCCTCCTCCCAGGTATTCTTCCACGATTTGCCAACCGAGTTAATAAGCAGCAAAAGCAAACTTTTGAGACTCCCCGTTGCCCAGGGGGCTCAGGCACGGGCAGCACCCCTGGGACCCAAGCAGTTCTTTGGAAAACTTTTTTAAAACATAGCTTAGGATGGCCCCGGAGATGCTGAACTGGACTGACTCAAACAAATGGGTGTTTCTTGAAAATCTAGGGAGCAGGTACCCAGGAGCCCATCCTGAGGACAGACGGGTGCCAGCGGCCTTCCGCTTCACACTGCAGTTTCAGGTGTGCCCACGAGAGCACATCCACGCACCCACGCGGTGAGACCCCCACCCAGGCCAACTTCCAGCGACCAGAGCACCTGCGCCGAGGGCGTCTCCCAACTCAAGGAAAACGCAGCATCTCAGCCTGGAAAGGCCTGAGCGGAGCCCTCCACATGCCCCCGCCCCCCTCTTACCAGCAGGACCAGAGGCCGCTGCATGGGGGGGCACTGCCTCACAACGCACTTGTGCTTGACTTAATAACTTATTTTCCAAAATAATGTTATCCGTGTGTATATTTTTCAGAAAACTTGCAGACAGAAGATGGCCAGGGCACGGCGCGTGCATGAGTGCCCGCTGTGAACACGCTCAGGGGCACGGGCGGTTGCACACACACAGGTGCATTTTGGGGCACTGGGTGAGGAGCCGCTGCAAGCTCTAGCTGGCACCACCGGGTCTTGGGGTGCCCGCGGCACCAGGAAACCTGAGTTCATGGGGGCGAGGCTGCGGGGAAGAGTGTCCAGGCTCCTGGATGGGGTCCCGGGCAGGGTCCTGGGCAGGGTGGAGTCCACTACGCTCCACCCGAGTTGGCCCCCTGATGGCCTACCCCCCAGCTCTCCTGTTCCTCGCGGGCAGCATGCACCCTGCGGCTGCGGCTGGCCTTAGCCCCGCTCCATCACCGTCTTTCTCACTGCTAGAGGTGGGGAAGATAACAAGCTGCACCCTGGCCTGTGGGCAGGCTTCTTCCATGAGGTCTTCACACTGGGCCCCCACTCTTTGCCTGGCACGCCGCAGCCAGGAGTGGAGAGCAGTGCAGGCACCCAGGGAGCAGGCGAGCAGGCAGGTGGGCGGGTTCCAGCAGGTGAGAGCACAGGGTACAGTGGGACCTGGGGACGCCCAGGCCACCCACCCCATCAGCACTGCCATGTGAGGGTGGCCAGCAAAGGGCGCTGGCACGCAAGCCTCACAAGGTCACCCCAGCACTCACTTGCCAGCAGGCGACCAGCCTGAGGTTTGGCCTGAGGAGCCTGGGGGGGGCGCCCGGCTCAGGTGTGCTGACATCCGAGGGGCCCTCGCCCCGGCAGACGTGCGACGGAGGAGAGGCCGGAAAACGTCACCTCCAAGAGGCAGCAGGGCCATGGCAGACACGCGCCCCAGCTGCATCCCGAGCCGGCCGGCCAGAGCAGGCTTCCCCAGGCTTCCAGTCCCGGCCCTGGGAGCACATGCAGGCCCAGGACTGGCCTCAAGACCGCTCTGCACCCCAGGCTGTCCTCCCCACTCCCCAGACCCCAGCCTCCACTGCCCGACCAGCCCCAGGCGCCCGTGCCATCCCCGCAGCACCACTCCGGCACGCGTCCTCACCCTGGCACGCGCCCTCGTCCCCAGCACAACGGCCTGCTCTCACTCAGGCGGGCGCCCCTGGGTGCAGGTGCACCATCGGCTACAAGTCGGCATCTGTGTATCCGTCTCCACCAAGACAAGCTCACAGATACTTTGAGATGTTCAAATCCTCACCCGGAAGTACCTTCCAGAATCCCTCCTTCCTCTTTCCCACGCGGTCGCTGGGACACTTCCTCACGCCCACGCGGTCAGCCCCTCCATCCTGCACAGGGGCCGGGCAGGGGTGCCGGAAACTGCCATCGGTGGTCACTCTCACGCTGACCAGATGTGCTGAAGTCACCTCAGTCTAGGCAAAGTGACCTACCCCTTGGCGCGGCGGTGCGTGGTCCCGGCCGGCCATTTCCTGGGGCGGCTGAGTTGGGGCTTTGCTCATCCCATGGCGGGCCCCAGAGCAACGTGGCCGGCGCCCAGGGATTGGGGCATGTGGGGTGCACCAGGCCCAGGGGTGGGAGGGCCGCCCAGGCAGGGGCAGGTCTGTGAGGCAGGGAAGGGGAAGCAGGAGTCCAGGGGGAGCCCTGGCGAGCTGTGGGGGCAGCCACCCCGCGGGCCCAGGCCGGGGTCTGGGGGCCAGGGTGTGTTGTGCTCACTGGGGACGGGGCAGTCAGCAGAGGAAACCCGGCCAGGAGCTTTCTCGTGGGGTCACTCCAGGGACTCGGCCGTTACAGGAGGGGTGGAATCTCTACCCGTAAGGGTAGAGGCGCCGCTCCAGACGGGCCTTCAGGAGGAGGTCTTCCGGGTCCATGGAAGGAAATTCTAAGACTCACACTTGAAGCCCCGCACGGAGCATCACTGGGTTCGGTATGAAAAAGGGAATGATTATAAAACTCCTGCGTTTCTTCGGAAGTTTCATAGATGACAGTTATTCATCAGAGCACAGTGTGGACAAAGTCTGGATCCAGCTCCAGCAGTGCAAACCCCGCCTCTGAACAGGGTGAGGGGGTGCCCCGATGGTCTGTCTAGACCTGCTCTCAGAACCACTCCCAGACCCACGGGCCCTGGGCGTGGGCTCGGTGCAGGGGAGGGTCCAGTACCCCAGGCCTGCTGGTTACCTCAGATGTGCCTTCCCCAGAGTGCTGAGGGCCCTGGGGTGGGCCTCAGGGGAGCCAGAGACCTCTCTGCTCCCTCTCCCTGGGGGATTCTGCAGTTTGGACCCTTAGAGGCCCAGCGAGAGAGACTTCTTTTATCATTTAAACCCCCTCTGGAATCAAGCGAGTGAAGCGTGGGCACAACTTCCAAGGCCACCACATGGAGGTAGCATCTTCACCAGCCCCCCCCCCCCCACCAAGTTATTAAGAGGAGAACCTCCTCCTCCCCAGGCTGGGGCCTCCCTCCTCCCCAGATTGAGCACCCAGCGGGAGGAGCCAGCTCAGAACAATTAGCCCGGGCAGGCAAGTCCCAGGGTACCGCCTTCCTTCCTTCCTTCCTTCCTCTGGGGCACAGTGTGTGCGGGGGTGATGGGTTTGCATTTATTCAATGCAGGTCAGATGCCAGACCCCGCCATACCACCCAGGCCAGCCCAAGGCCCAGGGCCCACCAGCTGCAGACGGAGAGAGTTGAGGCTCCCAGGGAAGAGGGGGCGCCAGGGCGCGGAGGGGGTTCGCCAGGGCACAGAGGGGGGTGTGCCAGGACACAGAGGGGGTACCAGGGCACAGAGGGGGTGTGCCTGGGCGAAGAGGGGGTGCCAGGGCGCAGAGGGAGTGCTAGGGCACAGAGGGGGTGCCAGGGAGCAGAGGGGGCGTTAGACCAGGGTCAGAAGGGAGGTCTTGCCTCCAGGTCCTTCACCATCATGCAGGCTTTCGGGGCAACTGCTGGGTGATAGTAGGGTCCCGCTCATAGAGCCACCAAGGAATCGCGCACATAAACGTCGCTGCACATGGGTAGGGCAGGTCGGAGCCTGTCAGCTGAGTTGCGGGCCTAGCAGCCTGCTCACGGGTGGGGTGCACCCTGTGCCGGCCCCATGTCCACCTAGGGGAGCAGCTTTGCATTCATTAGGGTCTCCCCAGGAAAGGCGTGAAACTACCAGGACGTTTGATTCCCACGGCAGGGAAGCTGGGAACCCTACCCAGCAGCCCAACGAGCCACATCCCCAGCCCCCAGAGAGGGCCTGCGAGCCCGGGGCTGCCCAGTGACCGCCCATGGGTGCCTCCCCGCCCAACAGCCCCTGGCGGTGGCCACAGGCCCTGGCCTCGCCTGGAAAGAAAGTCAGAGCAGGGCCGTGCGCCCCGCGCCTGTAATGGTTAGGATTTCACCTTCAATTTCCAAAACAGTATTTTTTGATTTTGCTTTTTAAGGGTCCAGCTCTGATCACATTACTTCTTACAAACTTTGAAAATGTGCTTATTTCTAAGCAAAATAACTGAAGATAAACTTGTACTTTTTTTGAGTGCTTTGCCTCATGCTGATTTCCCTCTTGGAAAACCCTCTTCATAGGCCGCCGCCTCCGCACCAGCTGGCCGGTCGCTCTCCCTTTGTGTCCTGCAGCAGGGAGGGCTTCTCTCTGCACCCCCATGCTCGCCTGCTGGGTCCGGGAGGACCTGGGGTTCCCATTCTCGGTGCTCACTGAGGTGAGCAGGGGCTGTGCCCCGAGGGCCAGGCCGTGGTCCCCACAGGGAGAAGGTGGGGTGCAGGGCAGGGCCTGCGGGCAGGCAGGGTTTGGTGTCTGGGCAGCGCTGGCTGGTGTCCAATACCCAGGTGGGGCTGGCCCCACAGTCCGCGGGGACACGGGCTGTCCCTTAGGACAAGACCTGCAGTGCTGTCCTCTGAAGCCCTGCCGACCCTGGCAGCACGCCGGCCAGAGAGGCCTCTGAATAAAATGTGCACAGGAGACATTCTCGAATCATCGAATCACTTAAAAGAGCAAGGGAGCTGCTCTTGAGGTCAGACAGGTGTCGCCTCACTGCTGGGGTGAGGGACAGGCACCTGACAGCAGAGTGGGGGTGGCCAGAGGGGCGGGCGGGCGGTGCATGGCTCCAGGCGGGAGTGACACGCAGTGCACACCAGGCACCCACTATAGAGTGAACACACCTGACAGGTGTGCGTACCTGGGGCTCCTGGGTGCCCCTGTGGGCAGTGGGCAGGGGCAGGCTGAGGACCAGCTCAGGGTCGCCGGGGTCAGGGTCCCCTCCCACTCCCCAGGAGTGGCTTGCTTCCCTCTGAATCCTGCAGAGGTCAGCAGGGAGGTGCCCTATGTATAGCGCCTATGCACTTGGACTACGCTGACTACACTCACTAGCTCTGACTGTGCTCCCAGCCCTTGCGCTACCTCTGCTGACAACTGACTCTCCTACGATATTAACAAATGTACTATTAATCTAGCATTAATAGTACTCAAAAAGTATTCACTAACCTCACTAAATACTAGCAGTGCTAACTTAACTCTACCAACAATACTAACAGAGCAATATGATGAAGGGATAAACATGGTAACTCAAACTAGAGCATAAACTAACTGAAGTATAAACATTTGGAGAATAAATCAATCAGCTAATTCTGTTACACTTTATTCATTTATCCACTCTTAATCAACTTGCTTCAGTGTACTTCTGCTACACTGTCTAGTCCACAAATCACTACACAATAGAATGAAACTTAAATACATGAAGGGAAACTCCATTGTGGAAGTTTGTGGATGGCTCACAGCTATTCCATGCAAACACAGTTTGGGGAACCTCACCTCAGGAAACAGGTCTTGGGCCCAAATCTCTACAAGGGTGGTGCCACAAAATGCCCCCAGTGGGGCAGAGAAGTGTGCATGCATGAGTCACAAGTCCATTGTCCTCCTTGGAACCCAGGTCCCAGGTCAGTTATATAGGCTTATGACACAGGACTCGGGCCCTGTTCCAAAATGTGCTAGGGATCAAACCCAAGGCAATCCAACCCTGCATTTCCATTACACTGTGAGTGCTCCTGCATCGGGAAATCATCTCTTTTCGCCACCACAGAGGACACTTGATTTTCCTAGGGCTACAAGACTCAAGGAGTGATTTATTACTATCTCATCTATTTCTTTCTCTCCCACAGTTCCCTATTGGAATGGCATTAAAATTAGCCAAATCAGACTGGAAAGGAAAGGAAAACAATGACATAACTGCAGGGAACATAATTTGAGGAACATTTTCCAGGACATAATTTGAGGAAATTCAAGGATTTTCTATATTATTGATGCAGATGTTGGCTACATAGATCAACTGAGGAGTAAGCATTTTCTTTCCCATGACCTAGATGTGGTATAAACGAATTAGAAATTTCCTCCATAGCTGAGGATTGGAAAGCTGATAGTATATCAGAGACTATGATTCAACTAAGAGGCCCACATAGTAAGACCTCCGTAATGGATCATGGCTTTTAGCAGTTATGTAAGCAAAATACCCAAAAGCAATAATTAATATATATATGTGTGTGTGTGTGTGTGTGTGTTACACTACTTTATAACACTGTATAAATCTTTGGAGTACAGCTTCACATCTATTAAAATGTGTAATTCCACACCACACACACTAACAGAGTTCTAATGAGCCTCCACTAACAGGCTTCTCCTCACACACCCACCCTCTCCAGGGGCAGCTCCTCCTGCCTGCTGGTGTCTGCGCAAGCATCATCTTCTTTCCTTTTGTGTGTGTGTGTGTGTGTGTGTGCGCACACGCTACTGAAAGGAGGACTCTGGTGACGCTTTTCTTAGAGGTGACCCAAGAACCCTCATCTGTGACCCCAACACCTCTCCCAAACATCACTCCTCACCAGTGTCAATGTTATAAAAACAAGGAAAATCTGAGAAACTGTCATCCAGGCGAACTGGATGGGATTATGGAGCATAAAATGGACAGTAGCAAAGATGGCATTTAGTAATTATGTCAACATAGCTGCATTAGTTGTAAAAAAATAAAAGTATTCATGTAGGATGTTAACAAAATGGAAATGGTGTGGGATAAGCAAGACCTGTACTGCCTTTGCAACTTTTCTATAAATCTGATAGTATTCTTTAAATGTTATTTTTTAAGATCAATTTATTTTTTTATAAAGATTTATTTATGCATACAAGAACTGGGGTGCAGGCCAGAAATGTGGATGTGAGAGGATTCACCAGAGATAGGGTGGGGAGCAGAACAGGCAGATGTACTGAAATGCACTGCTGAGGGGAGGAGCGGGCGAGACAGGGGAGGTCTGACGTGCCATATGGGCAGCTCCCTGGCTGGGGATCAAACTCATGCCGTAGTGGCTGCGGAGAGCTTCATACTGCTGTGTCTTAGCTCCTTGAGCCGCCAGGGAGGCCCTAAATATTATTTTTTTTAAAAATGCCCTCAATATTGAATAGATTGTAGAAGAAAAAAATTTTCTCTTTTCCGATTCTCCCAGGTATCACTGTCCAGGGACTGGAGAGAGGAGTTCTGGGGAGAAAAGACGGAAACCTCACACACAGGGCAGGCTCCGGAGTCTCCTCTCCTCTGAGCCCTGCTTCTCTGACTCCTCACAGAGCATCTCATCCCAGAACGCCGCCCTCCAGGACCCCCAACTCTGCCCACCTCAGCCCCTGCCCCGTCCTGGCAGCTCCACCAGAATCCGGAGCAGCGCGGCAGCGCCCCCGTGTGGCCACAGGGCTGAGTACAGGAGCCCAGAGCCGCCCTTTCTCCTGCTCAGCCAGGCCCTCCCCAGGCTCCCTGGGCCCCCAGCGGCAGGACAGGGATCTGCACACAAGGGGGCGCCCAAGTCTGCGTCAGTTTCAGTGTCCTTATTTTTAGTCTGCAGTGGTCTCCAGGAGATAATTGGTTCCTAGGTTCTGGGCAAATCCCCAAATATATAGATTGCCTCAGTCTCTTTATATGAAAACTTAGATTCCAGGGTCCCTGTAATTTGTTTCTGCCTCTGCTATCAAGGACGAAAGCCCCTCCTCCTGGGAATCACCTTACATTCTCCATCCTTTGGAGGAGGGGAGGGGCCTAGGAGAGCCCCCAGGGCACCGGCTAGGAAGATGGGGAGGCTCCTGGAAAATAGAGCAGAGGATGGAAATGGGGACTTTAGGGGACAGAGGTGGAAAGGGGTGCAGGGGGAGCCAGAGAGGACCGGGCAGGGAAGGGGCAACACGGGGGACACTGAGGGGGAAGGTCTGTGTGGGTGACATAGGCTCTCACTGGGGAGCTGGAGCGTCTGTCTCCCCTGGGGGATGCAGCAGTGCTGGCCTGTAACTGCCCAGGGAACTGCGCACATCTGGGGCCTTGCCTGTCCTTGCAGGGCAGGTGTCACCCACACATATGCACATGCTGGTGACGGAGAGGACTGTAACAGGGGGGCCCCCAAGGGAGGATCTGGGTTCGTGCCCCACCCAAGAAGGGTGGAGCTGAGCAGGGAGAGGAAGCTTGAGAGGAGGCTGAGGAGGGAGGAAGCAGGATGGAACCAGAAGGAGACCTGGGGGAGGCACATGGGACAGAGACACGTGAAGAAGCTGTACTTGCTTCTTGGCCTTGGACTGGGTGACACAGACATGGGTGAGAAATCCATGAGGAGGTGACAATGGCAGCTTCTATCTTGATTTTGCTCTTTTCCTTCCAGACTTGACAGCCCTGTCCCCCCTTTTCTATCGGTCCCTCCAGGAGGTGCTTTAGACTGATAGGCTTTCAGGCCCTGCTTGGGCCAACCCTGTTTGGCTGAACATTTACCCACAAGGGGAATGGTGACTTTGGTGCTTGATTTGGAAACTTTATTCTTTCATTTGTCTTTCTTGCACACTAACTGTATTAAAAATCCTTTCCATGAAAGGTCTTCCATGTTTTGTCTTGATGCTGCGGATGGCAGGGAGATGGGGGAGATAATAGTTAAGGGGAGTCCCCTTCCTCATCCGGAACATCCCCGTTCAGTTCCCCAATGCTGGGGTGTCTGGGAGATTCAGGGAGCCAAGAGGAGGGCAGAGCAAGGCCTGTGCCTCCCTGGAGGACCAGCCCTTGGGACTGATTCTGGGGCTCCAGGGCCCCACTCCCTACAGGTGGGTCAGAGTCAACCTTGCTCACAGCCCCAGGCTGCTGACAGTCCCTCTGTGCCGTGATCCTGCAGACACCACTCTGAGGATAATGTGAAAAAAAAAATGAACAGCAACATTAAATGGAATTTTAAAACACTAGGAATAATTTTTTTAAATCAGGTTTATTTTGAAGGACACTTCAGGGGACGTGGAATCCTTGTCTGACAGCTCATTGCTATCAGGACCTTGACTGTCACGTGACTTATTCAGACTCCACTATTTCTTGTAAGAAAACAGACACTGATCACTTTATTGCCTTAATTTTTTTAATAGTTTGTACCAATCACTTCATCCTTTGCACATTAAACAAAGATCTGGCAATCCGCACAGTCTCTGAGGGGGAGGCAGCAGGAGGGGCCTTGCTCAGGGGCTCCTGCTCTGGGTCTCAGGAGGCTGCGATGGGGATGAGATGTTGGTGGATCTGAAGGGCTGTGATCAGTGTGGAAGGATCTTCCCTTCCCCAGCCCTGGGCAGCCAGAGCCCACTCTCTGCCTCTGGGGACAGGCCTGGGAACTTCTCTCTAAATACACCCCTGGTGACTCTTATGGCACAGACTTGCAGTCAGGCATTTGGGGTCCCCAAGCCCAATGCATGCTGTTGCCCAGGAACATACTCCACAGGGTGCTGGGGTCACAGAGAACCACGTGACCCCGCCCTGGAGGTCCTGCAGCCTGGGGTGTGTGAGGAGACAAGGGCTGCAGTAGTTGCATCAGAGGGGGCCAACACAGAGCCAGGGAGGTTCCTTCCTCAGCAGGAAGGGGACATGGGAGTTGGGTCTCAAAAGCCAGAGGTGGGCACAGGAACAGAAGTGGCTCAGGGTGCTGACTGAAGGCCGGCTACCTACCTCAGCAGTTACTTTCTCTGTGTCACCTCGGGGATTCTTCCCAGCACTCTGTGAATTGGGAATTGATACTATCCTGACACCCCTCCCCCACATTCCCCTTCAGAAACAAGGACATGCAGCCTGAGGGGTTATGGCAGTGTCCAGGTCTGAACCCCAGCTGCCTGGCTAATGTCTGGGCCTCTCGCCTGACACCATCCTGCAAACTGACCAGGGGACCTATGAGGCAGGGACCCTGGAGCCCTCACCACCCTCTCCAGATACCACACATTTCTTGGATGGATTTGACTAAAGACAAAAGGGCAGTATTAAGTCATCATGTCATCACCCTTTATGCAAATGAATTGAACTCACCAAAGAGAAAGACACAGAGTGACTGGTTGTACCAAAAAATAAAACCCAACTTTATGCTGTCTCCAGGAGACTGGATCAAAACAGTTCTTGGGAAAAACACAAGAAAATGGGGCAGCCCCAAAATTTCAGGGGCTGCCATATAAGATCAAATAAGCTTCCAGAAAAAAAGGTAACAAGAGACAGAGATGAACATCATACGATTAAGGAATCCTACATCAGGAAGACATAACACTCATCAACACACATGCACCAAACAAAGGAGCAGCAAAATGCATAAGGCAACTATTAACACATCTGAAAACAGATATTGGCAGCAACACAACAGTGGTAAAGAAATTCAACACTCCACTTTCATCAAGGACACATCACCCTACAGAACTCCGGGAAAATATAACTTTAAGTGAGAAATTAGACCATCTGGGCTGAATAGATATTTATAGGGTGCTATTCTCCAAAAAGCTAAATAATATTCTAGTCAGGTGGGCCTGGAATAGCCTCCAGAATACATCACTTGTTGGGTCATCTAACAAGTGTCATAAATTCATGATGACTGAAATCATACAAGTATCTCTCTGATCACAATGGTATCAAACTCGAAGAAATATAAAAAGAAACCAGGGGGAAAAATAACATGTGAAGATTGTACGACACTCTACCAAATCACTCTTGGGTTAAGAAGGAAAACAACCAAGAAATTTAAAAATACCTTGAGACAAATGACACAGCACAAGCAGCACTAAGAGGGCAATACAGAGCAATACAGGCCACACCTAGAGTCAAGACAGAGCACAGGTAAAGAATCTAAACAGCTAGAAAGAACAAATGAAACCAAGAGACAGTAGAAGGAAAAAAATATTAAAGCAGAAATAAATGACAAAGAAATCAAAGAGAGACAAAAAAATCAATGAAACCAAAAATATGGTTCTTTGAAAAAAATAAACAAAACAGACAAATATTTTACTACACTTTCAAGGAGGAAAAAAGGAAAAAAAAACTAATAGAATAAGAAACAAAAGGGGAGAAGTTACAACAGACACATTAGGATACAAAAGATCATAATACCAAATATCTATATGTCATAATACCAAATATCTATATGTCAATAAATTGAATGACCTCAAATAACCTGGAAGAAAGTGACAAATTCTTAGAAGTATACAAACCTTCTGAGACTGAGTCAGGAAGATTCAGAACAAAGTAACTACAAGCAAAGAAACACTAATCAAAAGTTTCCCGAACAACAAAGCCCAGGACCAGACATTTTCAGTGACTTCTATAAAATCTTTAAAGATGAACTAATACCTGACTTCTCAACTATTAAAAATAAATAGAGGAAGAGGGAATGCTATCAAAAACATCTCATGAGCCAACATTCCCTTTATACCAAAAGCAGAGAAGGACATCACACAAAAAAAGAAATCTACAGACCAATATCCCTGATGAACATACACACAAACATCCTCAACAAGACCTTAGCAAACTAAATTCAATCACACATGAAAAAGGATCACACATCATGACAGAGTGGGGTTTATCTCAGCAACACAGGATGGGTCAACATTTGAAAAAATCAATTAGATTTCTGCTCACACCAGTAAAAATGTCTATTATCAAAAGTCAAGAAATAAATTCTGTGAGGAACAAGGGTTAAAGGACCCTTTGCACTAATGGTTGGATGTAATTGGTACAGCCATTTGGAAAAACAATACGGTGGTTCTCAAGAAAATAAAAAAGAATTGCAATATGATACAGGATTTCCACCTCTGGATATTGACCTGATGAATAAGAAAACACTTATTCAAAACGAGACAGGGCCCCTATTTTCATTGCAGTGCTATTTACAATAGCCAAAATAGGGAACCACCCAAGTTCTAAAGAACAGATGAAAGGATTAACAAAATGTGATTTACATACATCATACACACACATAATGGAATAGTACTCAGATACTGCAAAAAGATGAAATCTCGCCATTTTCAGCAATGTGGATAGAATTTCAGGGAATTATGCTATGTCAAATTGAGAAAGACAGATACCATAGGATTGTACTCATTTGTGGAATATGAAGGGAAAAAAGCAATCAACAACCATAACAAAATGGCAGTGACCAGAGGAGCCGGAGGGTAGAGGGAATATCTTGGTGAAGGATTGTCATTGGACTTTTGCTAATGGGTATGTGTGAAATATACAGTTGCCTGCTAAGAAGCTCTACACCTCACATCTATGCAGTGTGTAAATTAATGTTACCTCAATTAAAAAAAGAAGAGGAGGGCCTCCCCGGTGGCGCAGCGGTTGAGCGCTGGGTTGCCAAGCTGCCCACAGCCTCTGCAGCACCGATTTGATCCCCGGCTGCTCCCCGGCCACCGGAGGAGGGTCCCACATGGCATGCAGACCTCTCCTGCTGCCCGCTGCTCCCCTCAGCTGTGTACTTCGTCAGTCTGCCTGCTCTGCTCCCCGCTCTGGCTCTCACCCTCCCGTGCTTTTGACTGTACCCAGTGCTTGTATAAATAAATAAATCTTTAAAAAAAAAAAGAGAGAAGAAGAAGAAGAAGAAAAAGCTTCACCCAGCCTGCTCCCCAGTCAGGGCCCTTCACCTGATGAGGCCTAGGAAGACAGGACAGGACTGTGCTGTCCTTGGGAGCCCCTTGCACCTCCAAAGAGCCACTTCTCACCCAGCTTGACCTGAGCCCCTCCTCTCTCACCTGGAGACACACAGACTAGTCTCTCCTGCCACCTGGGAGCTGAACCAGGCCCTGGTCTGTTCACAGCCTGGCAGGGGCTCCCCATCCCCGCAGTCACCCCCATCCTCACAGGGTGGCAAATTCCCAGGCCTATGACACCCACTCCTGTGTCCCTCCCTTTCCCTCTGCTCTAGCTGATCCTCATCCCCTCTGCCCTTGCACCCCGGGCACCAGCCAGCCCCCCACAGGATGTTCCTTCCATGGGAACCTCACTCCCAAACATCCCCTTCCCAGGGCTTTGCTTCCATCCCACCTTCTGCACTGACCCCCTTGATGGACACAGCTGCCCCCACACCTCCCTTTCTTGCTGCCCCACCTGCTCCCTGCCTGTCCCTCCTCTCAGCCCCTCTACAGGATGGGGTGGGTTTCTTGTCTTTATTATTCACTGTCTCCTGCATGAAAGCAGCTCTCTGAAGTTAGGGAATGTCTCTGTTTTGTACACAGCACCAAGCACATAACATACAAATATTGGTGGAGTTAAATGAATTAGTAACTGACAAGTGTTTTTTTTTCTTTTTAATTTTTTAATTTTTTTTTTATTTTTTACAACATTGTTCATTTTTAAAAAAATATTTGCTCCCCCACCCTCAGGTGTAGTCCCCATAGAATTTCCTTCACCAATGTATCCGTCCACCATCACCACAGACCCCTGTGTTCCTCCCATCCTCCCTCTGATCCCTCTCCCTCCTCCTCCCCTGCAGGATGTCTCTCATTTATAATTGTCTGTTTTTGCTTTATTGTTTCGTACTGTTATTATTGTTATTGTTTCTTCAGAGAAGTCTGAAGTTAACCTGATTGGTTTTCCCTTATAAGGTATCTGTTTCTTCCCCCTAAGTTAACTGACAAGTGTTTGATACAAATAAATCAAAAGTAAAAAATGAGGGGATAGGTATTTTCACTTTTTTGATAGGTCACTTTTTGAAACATCATAACCCCTGACTGAGCAATGGTCATCCCTCCCCCTCTTGTTGCAGCTCAGAGACTGCTCTTAACTGTGTCATCACAATAGTTTTTGGAGAGCACCCCCATCTTTTATATCTATCTATCTATCTATCTATCTATCTATCTATCTATCTATCTACCACATCATTCTACATTTTTGTGGAATGTATGCTTTCTTCTCTTGTAACAGGGTAGTGCCCACGAAAAGGAGAAGTTCCAGGTTCCCTGGCCCACCCAAGGAAGGGTGGAGCTGAGCAGGGAGGAGCAGAAGCTGGAAGAGGAAACTGGAGAAGGAAGGAAGCAGGACAGAGAGCCAGAAGGAGACCTGGAAGAGGCATATGGAGCATAGAGAACTGTGAAAAAACTGTGCTTGCCTTTTGGTCGTGGACTGGTTGAAACAGATGTGGGTGACTCATGGGGAGGTGACAACGGTGTTTTTTGTCTTAATTTTGATTTTGCTCTTTTCCTTCCAGACTTGTTTGGTTGTTTCTGATCCTTTTCTGTGGGTCCCCACCAGAAGGTGCCTTAGACTTGGGGCAGGCTTTCAGGCCTTGCTCGAGGCCAATCCTGTTTGGGTGAACTTTTACCCACGAGAGGACGGGTAGCTTTAGGTGCTTGATTTAGAAACTATAGTCTTTGTCTTTTCTGTATTGTTTACTAATTGTATTAAAGCTCCTTTCCATTAAAGTCTTATATGTTTTGTGTTGATGAGGCAGATGGCGGAACCTATTTAGAGCAGGCAGGTTTGGGGGTTCTGAGGTGCCCCTCTCCCTGCCCTGTAACACTCTCAGTTGTAGTACCCTTAAAATTCCCACCACCAGTTCACCCACGCACCATCAGCATTGTCCTTTGTGTTCTTCCCTCTTCTGTTTCGATCCCTCTCCCTCCCCTGGGAAGTACCCCAATTTTTCTAGAGCCAGGGTCCCCCCACACAGCCATCATTCCTGAAGGAAGAGCTCCAGACCCCAGGGCCCTACCTACTCGAAAACTATTTTGCCAGGCTAGAAAGGAACAAAGGGCACTCCAAGGACAAGTGGGTACAGGTTTCATTATTATCACACTAGTGGGCACCAGACAGGAGAGTCTCCCCCTAAGATCTGGGCCACCAACATACACAAAGATTTCCATTTATACTCAGGAATTTCAGCATTCGTTACGCTGATAAATTTGACAGATTTCATTTTTTTTTGTAGTGCACAGGCCATTTGGTAGAGCACAGGGCTGTTTAGACAAAGGCGGGGGAGGGGTGGTTAGACAAAGATCTGTGCTATGGGAGGGGGAAGGAGCCAGACACTCGACTCCTTTCTTTTGGAATAAGGCACAGTTAAGATAGAGACCAGGGCCTCCCTGGTGGCTCAGGCGGTTGAGCGCAGCGCTGTGAAGCTGTCCACAGCCTCTGCAGTGCCGGTTTGATCCCCGCCAGCCTTGCAGCAACCCACCTGGCAAGCAGACCTCTCCTGTCTCGCCCCCTGCTCCCCTCAGCAGTGTATTTCGTCAGGCTGACTGTTCTGTTCCGCGCTCTGTCTCTGGTGAATCCTCTCACCCTCCCGCGCATCTGGCCTGTACCCCAGTTCTTGTATAAATAAAATAAAAATCTTTAAAAAAAAAAAGAGTCAAGCCATAAATTGCTCAGAGGGGAACTTGCAAATGCTAAGATGGTAAACGTGCTAATTGTGCCAGGCGGGTGTGATGGGCCCTTTTACTGCATCAGTTGTTTCATTGCTTTCCCCGTCACCATCAGTTTCAACATTACTTTGGACAGTTTCCACTTCCACAGAACACGGAGGGACACTGTAGGGTAAATGATTGTCAGGCTTTTCTGCTCTTCCGCCATTAGGATTGATGATGGATCCATGCGGTCCTGAATGCATGTCTGATGGCGGGCACCTGAGAAGGGTGTGGGCATGCGCAGGTGGGTGCACCTGTGCTGAGACGGGGCTTGTAAGGGCGGTGTCACAGAATGGAATATGACCAGAAGTGAGAGAACAAGACCATGAGAGAATCTGGAGCTCCCAGAAAGAGTGAAGATTCTTTTTCTTTTTTTTTTTTAAAGATTTATTTATTTATACATACAAGAGCTGGGGTAAGGCCTGCGATGAGGGAAGGGGTGGGGGTGAGAGGATCCACCAGAGATCCACCAGAGTGGCAGATTGACTGAAATACACTGCTGTGGGGAGCAAAAAAAAAAAAAAAAAAAGTGAAGATTCACCGGGAGCTATGAGGCCTGCCAGCCTCCTGGCCCCCAGGCACATGGCAGGCAGGGGTGTGCCCAATAAGAGCCTGAAAATCCCAATAAAAGCCTGAAAAAGCCACTGAGGGCTCGAGGACTGCTTCACACTTCTGCATGGGTTCATAGAAATCCTACTCTGAGCCATCATGCCCTTCGGTCATCACACTCACGTTTGGACCCCGGGGAGCAGCTGGAGGAGGAGCAGCAGGGAGGGGAGGAGGCAGAGCTGGGACAAGGCTGATGCTATTGTCCTCAAGGAGCACAGAGCTGGGACAAGAGCAGGCGCCATCTCCTCAGGGCTGGGGAGAGACAGGGCAAGAGGCAGCCAGGCCCACACAGAGGAGCAGGGCAGCCAGGAGCTCTGGGCTCAGGGGGGAGAAGGGCCCAGGGACCCCCACCAGCAGGAGCAGGGCCCTTCCTGGTGACTCCTTAGGCCCTGAGACCAAGGACAGACCTGGCTCCTCTCAGGGCTGCTGAGCCTCTGTGCTGCTAGAGACCAAGAGGTTTATTAGAAAAAAACATCCTCCCTTCCCTTCCCACCCCGTGGAACCCACACCCCAGACCCACTCTGCTCAAAACACTGGACCCCTCCATTCCCAGCACCTGGTCCCGGCTGCAAACTGCTCTAACCTCCTCCTCATCACCCAGTGACTTCCCAGGTCAGAGGCCCAGACCCAGGCCCCCCATGAAGGACAGGCCAGCACCTGCTTGTGGTCCTATGCCCCTCAGTGTGAGCAGGTGTCATGGAGAAGCATCAGGACAAACAATATTGTCCCCAAGGAGTTGGGGTCCCCCCCACAGGCCCCTATTCTATTCTGCTCTGTCTGCTCCTTTAGTTTACCTGAAGGTCAGTCCCTCCCCAGCCCTGACCTGCCAGGGCTGAAGACAAGGTCCTGCCTCAAACAGCAGGAACCTGGTCAGATCCCCACTGAGGTCCTCCTCCTGGGGGATTCCTGTCTCTGGGTGAGGATCCAGTGGAGGCAGAGCAGTAGAGAAGGGAAATGAATCCTGATCAGAGAAAACACCCTCAATCAGTTAGGCAGAATGAGGGGCACCCTGGGACACCCAAATCTGTATGCTCCAAATGGCTTTTGCCATCTGCCTCATAAAGGCAGAGCACACTCTGAGTGTGAAAGAACACACCAGAGGAGCGCCAGAGGGGAAGGGAAGATGATGTTACAGGGCAGGGAGACGGGCACCCTGACCCCGCTAACCTGCCTGCTCTATATAGGTTCTGCCATGCGCCCATCAACACAAAACATACAAGACTTTAATGAAATGTAAATTTAATACAATTAGGGAACACTACAAAAAAGACAAAGAATATAGTTTATAAATCAAGCACCCAAAGTTATCCATCCCCTCGTGGGTAAAAGTCTACCCAAACGGGATTGGCCCCGAGCAAGGCCCCAAAGCCTGCCCCAAGTCTAAAGCATCCTCAAGTGGGGACCCACAGAAAAGGATCAGAAACAACCAGACAAGTATGGGAGGAAAAGAGCAAAATCAAAATCAAAGATAAAAGCTGCCATTGTCACCTCCCCACGGGTCTCACCCACATCTATGTCACCCAGTCCACGACCAATAGGCAAGCGCAGTTTCTTCACGTTTCTCTCCGCTCCATGTGCCTCCTCCAGGTCTCCTCTGGCTCCATCCTCTTTCCTCAGTCTCCTCTGCAGCTTCCTCTCTCCCTGCTCAGCTCCACCCTCCTTTTGGGTGGGGCAGGAAACCTGGAACCTCCCCCTTTCCTGGAGACCATCCTGTTACAGCGGGATAACAGTTTCCCAACAAAACACTGAAAGTTACGCACCCTGCAGGGTAAATGATTGTCAGGCTTTTCTGCCCTCCCGCCATTAGCATCGCATGCCTGATGGACGCCTGCATTTTGTTACATTGTTATATTCAGTTGTATTGTTTACTTCTGTGGGCCAGGGCTGCAGTATTTATATTGGCAAGAGAAGCAAAGAACACAGGAGAGGGACAACTGCCAGAGAGCCCAGGAAAGAGTGCCAGCTCCTGGCACCCCAGCACCCCTGTCTGCTGTGTACCTGGTTGCTGCACTACATGTAAAAGATCAATAAAAGCCCGAGAAAGCCACCGAGGGCTCCAGGGCGTTTCTTTACACGTTTGCTCAGCTCATAGAGAATCAGCTCTGTGCCTTTCTGGCACTACCAAGCGCCCTCTCCCCAGGGTAGATGACCAGCCAGACTTCCTGGGGGGTGGGGCTGCAGCTGCAGGATGTACCCCACCCCCACCCCAGCTCTCAGCACAGTGCAGCCCCTAAATCCACCCACCTCATGGGGAGGGGAGCAGGAAGTGACTTGGACACAAAACTGCCACAGGAGGACACATGTCTCCCCATTAGTGCTTCATTTTGTTCCAAGTGGAGAGGGAAAAGAGGGGGGGTACAGAGCACAGGGCAGGTGTCCCTGGACAACACTAGGGGATCCTGCACACCCTGCAGGAAGGACACTCACCCCCTCACTGCCTCTCCCAGCCCTTCAGGGCCTGTTCCTGCTGCTCTGTCAGCCCACACTGTTCCTTGTTCTGTCTTGTCAGATATTAATGGTCCTGATCCAGATGGGTTCATCATTTACTTTCCTCTTTAATGGACATATGCCTCTAATCTTTCGATTGTTTCAAGTGCTTTTGAAATAGTTCCAGGTAAATACCTAAGGTTGCTGAAATACAATGGAGAACGTAAAATGAATTGTAATTTTAAAATACAACTACTGATGGGAAGAAGTAAACCCCTTTCTCCAACGTGCCATCCAGTGAAGTTTATGTAGACAAGGTTAAGATGAGGGGTCACAAGGAAAGGCTCTTCGATAAACGGTGCTGGGGACACTGGACAGCCACGTGCAAAAGAATGAAACTAGACCACTGTCTCCCACCTCACACAAAAATCAACTCAAAATGGATAACAGGCTGGGACTTAAGACCAGAAACCATAAAATCCATGGAAGACAACAAGGACAGAACGCGCCATGACATACCAAAAAAAAAATAATGTGCTCAGTCTTTGTAAAGTCAGCGTTGAGTCATTTCTCTCTCTCTCTCTTTTCTTTTTAAAGATTTATTTATACAAGAACTAGGGTGCAGGCCAGATGTGCGGGAGGGTGAGAGGATTCACCAGGGACAGAGTGGGGAACAGAACAGGCAGACTGATGAAATAAACTGCTGAGGGGAGCAGCGGGCAAGACAGGACAGGTCTGCTGTGCCACTGCAGAGGGTGTGGACTGCTTCACAGCACTGCACTCAACTACCTGCACCACCAACGATGCCCTAATTTCTCATTTTTACAACCATTCCCTGCTTGCTGCTGTGCTTTCCTTCGTCACCTTCTTCACATAACTGTGGTCTCTTTCCTCAAAGGAAGAATGCCCCTCCAATTCTACCCCACAATGTAAATTATTGTCCACAGTTGAAGTCAAAGAGGTGAATGTCTGCATGGTGAGCTGAGCCATTAATAAGTGGCCTTAAGCTTTGAAGACATGAAAATCACCATCATGAATGGAAACTGAATGGCTTCATCAACACTATCCTCAGGGCCTCAGGGATCAAACCCCTGATCCACACTTACCTGCAACCTGAGTGTAGCTTCCTCCTTGTCTTCCTGTGGGAAGAATGATCATGTGAGACAAGGGAGGAGTCAGCCCACGCAGTCTTTAAGGAATCTTCTAATCCTGGAATACTGTGACTAAAGACCCAGGTCAGGACTGGGAAAAATGCAGAAAGGAGGTGAGGGGGGACTGAACCAAATGCCTTCTGGGCAACACACATGCGTGGATGGTACTTCCCATTAACCAGGCAGGGCAAGTTCTCCCTGGGACATGGAAGCCCCCAGTGGACAAGATTCCCCCACTCCCTTCCCCACCTGAGCGCTTCTTCCTCCACATCACAGCTGCAGCCACTGCAGCTCCAGTGAGCACAGCTCCAAGGAGAACCAGGCCAGCAGTGATGCCCGCAGTGGGGATGGAGGGCTGAGGAGGGGGCACTGGAAGGGAAGGGAAGGGGAGACCCCAGTCCTTAGTCTGACCCTTAGAAGTTCTCAAAGGGTTCCTGATTCTCCTGAGAATGGGCTCCGTGCCCATGTCCCCCTAGTTACCCTATCTCAAGATAAGGGGCTCCAGCAGCCCCTCATGCTGAAGATACACATGTATCTCTGCTCCTCTCCAGAAGGCACCACCACAGCCGCCCACTTCCGGAAGTTTCCATCCGCCAAGCCTGGTCTCCACCAGCTCCATGTACAGGACCAGGTCAGGGCAGAAGCCCAGGGCCCAGAACCTCAGAGTGATGTCATGCTCAGAGATGGGTTGCTGGGTCACACATGCCCTTTGGGGGCCTGAGCGGGAAGAATCGGACATTTTATGGTTGCTATTTCCTCTATGGTCACTGAAGCAGCCTCATGACCATCCTCAGAATGGACAGGAAAACATGCTTGGAGGGAGGTAGCACAAACCCCAGAAACCAGCCTGGTCTGGGAGTCTGGGATAGTAGGTGAGAGCCCAGCGTGGGATGCAGGTCTCTAAACATTTTGTTGCTGTCTTGGGTGGAGGGTGATAACACAGACAGGCAGGAGTGAGATCTCCAAAAATGCTCTCTGACCAAAAAACAAGATCTCAAGAGAGAAACTCATTGTTCTTACGATGGCTGCTGTAGAAAAGGGTCCTGTGCAGGGTGATTTCAGGGATGGTCTCCCCTCTTTCTGAGGAGAAACTGGATTCCTTAACTGTCCTTCAGAAACAATAGGACCCTCTGGGCCAGTCTCCATCCCAGAGCTTGAAAACTTGAGAGACAGTTCTCTTTCTAACCAGAAAGGGGCGCTTTTCTGACCATTCAGTTTTCCCTCTGGGTGTGAGCCTCAGGGAGATCAAAGGCCCTGTAGCCCCTCTTACCTCTGAGCTGCAGCGCCTCCTTCCCCATCTCCAGGAGACTTGGGATCCACTCCATGTACCTGCCCTACAGGTTGTTCATTTCGTGCTTTACCCAAACTCCCTCCTCCACTATGGCAGGTGCCATAGCCTCTGGGAATCACTGCGACCCTGGCTAGGGGCAAAGGTCTCTGGGGAATGGGAGCATGACCTGGCCCTGGGCAAGCATTGTTCACTGTCCTAGCTCTGGTTGAAGCAGCCATGCAGGTCCTCCAGGAGCCATTAGGGCAGCTTTGAACCTCTGTGCCTATTGTCTTTGGTTCTCTCTCCTTGTCCAGGTCCTCCTGCCCCACCTGCTCCGCCCTGGGCTCCAGCATCTCCACACTGACCTGGAGAGTTGCTGTCAAACCTCCTGAACTGTGCGTGGTCCATGTAGCCCACTGTGATGTACCGGGGCTCCTGGAGGCTGGGCTGGGAGGTCTTGAATTCTAAAAGCCTTAAAGAGTGGGAGCCTGGGGGCAGGAAGGGGTGAAAGTTGGGCTGAACCTCCTCCCTGCACTGGTCCTGAGTCCCAGGGAGATGGGGCATGAGGGGAGAAAGTGTTCAGGAAGGGAGGAGGCTCGAGAGCTTGAAAAGGGGCATCAGGTGGAGAAGGAGTGGGACTCAGGGGGACAGAAGAGGGAACTAGGGTGGGGGGACAGAAAGGGACTAGGATTGAGAGGAAGCGTGGGGGGACAGAGGAGCCTAAGGCAACAGCCTCCACCAGAGAAGCCTTTTCCCTCCTCCCTGCTCTCACCAGCCCAGGTTTGGGCCACAGCCCTGGAGAGAAGCAGCAGGAGGAGGGTTGGGGACCCCATGACCAGCACTACTGGGGTCTGGGGAGCTCCTGACTCCAGGCTGGTGGGTGGAGACTTACCTGGGGGCCATGCTGATTGGCTTCCCTGGGAGCCTCCAGGCACTGGGGACTGAGAACTGGGAGGAGTCACAAGTGTCCAGGGCCCAGCACAGGTGGTGGAGACAGAAGGGAGGCTAAGGGGACAGTGGGGTATCCCCAACAGTAACCTTCCTGCCCTAGACACAGCCCTGGGGCCTGGAACTATGAGAAACAGACTGGGGACCTGAGGCTTTGCTCTGGCCCCTCCTGTCCTCACCCAAAGCTTTCTCACCCTGTCTCCATGACCCAAGCACTGGGTCTGCGATTCTCAGTATTTTCCTTCCGGATCCGTGTCCAGTCTGACAAATTAGGGAGGACGCCAAGTATAATCTTGTTTAGGAGGTATCACTCCCCATACTTACCACACTGGGAATAAAGCGAGTTTGATCCTGTAGTTGTTTCATTTAGAATAATAATAATAATCCAATGCCTGTTAATAGATAATCAATAACCATTGCCTGTTAAAATAACTTCCTTTAATCAGGGCAATGGGAAGAGTGGATCTTTCATGTGTTTTATGTTTGCAGTTGTCTTTCTTGTCTGTCTCATTGTTTTTTCTTGTCTGTCTCATTAGAAGACAGTAGGATTTTCATGTTTCCTTCTGCATTTAGCTGTGGTTCTGGTTGAAGTCTATGAAAAAATGTCTACAGCTCAGAATGGAGGTGTTGAAATTGTATGGGGAATATAAAAATAAAATTTATTATTAAAAAAAATGTCTACAGCCTTACACAAATATGTTGAAGTAGTGTTTTCACATTATCGTGAATATTCCACTTGGATACTAAATTAAATCTATACAGCTGGCATTTTCTCCCAGGTTATTTGCAAAGTGAAACCTGAAACAATATCATTAAATATTTCTTATTCAGTTACATTTCCATAGTTCTCTCTTGCATAAAACTAACTGCAGTTAGTTTTAATGTGTGATTTTTTTTAAAGTAATATATTGTTCCACAAATTATAAAGCTCTTCAATGTTCATTACACTGGAATCAAATTATTTTAAAAAATTTATTTTATTTTTCACCACAAATCCAAAAAGTAAAAGTAGTACTGGAAGTTGTCAAGTTAGTGATAGGACACAATTTTCCATGATTCTGGTTTTTTCTGAGCACTTATATTTGGTCAAGGTGAAGTTACTCTCAGTTAGCAATTGTCAGTTGATTTTCTTAAAGGAGCACACACTCATTTTCAGGACAATGTCTGCTCATTAACCAGATCAAATAGCCACAGATTTTATGATTCATTCCTTCATGTGAAGATGGTATTGCCTACAAAAAAAGAAAAACAGCCTAATTCATCTCATGCAAATATTTTCCTTGGCACATGGTAGTTGGGGACGCAACAGGAGTGTTGTGTGTGCACTTGCGTGTCCTCGCATCAGGTGCTGTAAAATGTGGATTTGAGGATGACAGAATAATGAAGATAATTTTTAATGCTTCAACCAAGACACTTTGAAAGACACTACCTTTGAGTTGTGTTTCTGAGGTAAGCAGTTGTGAAGAATAACTACAGTTAGTAATATAAGCTCCATTTTTAGTAAGTTTTACCTCAGCAGATGTCAAAATAGTGAAAAATCCAATGGTGTCTTAGTGACGTTTAGAAAATAGTTTTGACCTCATGGCTCCTGTGACAGGCTCTGGGTGACTTCAAGGATTCCACAACCACACTTTGAGAAATCTTTTCTCAGGGAACCAGGGAGCATCTCCCAAGTGTTCTCTGCCTTTGCCTCTTCTTCACTTGCCAGCATCCCTCTCCCTGGCTGGCTCCTGCCTCCCCAAGCTGCCTCCCCTGCAGATACAATGGCAGCAGAGAGAGGACCCTGGAGACTTGGAGCTTGCACTGTTGTGAGAGATGGACACTGAGTAAAGGTGACAAAGACACGTGTAAACCTGACCTGAGCCAAGGGCTGGAGCGTGTTTATTATGAAAGTAGAGCAGTAGGAGTGCTTCTATTATTTTAAATAATATCAAAAGATGTAAAAAAAACCGTGGGGGCATAAGGTTTAAGTCTGAGTGCTATCACTTCTTAGACCTGAGTTTGATTCCTGACCAGGGAGCAACCCACATGGGGCAGCAGACCTCTCCTGTCTCACCCACTACTCCCCTCAGCAGGTGATTTCAGTGGATTGGCCTATTCTGCTCCCTATTCTGTGTCTAGTGAATCCTCTCACCCTCTGCACCTCTGGCCTGTACCCCAGTTCTCGTATGCATAAATAAATTAAAAATGAATCTAAAAACAAGGGAACAAAAAATTACATGCAGCATCAAGTACAAGATCCATCTCAGACCCAGTAAATAGCAGAGGCTGGGTACCCAGTGGTGGTGTAAGTGAAACAAGACAATGGGGCACTCAGTCAGCAGGAGTCAGGCTTTGTCGTCAAATAAGTTTGATGTCAAACTAGAGAGGGTCAGTCCACCATCCAGTGCTGCCAGGCCAGGATGTCTAGGCTGGTCTACAGCCCCAGCCAGTAGTCAGGCACCACCTGGGAGACTCAAGGGATAGCTTAATCTAGCCCTTTGTTTAATTTCTCTATATCCATATCTAAGTGATGTTTTTGTCTTTCTCCTTTGGGCTTATTTCCATTAGCTCCATCCATGTTGCCCCAGATGGCATGAGTTTATATTTCTTGATGAGTAATATTCTATTATCAATGTACAACCCCTTCCACAGCTTGGCTACTGTAAATAGTGCTGCAATGATCAGGGGGTGCCAATTTCCTTTGAAGTAGTGTAAGGTCCTCTGCTGGTGTGCTGGCACCTGCCACCCTAAAGGGAGCTGGAGTCTCTGAGAGCACCTGCTTACTCTGCACAGGGGATTCCAGGAGGTTAGAAGTTCTGCAAATAGAACTTTTTTCTATTTATATAAGCACTGGGTAAAGTCAGAAGCGCGAGAGGTGAGAGAATTCACCAGAGCCAGAGCAGGGAGCAGAACAGGTAGAAGGACCGAAGTATATTGCTGAGGGGAGCAGCGGGTGGCAGGAGAGGTCCTTCGCGCCATGTGGGACCCTTACCAGCGGCCAGGGATCGAGCCGGTGAACCGGCACTACAGAGGCTGCGGGCAGCAGAGGCAGCAGCTTCACAGCCCAGCACTCAACTGCTGCACCACCAGCAGAGGCCCCCAAGGTGGTTGTTTCCAGACTGAAGACTCTTGCAATTGTGCACACGGTTGAGAACCACAGTGATGAGTCCCCTACCAGGCACTATCCTTCCATCGGCTCTAGCCTGTAGGCCCCTATCGTATGGGTACTGTAATGCTCCAGCCCTTGGTTTTGGCTTTGGGGCTTTTGGTGGCTCTCTTGTCTTAGAGCCTGGGCAGGTAGGTGCCACTGCAGCCTATCCTGGCATCCCATCCTCATGCCCCGTGAATACCCATTTCAGTTGGGATCCCAGCTGGTGTCAGACACACCAAGTGTTAAAAGCTCTTTATGAGTTGCTGGACAACACCAACAACAAACAGCTCTTTCATACATGAGGCCCGGAGCCTTTGCTCCTTTCCGGTGATGTCAGACTGAGGACTGGAGGCCCAGTCTCTGACAGAGGTCTTCATCCTCTCTTCCTCCCACAGAGGTTGGCTCCTGGATGCTGCTTGTCTTCTTTCAGCTTCTGGCCCTCCTTTCTTGAGAGGCCAGGAACAGAGTCTTCTCCTTCTTTCTTTGGAGGTTGGAACAGAGCCCCTCAGCTCCCTCTAACCCTGGCTTATATCACTCTTCAGGGTGTCCCAACATCAAGTCTGGTTGGACTATTTTTCTTTTTTTGTGCAGAAGAACTGGGGTATTGGCCAAAGGTGTAGAGTGAGCAGAACAGGCAGACTGACTGAAACACACTGCTGAGGGTAGCAGCTGGCAAGGCAGGAGAGGTCTGCTGCGCCCTGTGGGTCAGCTCCCGGCCAGGGATCAAACTCAGGCAGCAGTGGTGATGGTGCCGAGACTTAACCTCTAGGCCACCAGGGAGGGCCTGGACCATCTTCATCCTTGGCTGACTGGACCACCTGGTTGGTCCTGCCCATAACCCAGGAAGCATGCAGAAAAGGGCAGTTCTGAAGAGCAACTGCTACAACGGACTTGTGGTGGAGCAGCAGAGTGGAGACCACTGCTGCTGCTGGCTCCCGCCACCAAGTCATCTCCCAGATCTGTGCCCACAGATGCGGGGGACAGGCACAGGCCCCTCTTCCTGAGGCAGGCACTGTGGGACTTTGCCACCTGCCCACACCCCTTCCCTCACCGAAGCAAACTGCTTTCTAGTGCTCTCTGAAGTGAAGGATGCTGAGGCTCAGGGAGCCGGTCATCTCCATACTCTGATGGGCCAGGACAGACAGAAGAAACAATGAGATGCCACCCAATACAGCTGGAGAACCAGAGCTCGGTGTCCCCTCCCACATCCGGAAGAGGTCATCCCCCAGCCCAGGGCACCCCAGGCACCTTACCTTCTTGCCAACCGCTCTCTGGGCTCCAAATCTGATCATCTCCTGCACCCACCCTCTGCCCAGGACTCCCACGTCACCCGCTCTCCACGGGGATGAACACTGCCCACCTCTACACATCAGTCTCAAAGTCCACCCCCTCCAGCCTCCAGACCCTTCAGAGCCAACTGCTCCCTCAGTTGCCACATCCCACCTTGCCGCCTAGCAAATGGTCTGCTGCCAAGGGCCCATGGGAGATGGGTAAGAGTCCAGTTGATTTTTAAAAGACAGTGGGGGAGGATGTCCCAGTCACTCATCTCTGGTGAACCTCACACACTTGCAGTTCTGCTACAAAACTCACCTTAGTCCTTGCACCTGTAACAAAAGCCCCCTTTCTCCTAAGCCTGCATTTCCCACTCCTAAGCTAAAATGAATTCATCACTTTGGAAAATCAACTGCAGTGTGGACTGTTGGTCTTTGCGGGACATGCCCAGAGGGCAAGCCCCGTGTTTGGGGCGGGGGTTTGAGGCTCTCCTAGTAGGATGGGCCCCTGAGCATTCACCCTGGAGGCTTGGAAGGCCCAAATCTCACACCCTGCTCTGGAAGCTCTTCCCAAATGACCTCTCACCCTTCACGGTGTATTGTATCTTCTCCAAGATGATAAAGATGTGCGGGAAGGAAAACAACGATCAACCAAGCAGGTGAAATAGCAGACGTGGACACACCGAGGGTTAATGATGGCAACATAAAATCAGCCAGAGGCCAAGCACCCCAAGCAGACAAGCCTCGGGCATGCACGCTGGGAGAGGCCCAGCCAGAGAGGTGGTCTCGGCACGGCCTCACCTTCCTCCTGTCCAATGGGGGGAGCGCTACC